>NC_054603.1:6200833-6831250 GCF_004785595.1 Juglans microcarpa x Juglans regia | reverse complement strand
GGGGTGGGGTTATTAAGCTCTACGTCGAAACAACACTGTTTCATATAATTTTTTTTTATAAATGTTAGAACTAAAATGACGTCATTTCACTCATTAAGTGAAATGATGTCGTGAGTGAAAGGACGTCGTTTTCTATATGTATAATATATATATAGTCGGCCGGTTTAACGATTTGGACTAAGTTCAAACTGAGACCGAATTGACCGATGTTGGTTTTTTTATTTTTCTGTCGCTGGCCGATTGGTTTTATGTTGATTTTGATCGGTTCGCATCGGTAACCGCCAATGCGATGGATTTTTGTACAGCCCTAGTTGGTGGACATCTCAGTAAGAGTAGTACTTTCCTTTTTTGAAATAACACGTTGTGTTGTGATAAATTTTGGACCAAGTTACTACGTTGTAATTTCATGAGCTACCACATAAAAAGCTATTTATTCTTATTTAAAAAATTCAATTTAATGATTTTTTTTTTATAATTTATTTAAAACAACATAAAAAAACAGAAGAAAGAATGACGTGATTCTCCCCTCCTCGCTAGACCACCAAACTTTGAATGGATGTAACGCAGCCCAACGGTTGATAAAAAAAAATTCAGATAACAGCTCACTTCAAGGGAGCACTTCTGTATGACAGAAGAAGAAGAAGAAGATTGAAGAGATTTTGAGAAAATATCATTCCAAAATCATTCTTACAATACTTAGCTTTCAGTATATATATTGTCGGGCAATACAACCGAAAGCAAGCAATAGAGGGCATGGGCAGTCCCAAATACAATGTAATTAGCAACAGTCTAAAGCAAATAAAACCAGTCCAACAGAAAAACAGGCCCTAAGGAATATGCTCAGTATTTCTACATTCACAAATAAATTATGTAAAAATAATTTTATAAATTAACGTGCCTTTATCTAATCCGTTTGATTGATTTTACAATAAAAATAATTTTATAATTTGATAAACCACATCAAGTCACATTAATTTGTAAGATTATTTTTAAATAATCTCTTTATGATTAGAGTATTTTCATTTCCCAATTTATTTGTAATAAAGGGACTGATCGAGAACTTGTCATAAGTTGACTGTTATTCTTTAATATATATATATATATATATATATATATATATAAAGAGAAAATCTCAAACTAGCCAACATAGGGATTGCTAGCCAAATTTCTCTAAAAATGATTTTTTTAAAAAAAAAAAAAAAATATATATATATATATATATATATATATAAAGAGAAAATCTCAAACTAGCCAACATAGGGATTGCTAGCCAAATTTCTCTAAAAATGATTTTTTAAAAAAAAATAAAACTAATGGTGTTAAACTAGTGAAGAAAAATGTTTTCATATGGTAAAGGAGAAAGAGTTAACAATGGACCAATTCAAATAATTTTATAAAAATAAAAATAAAAATCTCTCTAGAGTTCTGAAATGATACATGACAAGTGAGAATTCTCATAATTTAGGTTGAAAAATTCCCATCTGCACCACTTTTACCAGCTTCTTTGTTTTTCTACATTTTGCCGAAATCCATAGATAAGCTCTCTCGTTCTTCTCGGTTCCCTCCTGAGGAGGTTCCATTGAAGAAATGAGATCAGGTTTCTATCTATCTAGACGTCTACTTCAGAAATGAGGATCATCACATGAAAGTTCCCTCCTGAGGAGATTCCACACAATTATTATTGGACACTGTCTACGTTAAAAAACTGAATTTTCGGTTTTGGAGTTGGGATTGTAGTGTAAAAGTAAATACAAGAAAGAAAAAGGAAAATTGACTCTCGACTTGGGTGTTGTGATTTGTATTCTAGATTTGTTGGTCAAGGTTTGTATTTCTTGTATTTTATAGTTTTATTTTTGATTGAGAAAAGTTGTGGTTGTGAAGCGCTAAGATTGAAGACCAAAAATTGGATGAGTTTTCTATGGATAATGAGCTCATGGCTCACAAAGATGAGGTGCGGATGCTTCCGTTCGTTGGCTCACAAAGATGAAGGGTTTGCCAATGAAGGGAGATGACTCATAAGAGGGTTTGTGACGCAAACTAGAAGGGGTTACGAGGCTATCTCCTACAATGCAGTTACATTGGTGTTCCAATGAATCGCCTACGTGGCCTTTACTTATTGGTGGACTATTTTTTAGTAAATGATAGACGGATTGGTTTAAAGATTATCTCTAAATAAAAAAATAAAAAAAACTATATAAAAAGATCATGATTTAGTAATATCTTTTTTAAAAAAGAAATTTTGTAAGTAAGATCTTCTTGTGTGTCAAAAAGTAAAATTTTAGATTATTAGGCACTAATATCACTCATACTAACATCAAAGATAGAAAAGAACAAAAGAGATCACGACAGGCATCGGCTACAATGACAACCCTTTATTATATTCTAATCCATTGAAAAATAAGAGAGGTCCTTTTTATTTATGGTTTTTTAAGGAGAAATTATATTTGCAGTTTTAGGTATGTAAGTTTCGCATATTTTTTTAAAACAAAATTAGTAACTTTGGAATCTATGTAAAAAATAATTTTTTTAATGGTGAACTCACTTTTTCTCAAATGGAGTACATGAGACTTGCATACTCTAAGATTATGGCTCCATTTGGATGCATAAATGGTTTCATCTCATCTCATCTTATCATTATAATTTTTTCAAATTCTCACACAAAATATAATAAACAATTCAACTTTTTCAAATTTCAAAAAATAATAATATTAAAAAATAATATTATAACAGTATTTTATTCAATTTTCAATTCATTTTAAAGCATTTCATCTCATATCACTATCTAAACGAAGCTATCTAGCATTACTCTTTTTTTAGGGTGTAGATTTAATTTTACGAATTATAATCATACTTTTGTGTTCTCTCCCTTTTTTTGTTTTTTAACTTAAGATTTGAGTTTTGTTAAATTTGAAATTAAATTCCTAGTCACAATTCGCATTGATTTGTTAAAAAAAAGAAGAAGAAAAAACACACACACATATGGGATATTATCATAGTTTCCCTTAACTTCATTGTAATCGTCATTCCTTACTGAGTTTTGCTATGTACAAACAAGTTTGCGTATCAATTTGCGTACTAATATTGTTGCTTTTATATTCTAAATTTAAATTAGCACTGTTTTCAATAAAATCTACTTTCTGACCAATCATATTGAATGAGTGCGCGTATTAGTATACAAAATCGTTTACAATTAGATTTTTTCTTACTTCATTGATATTTAATAATTTATAAAGAAATCTTGATGGACACCCTTTTCTTAAATCTATTTTGATCTTGCCCTTTGTGTATTTTTTTGATAATAAATCTATGTATTAAGTGTTTATTAAAAATAGAAAAAATCTGCACAATCTCTTACTATTCACACAATTTCCACACACAACATTTTTTTTAATTTTTATTTTTTTTCTTATATCAAATATTTAATATATGAATAATGAATAGAAGAATTGAATTAATTTAAAAAGAATAAACTCAAAAAGAAATTTAAAAAAATGTGGTGTGTGGAGGTTGGAGAGGTTGTGTAACATTACTCTTAAAAATATGACCTCCATCACTGTTAACAGAAAACTATGTGGATCAATCACATAGTGGCAGTGCCGCGAGGTAAGTTATTTTTTTATATAAAATAATATTTTCAAAAAATTATTTTTATAATTAAAAATCTAAATTTTATATCAGATTTTAGATTTTGTTTTTTGAAAAAACAAAACAAAAATGGTAAAGATTGGCCACACGGGCGGCCGAAGCTGGCTATCCGCGATTTTAATTATAACAATATATTTTATTATTTTTTGAAAAAAAAATTATTTTTTAAATAAAAAAAATCTTATCACATAGTACTCTATGATTGATCCACGTGATAAATAGTATATTAATCAATGAAAAAATTATATTCATCATCCTTACACCATACACTACACACCACACATAATTTTCTTATTTTTTCTCTTATTAAATGCGTAGTATATGGATGATGAGTTGAAGAATTCAATTATTTTAGGAAAAATAAAATTAAAAAAATAATAAAAAAAAGTGTAGTGTATGGAGATGATGAGTAGTAAAATTTAATTTCTTCTAAATGACAAAGAAAACGAGTGACATTGCTTTAACTCTTTGTAGTGACAATCCAAGGGACCATGAAATGAATAGAGATGGGTGTTTAATGCAAAAAGAGATGCTTGATCTAGACATAAATCATACGAAACTAAACTGACAAACTAACATATCTTGATGTGATATCTCATACTGTAAAACATTTTTATTTTTGTTGTAAAGTATACATAACATATGTAAGTGGGTCGCAATTTTTGGGAGCTGACGTGGCAGGGCGATTTTTTTCCTCTGCTAGGGTTTGTGTGAGTTTTTTGTGCGTGTGCTAGGGTTTGGCCTATACCCATGCTGGGAGGCCCTCCGATCGCCAACATTGCTGGCAGGTTTGGTTTGGGTTCTGTCAAAGGTTCTCTGAAGGTGGTGTTAGAGTCTCGGTGGACGAAAACGATGAAGAGAGGGTTGAGAAGGAGGTGACTTGCACGGTGAATGGATTTTGGGGTGATCGACGTACGTTCGTTCAAGTGCTTCACAGGCTTTTGCCTGTAGCCAAGTTTCGACTAACTCTGAGGAAACTAGAACATATTAATGGAGAGTTTTCTAATTTTGAGATGGATAAGGTGGCGGAAGACCTCAAATACACTTTAGTGTTGAAGTTTCTGTCGTTGAGGCCGTCAATCGATGTGTTGGTGCTTCAGATAATTAAGATCTAGGGTTTCGCTGAGGTCCTGATGATTAGCTTTATGGATGAATTCCATGTGTTGCTTCATCTGGCTAATGAGAAGGATTATCTACATGCATGGCGAGAGAGGGTAGGGTGGTGGCAGGGTGCCAATTTCGGTTGTTTAATTGGTCTGTGGATTTTGACGTGAAGAAGGAGCCGTCCATTGCACCACAATGGGTTTTTTGGCTAGGGTTGTCGTTGCATCTGTATAGGTTGGATTGCTTGCAAATTCTTTCATCTCAGTTTGGCAAGTTTATGGGCACGGATTACGCTACATTGTATAGAATGAGGGCCACGAGAGCGAGGTTGTGCATGGAAGAGGTTGATCTTCAAGATGAGCCAATTTCTAGTTTTCCGATGGTGATGGGACAAAAGAACCATTTGTGGCATGACGTAGTTGATGAGAAAAGAGGTTTTTATTGTAACAAATGTTTTCGACAAGATCATACAGCGGTGATATGCAGGTCTGGTGATAGGGCTAAGATAAAATTGTTAAGGAAGGATGGGCCGAGAGTGTTAAGGAAGGAAGGAAAGGAAAAAAGTTTGGAAGGAAGTTGGTCGTAAAGAAAATCAGTAGAGCTTAGCGATGCATGTTGACGATGTTGGGACTCAATTGAAGTTAAAGGATAAACAATGGGAGATACAGGGAAACCCAGTAGTAGATAAACCGAGGCTGTGCGGTATTTTGAGGGGTTTCTTTCTTAAGAAGGGATGAGTTTGTTGCCGAATCTGGATCATTTATTTTAGCATGTTGTTTTGGATAGTGAGGTTAGGAGCTTGAGGGCGGAGCCTTTGGAGAAAGAAGTGCTTGTGGCGCTTTCTTCTATTGTGGCGGACAGTAGCCCGGGGCTGAATGGTTTTGGGTCAGCTTTTTATTTGGCTAGCTGGCATATGGTTAAAGTTGACGTGATGGAGGCAGTGAAAGAGTTCTTTAAAGGTAAATGATCTTCCCAGATTTTATTCGTCCTCGTTCATTGTTCTTATTCCAAAGGTGAATCATCCGCCAATGTTTTGACAAGTTCCAGCCGATAAGTCTTTGCAACGTTATTTATAAGGTTCTCCAAACTTTTGGTATCTAGACTATCTTTGCTGCTTGAAAATATTATTTCGCCTGAACAGTGAGCTTTTGTGAAGGGTAGAAATATATTTGAGAATATTTCTCTTACTCAAGAGATGATGAAGATGTTGCATTGGAAGACTAGGGGTGGTAATATTATGCTGAAAATTGATATGAGGAAGGGGTACGATAGGATGGATTGGTGTTTCTTGGATCATGCTTTACGTACTCCTGGATTTCCTAATTGTTTTTGTAAAAATTGATGAACAATTGTGTCTCGACATCGTGGTTTTTTGTTATGATAAATGATACATATAGAGGTTTTTTAAGCCTAAAAGGGGTCTGCGGCAGGGTGATCCGTTGTCGTTGTATTTATTTATAATTATGGAAAAAGTGTCGTCAAGGATGATAAATAAGAAAATTTTTGAGGGGAGGATTTTGCCATTTTCTCATCCTGTAAATGTTCCCAGAGTTTCTCATCTGTTATATGCTGATGATGTGGTGGTTTTTGCTAATGTGAGTAAAGGCTTGATTCTGTGTTTAATGGAGGTCTTGAGGGAATATGAGAGTTGGACAGGCCAACAGGTGAACTATGATAAGTCGGCCATTTTTATTTTTTTCTCTAAAAATTTGGCTTATAGTAGAACTAGGGAGATGTTGTTGGACACTGGTTTCACAGAGGGTCAATTCCCATTACATATTTGGGTGTTCCGATTGTAGATGGTAGGTTGAAGATTAGACACTTTGAGTTGTTGCTTGAACAAGTTGGAAAAAAGTTGTCAAGTTGGAAGAGTCGTTTGTTGATACATGTGCTTTCGAGCTTGCCAATTCACTTACTATATGTGCTTCAAAACCCTAAGGCTGTGATTAAAAAATTAAATGGGTTGTTTGCTAATTTTTTCTAGGGAGAGCAAAATGGCAGAAGTAAGAGGAAATAGATATCATGGAAGAAGATGTGTGTTCCGGTGGAGGAAGCGGGAATTGGGGTGCAAGACCTTGTAGAAGTGCAAAGATCTTTGTTTTTTAAGTTTGGGTGGTAGTTATTGACGCAGAATTCATTATGGGCAAGGTTTTTCCGGCAAAATATATTAAAATATCTCTTTAAGGGTTGGTGGCAATACAGGTTCGGCATTTTGGAAGAGAGTTATTGAGGGGTTGCCTGAGCTACTGCAAAATTCAAGATGGAAGGTTCGAGAGGGTCATGTTTTGCTATGGTTTGATAATTTTATAGGCCATGACCCTCTATGTGAAGGAGTGGAAGTGATTGAAGAACTGAACATTAGACTTCAAGAGCTCGTTGTTAATGATTGGTGGGATATTGAGAGACTACATGCTATTGGGGGCGTAGAAGGCTAGCGATGTGGTGGCTAAGGTTGGTGCGTTGAGGGATGCGAAGGACGTATTAATCTAGTTACCAGAGAAGAAGGAAAATTTCTAAAACAAAGTCGGCGTGGAATTTTATTAGAATTAAAATGTTGAGGTTTGCTTGGACAAAGTAGATATGGAATAATCTGTTGCCAAAAAAAGATCTCTATATGGATGTGGAAAGCGGCTTTTAATTGCTTAAGTGTGGATGAGCAGGCACGTAAGTTGGGGATTTCGTTAGTATCTTGTTGTAATTGTTGTATGGCGGGGCATGTGGAAGACTTGGAGCATGTGCTTTGTAAAAGAGAGTTTGCCATGGCCGTCTGTAAGAAGGTTTCAGGAGAGGTGAGGATCCCGTTTGTAGCTCAACAGAGTTGGCGAGAGAGGGTCCAGGCTTGGTTTAACATGGCATCTAGGCAGTCACAGCTTGGGACATTAATGGGTTTGATTCCTTGCATTGTGGCATGGAGACTTTGGCTTGGACGCTGTGCAGTGAGGATGGAAGGCAGAGACGAAAACTTGTTGGAGGTTTTGGTTGTGGAACAAAGAACTATGAAGGTGCAAGCTGTCCATTGGTTGAAACTGAGCCCAATGAGGTTAAAATTAAATCTAGACAGTAGCAGTCTTGGCAACCCAGGGCCTAGTGGAGGAGGGCGTATCTTACGAGATCATGTAGGGAATCTTGTCTTTGCTTTTTCTCATCATTTTTGTACATGTTCCAATAACGAAGCTGAGCTTCGGGCGGTTATAGAGGGAATAAAGATTTGTCAATAATTGGGTCATTTTTTAATCGATATAGATTGTGATTCTTTGGTGGTGGTTTCATGGCTTGTGGATAAAGACTATACAGTGTGGTATCTTTGGGATTCTTGGGACCAGTTGATGGGCTTGTTGGAAGGTTTTGACTTCTCTATTAAACACTTATGCAGAGAAAAAAATAAAGTAGTAGATGCTTTGGCTAGGCGTGGTGCGTTGGGGGAGGATAATTTGTTCACGGATGTTTCTCGACTTCCACGTTCTTTGAGAGGTTTGTATAGATTAGACAAAATGGGCATGACTTATGTTAGTCGTAGATGGTGAAGTGTTAGATTTTTATTTTTTATGTTTTTTCTGTTTGTTGGGTGAGGTTGATTTTTTTGTGAAGGTGGATTAGGTTGTTTATTTGAAGATTTTTCTACGCCTTAAGTGAACGTTAATAAAGTGGGTTAGTAAAGTTTTAGAGGCTCCGTCCTCCTTAAAATATTAAAAAAAAAAAAAAAAACATTAAACTTCGTCATCGTTGTGTAAAATCTCAGTATAGATTTAACGCTTCCCTTTTGACTTCTGCGAGTTTGCTCATTTCGAAAGACGCATCATTGGTTGCCATGCTGACTAATAATGCATTAGGAAAATTTTATCATTCCAACTTCCTGCTTTTTCTGATGAAATTTGTTTTTTCTGGAATAGCACCAAACGTTACTCCTTGAGATCATTTCACAGCATGAGTTAAAAAAAAAAAAAAAATTAAGATCATTCATTCTTTTAAGCATCTTGACCCTATAGATGCATGGCACTTCTGAGTCACTGAAGTTGCATGTTAATCATACAGCTACTCATGATCCCATTAAATATCTGAGAAATCATCCAGAGACAAGGAACAACTGCTTGACAGACCAAGCTAGGAAACCTTCAAAGAACAGCTAGTCTAAATCCAGCTACAAATTAATCGTCTTTACAGCTTAAACTGAATAAAAGAGTTCTAAAACCTCGCTACCCACATCATCAGGTTGTAAATATGCCCCCAACTGCAATGTAATCACAAATCCAGCTTCTTAGCTGCCAAATCGAAAATGCTTCTCAAATCTTGCTTAACTTCATCATTTTCAAATAAAAATTCAATTGCATTTCTTGCCAGCTCAAACATTTCCCTTTTTCCAAGACCTGGGTAGTTAATAAATGAAAACAAAATCGTTCAGTAATGATAGCTATTCGATCGAACTCTCTTTACCAGCACCACTACATTAATAATATCTACCATATGCAGCAGCAGCAAGATTATACTCTTTGGAAAGACTGGTGGAGAACACCCCAGAATCATCAGTGCAGAGGACTAATGGATGTTTTGCCTTGTATAGGTCAGCTGCATGGTTGAATGCAGTGTTACAACAGAGAGATTTCAAGTCTATCGTAGCAAAGTAGTACAGATGCTTTAATTACTTAAGAATAAGGTTTATCCAGAAGAGGTAGTCAAGTGTGCATTTTTAGTCGGCTTAGTTTTCCTTTTGGTTTTAAATCTTTAATTTAAACAAGAAGCAGAAGAGAAGACCTAACCAAAATGGTGAACATCTAGTGAGGAAACTGATGCAGTCGTGATGTTGGAAGTCAGACAAATTTCAACCTGAAAAAATTGAACAGACACATAGACTAAATAAGTTAGCCAGCCCAATGATTGAAGACCATCAAATTTGACAATGATCTTTGAATCAAATGGCATCCCCTCTATCCATAGGGAGATGGAGGGCGAGACCACTGGCTCAATCTCATATGAGTGAGTTTTATTCACATATATTTAAAAAAAAAAACAATTTTTTAAGATATAATCAGTTTAAAATCCTTTTTGCCGAAAAAATAATGATGAACCAAGGACATCCGGACTTGTCATCAACTAGAACTCTTTTAAGTTTCACCTCTCATTGATTTAATCTCATACGATTAATACCTGCAAAGTGTTTTCAAATTACACTGGCAAAATAATCAAACTAATCAGGCTTTTGCCTCTTCTCCCGTGGCATCCATCCCACAGAAGTCACAAGAAGATATTCCCTACCATCCCAGGGCAGTGAAGGTCATCATCAAGATAAGAATAACTTTCACAGACAACTAACCGGGATATTATAGGATTTCAACTTCTTCCAATCATCCTCTCCAAAGTAACAGGCATGGCCAACCCTCTGGGGAATAAAGTCTAGCATTGCTTGTATCTCTTTTGGATTAGGTACCTATATGCACTAAGTCAGGAAAATAAGCTAGTCGGGTATCTACAAAAGTAACAGATGTAGCATCAGAAAGAAAACATACCTCTCCACAGTGAAGAGTTATATCAAGACCATGTTCTCTAGCAAACTTTAATGCCGGCAAAAATGTGATCCTGTCTCAGATACAAAGTGAACTGGATGATGACATTTTTGTAACCAATAAAACACAATGCTAATCTACTAGAGAAAACTCTGCCTAAATGACGTGTGAGTATGTACCATTCACCCACAACAGGATTTCCAGAAAGGTCAATACCAACTACTCCTAAATCTCTCATTTCCAGAGCAAGCTTAACCTATAATAGGTGAAAAATACAGTTAAAAACCCGCCTGTCACAACGTAGCTTAACAAGATTGTCAGACAATATATCTAGACATACAGTTTCCATTGCAGCTGCAGTGGACTCCCGACGGTCAATACTCAAAAGGAGCCGAACATATATCTTTTTTCTTGCTGTTCCATTACACATATCATTTACAGGTACAGATATTATATGACTTCCAGCATCCACATTGTTATGTGGAAAAACCACATCAACTGTACTAACAGCCCTTACACCTTCCATTACTGCTTCCATGTAAGAGCGTTTAGT
The DNA here is from genome assembly GCF_004785595.1 of Juglans microcarpa x Juglans regia. NCBI lineage: Eukaryota > Viridiplantae > Streptophyta > Magnoliopsida > Fagales > Juglandaceae > Juglans > Juglans microcarpa x Juglans regia. Next base: position 6,820,450 of record NC_054603.1, on the reverse strand, counting down.
CATTCCTTTCGAATCATTTCTCTGTGTAAAACAAAATCCATGATTTTCTTAATTAATCGTATGTACTTGTCATATTTACAGGAATATATCACAAGATTTTGCGAGTTTTTTTTATATATCTAATTACCTTTGGAGTCGTTCTTAATTCCAGGTATACAACATTTTCAGAGGCAAAATCTTCAATAACCTGATAATAACGAAGGAAAAAAAAAAAAACATATCAATGTAAAAGCATTGAAATGAAGGTCTTGAATGCATAGGGAAGTTGTCATACTTCTTTGGTAATTCTTTTAACGGTTGCGTGATCGGTAGTAATAATGTGGATCAGGTCAAACAATTTGAACACCTCGGTTAAAGAACGGTCATCTGAATTGAAGAATATAGAGTTTCAGTGTCAAGAATATAATGATATAAGGTAACTCTTTCAAGTGAGACAACTGAAAAGTCAAGCAACTAAAACAAAGGAGGCAAAGAGAAAAATAATAATCTTACACTTTTTGGTATCTTAGAAATGAAACCCAACTCAACTAAGCCAACTGGGCGGTGCTTGGCACAGTTGAGTTGACGCTTTCCATTTCAAGGGATACCAAAAAAAAAAAAAAAAAAAAATAGAGAAAAGTTCAAGTTCTGTTCTTTCCTAAGTTTTCTCGCCAAACAATTAGAATAAAGGGCAATGGGCATACTTTTCAAGATTACATGCTCCACATCTGAGAAAACTATGACACCCTTTTCACCCAGATCTTTAGCAAGTTCACTGTAGCAAAAGAAAACCTCAGTATATGGAGACATATTGCACTAAGCTCCGCAACTAGAGCAAAAGCTTAAACATTTTAGCCACGAAGAATAGACAGATACAGAGAGAGATTACAGCAGTGTGGAGTCTCTAATGGATCCATTGAGGTGAGCGTGTAGTTCCACCTTTGGTATTGAAGCAAACCACTCCATTTTTCTCCCTCTTTTGCTTCCTCCCTTACTTTCTCTTCTCTGCCTGGTGTTCTTATCGCCCCGGTTTGCTTGTACTACCAATTTTTTGCCAATTAGATGATATAGCATAGCATTTTGTGTTCGGTTGACTCTTTTGTCTTTTGGGCCAAGATTCTCACCTAGGCCCCCATAAACAAAATAGCGGGCTGGCTCCTACGTCATCAAGACTATTTTCTGCGTCTCCTCCATATTCTTTTGTGTTCTTTTGATCTAACTTATATAATGAAATCAGTTCAAAAAGTAATTGTTTATTTTTTATAAATATGTTCAAAATTTTATCTACAGATAATATAAAATTATTTCTCAACACCTTCTCTCAAGTACAGGTCAGTATTTTTTCTGGTTCTTGTCAAGGGATAAGTAGTGTGACCCACATTCGTCCTGTAATAGACTCTGATACCATGAAGGAATTCATGAGCCTAATTCATCTCATAAAACAGATTCTATAAGAAAAGATTGTCAATTTCTTATAAATATGTCAAAGACCTTATCTACAATAATGTGAGATTATTTATTCATCTCCACTTCCTTCCTGCTCCTACTGCAAATACCATTAGAGCAGCTTGGCAATATTTTCCATGAACAGTTAAAAAAATATCTTCTAAAAATGTATTTATAAATTAACGATTGACGTGAGACATTAGATATATTTTATTCTAATTTTTTTTTTTACAATCTTACGTAAAATCATATCAATTTATAAATTCATTTTTATAAGATATCAAGAATTTTTCAAATAGAACACTACTACATACGTGAATATAGATGCAAGATGAGTTTGATTAGTAGACCGTTATAATTATAAAGAGTTTAATGGATCTATCTATTATAGGGACACACCTATTTGTGCACACTACCTACCAAACTCTTCCATGGGAATGCAAACTTCACCAAGCATTGCCCTCCCAATTATAGAAAAAATGGAATAATTAATAAAAGAGGGTTATATAGATGCTAATGATAATTCAATACAATTTTTTTTACAACATTTTTTTATAATTTGAAGAGGGACAGACATAACATATGAATCTATCGATATTTAATATTTGAAATCTGTGTTGAATTTATATCTTTTCCAAATTATAGAAAATGTTTAAGATAAAAAAAAAATGTGAAAAATCTTCATTCAGATATGTGAATAAGTTTCATACTCCATATTACATGCATACCAATTAATCATCTACGGCATATAAATTAAGATGATTTGTTTTTTTAAAGGGTAGTGATAAGGTTACTATTCTATTACTATCTATTTATTATTTATAGTTCATTTCAAGTTTTTTATTTTTTTTTATCATTTTTTAAGTTTTTTTTAATATCCTTAATCATTAAGAAAAAATTAAAAAAATATATAATTTTATTGATAGTCACTTCTTTAATTATTAAATAAAATAAAAAATTTTAAAAAAATATAAAATAAATAATAAGAGGGTAATAATCATATCAATTTTTAATCTCTAGACTTATCCTATAGATGGCCTAAGAGAACCGGCTGCAAGTTACAAATAAGGCCTTTATGTTACCACAAAAATGTGTGACGTGATCGGCTCTCATATGATGTGTATTTTGTCTTTTTGGAAGAAGCAATCAATGCGCCACAGATGTCACTGATTGTGCCACTTATTAGACACCCACCACATTCATTTCTACAATCAACTACTTTTCCTACCCAATGTGTCATTTTGTCTTACTCCGTCATTATTGGCTTGTTTGGATTTATATAAGATGAGAAATTCTTTAAGAAGATAATATTATTTTTTAATTTATGATATTTTAATTATTTTTTAATTTTTCAAAATTTAATAAAAAATTAACTTCAAACCATTGTATTTCACAAATTATTTCATAATTATTAACAAAATTTTAATCTTATCTCATTATCTAAACGTTTCATTGAACTTTCTTTTAAGTGTGTGTAACCGATATGGCGTTTAGAGAATGTTGTATACCATCCATATTAATAGATAAATTTAATCTCAATCTTTTGTAAAAAAAGTAGATTTTACTAATAAAAAATAATTTTTTTTACGCTTTTTTTTAGATAAAATCTATTTTTTTATAATGATTTATATGAGATTTATCTATTTAAAATTTATATAAATTATTTTTCTATTTAATTTAATATTACAAGTGTGACGTTATTTCTCATGTTATTAATGAAAGAGCTCGAATCACGAAAAGGGCTAAAAAATTTTCAATGCCTGTCCTGGATCTTTTACAAGGCCCAGTCATCGTGGCCGATCGTATCAAAAGCCCATCCCCAAACATAAACCCGATCCATAACCCAAAATCTGGCATCGATGGTCAAAATATCTTGTCATCACATCGAACCCAGTGCAAGGGGGACCCCAATCAAGATGGGTTCCGCGAGTTTTGCTTCAGTCTTAGCCAATGGCTGGCAGAGTTTCAGTTCGCCAGTGGCTTTCGTGCGCACGTTAGCAACCACCAACGCTCCGCTCTGTAAGCACTACAACGACAATCACTTGGTTGCTTGGTCTTCGACTTCTGGGTCTCCACAAAGCAATGGCAGAACGTTTGCATGTGAATCCTCGAGTCCAGACGTTACCGCCATAACTCCTGTTGTATGGTACGTAGAGCATGATTTTATTGTTAAATTATGTGTTCATGTAATTTTAGGTTACAACTTACATTTTGTGGGTTGCAAACTTGCAATGAATTTTTTGCTTTCACTTTGATTGGTTGCTGATAAAACAGAGGAAAGCTCCGGAATATGAAGTTTCAACTTTCAACTTTCAACTGTTTCTATTTCATAAACTGCATTAATATTAGTTTCCCATACTTACTGCTTATACTTTGTTAGGTGTCTGTAATTTTGGCTTGTTTCTTAGTTGACGATAGAATTTTAGCTAAAATATCGTAAGTTTTGTTTTTATTTTATTTGTTGATGAGAAAACTTAGAAAAGGCTTGAGAAATGAAGTTTTGAACATTATTTCTCTCTCGCCATACCCCACATGTTCGGTGATTTTATTTGCTTTTGACGAACCTTCTTGCTCTTACTTTTATTTCGGATCGGAGTGAATTTCATAGGTTGTGTTTTTTAGTTCCTTTATATTTCCCGTCCATTGGATTGCTGACAATAAGACGTATGCTTTTGTTTAAGCGGCCCCGAATATCATCGCTTGCTTCCGTGTACCACACACAAGGGCCCGCCCAGAGTTGAACACTTGGTTGTTTCAGAAGAAGGGCCTGTTCTGGAATATATCTGTAAAACTCTGGATCTTCCTCCTCTGTAAGTCTTTTCATCACTCCAGAGTCGACATTATGTTGTATGAGACGTCATTTTGTGTTACTAATCAGGATGAATTGAAAATATATGATGAATTTTATTATTTGAAGGTTCGTTGCAGATCTCATTCGTTTTGGAGCTGTATATTATGCCCTTGTATGTCCAAAGCCTCCTCCAAGTGCCACCCCAGAGCAACTTAGGATATTTGAAGTTGTTACAGCACCATCAGTACTAAGAAAGAGAGCTTCCATCAAAGGGAAAACAATACAAGCGGCACAAAAGACTTTTAGGGTAACTCATGTAGATCAGTTCCTTGAAGCCGGATCATACTTACGGGTGTATGTGCACCCAAGACGCTTTCCAAGGTAAAGCATAGATTTTTCTGAGATTACTATCATATGTACTAGCATGATTTTTTTTTTCTTTAAAAGAAGAGAGACGGTATCTCCAAATTTTATTTATTACCCTCACTTTTGGCAGCGATACCTTTTGCAAATAGAAAGCTTAAGGGTTATAAAAATCCCAAAACCAAGCTTTATGAAAATTGTAAACTAATCAATAACATGTACTACTATTCATACTAAGCCAAAACAAATGGTTATTCTATACAACATAAAATTGTAACAATTCTCTATGTACTAGCATGATACCTGTTGAAATTTGAATCCTAATCAGGTGCTATGAAATTGACTGGAACTCAAGGATCATAGCTGTGGCTGAATCCTACGTGGTTTTGGACAAACCTTCGGGTACATCAGTATGTAACCAATCCATGAATCTCTCCATTGTGTTTACGAGACATCTCATAGCTTGTGCCTCAAATGAATGGATCTTCTATGTCAATATTTACATGATTGTAAATCCTAGAGCTGCATGGTTACGTTATTGTTTCTGTACTTGTGTTTTGGCCTCTCTCTCCCAAGTAAAGAAAGTCCAAAACAATGATTAATTGACATTATTATTTCACTCTAAAGAAGATTGACATTCTTTATGATATTTGAGTTGCTCGATATCTTTCATATGAAATTTCGGAATGTTTGTGATTAGTTAATTGATTGCCTATGGCTTGTTGATTCTATGTCAGTTTTGATTAGGTGGGCGGAACTACGAACAATATTGAAGAAACTTGTGCAACCTTTGCTACCCGTGCCCTTGGTTTAACAACCCCTTTGTTGACCACCCACCAGATTGATAATTGCACAGAAGGCTGGTACCGTAGCTTGTAGTATTTATTATCATATAGAACTATTATCGTTGGTTGATAATGAGTAATGGCAAGTAATTTTCTTGCAGTGTTTTGTTAGCAAGGACAAAGGATTACTGTTCAGTTTTTCATGGAAAAATCAGAGTAAGTTATTTAATATCCTTTCTAGGTGCATGCTCTGGACTCAGCTTGTCCTACTTACCGAAGACTCCAATTCCCCTGGAGCTGCAAGGGCCCCTCACATGGTGTGCTCCACTCTGTGAGGGACCCTCCACACTGAGCAAATTTACAATACTGAATGTATATGTATTTTCGATTCACCATATTTTTAATTAATAGGTAATTTATTCTTAACCATATGATTCTTCCTGTCAACAGGAGAAAAAGGTGAAGAAACTTTATCTTGCTCTTGTTGCTGCTCCTGTGCCAATTGGGATTATTACGCACTACATGCGTCCAACAAGCATGGCGCCAAGACTCATTTCAGAAGGTAGCCATCTTGGTCAAGCCTCACAGTGATTATGGCAAATTGAATTAAACCTTTGATGAGTTGCATTTTTTTTTTTTTTATCTTGAGGACGACAGACATGGACAGGAGAGGTATGTACTGCTCAATTAAGACTTTGATGCTGGAGCATCCAAGAGGCATGCAAAGGCATGGGGTCTAAACTTTTTGGCTAGTTCGCGTTAGGGAAAAATGAATTTCTCCCCAAAAGGGATCTATAGATTATCAATCAACTGGTTGGACCATAAGCCAGATGATTTACATCTTGGTGAGTTCCAAGATGGTCTGATTGTGCCAATTAAAGAATAAAACGAAGCATTTGACTCCTTCATGCATGCTTGACTCTTGCCCCCTGTAACATGATCGCTAAATTTGTGAGGATACTTTCTTCACAACTCCAGTTTTTTATGCATTTTCTTCTCTTACTCTAATTTTTTGGCAAGTCCATTCTTAAATCTATTTCTGCAATTTATACGGTTAAGTAAGTAATCTCTGTTTTTTATGGGTTTACGGTGTGGATTGACCGCAAAGCTTTTGTGGCATTCAGATTTCATTGAAGGATGGAACTTTTGTCAACTTGAGGTCTTGGAATGCAAGGAGGTTCCGTGGCCGAATGCTGTCATTGAAAATAAATATTGTATCGAAGATTGCGGCTGGCCCTCCAAAGATGTTGCATATGAGTGTAAAATCAACCTTCTGACTGGTCGGACTCATCAGGTTCTCACCTGTCCTATGTTTTCTTTTTCTTCCTTTTTTTTCCATTTTTAGCCTCATTCCTGTGGAGACAACAGATAATGATTGCTTCTGCAACTTTCCTGCACTCCCAAAGATGTGCTTCTTCTAGTGTTGCCTATGAAGCAATTGCCGTTTGATTCTGAAGAAAAAGTTGAAATTTCCCTCTAAAGCAGAAGATTTCATGGGGAATAGGGCTTTAGATTCTGAGGATATCTAGTCTGATGGATTTTGAAATTTCAGTGATTTGACTCAGAATATCTGATGACGTTTGCTTGATAAAATTACTTCTTGTTGGTAGGCCTGCTGTTCTAAACTTTGTTCTTACCAGTTTTATTGTTCTTTGGTTCAAATAATGAAGCTATTAGAAAGTCAATATGGAGCCAGACTTTATGGCAGTTTATTATCCACATATAGCTTTGTTATGGTATTAGATACTATATAAAGGAGAGGAGTCAAAGGATCATAGAGTTTTCAGATACTTTTGTCATATATGTGAGAGAAGACTAGATCTACTACTATGAAAATAACTGAAGTCATGTTGCAGATTCGAGCACAGCTGGCTGCCTCTGGTGCACCGTTAGTGGGTGACTTGATGTACATGCCAGCTGCAATTGCAGAGATGAATAATCCTGGGCTTAACCCATTTGGCAAATGCAAGAAAGGTTATACAAGTGAGACAGATAACTCAACGGCTGTTACAGAATGGATTGCACTGCATGGGAAGGAACCAAAGATTGCTATTGGTCTTCAGGCATGTCAGATCTCATGGGATAATGGTGCACACACATATAAGGCTGGATCTCCTTGGTGGAGATGTGAAATAGCTTAGAATAGATACTTGTGGATAAGGATCAAAGGAAGGATGAAAACTAAATGGTCCATGCTGTGTGGTTCACTTCATCTCATGGAAACAATTTTGATAGGGTTGTAAGAAGAAAAGAGAACTTGGTTAGTCCTCAGCTGAAAACAGCTAAAGACAAAAACCCCAACATTGTCCAGAGGCACCAGAACCACATCGCCTGAGAAATTTAACATGTTGCATCTTTTCCTCATAATCTTATATTCTCAACCCCATGAAAAGATAAATTGATAATAAACAAAGCCATAGTTATCAATACCGTTTCTTGAAAACATAAAGCTCTCATCCATTGATCTTGTCTGCTACAATAATTATCTCAACTTGTGACAGAGGAAAAGGAAAACTATCTTCTACAGCCAGCCTCGTTGTAATATGTTCTGATTTGTCATTTATATGATCTTGAAGAGGAAACTTTGTCAGTTATAATGTCAATGACTCTTAATCAACCGTTATCGACATCGTGTGCACAGCTTCAGCCGATGCTCAATCCTCTCCTCTCACTATATTACAAGGAAATCCTTAAACATCTCACTGCTTGGCCTGCTCAAAAATAGGATGAAAGGTTGTCAGCATAAGCAGACGATTAATAAGATGATATGCCTACTTCTTACCCAATTGTTTAATGGCCCTATGGGAGATGGAAAGGCTATCCTGTAGTGTTTTTGTCGCCATACAAGCAAGTTGCACATGAAGATTAAAAACAAAAAGCAACTTTGTCCATAGAAATCATTATGCATCTTGGTCCCAAGAGAAATCTGAAAGAAACCTGAACTATCAAACCTAAATCTACAAGGAGATGAGATGTTGTTACCTGTGAGTAGAGGAAGGTGCCAAGAATTGCAATGGCAGCTCCAATAGCATTGATGGGTTGGACTGGTGTGTGAAAGATTATGATAGATGAGACTATAACAGATATCCGCTTCATTGTGTTTCCTATGCTAAAAGTCAATGGAGAAATCTGATCGAGAGACATGTATGAAACTTGGTTATACAAGTGATAGAAGACACTCTGCGCTGCCACCCACCTGCAAAAATTCCAAGCCACACACATCTCTCAGGTTAAACCAGCAAGTTGACCTAAAAGAAAAAATACTTACAAATATATTGTAATCAAACGAAAAACTGAAGCAAAAGGAAATTGACTGACTGTCGTTCAAGTAATTGTACTCGGATTTTAGAGCAAATAGAAAATCAGAACACTGATATTATACAAATGGCTAAAATTCGATGTCTTATACAAATGAGATTACCATATGAAATGTGGTCCACTCTGAGAGATGGCTTTTTCCCAGCCAACCGCCCACATCTTGGGGCCCTCCACGGCAATGGCAAAAGGTGTAAGAATCAAAAGAGACAACATAGACAGACAAGCATAGTAGTTCATCCCACTAATAGACTTCCCCTTCATCCCTTTCTTGGAGAATATGTTGCGAAACACAAAGGCTAAATTTGATATCATGGCGCCCATAAACCCTGCACATATTGCGAGACATATTCAATCCCAAAACACCAACATCAGGAAGACCACATTAGTTTAAAAACATTGCAATACATCGACAGACATTAAATTCCTATCTGTAATTGAGTAGGCTTTCTTACCAGTCATGTTGAAATTGAGCTCGGTCACTGCGGCAAGGGTGCATCCTCCGATAATTGGCAAGAGTGACAGATAAACCGGCACCGGAAACATCTCACCAAGCAAAAACCTTGAAACCAAGACGCTGAAAGCAGGCTCGCCACTCTTGATGATGTGGGTGAACGAAACTGCAACTTTCCACATGCTCACAGTCGCTGCAACATGCCCAACGGTGTGTGCCACCGCAACCTACACCATTCCGGAAATATAAAATCAGAGTCCCAAAACCACAAAATGCTCTGTTTGTTGCCAAGAAAACTAAGAAAAATCATAGAAGAACAGAAAAAATGTTGTCATGTTTGTTACACTAATCCGACAAGCGAAAGTTCTTAATTTGCCATGTTCTACTTGATATTCACGATTTCATTTCGTTTATGTTTTTTCTTTCGCCCTATATTCACACAAACAGAGAAAACCGGGATATATTTAACTGATTGAAGAGTTACTAGCTTTCTTACCGGAAAAAGTCTCTTCCAGAACTCCAAATCTGTATTGGGAACTTCGGCAATCCTCGTGGCCCACGAAATCAGCATCATGAGCGACCCAGTTGCGAGCGAAAGCGTGGAAATGAGCCACGGGTATGAAAAAGCATTCAGAACCTTCTTGTTGTATATATTGAAAACCACATTAAGAGCCCACCAGGTGGCGAAATATATTCTAATCTTGAGCCTCTGAGCCGCCTCAAATCGGGTCAGCTCGTCCGGAAACTCGATGTTAATCTCAAGTGGCCGAGACCGGTCGTCTTCGTAGGCATTGCACTCTGTTCCGCGCTTTTGGGTCACCGTTGGCAATGCGAAATTCTCGATGGAAGAAATGTAAATGGGTTTCTGGGAAGAGAAAGAGCGGTTAAGGCTCTGTTTCGCATTCTGAGTGGTGGGTTGGGAAGGAAACCGAGGCTTCGAAAAAGGAAGCTTTCGGGTTGTCAAATCTAACGCCGTGAAGGATGAGGCTGTCAACTTCACCGAAGAGATCATGATGTCCGTGTATGCAAAACTAAACTCGATACCGAAATTTAGATTGGACTCTGAATACACCGGAAGCAAAGGAGAGGTTCAAGAAACATTTTCTTGGGATTGGTTGGCTGATACTTGTGGGAAAACTAAGAAAACGTTAGAGCTTTGAGGGAATTCCGACAGATTAAAGAAGATGACTAGGAAACATGAGTTGGACGAGTAAGAACTCGTTGAGCTTGATTTAGAAAGTGAGAAAATCAACGAGAAAGTGAGGGAAAGTAGGATATGGATGTGAGTTTTTGAACCGTCTTGGACAAAGTTGGAGGCAGAAGAAGTACATATATAGGCTAGCCGAGGAGCCGTTGGGAATTTCAAATTTTCGACATTATTATTATTATTATTACTATTATCATTGTTTTTGTGCTTTGGAAGATTTTATTTACTATGGACTACTTGAGAACTTCATTGACAAAATTTTCCAGATCTTGGTCAGTTTTTCCTGCCAAAGTTTCTTCCCCACTTGGTGGATCAATTCAGATTTGCTGGGCGAGAGAAATATTCTTTTATTCTATACTTCTCTCCTCCTACCCCACGAATCCTCTTTTTTTTTGGTCTTTCCCAAACCAGTTTCTTCATTCAAGCCACCTAAGGCTCATGGAGAAAGACAGAGACATACAGAAACCTGGAATTTGTTTGGCATGAAACACATGCCAAGTTGTTTCCCAAGTAGGTACACGTTGATGCTGATTTCCAATGTTTCCCCAGATGGCAAGTATTTAAAAGTAATTTTCATGTTTTTTATATTGGACGGATAAAGAAAGATTTCAAGTTTCAGACGATTATTCGAGGGCTGGTGCAAGTTGTGAATTGAGTTGGTTTAGTTGTTACTTATAATTAACACTATGTTTCGAGTTGAGAAGGGTGTCTTTTTCATTTGAAATTGAAGAAAAGCTCTGATCTTATATATAGGGCATTTGTTTGAGTTGTGAATCCAACGTTGCATGTGGGGGACACCAATGTTTTTTTAGGTCACTTTCATGCTAGGTGGGGTGTGTTTGATTCTGATTTAGGGCACGTGAACTCTCTACACAGATTTTGTTTGTATGCCGATAGCAAAGAAAACAACCTCAGGAAGGTGTTGATGGTTGGGAACAATCCATAATCCCCATGAGTTCATGACTCTGAAGGATAGGTAAAAAAGTGAACAGCTCATGCCAGATATTCTGTACCATCGAGTTTGATGGGTACAGCTGAGCAAGGTTCGGTAAAGAAAATACAGCTGAATGGTGAAGAACCATTTCAAAGGCTATGATCAGCCATTGTGGGTTAGTCTCTAAAGGCTATGATACCATTTTAAAGTTTGGAAAGTCTATTTTGGTTTCATAACCAAAACAGTTGTTTCCATTGATGTATATATGTATACTGTATAAGTAAATTAAAACATATATACAAGAGTTATCAACACATATTACATATGATAAAGATTACAAAAGTTTGAGAGCAACTCTCGGGAGTTTATAGGAAGATCTTCATCTGGGGATCAATTGCCATCATATGACTGATTGTCTGAAGAACTGAAGATTCCTTATCTGTGACAGCTCATAGGTGGAAGGATTTATGTACCGTTTGTACTTTGAGTTGAGTTCTTTATGAATAGTAATGAGTTGAGTAGTGGAGAGAGTTATGTGGAGCCTATCTAAACTGAGTTTAAAATACGTTTGGATGTTACGATGAGTTTAATACATTTTATGGAAAATTGAAAAAGGTTGTGGGTCCCATGTATAAAAATGTTTTAAATTGAAAAAGGTTGTAGATCCCACGTGTAAGAAGGTTTTGAGTTGGAATAATTTTAGTAATTTGAGAATTGGACGTTTGGATGTTAGATTCAGCTTAAAATTAGACTGAACTCAACTGAGCTCAGCTAAATTTGGGAACCAAACGAAGCCTTATTCTTCAATCCATATAGCAAGTTACCTAGGTATAACTGTGTATAAAGTGAAGGTTAGAAAGAGCTGCAATCAGTGTTTTTGGTATCGTACCGTACCGACAGGTACATGTCGTACCAGAACAGTAGTTGATACAAGTAAGTTCTCTGTTTTGTACCGCCCAAGATATCGGTTGTACCGGCCGGTACACATATGTATTGGCCGGTATTTGGTATTTCGGCCGGTACAGGTTCTTCAGTAGTTCAGCAGCCGGTTTGGAGTGATGGCATTTTCGTAATTTATGTAAATATGCAAGGGCTATTTCAGACTTTCATTATTTCATAACTGAGGGTTTTTTTTTTCATTTCAGTTTTCCTTTCTTCCCCAGCTCAGCAGCAGCAACATCGTCTCCCTCGCCCAGACCTTCACCCATTCGTTGCACAGCGCCGTCCGTCTCGCCACACGTAGCCATCGTCTCGTCGCACGTCGCCGTTGTGCCCAGCCGCAGCGTCTCCGTCAGCTCCTCTCAACTCCCTCTTTTGAACATCTCTCTTCTCCCGTCGCCTCTTATCTCTCTCTCTCTCTCTCTCTCTCTCTCTTGTTTTGAATCTGATGTTTTATTTTCTCTGAAGATTATACAGGGTTTCGAAATCGAAGTTGGTCTCTTGGAATCTTGAATTTTTTCCCTATGGCTGACTCGCATCTCTCTGTCCCTCTCTCAATATCAAGGAAGAGTAAGTTTTTTTTTTTTACTGATCTATTGGTTGTGAATCTGTGATTATATGAAACTAATCTATTGTTTGTGATTCTTTGAAAGCAATTTATTGGTAATTTGGTTGTGATTCCAGTGAAACTGATCTATTGTTTTGTCTGTGAATATGTTGGGTTGTGTTTATTTGGCTATGTTTTTGTCAGTTTACAACTGATAAAATTATAGAAAATCAAATTGATCTGGAAAATCAATGGATTATCAGTTGAGCCATTGCTGTTTTAGTATTTTGATAGGCTTTTTAATTTTTTTGATAGAACGAATTGGGTAAATATGAAGTTATAAATAGTCTAATTTAGTATCATACAATCTAATTTTTGTAAATAGTTACTGCTTTAATTCATTGGCCACTTATTGTGAAGCTTAGTTTATGAATTTTTTGAAATCTTGGTTAGGGATTTTTGTACAACATGTTGAATTTTGATTCGTTTTAAATTATTCATTTGTGAAGCTTAGTTTTAAATAGTTACTACTTTCTACATTGTATACTATCTATAACTTTTGCTTACTTATAACTTATAAGTGTTAATTTTTTATACTTTAATAGTTAAAAATGTCTAGTTGTCAATCAACCGGTTGTATGACTTCAACTCCAATCCTTGCTCCTGTAAGATCAGAAGATCTAGCATGGGCCCATGCACGTGCAGTGTCAGGAGTAATAAATAATACTGAATGTTTATATTGTAATAAAGTAATTAGATGTGACGGGATCACTCGGTTGAAGTATCATCTAGCTGGGATTCCAAGCAATGTAGAAGCATGTAAAAAGGTATCCGAAGATGTCAAATGGCAAATGAAAGAGTTGCTTGATGAAATGAAAAAAAGTAAAGAAAAGAAAAGAAAAATAAGTTCAGAGATTGGAAGTGATATAGATTTAACATCTGATGATATTGATGATAGTAATAGTATGGAGGGACAGTCTCAGCTTTCAAAAGGTAAGGGGAAGTCGGAAAAATCTGGAACTGGAAAGTCAGTGGGGAAATTGAGTAGATTTTTTGCTCCAAGAACAACACCTGAAGCCCAACCTTTAATTAAGAGTTCTATGTGTTCAAATGAGATGATTGTAAGAGCAAAGATGGTTGTAGCATGCTGGTAGTATAATGCTAATCTACCTTTCAATACGGCTTAATCCAAGTTTTATTAACCAGTTATCGATGCCATGATTGCCATCAGGTCAGGATTTAAGGGCCCATCTTTATATGAGTTGAGAGGAAATTTGTTAAAGATGGTTGTGGATGAGGTTCAAGATTATTTGCAACAAATTAAGAAGGTTTGGAATGAGACCGATTGTTCACTAATGGCAGATGGTTGGACAAACCAGAAACAACAATCAATAATCAACTTTCTAGTTTATTGTCCGAAATGTACACTGTTCTTGAAGTCTATTGATACAGCTGGCCTTAGAAAAGATGTTGAAACATTATTTAATATATTTGATGAGGTTGTTCAAGAAATTGGAGCTGAGAATCTTGTGCAGTTCATAACGGACAATAATGCAAGTTATAAAGCTGCAGGAAAAAAGTTACAACAGAAGTATGGCTCTTTCTACTGGTCCCCATGTGCAGCTCATTGCATAGACTTAATGTTGGAGAATTTTTCTGATCCAAGATATTTTCCCCTTATTGATAACACTATAAAAAAGACAAAAAAGATAACTGTTAATCTATAAACATGGTTGGGTTTTGGTATTGATGGGAAAAGACTTTACCAAATGTCATGATTTGTGTTGTCCTGCAATTACAAGGTTTGAGACAAATTTTTTAAGTATCCAATGTTTGCTCTTGTTTAAGAAAGAACTTAAACAAATGTATACTTGTGATAAATGGATTGCATTAAGTCATTCTAAGAGCAACATAGAGAATGAGATAACTGAGATCATTTTAGAAGATAACGAGTTTTGGGCTCAATGTCAATTTTTTGTTAAAGTTAGTGAGCCTTTAATTCGTGTTCTACGACTTGTTGACGGGGATGAGAAGCCTACAATGGGATACTTGTATGATGCAATGGAAAGAGCCAAAGAGAACATAAAAGCAAGATGCAATAACAAAGTTAGTTTATTTAGTCCATTCACCAGGATCATTGATTCTAGATGAGATAGGCAGCTTCACAGTCTATTACATGCGGCGGGTTGTTTTCTTAACCCTGAAATTTACTATAGCCCCAACTTTAAAAATAAAAATGATGTTGTGAAAGGCTTCAACAGCTGTGTTTTGAAGATGAAACTTGATCCCGATAATCAAAACAAGATCATTGCAGAACTTGACTTGTATAAGAATGCAGTAGGTGAGTTTGGACATTCTTTAGCAATCCGCCAGCGTGATAAGATTAATCCAGATATTATCATTTATCAATATCATTTGTTAAATAGTATGACTTTGTACTTTAAATTTTATTTTATTTTTATTTGTATTTAATTAATAATTTATAATTGCATTATTGTTATAGTTGCATTGTGGACCCAATTTGGTTGCGAGGTTCCAACGCTTCAAATGTTTGTTATTCGAGCACTAAATCAATGTTGTAGTACAACTGGATGTGAGAGAAACTGGAGCACATTTAATTTTATTCATTCGAAGAAGAGAAATAGATTAGTGTATAAACATTTGAATGACTTAGTATTTGTTCATTATAACTTGAAGCTGAGAGAGAGGTAAATTTTTTTTAATACTAATGTTTTCACTGTTGAAAAATATATAACATTTTTACTTATGTTTGATTTTATTTTGACAGGAGCATAAAAATGGAAGAGATGCTTTAGATCCAATCAATCTTGAAAACATTGATTTGATGGAAGAATGAGTGGGTGAAGAATTTGAACTTCTTGATGGAGAAGATTTGGATTAGGCAAGTATTGAGGAGCCATTAGCCTCACTAAATGAGGAAGACAATGATAATGTTGGTGTTAATGTTGATGACGGTGATGAAAATATTTTGATTAACATATTGAATCCTGATCCTTATTGTCTTTTTGATGAGGATGAATATTTTTGATGACGTGGTGACGTTAATGATTTTATCATGATAATGTTGGTGTTTATAACTTTATGTTAGTTGTAACTTAAAACTTAAGACTTGTATTGAGAAGTATTGAGTTTATGACTTATTTTGTTGTTATTTTAGAATACAGTTAATGCTTGTATATATATAATTTATCCAAGTATAAATTATTCCGAAATGATATACAAAACGGTACTGGTACTGAAACGGTATTGGTACTGAAATATTATTCCGAAACGGTACTGGTATCGAAATATTTCGTTTCAATGCCTTGACCGGTACGACTTTCGGTACAATATTCAAAATATTAGCTGCAATTCTTTCAAGTCCAAGGTATAATAAAATAGAAGTGTTACAACTATAAAAAATTCAACAAAAATAAATTCACACACTAATATGATTTTATATGATATGTTAGATCTACTTTATAATAAAAATAATTTTAAAATCTAACATACTGTAACAAGCAACGCTAATTTATAAATTTACTTTTATAATTTTTTTTTTTGGATAAAACATTTCTCATAATGAAATGATAAGTACCTTATATCGTTTTGACCCTTTGGCCTTTACTAATTAGGGAGCTCTGATACTCACAAACCTTCTCTTGCCAACTCTAAGTACCCTGCAAACTACTCCAAATTAAGTATTCTTGGTCCAAAGACCACTGCATTCTTGAGCATGAAAAACACGGAGGCACCGGTTATAGTATCCTATCCGATCATCTTCCTGCGGCCCTGCCAATCTACATGAAGACCGACCTCCTCAATTATTATTCATCTCAATTCATCTAATGTATTTATTATAATTTTTTAAATTTTTACATAAAATAAAATAAATAATTTAATTTTTTTAAAATTTTAAAATAAAAATAATATTAAAAAATATATTTTAATAATATTTTATTCAATTTTTAATTTTAATCTTAACTCATCTCATCCGCAAAAATAAAAAAAACCGGGTTATACTTCATATGGTATTGTGATAAGCGGTATGCTAAGATCATCATCAAGACGGAAAAGATGCATGATGATAAAGATTGTAGAGACAGTGAAGGGGGAGTTATGATTCATACGTTAGAGCCAAAGTAAAGAGACCTGCATGGCTGATGCTGGTATGTTTTGTTTCTCTCTCTCACTAAGCAAGGCATCATATTGCTGAAGAAGAATACTACATTGTTTAATAGAAAACCGACTAGATTCGTGGATTTTTGCTGAAAGTCTAATAAGGATTGGGGTATTGTGATAAATATGCAGCATTCTGTAACACATTATGTTAGAAGTCTTACGACCAAAATAAGAAGAATAGTATATTTAATATCAGGGAAAATTGTGGTAACACATTTAAATTATTTAAAACGAATAACTTGAAAATTTTTAATTTATTTTGTCGAATATTTTTTTTAAAATAATATCTCAAATATCACAATTGAAAAAATTTAAATTAAAAATACCTTTCTGTTCTATTATTAAATGATTTTTTTCTCTAAATTCTATTATTTATTTATTTTTAAGAGTAATGTTAGATACAAATCTTAAATAAATAAATCTCATATAAATTATTTGTAAAAAGCAGGTTTCACTAATAAAAAATAATTTTTTTAAATTTGTTAATGTAAAATTCATTTTTTTATAAAGATTTATACGAAATTTATATTTGAGATTTGTATATATTATTATTATTATTATTATTTTAATAAAATCCTCGAAAAAGGAAGCCGCCGAAAGCCGCACCGATAAGGAAAGAAATATCTTCCTTCAGACGTTCCGTCGCTCGCTCGTTAGTTCTAATCTCTGTGTAAGTTCTTCTATGGTGGGAAGTATTAATTCGATTCTCGCCCTCAAGTGGTGGGACAAAACCCTAGCCCTTAACTACGGTCCTGTTATTCTCTGATGGCATCCACGGGCTCAGAGAACCGAGAAAACCCAAGAAACCTAGTCACGGCGACGAAGGTGGTGGCCACTGAGCTCCCGCCTCAGAAACCAACGCTGACTATTCTTGACCGGTTCAAGGCTCTGCTGAGGCAGCGCGACGACGAGCTTAGGGGTTCGGCCGAAGTCGACACTGTCACGCCGCCGAGCGCAGAGGAAATCGTGCATTTTTACGATCTATTGTTGTCGGAGTTAACATTAAACTCGAAGCCCATTATCACGGATCTCACCATAATTGCTGGCGACCAGAAGGAGCACGGAAAGGGCATTGCCGAAGGCATTTGCGCTCGGATTCTCGAGGTTCGTTTGGGTGCTTGTGGAATCCTGGGGAGTGGGAGAAGGTTTTCGCTGAATTTGTATAGTCATGGGATTTTAGGGTTTTCGTATATCTCGTGTACGCAACTTAGTTTGATGTAATTCTTGGCTTTTGAGAAGTGTGAATGTTGAAATTTGGTACTTGTTTGGTTTCCAAGAGCAAGAGGGTTTGGGGAGAACATGGAGAAATTTTGAGTTTCGATACTTGGTTATATGTTGGTTCTTATAGACTATAGCCTCGATTACATTGAATTGAAATGCTCTTGGACTTTAAATTTTCCCGTCCCTTTTCGTTTATCCTCTGGTTGGTTGCTGGAGTACATTTTGTTTTCAGAAAGTTAATATTCAGAAATGGTTTGTGGTGCACGGGCAGCGCAATGCCTCTAATGTTGTGATAGATTTCTAAGAAGCGACACGGGCTTGTACGGGCACTCTGAAAATTGAAAGAAGTGATTTCCGTATCTAATGAAAGATTTGACTGTAGTCGGACACGAACAAATCCGTGATTTCTGCCTCAAAAGTAGTCAATGCTGCTTATAGGATTTCCATATTAACAGGATTTATAGTCCGTATCCTATTAGGACGCGGCTTGGAAGTAGATATCGATATGATTATGAATACTATTTGATCTGTATATGATTGCTTCTGAGTTTGACCAAAGTCGATTTTGGCAGGAGTTAGAAAAGTAAAATGGTTACCGTTTCTAACATCTCTGATTCTTGACTTTCTTCTGAAAACTTGTTGAAAGGAGAATTTCTATGTAAACGTACATATTATGCTATTAATTGAAGTTCTCCCAAAGCTTTGATGGATCTGTGAAACTTGAGGGTTTGGGGGGTGGGGTATGAACCCTACAGTTTTTGCGGGGCATTTGCAAACAAAACTTGCAGCATACCAAGTCATCTCTCTAATAAAAATTTAAATGTTCAGTTTTTTCCTTCTTTTTAATACTGTTGGGATTCAGCACAAATTAACTATTGTTTGTGTCTGGGATGCCCCCTTTATCTAACCCTCAAGTGCATTCGCCAAAATTTTAACTTTCTTGGTAGGGTTTTGGATGATCCTATTTTTTTGGAAAGTAGGGGGAATTTTTATTTGTCATGTGATGTCCTTACCTCCTTCATAATTTTGTACTTGATTCTGCAGGCCCCAGTTGAACAAAAACTGCCTTCATTATATCTCTTAGACAGTATTGTCAAGAATATTGGCCGAGAGTACATTACATACTTCTCTTCTTGTCTGCCAGAGGTGAGTTTTGCATTATCTGCATGTGCTTTTATAACTCATTAGTTTGCAAATCAAGATTCTGATAGTTTTTTTACTTGAACATTTGAAAGGTTTTTTGTGAGGCATACAGGCAAGTACACCCTAATCAGCATAATGCCATGCGGCATCTCTTTGGCACCTGGTCAGCAGTATTTCCACCTTCTGTCCTTCGTAAGATTGAGGCACAACTGCAATTCTCTCCTTCAGCGAACCATCAATCATCTGGTTTAACTCCCTCGAGAGCTTCTGAATCTCCTCGACCCACCCATGGCATACATGTCAATCCAAAGTATCTGCGTCAGTTGGAACATTCAACTGTGGATGGTGTATGTTATCTGTTGAATTCTCTCGCTTCCTCTGTTTTTTAATCTGAAGACAAGGATTAGACTTCTTTTATTAGTTTAGTACAGAAATTCTGCTTACTCATCAAGATGTTATACTTAATTAAGGCTTGCATTGAGATATCCGTTCTAAAATGCTGTGCTGCATATTCTAGTGACCCTCTTTCTGGACTAGTAAAAGCCTCTGTATGTGTTACCAGAGTTTATCTTATAGGAATATACTAATATCTGTATCTTTGATTTTTATAAAGTCATGCAAGTCAGATATCCCAATTTTTTGTGGGACTTGTGGCTAGAAATTGTTGATTTATATGGAAATATTTATTTGGATATCATAGTTTGGTATAATTAATTTGATATCTGGAGGTTGACAATGGAAAAAAAAGAGGTCAATTGATCTTAAACGGAGTTGGACATCCCCTCTTCCTACCTTCCACAAAAAAAGAAAGCTTGACAACTTGTGTGTACATCTGACCTTTGAGTGAGGAACATGGCCTTATAATATATGTAATACCTCAGATTGAGTAGAAGTAAGGTGGTGAATGAGATCCTACATTGCTTGGGAAAGAGAAGTTCATGCTTTGTCTTTTTAGAGTACGGGCCAAGATATGACTTGGCCTTCCTTAGGTTGTCACAATGATAATAGAGTCAAGTCCAACCAGAAGTGAGGAGTTTCAACCTTGTCACATATGATGTAATGGCTTTATGAGGACATCGGGAATTTAAGAGGGAGACTGTAATATCCTGGATCGAGTAAAAGGCGGTGAATGAGATTCCACATTGCTTGTGAATAAGAAGTTCATGCCTGTTATAATGATTCCAAGGGGCTCCAATTGTAATATTGGCTAGTCTTGTTGGAGTATGAGCCCAAATGTGGCTTGGTTCTTCCTTGGGTGGTTATGATATATGGCATTTTGAGTTGGTGATAATACTTTTAGTATTTCCGTGGAAAGGTTAGCAAGGTTCTTGCCTTGTGAACATAGAGCCCTTGTGTCTAATGTGGTGTCTTTGGTGGGAACACAATGCTTGAACTTTTGGAGATTGTGAGAGGAGAGCGCTAACAATTCCCTTTGTGTATGGATGGCGGTGCAAAATAGTTTCAGTTCCTATAATTCCTAGATTTAATGCAGTTTTGTTCTTTTTCTTCATCCCTATAGAGATGGGTGTTTGATATTGTGTACTTCCAATGTACTTGGATTGCGCCCTTTTGCACTTCAAATAAAATATGCCTTAGTTGATAGGAAAATGAAAAGAATATAGATATCATGCACACTAGGCGGCAGGTTCACTTTCATTCCTCTTTGACTTATAATTCTTGGTTAAAATAAACTACTTATAAAAAAAAAAAAAAAAAAATCTTGGTTAAAATAAACTAAGTTTGCTAGTAGTTAATTGGAATATTTAGGAATTGAGCGGTGCTACTCTGCTGCCCGAGTAGCACCGCTCGATGTTACCGTTAGTTGCAAAAGCAATTTTTTTTTCATTTTTCTATTCACATTTTTGTAATGTATTCAAATATTTTTAAAAAATAAAAAAAATACATCAATACATTTAAAATCACTTCCTTCATCATTAAGTAAAAAAAATAAAAAAAAAATTCACCGAGCAGTCAAACCGAGCGGTACATTTGAGGCGGCATAGTAGTGTTTTTCTTATGAATTTTCTTCATTGTGGTGGAGAAAAAAGAAGATTACTTTAGGAGATGGTCAAAGAAGAGATGCCTAAACATGGAGTGAATGTGATTTAATGATCAGGCCTACAGATTCTTCTCCTCCACAAATTGCTTATGGGAGTTTTGCTGAGTTCACAACTGGTCATGCCTATATCCCTTGAGGACTATTTCTCTAGCTGGAACAGTGCCAAATGATTGTTTTTGGTATGCCGTCATGTAGTACTCATAACTGAGATATTTGCAGGATCTGGCGCAGTTTAGCAATCTGGCATTTTCTTGGGGCATGATTTGTTGTCCTTGAAATTTGACAGGCCTCATCCGTCACTTTTTCTTTTGTAATCTTCATAATAAGAAGCTTGAAATAGTAGCATTTTATGAAAGTTCAAGAATGATTCTGTCTTCTGCTAGAGAGAGATATGTTTCCATTTTATAATTGTCCCATTCATGATGATAGACTTTTGAATTATACTTGAAACAAACTGTCAACGAGCTTTAGCTCAGAAGGTACCTCCACCCTGCTTGAGAATGGGGTTGAGGTTGAAGTGGTAAGGTGAAAAAGTGCTTCAGTGTGCTGAAAAACAATGGTCCAATTAAGAACCCTTTTTTGGGTGGGGGAGGGCATGTACCTGGTTGCCCGTCGATATCCTCAAATATTTTGATTCTAGATGTTAATCAAATCTGAATATGTCCTTCTGTCTACACTTGTTCTACCTGTGTAGTTGCGTGCATTTTTTTGGTCTGCATGGATTATTCCCTGTTTTTTTTTTTTTTTTTTTCAATTCTTTTTGTAAACGTAGGAAGACTAATGTGCTGTTTTACATGTTTTTCATGTCTATATAATTATTTTGTATTATCTCATAGTACCTTAAGCTAAAGAACCTGCCAAGATGAAAAATGCTTAATTTTGTTATCAATTGTTGTTAAGGTGGACTACTTCGCTCAAATTTGTAATTTGTAACCTTGCAGAATATTCAGCAAGCTAGGGGAACTTCAGCTTTAAAAATGTATGGTCAAAAACCTTTCATTGGGTATGATGAAGTTGATTTGGGTCAGGCAGAGCTTGTATCCTCGCGGGCCGGAGACCCAAGATTTAGCTCAACAGGAAATGCAGGTAATGCACCTTTTGCTTTTGGGGTTAATAAGGTGTATCCACCTTCAATTGTCAGACGTGGGAGACCCTCTTCACCATCAAGACCTGGTCCTGATAGGAATTTATCATTGGCAGTTGAAGAATTTGCCGCAGATCACTCTTCTAGAAGGCTTGCTGATAGGAGCTCTACAGCTCATCTTAAATTCAAGTATGGCCTAGGTAGAGCAACTGGTGGTGATGAGGAAACGAGTAGCCTGCATGGAAAACACTATGCCGGTAGTAATCATACCTGCTTTGAAACTAAAACCACATACAATGTCAGTAATGGACATGAGCACCTACAACCAAGAGCTTTGATTGATGCTTATGGAAATGACACTGGGAAGAGATCTTTTAACGATAAGCCTCTGCTTGATCAGCGCCATGACATAAATGGTATAGACAATAAGGTTGTTACACCATCATGGCAGAATACTGAAGAGGAAGAGTTTGATTGGGAAGATCTGAGCCGCCCTTTAGTAGACCGTAGCAGGAGCAATGATTTCTTGTCAACATCTGTTCCACCTTTTGGAAGAATCAGTGTTAGGCCTGCCTTTGGAGTACAAAGAGCTTCCCCTCTAGAGGCTAATCAGGCTCAGCTTCCTGCACTGGACAATTCTTCTATGATTGCTGAAGATGCAGTCCCCTTACTAAGTGTAGGCTTCTCAACTTGTTTGCTGGGCCATACTTTTTGTCTTTTTGGGCAGCTTTGTTAGATAATATGGAATTCATTGCTTGCAGCGTATTCCTTAGTTATACTAGTCTAATCTTTTCCCTACTTATGGTTTGACTAGTGCTTTCCTTTAGACTATAAGGTTTTACAATCTCTCCCTGGTCCTTTTCAGCCATTTGCAATGTATATCTACATATTTCAGGGTCACCGATCTAAAAGGGGAAAAATCTATGATTTCAGAGTCTCAAATTGAGTAGTTTCTTATGTTTTTCTTTCAGTTCTTATAACCTGATCAAGCATATTAGAAACAATGTTTTCTTTTAGTGATTGGTGGCAGCACTCTTTGAAGTTGTGATCTCAGTCAAATTAGTTTCTTTCTTTCTTTCTTTCCTTCCACGCTTTCCATTTCTTTTGGCTTGGCCTTTAAACAATAATTAGAAATTGTTGCTCATTCTTCCATCAAACACCAGTACCCCAAAATGTCAACAGAGGTAAGAGCGTCTGTTTTCTGAAGTAAGAAGAAAATATTTGAATATCAATCTCATTGATCTCATAAGCAGCATGCCCGTTCATGCACCCTTATCTTGGAGGTTCAAGTGGACACTCATTTACTTAATAATCTCTCGTATGTCTCCTGCTGTCATGGATCACATTTCCCTATCAGCCCAGCATATGTTTATTGGCTATAATTAGTGCTGTTTAGGAATACCAGAGCTTTTCCCCCTAATTAAACCAACTTTAAAACTCAAACTGTACAACTCTTCTTTCTGTTTCACAAACCCGAAACCATTGATTTTTCCTAACCTTTACCCATTAATTTAGTCATGGTAGACATCCTCCATAGTGCTGTCCAACCTCATTTCACATTTTTGAGGTCACTATTTTATTTTATTGTGGAAACCGTTAATATGTTCTGGGAATTATACTTATAAGAGAGAAATGAACCTAACCTTAATGTTTGAAGTTCTGATATTTTTACTGCAGTTTGGTCGTGGATCAATGGGGAAGATACCGGGGTTCCGAGCTGAGAGAAATCACATTCTGGATTCTCGCTATCCACAGGAGGCCTGGAATATGCCTCCCCATCTCGCCAAAGGAAGAGGAAGGAATTTCCATTTGCCCTTACTGGCAAGTGGTATGTCTTCATCAGATGGTGAAAAATCTCTTGTTGACAAGCTTCCTGATGCTGATTCAAAAATTCACGGACCTCGATCTATTATATCAAGATTTGGTTCTTCCAATCTTGACTCTAGTAGTGTTGAGGTGCAACCGACAGTTGTACCAGCATATGTGGGGGTAAGGCCTCCGCTAAATGTGCACAATTCTCACCCACTACCCCAGCAGCCTATTTTTTCACAGAAGAAACAGATGAGGAGCCAATTTTACTCGATAAATGCTAGCAACAATGTCAATAATCGTGGTCCAAATGGGTATTTATATATGCCTGATCAGCAGTTGGATGGTTTTGGAAACAAGGAGCTGAGCGCTACGAAACTGTCACAATTACCTAATCAGCATGCAGGACTAATTTCTCTGAATCAGCGAAACCAGGTTCAAGTCACTCCTTTACAGCCACAATTTCTTCCATCCCAGGGGGCACATCCATCTTCAGCAGCTGTAGTGCCACCTCATTTAGTGGCACCACGTTTGAATCATGGATACAACCCACAAATGCATGGTGCTGCTGTTAGCTTAGTTCTGTCAAAACCCGTAACTGGTGCTCAGTTTGTGTTACCTGTTCAAAATATCCCAAATAGCTCACTACATTTACAGGGGGAACCTTGCCACTACCTCCAGGTGTCCCTCCCACTTCATCGCAAATGATACCTCTCACACAAAATGCAGTTCCAGTTGCCGCTAATCAGCAGACAAGCATTTCTGGATTGATCGGTTCTCTCATGGCTCAGGGTTTGATCTCATTGACCAGACCCACCCCTGTACAGGTATCTACTGCATTGATGTTTCTCTGTATGATTTAGATGTTGAAAGATTGGTTTCTTCCCCCTTAAAATGCAATTGTTAGATTGTTTCTAAGCCAAGTCATTCAATATATAGGATTCTGTGGGAGTTGAATTTGATGCTGACCTTCTTAAGGTGCGCCATGAGTCTGCAATAAGTGCCCTATATACTGATCTCGCAAGACAATGCACAACCTGTGGCCTCCGATTCAAATGCCAAGAAGAGCACAGTAGTCATATGGATTGGCATGTAACCAAGAATCGAATGTCTAAGAACCGGAAGCAGAAACCTTCTCGTAAGTGGTTTGTAAGTGCGAGCATGTGGCTCAGTGGTGCAGAGGCATTGGGAAGTGAAGCAGTTCCTGGGTTTTTGCCTACTGAGGTCATTGTAGAAAAGAAGGATGATGAAGAAATGGCTGTGCCTGCTGATGACGACCAGAATGCATGTGCATTATGTGGGGAGCCTTTTGATGATTTTTACAGTGATGAGACAGAAGAGTGGATGTATAAGGGGGCTGTCTACTTAAATATGCCCAGCGGCTTGACAGCAGGCATGGATAGATCTCAGTTAGGTCCTATAGTGCATGCTAAGTGCCGGTCTGAATCTAGTGTGGTTTCCCCAGAAGATTTTAGACAAGATGAAATGGTATGCATTTCTCTCGACGAACCTTTCATTGTTTTTATTTATTTACATGCTGCAGAAAGTCTGACTTTGTTAAGACTGTCACTTTCATTAGTATTTTGTTGGTCTTTGCCATTCATTCATGTATGGGAACAATGAGCTATATGTATATGTGTATATCGAATTCTTATGCCTAAAGCTCTACTTTTATTTTCTATATTCATTGTTTACAATTGTCATACGCAGGGAATTACTGCAGAGGGTAGTCAAAGCAAACGAATGCGGCTTAGTTAGACCCTCTTCATTGTTGTCTGTAACTTAATATGATTTTGTTTATTTTTTGGGCATGCTCTTAACTTACTTCTACAGTAGCATCAGAGCTTCCGGTACCTTGGCTTCATGCCAGAACGTTGTACGTGTATAGTTGGATTGTATCATACGACATTATCTTGCAGCAGAGGTTACAAATTCCCAGGTTACCTTTCTGGTGTGCTTTTCCTCTCTCTCACTCAAAACATCAAGGACATTGAATACATTTTTCATGTTCATCAAACAGGTATTCTTAAGGATACTTTAAACATCTTGAAAGGGAATGGGTATCATTCACCATGGAACAATATAAAAAAAACGACGACACCATAAAAAAGGCAATAGAAAAAAGGAAAATAGAGGGTGGGGCATGCCGGAGTATTAGATCCACTTTTTTCTCTGCACCTCTTTTCTCTAAACATTATGCAGGGTGAAGGATGAGAAGTTGTAACTTTAAGCAAAGGGTTCCCGTGCTTATTTCTCATCAAAGTCAAGGTTCGATGGGAGCGAAACCAATTGCAGTTGAAATTACAAATAGGCTTGGAGCCTCTTTCCTTTTTAGATTGTTTTGGGTTCATTTATAATGTAATTAAGAATTATTCTCAAAGGTGGTGGGTTTGTGTAAGCTTTAAGACTCTTGTTTTCAGATGGTACTGTTCTATTTTTCATATTTTGTAATAGCACTACTGTTTACTTTCCTATTTGAAGTGCTTGTTCTCTTCCGATTTTAACTGGTGTGTACTTGCTCTTTGATTAAGTTGAATGCATTTATCTCCTTGAACCTTTGGCCTTTCTTGCCTGCCTTTCATGGTTGCAATGTGTATGTATACCTTGACAACAAAAGATCATGCCTGTTTGCCTCTCTCTCTCAACATATTTGTGTTCTGCGGAATTTTCTCTGCAAGTTTGGAAACGATGCTACATTCACTCTATACAACTCTGCTTATGAATTTATCACATGCATTCTGCTTTTCTTCTGAATCAAGAGAATGACTGAATCTTTTTCAGTAGATTGAGAAACTTAGCAGCAGTTCGATATTTCAGCCTCATTATTTAGGCGTTACTTCCTAGTAATTTTGTGACATAGATGTTAACAAACATCGAGCAATGTTACATATAGTCGTGGAGTGTGTAAGTACTATACAGTTATTTTGAAAAAGAGTGAAGTTTATTATTAAAAAATTAATTAATTTTTTCATGTTGATTCCGTATATATTCACTTTTTTCAAAGTGATTGTGTGGCGTTTGCATACTCACAATTGCAACTATCATTTCTTTAAATCCATATACCTCTTCGACTAAAGATGGGGGGAAGAAAAGAAAAAAGAAACAAAAATAACCTGCAGTACTTGTAAGTAAAACCATCTGTATCATCAGAAAAAAGAAACAAAAATAACCTGCAGTACTTGTAAGTAAAACCATCTGTATCATCCAATCGCAAAGGATTTCCTCTTAGTCGTGTACAACCCGTTTATTGTAGGCACTTCCCTTAACTATTTCTGATTTTCTAAGTTAGGCCTTGCCAACACTTAAAAAAGGGTATTGCATCTTTGTTTTTGTGCTTTAAATCATGTGTTTACAAGCAGAAAGAAACGCAACCGTTGCTACATTGAGTGATGTTTGTGGTTGAAAAGTGTGGCAACATCCTTATCTCCACACCCACTACAATTTACTACAACCTTCGTGGCAGCAGGTAAAGTAGGGCAAAGTTTGTCTAGAAATGCCAATGCATGAGAGGCCTCCAATGAAGGAATTATACCTTCCAATCTGCATAACAATTGACATGCTGCAATGCCAACAATAGAGAACCAAATTAATGGTTTCAATTTAGGAAAATACATAAAAAAGTATACTTTTTTTCTTGAAAGTACATGAGTTGATAGCTCGTTGTATAGCATCAATGGCTTCCCGGTCTGTGGCAGTGTAAAACTCAGCACGTCCTGTATCTTTGAGAAAGCTCAGCTCCGGGCCAACCCCAGGGTACTGCAACCTGCATTTAATTAGTGGATTCGGCTCACATGTATCACAGCTACCAATTAACATTTTCAAATATTAGATTCAGAGACAAAGTCTCCATAGCCAGTTGGTACAAATTTCATGCATTAAAAACCTGATGCTTTTTTCTTTTTTTTTTTTAACTTACCCCACAGCAATTGAGTATGGTTCTAAGATCTGGCCTTCCTCATCTTGCAACAAATAGCTCATGGCTCCATGAAAAACACCCACATCACCTCTAGCCAGAGTTGCAGAGTGCCTACCACTTTCTAAGCCAAGCCCAGCACCCTCAACTCCAATCAACCTCACATCTTTATCTTCAATAAATTCATGGAACAACCCCAATGCATTAGAACCAGTCCCTACACAGGCAAGCAATACATCTGGTTTGCCACCCCATTTCTCCATTGCTTGCCTTCTTGTTTCCTTTCCAATCACTGACTGAAATTCTCGGACCATGCTTGGACATGGATGAGGCCCCACGACTGTGCCAGGCAAGTAATAACTGGTTTCCATGTCTCCCACCCATTCCCGAATTGCATCCGAGGTTGCTTCCTTAAAACTCCCCTCCACGGATTTAACCTACGACAGTATGGCCATATAGAAACAATGAAGTTTACTTTGTAGTTGGAGACACGTATTATACTGATCTTCGTTAATGGAAAGATTAACTGAATTGCATAAATGTAGAAGAGTTTGGAGCTAAAAGAAGAAGTGTAATTATAATACCTGGGCACCCAGCAATTTCATCAAGAGCAAATTAGAAGACTGTTTCTCCATGTCTTTGGTGCCCGTAAAGATGGTGCACTCCAAAGAAAGTTTGGCACAAGCAGCAGCTGTTGCCACACCATGCTGTCCAGCACCAGTGGCTGCCACCACGCGTTTCCGGCCCATGCGTTTGGCAATCATCGCCTGTGCGATAGCGTTGTTGATCTTGTGTGCTCCACCATGGGTGAGATCTTCTCGTTTCAGATATATATCTGGCCCTTCTCCTTCATTGTTCTTGTAGTGATTTGAGAGCCGCTCAGCGAAGTAGAGAGGTGTCTCCCTCCCAACATAGTCTCTTAGTGCTTTTGCGAGCTCTGCCTGCAATTAATACATTCATATATAAGAATGAAACTTTCCATTATTTTTCAGAGTTCCCGTGGTGATGGGCGCTGAGGCCGATGGAGGAGCCATAGCCAGGATTGAGCTTCCCATGTCGGAACTCGGTCGCTTTTTTTCTAAAATCTTCTTAATGGAGGGTATTTATGTCATTTTAATTGTATATATTAAGAAATTGATAATTATAGGCTTACTACCTCAAACCATCTATTTACTGCTCATTTTATTTTTTTATTTAATGATTAAAAAATTAACTATTAATAAAGTTGTATATATTTTTTTAAAATTTCTTCGTAATGATTAAAGATGTTAAAAAAATAATTAAAAAAAAACAATAAAAAATAAAAAATAAAAATTTCAAATATATTATAGAGTAGTCAAATAATAGTAAGAGGATAATAAACTTATTATTATCCATTAGACATGAGAGTTATTCTATTCAGTAAACTTATATCACACAATTTTAACATGAATCTTTATTTTTTTAAAATTTTACTCATTATCTCTACGTTATATTCTTGTTAAAAGAAAATATTTTTTTAACAGATGAATAGTATAAAAATAATAAATAGAATAATTTTTATTTTATTTTATTTATTTATTTATTTTGTATGGTGCAAGAATAACAAAGAATTTTTTATAATGTAATCTGAACGAACATTCATTCTCGTACCTTGAAAATGATGGGATCCATAGAATTTAATATCTCTAGGACGATTCAATAGACAACACAATGAATATGCAACAAAAGAAAATTGGCTTTGACCTCATGGACCATGGTACCAGACGATGCTTCTGACAATAAAAAAATTAATATTTAATTTTATAAAAAAAATTAAAATTAAAAGAATTTGCAATTAGGTATATAACATATTTATCGCTTTTTATTACCACTTTATTATTTTTAGTCTATTTATTTTTGTTTTTTTAAGTATTCTTTTATTATCTTTAATTATTAAGAAAAATTTTAAAAATATATAATTTCAGTTACTTTCTTAATCATTAAAGAAAATAATTTTTTTTTAAAAAAAATTAAAAATTAAAAAAAATAATAGAAGAGTAATAAAAGATCGATAATACTCATATTTATCAATCTCTCGTTAAAAGGTTAACGGAAGGCCATTTGCTAGTTTTTAATTGACTAACATACGACATCAATATATACCATGTCAGCGATTCAAAAGTTGACAACCGCATGCTAATATCACGTCACAATCTTTTCGTTCATTTCTTAATAAAAGATTGGTGGAGATATTTAGACCTTTATAAAATAGTGAAAACCAATGAACCCTAAACTTTATTATTCTACATATTGACATATCATGATTTAAAAAATTAAAATTAAAAGATATGTGAAACAAATATTTATTATATTGAAGATGTATGATTTTTTTATTATTATTATAGAAAATAGACTTCATTCATTCATGAAAATGAAGTTATAATTGTGACTTGATACATACAAAAAAAAAAAAATATCAGATTACAAGCCAACTACTCACAGTTGGAGTTCCACCAGTACACAAATTTCTTTGTGATTGGTATGGTTTTAACTTCTATAATTCTCTAAAGACAAACCATATGAGAGATCACACTCTGCTTAAAGCAGGGATTTCAAACTCTACCTCCAGAGGAGGAGAGGACTTTCACTACTCTATGGACAAAATGTCCAAGAGACTTTCATTTTAATTTTAATTTTATTTTTGCCTAAACAGAAGGCAATAACAATAAACATAAAGATATATGTGAAAATGACGGATTACAACTGTAGATTCGAATTTTCAGTTTGAAGGAAAGCAAAATACAAGAAACAAAGAGACTGTGGTGGAGCGTGAGGGACATGCACCACACTAGGAGTGTGACGCCTAGTCGAGTTTGAAGAAACTGAGATCCCTAGTCCCAGAAACACCACGCGTGGCGATAGTAGAAGCTTTCTGGTACGGTGGCACGTGAATCTCACGCGCTGCTATAACCCGCTTGTGTAACTCACATGCCATTCCATTCAACGAAAGCTTTCGGCTGTTCGAAGGATCGGCATCTTGGGAATCCTGCGGAGGGGCACGTATTGGTCGTTGGGTTTTGGAAAATTGCAGATTGGCGTTTCACTCGGGTTGGGTTTTTGCTGGGGTGACTCTTTGGAGAGAAAAGGGAGAGAGAGCTTACAGCTAAAAGATGTATGATTTAAATTTGTACAATATAATTCATAAATATTATTCACCATCATTTTAACGATCATCCACTCAACATTAATTGATGTAGCATCAAATGATTGATATAAAATATATTTTTCACTTATATAATACCATATTATGGAAGAATGAGAGAATGCTAAATAAAATGACAATAAATAGCATTCCTCTTTTGATGAAGGAACTAATTAATTAATTATTACCTGAAACTCGGGGTCACGTAAGATGAAGTTGAATTGGGATTGAAGCTCGCTCAAAGAAGCCATCAATATCTCAGGCACGTACTTGCCTCCAAACCTCCCAAACCTTCCTTCATTATTCCTCCCGACTTTTCTAATTTCATCATGATCTTCATCGTCTACTGTTTCGACAACTTGTGGCATTGTCAATGTCCTGATCCTCCTCCTCCTCCTCCTCAGGATCAAATCACTCAACCCACCGGAACCTCCTTAACCAAAGTAGTCTTGTGATCAACGGTACTAAGTACTGCTGCACGAACCAGCAGCTTTGAGGAAATATTGCCATTTCTTGATCTCCTAACGTCTGTGCTGGATGCAGGACATATAATTTTGGCAGTAAGAAGATGGGTACTGCTTCTCATGTTACAAGTCGTAATATTATTAATAAAAACTTGGGGTGGGGTTGGCGAACTTGGCAGCTTAGAATTAAGGTTTTCTTTTTTCCTTCTTGTGGTGCCGAAAGGCCTTCGATGCTGAGGTTCTTATAATAATAGTCATACGTCGTACGTACGTCTAGATCAGCGAACGAGGAACACATGCATGCATGCGGTCAATGTCATGAAACGAATTATTAAAGCCACGAGCTGGATAAGCAACCTAGCGATCAATAATCGATCGAAGGTCATCATCACATGATAGATATGTGAGTGGACATACAAACGTTATATATATCAATGTCATTCCATGGCATGCATCAAAGCTAGCTAGTTAATTAATTACACCTAAGATTGTTCATTCGGATCGAATTTTTTCCAGCCTGGTCTGGAACCTAAGTTGCAAAACTCGGATACACTCAGTTAAGATACCGGGTTTAAAATCTAGAATCCGGTTTTTTTTTTTTTTGAATATTTTTATGTTTGAATGCTTATATTTTTCTTTTTTCTTCAAAAATGACTGAGAACATGCAGGGAAAAAGATAGTTGGTCCAATGGAAACGAGCTTCTCTGTTATAGATGTCAATTCCTATGCAGTGGCGGATCTAGGTGTATCTGGCCCCCCAATTTTTTACCCTAGTTTTTAATCATAATTTTATAAATATAGAAAATACCCCCCTCAAAAAAAAAAAATTTATAATCCCCATATGTTCTGGAAAATTTTATAAAATTTCAAACTTATTAATATATATAAATCTCAAAATTTTTTGTTATACAATATTAGGTTTCTTAATATGGAGTCTAAAATAAAAATATAAGAAAAATCATTTAAGCTTGGTGATCTATATGGAAAATAGTTGAGAGGTTTTATTCTCTAGACTTCATTAAGCAAGAAAAAACTTATTTAAAGTCTCTATTATAGTATTATATGCTTAATGTGACACGAAAATATCTAAAGTTACATGAAATTTAATAAACTAGTTTAGATACTAGAATGAAAGATGACATTCTAAAAGATCACTTGATAGTTTCTATGAAACAAATAAATTTTAAATATTTCATTACAAAAATGATAATAGATGAATATTATTTCATGAAACATTATCATAAAAAATCTGAAATATATATTAGGACGTTGTATTTTTAGAATTTTTTTTCCTACATGTATATTACAAATTATCAAGATCTAATTTTATATATAGTTATATTTTTATGATTTGCAAATTTCAATGTATCACACACTAGAGATTTTGGCCCCCTTAAAAAAAATTGTTGTTCCGCCACTGTCATTTTGGGTCGAAGACCGGGGTCCCGTTTCTCTGTTTAGATGACAATTGCTATAAGAAATTATCAAATATATATAATTTTTGCATGCACCAGATTTCAGCAATATTTGGTCAAAACAGATCACTAAGGGCGTAAAAGATGATTAATTGCCCATGAACATGACATGACATCCAATTTCTACCTATATGCATGATATGATAGGCATCCTACCACTATATATGGTATAAATTAGTGCGTAATAGCTAGCACTACATGAAGAAAAATGATCTATTGCGGCGATCTTTATTTTGTTACAAATAAAATTGCCGCAATAAGTAACTTTTTGCAACGATTTGGATGCATGATATGAGAGCATTCTCATTGGCTTGGCCAAATGCATTTTCAAAATTTAGCTAATATTACACTTTTTTACATTTGCCTATTCTATTTAAATTCAATCCCCACATTGGAGTAGCTATTCACTCTATATATAATAATAAAATATTATTAAATTAATAATTTTTTATTTAATTGATTTGTATCACATTTTATAATTCTACCAATTTAATATTAATAATAATGATATTCTAATTAAATTAATATTAAAAAAAATCATATTTTCAAAAGATATTTAATGCTAATAACAAAAAATATTTGATTAAACTCATCTAAAATTCTATATAAATTTCTTAATTACAAACCAAATAGTATTTTTGCTTGGAGTGAGAAACTAATATTTTAATGTTTGCTTGGAGTGAGAAATTAGTATTTTAATATTTGATGAATCAATTGTGGTTCTCCATCTTTGGCCAACCACTATAGCAGAAGTCCATCTTATTTTAGATTTGGCCAATCCAAATTCCAATGTGGGGGTATTTTTGACATGATCAATTATGTAAATTTTAGATAACTTTCCTATTTGGCCAAGCTAATGTGAATGCTTTGATAGGCATCCTATCACTATACATGGTGATCAGATTATCACCAGAAACTCCACCACATCGATCGAGTTAGGTAAAATGTATCCAAAACTACTAAATATTTCAAAATCTAATAACAAAAAGTATTCAAACATCAAAACATTCAAACTAAAAGAAAAAAAAAAGGGTTCCGAGTTGTAAATCCTGGTTCTGATCCGGGTTTTGTCCCGACCGAGCTAACTCGTTTTGGGTTCTGGCCTGGGTTTGAAATCTGAGTTCTAGTCTGGGTCTACTCGGGTTTCAGGGCCAAAACTTGGATGAACAGTCCTAATTAACTTGTACCCTCCAACCAAGGGCGAAATTAGAATTTTTTTTATTAGGGATCCAAATCGAGATAAATTCAAAAGTAGCAAATTTATGTAGTCTCCCTTTATATGAGTATATGCACATTATTAAAGATCATATATTCAAAAAGCTTTAGGTAAAAAGTCATTACTAAACTCATTCAAAGTTGATCAAATTAATAAAAACCCCAACAATGTTCCATAAATCCATCTCATGAATTTTGTACAAGTGAAGATCAAAATTAAGAGAACAAAAAATAAATTTCTTTGTTGAATGTTGAGATTGAATGTTGTAAATCCTATATATAATATAGATTAGGAATAACCATAAATATATATATATATATATATATATTAACCACTAAAGATTTGTTGCCTTCACTCTAATTGTTAACTTAATAGTGACCTATGTAACTAACAAAATCAGCCGACATAAGCTAGTGGAAGACTTGAAAGGAAAAGTATAAAAAAAAAAAATTTGGAGAAATGACATTGTAAATTTATTAGATAGTTTTTTTTCCTTGAAAGTGTATATACTTGCATAGGCACCAAAGAAAAAGAATAAAAAAAAATGTTGTAAAAAGAGACCAACAAATCTTCTTGGCTGATGAAATGTGAAAAAAAGAAATTATGATGAGAATTTGAAATTTTATTAATGATAAAAAAGGTGCAAGTATGAAAAAATTATTAAGAAATTAAAAGAAATTTAGAGATAAAAAAATAAATGGAATAAAAAACAAAGAAATGGCATAAAAAACTCATGAACAAACAAAGAACAAGGTTTTTAAAATTTTTTGGGGGTCATGCCCTCCAACCAACGATATATATGTGCATGGTTCCACCCATTTTTATATATACTAGATATATAAAAAAATGATATAATTTATTTTATATATTGATATGATATGTTAAATTATAAATTATTTTATCGTATAATAAGAATTCGTAATATATATAAAATAGGGTAGCACTATAGCTATTGAGAAATTCTTCTGATTAGTGCATTTTATTATAGGACTATTCATTCGAGTTCCGATCCAGGAACTCGAGTATATCCAAACTAGAACTCGGGTTTTAAATTCGAATCGGAATCCTGACCAGGTTAGCTCGGGTTAGACTCGGACCAAAATTTAGATAAATTCAAGTTTTAAGTCCGGAACTCGAGTTTACGATCCGGGATTTTTTTTTTTTTTAGTTTGAATGTTTTAATATTTGAATGTTTTTTGTTATTTGACATTGATTTTGATATTGATATATTTAGTAGTTTTGGATGCATTTTACCTAACTCGATCGATGTGTTGGAGTTACTGGTGATAATCTGATCACCAGCTATTACATACTAATTTATGGCATATATAGTGGCAGGATGCATATAGGTAGAAGCTAGATGTCATGTCATGTCCATTGGCAATTAATCTCTTTACGCCTTTCGTGATCTTTTTTTGACAAATATTGCTGAAATCTGGTTCATGCAAAATTTTTCTGGACCACTTTCGAAATGGTTTGGCAAAAAGTAATGCTAGGCAACTTCTCCGACCTGCCCACGTCACAATTTGTTAAATTTTTAAATTTTTAAATTTTTTTTGAATTTATTCTTTTTAAATTAATTCAATTCTTCTATTTATTATTCATATATTAAATATTTGATAAAAGAAAAAAATTAAGAAAATTAAAAAAAATATGATGAATAAAAATTAAGTAAATAATAAGAAGTTTTGTAGATTTTTCCTTGACAAAACAATAAAGACTTTTGTATGTACGTAAAATATTATATATATTAGATAATTTTTTACAACAATTGACATCTAAAAGAGCAGCGGTACCCCGGTCTTCGACCCAAAACGACATAGCAATTGACATCTATAGCAAGAAGCTCGTTTCCAATGGACCACTATTTTTTTCCTCGTATGTTCACGTTGTTAGGCTATCGCCCAACATTGACCGCGGGACATGTAGTTTAGCATAAATTAATTTTATTATTTATTTATTTATTTTTTAAAATTTTTTAATCACATTTTTTTATCATTTTTAAAAATATAAAAAAAAAATTAATATACTAATAATTATTTTCTTAACTATTAAATAAAAAGAATTAAAATATAAGAAGTTTCAAAATTAGGTTATATCATTTTCCATATAAAATAACGGAAACAACAAAAATAGCTTGTCAGTGCAGACAGTAGTACCGATCGTTGACATACATGCAGCGTCTTTAAAAAAACATGACCGAATTGTGGGTCTAGCTGTGACCATGTGATCGGGTGAACACCACAGCTGCATGCCGACTATTTACTTGAATATGAATTAAAGCTAATCAATTTCTTCGAATTCTCTTTTATTTTTTATTTATAAATAATGAATAAACTTTTTTTTTTTTCCAAAAGTATAATTAGGACGTGCAAAATAATTGTTAGAATATTTTCTTTTGGGGAAGTAATTGCAATAAAATTAGAAATGATAAGAAAAACAATATTAAATTTTAGAATATCGATTAAATGAGTAATTTTATATATTATTCTTGCTCAATATATACAAAATTTTAATTAGTTGATAACTGATGATTTATAATGATTTGAAACAGAAGATTGAATCTTCCTCTGAAAATCTGACTAAATTAAATGTGTGGGAAAATGCATAATATATTCTAGAAGCATACATGCAATTCCCACGTTTTATGCTCGAGAGATTACATTCTCATGCATGTAGATGAAGCCGGCAGTCAGAAATGTTGAAAATGTGTTTGATAATCGAACAAGTTCTAACTGCATGTTGGTGATTGGGATATATAATGTGCTGAAGTGGTATCAAAAAAGACTTTTGAGGTGAAAGAACTTTAAGATTTGGATTTGAACTAAAACCCTTTTGTCAAAGCAAATAGAAAGACGTTCTCGTTGGGTCTGTCCGTCAATATCAACTTTTTTATTTCGTCTTTTTCAAAATAACACATTTTTCACATGGTATATATAGACTACCTAAAAAAAAATAAGGAAGGGGACAACTCAATTTTGCCAAGTAACATTTAAATTATTGTTCAAATGGGTCGTGGCGTCCCTAGATCGACCCATGGCCATTCACAAGTGACAAGTACCATTCTATCATTTACACGAACTTAATGTCTTAAAGCATTTTTCTTTTATCAATACTATGACAAATCATTCTTCAGTGAAATAGATAATATTTATTTATAAATTTAATCATTTCATGTTATACTGATAAGTGAAATGATCAAAATATCTCTTCTTTTTAATCTCAATCACTTGAGATAAGATGATTTTGTTCCCCATTCCCAACGCAAATCATCGGTATTGATTTTTATATAGATAAGAGCTCGAGCTCAAACTTGCAAAATTAAACCAAGAAATACATCTATCTGGAGCCAGCAACCTAATTGGCATAATTCGCAGCTTTCAAAATAGAGATTTGGAGTTTGAAACCCCCTTCCTCAACTCAAAAAAAAAAAAAAAAAAGGTTTGGATGTGTACATCTATACTGTTATTTTCATTGGGCCTAATCAGAGATTAAAATAGAGTAGGCCCAATTCTAGCCCAACTCATGCTCAACGCAGATTGTGAGCAATTAAATCTCTTGTCATTGTTTATTTTAAATGGATTTCACTTGAGGATAGCAAACCCAACCTGCCCGTATTTGGGACTGGGCCTCTGTTGAGGCATCATAAAATGCAACCGAACCCAAGCTCCAATTAATGTATGCTTCCATGGGTTTCCCCCCCTCCATTTGAATGCCTCTTTTAATTTATGCTCGAAAATGTGATGATATATTTAATACAAATGAATGGACAAGATTTTGTTTAACTTTTCCATCAATTTCATCGAAACATAAGGTTTGGAGAATATTTTCTTGATCAATGTTGTATGAATCACTTTATGTGTCTATCTTTCTTTCACTGATCTGTATTCTCGAGTTGAGACAGATATTTTTCTTTTAAAATTTCATGATTTAGAAATGACTTTTCTAATTTTTAGTTGAATTTAAAAAATAAAAAATGATTTGTGCAAGTCTACAATATTCCTGTATGTGTTTTGAAAAAACAAAAAAAGTTAGAAGCACTTAAAAAACTAACATTTTACATTAATGAATCTTGTTTTTTGTACAAGTGGGCACGTCCCGCAGTGCCGGCACACTAACATGGCTTGTATATCCTGAAATCAATCTATCATGTCATTGATAAAAGTTAAGGAAAACTGACCACGCCTTCATTTCTCTGAAGAAGTCAATAAAAGCGCAGCGGTATATTCAACCACCGATATCTATTATCGATCTCTCTGCCTTCGTGCATGCCTGCATGCGTTTCGTGTAAGAGACATGGTCCAGAGATGACGAGGATGAGAAATTAAGATATATATATATATATATATATGTATATATTTATGGAGATGATTATGAAGAACAAGAAACAAATTAAATGAAGCAGCATGCATGCAGCGCTCAGCTAGCCAGCTGATCAGAAATTAGTATATATAAATGCCTGCGAAACCACATATGAATGCATATGGTGTAGTGAAAACTCTGGCAAAAGCCATAAATATTGCATATATATTTGCTAGCTCTGATCTCGTTATGTCTTCTGATCCATGATTAAAAACGCTGCATGCATTTATATTTTATTTTCGCACGTTTTCTTTTGAAGTATAGAACATTAGTTTCGCCGACAGGTTATGAACTCTGGGGGGCCGGTAAGTTTCTTCCACAAAATTAATGGCTTTCTGCAATTCACAACGTTCCTTATAATTAATTAGAGCTAGGTAGCTGCATGCATAAGTGTCTGCTGCATTAATATTTACAATGACAACTACTTATAACTGTCGTTGGGCGTAGGCTCCGAATCAATGAATATTCATTGTAAACCGTGCGGGATAAGGGTGATGATCTGCACTATAGGAAAGATAAATTATTTCTACAAATCCTAAATATACAAGTACTAAGTAATTTCTTTGTAAAAAAATATTTTCTTTTTTAGCAAGATCGACACTTTTACAAAAAGTTTACGCGAGATTTATTTATTTAAAACAGCTTGTATCTAGCATTATTACTCTATAGAGAATATGATCATACTTCGATGATCATGATCTGTTCATGATGTTCCACATTAATTGTTAATTAGTTCTTTATTTTATATTTAGATGTGTCCTCTTTAAAAAGTTAATAAACATATCAATATCCTCTTTAATTTTAAGTTGATCAATTTTTGAGCTCAAATTAGTACTAATTAGATAGTTTGAAAAACTTTCGTAATTT
This sequence comes from Juglans microcarpa x Juglans regia, assembly GCF_004785595.1. Lineage (NCBI taxonomy): Eukaryota > Viridiplantae > Streptophyta > Magnoliopsida > Fagales > Juglandaceae > Juglans > Juglans microcarpa x Juglans regia. Next base: position 6,780,732 of record NC_054603.1, on the reverse strand, counting down.
CTATTTGAAATACAATTCATTTTAATCATGATGTTGTCCCTTAATTTGAAGAAAATGGGGGTAATTTTTAGATAAGATCACGAACTCAACGTGTATATATATATATATATATATATCGATCATGCATGCATGGATCCTATAAGAGCATTCACGAACACGTTTGGATAAATATTTAGCTAAAGTTTACTAATTTAAAGGATACATTTAATTCTCCATTTTAGCTATCCCCACATTATATGTTTTAGCAGTCTATTTTCACTATTCAATTTAAATATTTTATCTTTTCTTATTTCTTTAATTATTCCCTAATAATTTTTTCCAACAATCATTTTAATTTTTTAAAAGTTCATCATTTCCCAAGTACTACTACTACTGTCATATTTCTCAAATGTGTATTAAAATATTTAAGATCCAATCGTTTTCCATCTTTTTACTTTGCTAATATATATATATATATATGAGGAATGTTATGCATCATCCACTACTTATTTCCACACTCTACACTTATAATTTTTTTATAAGATGTAAGAGTGTTTTTTATAAGGTATGAGATGGTGAATAATGAGTGATAAGAAGAATATATATATATATATATATATATTCTTATTATACGTAACTTAAACATTTTTAATTAAAATTATAAGATCTTTAATTTATCGTTTTAGTTGAAAGATGCTGCACGTACGTTTTTAATTACTCGGTACTTATATTCATTGATCATTGGGTAATGATGAGCATGAGTTGTAGCCAAATATATATATATATATATATATATATATATAAATTTGTAACCGTACCTAATCTATTCTTAATTTAGCCAATAATATTAATGTAATTAACTTTAAATGTATAGTACGTACATGACGGCCATTAATATTTATGGCAACCGGCTAGGTAGCCGGATGAATCATGATAGTGCTCTAAAGCTGAACTGAGGCATGCACATGAGTAGTACTATCGCGGATTAAATTGGAAGCAGATCATCATCATCAGCTGAAAAAGCCTGAACGGGATTCAGACCAAATCAATACATATAAACTTTCACGCCAATATTCTTCATGAATTTGTAAACTTCCTTCAGCACTTTATTAATCCCATAATATCATGTTAATACACGCGCGCGCATATAATATATATATAGCTAGGGCTAGCTGTAGCCTGTAGATCATGATCAGTATATTCAAGTGAGAGATCAAAAGAAAGAAAAAACTGGAGTACTTATCTAATATCACTCAACGCGGTCTGAAGTGCATGGCACGTTGATCATACGAGGGTTCAGTACTATTTAAATGAGAGACTCCTGTGCTGCAAAGCATTTTTATTGCAATTAAAATTGCGAGTCATCAGTGGTAGTCATCTGTCTCAGAGCTAGCATACTATCCAATCAAAAGGGTATTGTTATATATATAGAGAATCAGAGATACTTTCAATAAAAAATTAATTTGATATAATATTATCCTAGTTAAATATTTTGATTTTCATAATATCAAATTAAGATATTTGATTTTTATTATGATCAACATATTTACGACCAGCTTATTTCATCTCTACGTAATTTCTTTACAAATATACTTTATATTCAATCACAATTGCATGGGAATGGTAAAGATACAACCCTAAAAGACGTTTGACCCCAGCTTCCTCGTTCTCCTTGATCTCTTTTCTCAATATTCTCAATTTCTATTATATATATATATATATATATATATATATATATATATATATATTTTTAAATCTGGGTCCAGCCTAAAAGCTTGAATCTATGATCTTGATATCGAATATTTGATCTAGTATTTGATCACCTAATGATTTACGTCCCTGATTATGGTTTGAGATAGATAATTAACTGGCCTGGACAACCGCATATATATATATATATATATATATATATATATAATTGATCAATACATAAAGTATAAGCTGATTATTGTTCTGAACAGAATAAAAAATCCTACTCCGATCCATGAGTACAGAACTTGCACTAGTACAACATAACCATGTTTTTGCCGCGATTTAAATCACCGCAAAAAAGTGAAAAATGAGATGGTCGGTATTAATCCGTCTCAAAAATTTTTCGCAGCAATACAAGAAAGCCTTGCGAAAACTATAATTTAAAAGAACAGAAGAAACCAACGTGTAGTGATCGGGGAGTTCTTACGACCAATTAATATTTTCATACATATAATTAATTATTCCTCTAATCAGGCTTAATCTGTACGTCGATCGGGCTGCCAGGGGGTACTTGAGAGGAGGATTTCAGTAATTATGAGCTGAGAGGAGAGAAATTAAGATCAGGGGGTACAACTACAATGACAAGTATTATCAGTACGTAGCCAATTAAGGATTTGGATTCAGTCCCATTTTTTGTTGGAGAACTTGGACCTCTTGAACAGGGGCGGAACTAGGATTTGATGTCTGGGAGGGCGATCGGTAAAGTGTGCAGTATGTGTCAACATAAGTAATATATACTTTTTGCATGTGATTATATAAAAAAACAATCATACGTCATAAAATTATATAATTTTTCTCGATTTACTCATATTTTTCTAAATTTTAAGAAAATTTATAAATTAAGAATAAACCTGAAAAAGTATCTAATAATATAAAAGTCATTAGATTTTTTTATTGTATAATTGTATTACTATTAATAAGTGAATAAAAAAAAGCATTTGAATAACTAATAAATTCTTCACAAAAGAAAATAAATTCTTCACATACTCTCTATCTCTCTAGAAACGTCTCATCAATCATCTAACTAGATAAATTTGCTACCTCTAATATGCAAGAATCTTCCAGATTTGTTTTAACTATTATATAAACTCTTTTGAAACTTCTAGCTAATTAACTGATTAATATGTGGTTAAAAACATTTCAAAGGTTGTAAAGGAAGATTATGTACAAGTGATAGATAAGAAATTTAATGAAGTCGAGAATGATCCGAATGAAAAATAAAAAATAAAAAAATATGTAACTATATATGTATGCTTAGAAAGACAATAAAAACTTATATATTATCATTGATATGAAACTAAACAAACCACACAATATATACCAAAGGTAAATAAAGAGAGATAGATATGTCAAATCAAGACTATTATATTAATGGACTTAAAGATATTTGAGTGATATACTTTGTGTTTGAGTGTTGGGAGAAATTTTAAATATTTTAAGAATATTTACACTTAAAATTAAAATTATATTATATATAAGACTAATTTTTAAAATTCTACCGCCCCCAACCTACAACATAGTTCCGCCCCTCCTCTTGAAAGAGAAACGCGTACGTACGTACGTACTGCATGTCTCATAATTAGTTCATAACAGCTCACATGAGGGACATGTTTTCTTCGAAGAAGTCTAAAGTCCAAGAAGTTTCAGTATTGCAAGCTGGGAGATCAGTGGTAGGTAATGGTAGCTAGGTTGTTGCTTTATTTGGATCAAAATAATTAGATAGGAGGCATATATGCTGCATCCGATGAAACTATATATCTATCTTATATCTATCTATATATATATATATATATATAATGTGCTGCTACTCAGTCTCATGGATTTATTTCTTCAAATTAAGTTATCACTAGTGCAAATTGTACTTTTTTTTTAATTTTCATTCAAATATTTTTTAAACATTCTTGATATTAAGAAAAAAATGACAACTTCACTAATATTCATGACTTTCTTAACTATTAAAAAAAAATTAAAATACCGATAATTTTGAGAGACGAATCCATGGAGCTAGCTTATAAGTATTATTTTCTATATATATATATATATACATGTTTGTTTGCGCGCGCTAGCTCCTCGGTGGCATCCATATATAATAATGGCTAGCCTACTGAGCAAATACAGGAGCAACAGACACTAATCAATATTGCCCATAGCTTGCGTGCAATATTCTCTGTTGAAAGCAGCTTGAAACCCTTTTTAAGTTTAGGATCTAGCTAGCTACCTGGTGCAAACTGAGGTTACATGATGCAGAAATATATCCCTAGCTAGCTTCTAATTTGCAATTAATTTGAGATTTTGGGCGAGGAAAACTAGGAAATAATGTACGTATAACGTTGTCATTGGTGTTGAGTTTGTGGAGTTTGGTTTATTGTTACGGCGCCTTGACTTAATGATCCAATTCAACACTGATTCGTTACGATTTTTTAGTAGATTTTTAATGAGGCTTGTGCCATGGAGCGTATGCTTGGGCCGATAGGCATTATTTTTTACTCAAGAAGCGCCAAGACAGAAAGTTCGCTAGCTTAACGCTCACTCGACTTTCAGTTCGAGCAAAGATCATACAGAAAGTTTGCTCGAGTCTCCCTCGATAGTAGGCTTGAGCGAAGCCCAGACAAAGAGTTCGCTCCATGCGTGCTCAACATTCTACTAGAGCGAATGTCGTAGAAAATTGAAAATTAGAGTTTTGTCATGTAACTCTATAAATATGTTTATTTTGTACAGTACGATCATTTTGAATAGTGAAAATTATCCTAAAAATGTATATTGTGATTCCTCAACATAATAAAATCATCCGCAGCTTTATAGACGTAGGCACGTTTCCAAACTACGTAAATTTATATTGTATGATTGATTGTTTAATTATTTCTTGTTTACTTCTGCTTTATTGCCATCGGTTTCGCAACAATTAGTTGTGAAAAATAATATTAGTACTTGGCTTTCAAAATTTCCTGTGTATTTTCGATAGCTGGATATAACTATGCAAAGTTTAAATTAATGTTGTATCTGATTTAATTTATGATCATTGCACTTCCCTGAATTTCCATATATTTATTAATGATCATGTGTTGATCTCCTAGCATTGTTTCCAATACCTAACTCAATATATATATATATATATATATATATATATATATATAAGTATTTCTATTTATAAGTCGATGTGGAGAATTCATCTCTACACTGCATACTTAACAAGAATAGTCAATTTATAAGAAAAATTTAAAATTAAATTATCTTGAAAATTAAATTATGTCCTGTAGGCGATGTAGAGGCTGGTATGCCCTCTACACTGAATTACAAGTATAATTGCTGTATACTAGATCCCATCTGATACATTATGATAATTGCACATAACGAAGAACTTATTCATTCTAAAAAATACTAATACACGATGAGGGAAGAAAAAACCAATGTTTGTTAGGGACTGAGCTAGCTACTAATACTTCTTTCAAGACGCACCATGATAATTTGAAAAAGATTGGGAATTTTAAGATAACCACTCCAAGAACAGTACCTAATCGATCATAAACCTAACAGGAAATTAACAAAAGCTGATCAATGGGGATTAGTACTACTACAACAGGCAACAACATTAACAACGTCTGGTTTTACTTTCGTCTTCGTAATTAAGGTGAAGTCAATACCCGAACCTATTACCCTTTCAGGGTGGTGATTTGCTCTTCTCTAGCTTTCTCTGCCCCTAACAAACACCACGAGGCAAGGATATTATAAGGTGCGTTCTTGACTTCTTTGCTCTGTTTTGGAATTTTCCCTTCTTTTGATCTTCTTGCTGCATTGATCATTTTTAAGAGCAAAATAAAGTTAGGCCCTTTCTGTGATCTATATATAACCATTAACGGCAACATGAATGATAACGTATTCGGAATATTAAATTTTCGTCGGTATATGCTGCATGATTCAAATTTAAAACGGAGTGCAAAGATTTCGCTCACCATAAATAAGTCTTGTGAATTATGAACTCTCACACATTATTGCAGACTTGATCCTTTCAACCGTGCACTTTATAAGACTGTTTACTGTAGCCACTGATCCGAGAGAGAGTTTTGCCGATGGGACTGAATCAACTAAGATCTGAAATGCTACTGTCAATAGAGAGCCACAAGATCCCACCTCATGAATGCCCCCACCATTGAGGCCAGGCCCATCAGGCAGTATAGCAAAACCAGATGGTAGAAGAGCAACATAATCTGGATCCCCGCCGCTTAAAACCACATTCATTGCAACGATATCAACTGGTGCATAAATTACGTATGAGCCGATAGAATCAGTGCAACTCTCTTGTAGTATCAGCATATTGCTCTGACTTGAATTCGCACTCTGCAGTTCGATTTGACAGAGACCATTTTGTTTAAATAATGAGATATATAAGACTAGTTCCCATGCATAAAAAAAAACTCAGTTATATTAAGCAGGAACTTGTGTGTGTGTGTGTTGGTAGAGCACACGCTGAAACTTACGTTTACTCGCAGCAAAGAGACACAGTTGCCTGGGTCGCGACCATTGGCTATGTGTGCCATTTCTTGAACTAGGCCACCATTCGAAAGGATATCCCACTGTAAAGCTCAAAACCCTTTAGAACAAAAGTCTAAATTTTGCCTTAATAAAATGATTTAAAAGGCCATGATATATATAATATGAGAACGCGAATATTATATGCTGCAAGTTCCTTAGATTAAATGCTAATTCATTTTGTACCTCACGTCGAGAGTTCTCATCGCGAAGGAAATCGAAAATCCTTTTTGCTGGAACTGGAATCCAGAAGGAAGTTGCAGCACTTAGTACAATACCCGGTGGCCTGCCTGGATCATCCATACTCTTTCTGGTCATAACCCTTACATCATCCGAACCTGTTGCTGATAATGTTGTCCATGCGTGAGCAGTAGAAGCACCCACACCAGTACAAAAGCTCATCACCATTCTTTCTGCGAGCTTCAACATACTCTTTCTCCCTTCTGTGCTTGTTATCACTGAACATTTCAGTTGATGATGAATTAGAAAGAGAGTTTCTGTGTCCTTAATTGGAACATATATAAGTTTTAGCAAGGAGGGAAAACAATTGAAATAATACTCATACCACATAGATCTCCTGCTGGAATGTTACTGGCCATTGAACTTGCAAGACGTTCACATTGACGATCTAATGTAGCCACCCAACGTTTTGCTCCAAAAGCTAGACCTGAATTCAGCAATGGTCTGTACATACTGTGGACAGCTCTATCATCTACTTCTACATGTTCGACCCATACAACCTAAGGAATAGTGAAAGTATGGCAGATTAATCGACTAAATTAATTAACATATACAAGGTTGACTTAATTAAAGGAGAATTTTCATTACGTACTTTTGAGTAACCATTTGGCAATTCTTGGATCAAACAACCTGATGGCCTTCTTCGACTCCTTGAAATCATACCAGGGCGTAAGTTGTCCAAGGAAACATCAACAACTGCCCAAGTCCCATCGACATGCTGTTTACAATACCTTACAAAGTAATTTTCACGAGTTGGAACAAGCGGTGAAGGGACTTGGAACTCAGCTGTCATCTGTAGATATTTGAAGAACATAGTTAGGTCCATGTGTTGGATTTTCCTGCTACAAGAACTATCTCATGTTCTTGCCAAGGAAAGCTAGTTAGATTCATATCCTCAACAAATTTAAAGAGTAGAAAGACTCCTTGAATACCACTTGCAAGGCTCCATTATAGTTCCCTGCCACTCCGGTTGATAGGACATCTAAAGTCATTGCTCTTGAAACAATACCACAAAACACACTTGACCATCGTTTCTGAAAACAGCATTAGTTGAAGAATGATTTTAAGTATATACATAATAAGCGGATACTCATATCAATGTATAGGAGAAGTACCTACCACATCCATGAGAATCTCAACAAGGTTCATGTGATTCATAATAACTACCACAGATTCCCTTGAAGCTTCTGATTTTAACCCCAATGGTTTGGGGCCTATACCCCTAGGGAAAGTCCTCAAGTATTCTTCTTCATTCAGTATCTCAGCAGAGTTGTCACAGGAAACCCATAAAGGCTCTCCACCCTGAGCCATCCTTATCAGTTCTTCCATTGCTGCCACCGCGAGCTCAACAATCATTGGCTTATCAGCCTCTGTAGGCCCTGAAATTGACCTGAGGAGATCATTCGACCCTCCATACATCTCCCCTACAAATCCTGACTGTGCCCCAAAGTTCCCAGCCCCAAGATCAAGGGAGCGGGAAGGCACATGAGTCGAAAGCTGAGAATACGAAGACAAAGGCTTGCCAACATATTTAGCCACAATCCCAGATAGCCTATCAATCTGTGACCCGAAAACATGCAGCATTGAAAATCACAATACTATTCCTTAATCTACTGCAACAATAACAGAATATTGCTAAAGGCATAATCGTTTCCGTCACCTCTTCTCTTAAACGAACATTCTCGATCCTCAAATGCTGTTCGTCGAAAGACATCTCACCAAGAGCTGCTGGACCTCCACAGTTGGGGCATGATGCATTCCCCAGGGCTTCCTTGAACCTCGTGTTCTCTGCACGAAGGTTTTCGTTTTCTGCCTTCAAAATTGCATTCTCATGGCGCTCATGTTGGGCCTATATGATGGAAGAAATGTCAGTTATAGAGCAGGAGCAACATTAGGAAAGACAAGACACCTGAACATTTTGAACTAAAGATGTTTTTGGAATGTACAGTACGTATATATTTATAGATCGTCTGAACTGCATAATCTTTATATGTGTATAAGGCGTTCCTACCTTCATTTGCGTTCGCTTATTTTGGAACCAAAATTTGACTTGTAGAGGCTCTAGCCCTAGATGACGGCTCAGTTCTTTCCTTTGCTTGTCATCTGGGTGAGGGCACTCCTTGAAGAATCTGAGAAACAAAGTTTAAACCACTAAAAAAATATCAAAGAGCTAGCAAAAGTGGACATCTCGATCTCTTCATGTAATAGTGCGCATGAACGCTTACGCTTCCATTTCCTGGATTTGACTCTGGGTATGGCGATGGTAGCGCTTCCTTTTGGAGCGTTGATTGGGGTCTTGGTCTTCACCGGAGGGAGCTTCTAAAATGGTTTCGGCGCCTGATCTAGCCTCGAAATCGTCTTCTCTAATGATCTTTCCAAATTCATTTTCGGGGGAATTAGGGGTCATATCCAGCATGTGATGGTGATCAGCATCGAAAATGTTTGGCTGAAACATTTCTACAACTCTCTACGTACGATCGACTTGGACTGTGTGCTAGCGCCTTTTGATCATCTGAAAGGGAAATAGAAGCGATCGAGTTAAGGACTCAAGTGAATTAGAAGATTATGTGAACGCAGTTGAGCGCTGAGTTTATACAACAAAGCAAATTTCTAGAACAGTGAAAAGGATCAATATACGGTCACCACCCCTAGCTTATTCCCCCTCCACACCCCGGGCGACAGAAAACTACGAATAAAATATGTGAATAATATATGGTAAATAAGTCTAGGTCGACAAGCAAATCTGTATCCCGCTCATGTCAAAATATACATGCACGTACAAGGCAAGGAAGTAAACTTGCAAACCATATATGCAAATTCTCTTTACTATTCTCTCTGCTATTTCCATAAAGAGAAATGTCTCTTTGAGATAATATTAATTAATATCCTTATAAGTTAGATATTGCTACTAATCTGGTTGGTTCCAAGTTTGTCTAGCTAGCTAGCTGATATAATCCCTCGCTCATCCATACGTGAGAAATACTAAACGAGCAAGAACGTATATACAAAAACACTTAATCTTAAGCAGTCCTGGGAAAGATCTTGATCATCTCATGCATGGGCGAATGAAAAGATGAAGGATTTTTCTTGAAAAGAAAAACAAGAAAAAAGAAAAACCCTCACCTGATTGCTGCTTCGTCACAAAGATGCAGAAGCTCAGCAGCTAGCTTTTGTGTTCCCTTTAAGTAATTCACCGGGAGCATTTTCCGGCTAGCATATCTCTCTAGTTCTACACTGACCCTCTCTCTCTCTCTCTCTCTGTGAAGGTTGAAGTTTGGTTTCTTGCATTTAATAGAGTATCTGACACTGTTTCAGGAAATCTAATAGGAATAGTACATGTTGCAGAAGGACTAAAAATGACTACGGCTGTGGGCTTCCAAAAGTCTTCAACCTTTGTGTTCTTACGTGCCAAAAGAAAATTTTTAACCGAAAGTCATGGCAGGAAAAGTTGACACCCTCAGGAGGTCTTTGACACTCCAAATTTCAAACAATAAAAACTAGAGTTATAACGCATACAAGATCACGGTGAACGTCCCATCCAAGCACCCTCTCACTCTATCTCTATCTCCCTCCTATTTTAAAAGTAACGTAAAGTGCTTAGAGATACAACAAATATATTCGATATTGGTTTTTATGAGCTTGAAGCACCAAAACCTTTAGAAGTTGCGAGGAAAGAACGATGGAGAAGGGCCAGATCCGTTTTCAATGTTTTAAGCTGGGGGCATGAAATACTAATCGGTACTTAATGTAAACAGTGTTTAAGAACAACTCTGTGAGGAAGATGAGAGAGAAAAATAGACACGTACGGAGGGAAAGAAATGGACGAGGACAACGCGCACAGATAAAATCGAGAGAGAGAGAGAGAGAGAGAGAGAGAGAGAGCCTTGATGCACGTGAGAGAAGGGAACAAGAAAGGGCAACAGGTGGGAGAGTATTTGGCAGCATGGAGTTAATGCATGCACAGCGTCTCGAGAAGATGTAATAAGCATTTATGGAGGGAGGGTGGTGTAATTGCGAGACAGAGAGAGAGAGAGCCCGAAGTATGCGGTGAAATTACGGTTTTCAAACTCTATACTGCCCCTTTTTTAGAGCAACGATAATCCTTCTTTAATATTATTATTGTAAATCATATATAAAATTAACACTATAATAAATAAGGTCTTCTCGTTTCAAAAGATTGATATTTTGACCCAAAATATATCTTGAGACGAAAAAAAATGTCTCAAGTTCATTTCAATAAAACTGTCCTAAAAGATTATAAATTTATCTCAAAAAATATTGTTTGGAACAAAATTAAGCTATGATCGAACGGATTTTTTTTTAGACGATTTAAATTCGTCTAAAAAATTTTTTCTAATGTTGTAAATAACGTTCAAACAATGATGAACTGTTCAAACGAATATTTCATGGTCGGTTGATTAATATCAGTTCGTTCGACCAAATATATATGAAGAAACGTTCGAACAAAAAAAATTGATGATCGTACGCTAATAATGAATTGTCTGTTCGAACGGTGTGCAATTTTTTACCGTTAGAAGTCTAATTTGTGATGTTCGAACGGTTGTGTCCGATTTATATATGTTCAAATATTTGATGAGAGTTCGAACGATTATTATTTTCTTGGACAATACTAATTTAAAACCAAATAGATATTTATATTTTAAAAATAAATTACAAATTGTTCAATATAAATAAAACTAATCTAATAAGTCAGAACTAAATAAATAAAATACTAATAATACTAATAAAATTATCAATATATGATATATAATTGTTTAATATGCAAAAACACTTATAATGAAAATCAATTGTTTGGAGGCCTGAATTGTTACATAAGCATATGCATTTGAAGCTGTATCTGTCTTTGTTGTTCTTGCATTTAGAGTTGCATCTCTCTTTGTTGATCTTCTTGTTGTTTTATGCGCATATTCATGTCTGTTTGTTTCGTCAATTGAACTTCTAACTCCTTCTGTTTTGCCATCAAGATTATACAAGAATAGAATATACGAGAATCCCCAAATCTTAAGCAAAAATTTTAATTATCAAACTATTTTAAGTATCTATATATATCATGGGTATTTTAAGTATCCTAAATATATCATCGATACTTATTTGATTAATTATACATTATAGTTATTTTTAAGTATTAATTAAAATTTAATTTTATTATTTGTTAAGTTAGTACTCATAGTTTTTAATTAATTATCTTTTAAATATAAAGATGAATTTAAGTATTAATAATTTTTACAACTATTATCTTTTAAGTATTAATATGAGTTTAAATATTATTAATTCTTATGCTTATTATTTTTAAGTTATTTATAATTTAATTTTATTAATTTTTAAGTTAATTGTAAGATAGTTTTTACAACTATTATATTTTAAGTATTAATATGAGTTGAAGTATTATTAATTCTTATGTTTATTATTTTTAAGTTATTTATAATTTAATTTTATTAATTTTGAAGTTAATTGTAAGATAGTTTTTACAACTATTATCTATTAAAGTATTAATATGAGTTTAAGTATTAATAATTCTATGTTTATTATTTTTAAGTTATTTATATTATAACTCATGAGCACAACTGTTCGAACACTTAAATGACTGTTCAAACTCTTTTATGCGTTCGAACGGAATATTACCGCATTCGAACAGTTTCAACCCAGATTCCAAACACCAATTAGTTCATACAAGACACAATCTTACAAAATATCACAAACTCATATTCAGAACACACTACAAACATACAATATATATACTTCGAATAACAACTCTCTAACAAATATATTTTGTGTTTAATCTAATAAACACCTACACAATATATATATATATACTATAAAATCAATAAATAACTATATTAAAGTATAGATTTCTCCAATAAACATCTATACAATATAATATATATATATATATATATAAATAGAATCAATAATAGATTTGGAAGTAAAACGAAAAAGAAAATCATACATTTAAGCAAAATAAGTGTGTATTCCTCTTTGTAAGATGATAGAATGAATGATTGTGTAAAGAAAATTGAAGATTTTGGAGAGAAAACAGAGAAGAAAAGAAAAGAGGAGAGAAAAATGAGGGACTGACGGCGTGCAAGAACAATATAAGTTGTCACTAACCGTTCGAACATAAATAAATTGCGGTCGAACGCGAAAAAATTTTAGCGCGCCAATTTTCCTGCCTGCACAAATTTCTTCAATTACGTTCGAACGGAAAAATTTCATTCGAACGGTAATCCATGAATATTTAATTTGCGGGATATTTTCCCACCACTGCAATAAATTGTTCGAACTATTATAAATGTCATTCGACGGTAATCCATGAGTCATTATTGGTGGGATATTTTCCCACCACTTCAATGAACCGTTCGAATGTTTTTTTCGTACATTCAAACGTAAATAAAGCCTTCGAACGGTTTACGGATACCGTTCGAACACATCATCTTAATGTTTAAATATATTTATTTTTATCATTATATGAAAACTATAAGATCATATGTATTAGTAATATAAACTATCATATATATAGTAAGATATACTATCATATATATAGTATCATAGTATATTACACTATACAAAGTATACTATAAAAATGTAAGATGATATCTATTAGTAATATATACTATCATATATATTAGTAATATATATTATATATCATATATATAGTATCATATATATATTATACTATACTAAAGTATAAAGGAAAATGTAAGATGATATATATTAGTAATTTATACTGTGTGATATATAGTAATGTATACTATATATCATATACATAGTATCATATACTTAATACTATACTAAAGTATAAAGGAAAATATAAGAGCATATGTATTAGTAATATATACTCACATATGTATAGCCTCAAATATACTAAGATCATATAGTAAAGTATAGAGAAATTTATAAGATGATAGTATATTAGTAATCTATACTCTCTCTCTCTCTCTATATATATATATATGTTGTATAGTATCATATATAACATATATAGTAAAGTATAATAGAATATATAGTATGATATATATTAGTTAAGTATAAACTCATAGTATATAGTACTATATACTATCATATATATCTATTATCATATATAATAGTTTGGTAGTAAAGTATTATAATATATTACTATTATACTATAAGAAAATATATATAAGTTATTATGTTTTCATTTAAAGTATTATACTATCATAATATATATACATTATTTCATACTATAACTATAATATTACATATATATTACAGTATATATAATCTACTATAATAGTATATATATTGTATTAAATTATATGATTATAAATATAATATACTATAATATAAATTTTTACTAAACTTGAAACAAATACCATTCGAACGGTAAATAATAACGTTCGAACATTAATTTAAAACTATTCGAATGGTTAAATATAACATTCAAACGGTTATGCACATATAAGTTATCGCGGGCAGAACTTTCTCGAACGCCGCCGTCCCCACTGTTTGAAAACGAGATTCACCGTTTGAACGCCCATCAATCGCCGCCGTCTGCCGCCGTAATCACCACCTATGTCGAACACTCTTCCTCTAAGTGAAGGTATGCACTTTAAAAGTTATTTTACAGTTATTTTTTATATGGTTTTATGGTTTTATTCGTTTTCTATAGAAAAATTGTATTTTTTCATCAATAGTCACCGTAAAACACGACAAATCCACTGTAGAATGTTTAGAAATGAAGAGTAGTATGTGTTTTGTCAAAGAAACCCACAGAATCGATGCATTTTTAAGTGTTTTCATGGCCGCTGAGTTGACTCAGCCATGGGCGAGCTCGATCTGTTTTTTGTTTGAACGCATTCAAACGAGTTTAACCCTGCCGTTCGAACACTTTTAAATGTTCGAACGGCTTGTACAATTTTCTGTTCGACACTTTTTTATCGTTCGAATGTAAAATTGCAATTAATTAATTTATATTGTTCTATCAATTGAACACTTTTTTTATATTGCTATTAATTGAACACTTTTTTTTTCATTAAATTGTTCTATCAATTAATTTATTAAATTGCTATTAGTATATAATTTTGTAAATCTTTTCTCATATTAGATTTTATCACTAATGCTGAATATATATTTTATTTTTAAAATCTCATATTCATAATAATGTCTTATAAGGGCCATAAACGTGGTAAATCAAGGGAACCTTCCATCCAAATAGTTTGAGAGTGGACTGTTTTACTTGAGCAGCAGGTAAAACTGTCTGATTTTATGGCTCTTATAAAGGAGTGTCATTCTCTCCCATCAGTATTCAATGATCGTGGTTAGGCACCAATCTTAGATCAGTGAGAAGAATGAATGGAGCTCATTTTTTGCATTGAGATCGTTGCTGAGTTCTATAAAGAGCTCGATGGTGCTAGCCCAGACGATGGAGGGGCATACAGGATCTGTGTCCGAGGAGCTCCTGTTATATTTTTAGCGGACAGACTCACTGCATATCTCGGTATTCCTAGGCTGGTCGATGCCTATTCGAACCTGCTGCCTAGAGAGTCTGATCCTTTAGGTGATGCAGAGATGTCTCGGGACGATATCCCATCGTACACAGATGAGATCGATACACTTGCGGATCATGTTGGTCCAGATGCTCCAGTGTAGATAGGACGAAAAGCATTAGGCAGACAGATTTATCTTCTTTCTTCAAGATCCTGAATTTGATCATCGCTAATAATATTGACACTCGGCAGCACAAGATCGAGGTTAGCATGGATCGAGCGAGATTTATGATACAGGTCGCTCGTGACATTCTGATCGACCTCATGGGATATATATTTGAGAGGATCCGATCAGAGGCTCCGTACATTACGACAGATATACTACCATTTGGGATCTTGATCACTCGATTTTTGCTACATTCTGGGATCGTGGCAAATGTTGCCGAGCGTTCACGGCAGCCGATGGAACCGATCAACAGCACCACCTGTTACGGAGCACGGGGCACTCGAGATTTCGTTTTCATGGACCTGTTTCTGACGACAGGGCTAATATTTAGAGAGATGCACAGCCTGGAGATACTGAAGTATCGGCTAGTGAGGCATCTACATAGGCCGAGGCATCATGCACATCTACTCACGAGGAGATGACTGACATACTGCGTGCTGAGATCGGCATACACACATCAACGGTGATCGATGCAGTGCATACTGCCATAACTGAGTTGCGTACAGAGATTATGGCTAGCGTCTCTGAGTTACATACAGAGGTTAATGAACTACGTACATAGATTAATGTCAATAATGCAACTCAGGTCACGCTTAGTACTCGATTTGCATAGGTAGAGAGACAATTAGCTACAGTCGAGGATGTGTGCAAAGACCTCGCATCACAGTAGTTTCTATTTTTTATTTATATTTTTTTTGTTATAGTTATGGACAGTATATATGGTGTTTTGATAATTTGCTTTAGTTGTAAATTAAATATTTTATCTTTTCTTGAATAATTATTGATTTATATTATATAGTGTATGGCTGATAATATTTATTTAACTAAAAATCTTAATAAAAGAAATCATTAAAATATTTTTAAATTAATTACATAAAATTAATTAACGAATTTGTATATATGATATATATTTTTTATATTTTGAGTTGCGTACCGAGATTAATATTATATGTTCGAATGTATAAATGTGGTGCTTAAATATATTCGAACTAAATATATTCCATTTGAACGATTTGGAAACCTTTCTGCCAGGTTTTGCCACCAAATATTTTCCGTTCGAACAGTTTTGAACTTTCTCCAGCATAATAAATTACTTTCCCGCTAAGAGTTTTTTTTGTTCAAACGTATTTTTTCCATTCGAACGGTAAAAAAATTTTTGAGACGCTTTAAGTCACAAAAAATATTGTTTGAATGGATATTTTACAATTTGAACGGTTTTGTAAAGTCATCAATTTTTTGGGATGAAATTTAAATTTCATCCCAAAAAATGACTTTTAGGGATGGAATTTATTTCGTCCCTAAATAATTTCATCCCTAAAGGTCAATTTTGTTGTAGTGTAACTAAAAATATAATATATTCACTTGTTTGAAAAAAATTTAAAATACGATATTTTCCTTGATTTTATAGATTAAACTATGGCTCCAAAAATTAAAATCGGGTTCCAAATCAGATGATGACCAATTTAATGAATTGTGTAATTCATGATAATTTTGAATCGGTTATTTTAATACTGATAAAAAATACTAGAAAATTATATATAATGTCTTTCATGTATTTAATATCATGTATAGAATATTATAAAATATAAATTATTGACTAGTTTCAATAAAAATATAATATATATGAATCTAAATAATTTCAATAAATATATAATTTATGTATTTAACCTCAATTGTTGGCATTTTTTGCCTTATATCCAAAGAAGATATCATTAAGTTATAAATACATGGTAAATGTAATATTTTATGCACATTCACATATTTATACAAAATACTTTTTCATCTTTTAATTTTTTATTCAATTAAAAGAAAATTAAGAACCATATGTTTTATCATTCAATCTTTTTGCAATTCTTAATTCTTATTGAATACGATGATGGAAAAGTTAATGTATGTTTATTTCTATCATATTTTGGTACAAGAAATTAAAAAAAAAAAAAAATCCTTGTTAGACAACTTAAAAATAGATACAACAATTTTGAATTGGTCTAAAATCGGCTAGAATCAACCTAAATTGATCGATTAAAGCAGTTTAATGAATGATTCAAAAAATTCATTAAAATCAATTTGGTTTATTATCAATTCAATTTGAATCAGACTTAATCAAACCATTTTTCTCAAGCCTTGGATCAAACCTTTCTTCAATGTCTATTGGGTTCATCCTGTCATGGATGGAAAGTGAAAATGTTAGGCATAAAATCTTCTAGAGCCCACTAGGTGACCTTCATTAAAAGTACGAGAAAAAATAAGAGAGAGGCAAGACAAGACAAGACAAGAGCTAGCTAGAACGGAAGGTAAAGGTGGACACATAAAGGGGAAGGTGGAAGGGACATAAAACTATCATCTCGCCGACCACTCTTAAAAGACCTCAATAAAAGGGGTTTCCCTGTTAAAGACAAGGGGGCTCTCGGAATGCTTTTTCTACCTTCACATTGGACTCCAGAGAAGTTATCTTCTTCCTCTAGGCAAGAGGGTCCTCAACCTCCACTATACTATAAGATATAAGAGGTCATGAGAGACTATGCAAACCATCCATTATAATGGATTTGCCTATAATGGATGAACTGCCCTCCAAATATCTCGTGGACGTAGTTTTTTTGTCAAATTATGTAAATCTATTTGTTCTTTTTTTTTATTTATATATTTCACTTATTATTTACTGTCGTGGAAGAACGCGAGAACGCCGTATCAACACTCCACCCCACTACAATAGAAACTGCAATTTCCCATGAAGAAGTTTTGTGGCAAAAAGCAGATTTTTTGTGGGAAAAATCATATTCCCAAAAAATTTTGTCGTTCGAAGCTCGTGGGATAAAACTCGCCGGAAAAATTATTATAGCCCACGAAAGGTTTAAACTTTAAATCGTGATCAATACCTATCTTTTCCCATGACACTTCTCGCGGCAAGAGCTAATGAAGTTCACCGTAAAAGCACATCTATTTTCGTCTATACTTGTGGGAATAGAAGCAATTACCGTGAGAGGTACTGGTGGGTATTAGTGTTACCCACTAGAACATTCGGTGGAAAAAACGTCTTCCAACAAAATAAATAAAAAAGTATTGCCGCGAGTTGTTTTCGCAGCAAATGCTAAAAAAATTAAGGAAAAAAAATAATTGTAAAAGCAAAAAAAGATGGGAATGAGCCAAATATGATCATCAAAAATTGTCTAACATAGGCTAAAAAATTATATACAAATCTTGGAGATTCAAATTGACACTAATAACAATTTCAAAAAAAGAAGTAAAATTGTGCTAACATGTTTTAAAGAAAAACTCCTAATGAAAGCTCAAGAGCAATAAAGAGTTTAGTGCTTTGATACTAATAAGAACATTCAAGTGGAAAAAGAACTATTTCAAATTTATATTTTCAGAACTATTTACTTCAGTTCTTCCATCATGAAAACGCCCACAAGTGGCAAGTCAAAAATCACATCAAAATCACAAGTCAAAATAGAGATAGAACTCGATATGAGGAAAATAGAAAACTCACAATGCATGTAGGTTCTTCTTGCTTTTTCAGATTTTTTTTTTTTTTTTTTTAAAAAGCAAGTAAATGATACTGAGACAAAAATACTCAAAAGAAATAGTCTAATACCAGAAAAAAAAAAATGAACTTTTGATATTTTTCCTCCTTTTAAGTTTTGGACGATCACTACTATTTGGAATGAAGAAATATCAGTCTGCCAAAACTTGTTCAATAATGGACAACATTATTTATTCTAAAGATGGAGTACATAATTTGTCACAATAAAAGAACATAATATGATAGCAAGGATGGAAAGATGTGACTTGATAGGGATTAATGCTATATCTGCCTATGTCTTTCCAACATATTCATGTATTCATTCCACACCCTAATGATAAGTCTGGTACTAGGTGTTTTTAATCCAAACATATTCATTCCACCCCCTAGCATATCAAGTTATTTACACATGATAACCAAACTATTGATTTCATTTTAAAAACACTTCCATATCAAAACATATAATATCTGAAAAATATCAAATCAAGGTTCTACTTCAAAGTTGTAAAATGTTGGTAACTTGTCCAAATATACTTTTGTAATGGTTGAAGTATGCACAAGAATAGACATAAGCCCAAGTACACAGGATGTAATGCCCCGCATCTGAGGGTCCCGGATAGTTACCTCTTGTAACCTAAACAATGTATTCCATAACAGATGTATACACTCTAATATTCCATCAAAATACACAATCTCAAAATTTCTACGACTTACAATACCACAAATAATATAAAATCATAAATCAACTAAAAATACTCTCAAATAAATACTTGTACTCTCGGATACATATTCCTTTATGAACTTCACAACTCCTCTAACATAGCCTACTCTTACTCGCCAACAGGGCCATCATAATCATTTGAAAATATTGTGGAGATAAGGGGTGAGTTATCAACAACTTAGTAAGCAAATAACATATAACAGCGTGCAAACATGAACATTTACAGATTTCAGAATGTAGAACAAAATATTTTTATTTCAAAATGCTGAATCAGAACAGTTTATCAAAAATATCAGAGTGAAGCTTTCAGAAAATAACCTTATAAAAAATTCCTTTAGTATAGCATAACTGAACAAATTACATCACATCAGAAATTTCATGTTTAACCCCCATGGTAGGATTATGCAAACTCCGGCAGCCAACCGAGCAGAAACAGAATGTGGACACTTCCCTTTATTATTCTCGGTGCCCTGAGTGTGCACACAGAAAATGCCATGCAGAAAAATCACTTTGTTTTCAAAGTGAGTGCACCAAAAAAAATGTTGGCACCAAATCTGAATAATGCCCACAGTTTTACACTAGTGGTGAGGTCAGAACGGAATAGAAACAGAATAACATGCCAGAGGTTTTAGAAATCATTTCACATCATATCAGAGTACAAAAATATTTTTAGAACCAAACATAACAGAAATCAAGCTTCCAAAAATACTTTAGCATAACATATCTGGTTCATCATCATCATCATATCAAAGCATCTTATCATAACAGAGTCCATGTTTAACCCTCGTGGAAGGGTTGCGCATTTGCGAATAACAGAACAGATACATATCATCATTGAAACAGAATGCTACTATTCTTACCCGTAGTAGGGCCATATCATATCACATCAGAAACAGAGACCATGTTTAACCCCATGGTAGGGTCTCATACTAAACAGAGCAGTAACAAAATCAGATACAGAACTAGATAGTCATGCCAAAGACTTTTTCAGTCACCACATCTTATCAAACAGATTACAGAATATTTTTTAGAACAAAATAGAAATCAGTTTATGAAATATTTTTTATGCACCAAAAATTCAAATTCACTCTTTTGCATGATTCAAAAACAGAATGCACAAAATTTAGCCCATATCTCCACCAGTCATGACAGAAAATAATTTATTTTTATATAGAATTTCATGCGTGATATAGAACAAATAATTGAGGTCGTTTTCAGATTTTTTTTCAAAACGAACATGCATATTTTCAAAATTGACCTCAATCCATTTTATTTTTTATGCAAAGTCTAGCATGGGAACCCTGTTTACCTGGACTTCTTAGCTTTTAAGAATTTTCCTAAAAAATGTCGAACAAATGTTAATCGTCACCTATAACATAATCACGTAAATTCCATAAATTTCCAATCGAACACATATTTAAAATATTTAAACCTAAGCTTCTAAAATACCTATTTCCCAAAAAAAAATCTAAATTTCTCGAAACCTTAAAATATTATAAATTCTTAAATACCTCGATATTCACTTAAAATCTCTGACTAATTAAGTCCTAATTTATTTATTACCAAAATCTAACTATAAAATTAATATTAAACAACATAATTATAAACCGTAATATTTCTGTAAAAATATTTCTTGTACTATAATAAAAACGAGACTATGCCCAATTAAAAATACAAGACCATTTAAAAGTAAGAACGAGAGGAAGAACGCCTTAAACCAAATACATCTGCTACCTCTCTTCCGCATGTTGCAGTTTATTGTTTCAACAAATCTGGATCTTGTGGCACATAAGACCACATTTAGTCAAACTCGGGCACAGTTTTTGATACGTGTGGCATGTGGAGATCCCATCGATTTGCCACTATGCATCTTTGAGAGGATCCATTATGAGGTGAGCATCGTCTCCACGGACAACCTCCCATACGAAGTCATCATTAGCCGGCTATTACTTGCTTGAAGAGTGCCACTCCAGCCGCAGGAGCGGGTCACATATCATACAAGCCCCCTCGACATAAGCATGCATCGATGTAACATTGGACAGGCGCGGGGTATCATCAACGTCAGCCACCCCCTGTAGCGATTCTAGTTCCTCCGACGTAGCCAGAGCCAGGTGTGGGGAGTAGTAGTCAGTAGCCGACGAGTACATCAGCGGGAGATGCGCGGCCGCAGCCTGTTTGGGTTGATGCGATGATCTCACAATTGACTGTGCATATCGATCGACAAATCATGGTTGTAGAAGAGTATGTCGCCGAGATAGCCCATCGTGTAGGTATCCTCAACGAGAAAGTTGATAGCTTGATTGAGAAAATACGGAGTAAGAATTTCGTGAACAACGCGTTCATCTGTGTGTTGTTTACGAAATTCTATTATATTTTGTATTTTGCTTTTAATATATATAAGGATCAATATTATTTAATATATCTATTGTTTTTTAATTTCAATTCTCAATATTTTTTAATGTTAGATTTTTCAACTTTAATACTAAATCACTACACTTCAAATATATATAAACATAAATATATTTTTATATATGTATATATAATTTTTATAATTATATTTTACAAATTGTGTGTATATAAATATATATATTACAACTTTTTAGACTTGTTCACAAATTATGCACTATAAAAAGTACATAAATTTTAAATTAGAGTCATATTTAATTTAAATTTACAATTAATGTTCTAACGTTACTTACTAACATTCGAACGTTGGCGGCAAAACATTTCACATTCATACGTAAGTAGCCACAATGTTCAAACGTATATGTGACATTCGAACGTAAATTTACTCTCCGTTCGAACGTAAAAAAAAAAAAAAAAACTCCTCTGTTTTTAGTGACGGTTTCCAGAAAATATTTTTTAGTAACGGTTTGAGGACTGTCATAATTTCCTAACCGTCACTAAAAAAAAATTATATTGTAGTGCTTGTTGAAATTATAATATGATTGGGGTTAAAAGTTTTAACTTAAAATCGCCCAATTCTAAAACAAGCTAGCTTTTGAAGTTTGAATTAGCTACGTACATAATTTCTCTTCAGGGGACAAAGAAATCATATACAGAGATCTCTTATTTAACATGTTGGTCAATTTTTAGCTAAGGCAGTACTCCGGTCCGAAATATGGACATACACATACATACATATGTATATATATATATTATATATGATGGTGTTTGCATGTTATCATTGGATGCCAAATGTAAAATTTTATGACAATTTATTGTAGATTATAAGACTACTTAATGAGGAAAACAGATTTCTCATATTTTTAGTCCACTTTGATTTACGCCTCAAGTGAGAGAGGGAGAAAGACACGGACGTGATCAAATGGATCCTAAAATATTTATTGTTGTCGGTATAACTGTTTGGACAATATTAAATCATGAGTAATAAATGATGTAAGATACATGATTTTATGATTTATTTCTGTCACACTCTCTCAAGTAATAACTTTATAATATTTTTATTTAATTTTTTTTTCTCTCTTTTCTTAAAACTCCATAAAATAAGATATTAACTCAACTTAATTATTTCACTATTATACACAAACTATTTAACTATTATTTATAGATTTTTCATCTCATCTCATCTCATCTCAACATCCAAATCAGACGAACTTAAGAGCTTGTTATGTTTTTTAAAATAATAATAGTACTACTTTTCATCCTAAATTTCGTTATTATTGGTCACATTAATTTTTTAGACAAATTTTAAAGTATAATATTTTATGTATCAATCACTTAATATATATATCACATTACAAATACGAGCGAAAATGATAAAATGTAAAATAAATAACAACATATCTCTTTTAAGATTAGTTAGTACTCACTGTATATTCTTCATATATATAATCATGTTCATGATAATTTGAAAAGGTACTTTTTGCGGCTAACTATTAAACAACTTAATTTGTTTCTCTTATATATATATATATAAGAAAGACGAGTTCATCAATGGTTTAAATTTACAAAATGCATGCATGTATAAAGTAGAGAAACAAAAAATTAAATGAACAAAACTATTAATGTTAAGAATTGAATTTCCTTTAATTGTCACAGGACATATGTATTCAAGAAAAATAATAATTTCTGCAAGTCCAAAACTATGAAATTAGTTAATTCTCGTCTGTGCAAACCTTTTAAAAGAAAAGTGAAACCAACCCCAAAGATATTCTTACATGCATTTTAACCACATATTTTCTTTTATTAAAAAAAAAATAACTTGTACAAAATTTAGGATATATATATATAGCACGCATGCAATATTACTAGTAAGGAAAGCTAGCAAGCTGCCTAGTGAACAGAAAAAAAAAACGATATTTATAGGTCGAGGTCATATGTAAATTTCATGCATTTTATTTAAAGAAAGTAGATAAATCTTAAATTCACATAAAAAAATTATTTTTTTAATAATAAATTTTATTTCTTTTTGAAAAATAATGCGCGGAACTTATATTTTATAACACTGCATCTGAGATTAATGTCAATGCAATACGTTGGACCTCTTTATATTGGCTTCTAGCTATCTCAGACCTACCAGCTGTAGCCTGTAGTGTACATGTACTTAATTACTAATTTACTACTTCGATCGATCGATCACCATCCATGCATGCATCCAGCTCGATCGCCGTAATAGCTAGCAGTACTCCATTTGTAAAGTGTAGTGAGCTTGAGTGTACTAGTCCTTTCCAAAAATCAACAATTGCTATAGCATGCAATTATAGACATATTGCGGTCCCTTTCAACAAGCATGCACGCCGCGCACATTAATTACTGAGTCGACTACTCTTCCGATCACTTTCACCGCTTGTTATTTTTATATTTTTTTTTTCATATTTTTTAATATATTTAAATATTTTTAAAAAAATAAAAAAAATATATATCAATACACTTAAAATTATTTCCTTAATTATTAAATAAAAAAATAAAAAAAAATCTAAGCGATTAAATATATATAGCTGTACAACTTGGAAAGTAAAGTAATTTTTTCCTTAATTATAATGATAGATTGTACTATTCTTTATGCTGAGTTCTTAATATTGATGATTAATTGGATAATTTCTATTGCTTTTTTCTATTCATGATATTGCATTTAAATGATCATTGATATGATCAGTAAAAATAATAATATATATTTTAATAATAAAAATAATAGTGAATTACATTACCCAAACATTATCCGTACGTGTTTTAATCTCTCTCATTATTTCTCGATTATTATACAAGTTAATAAATATTAATTTACAAGTCCCTTTGTTAACACGACAAACTAAAATCTTTACTGTTTCAAAGGAAGTTAATTACTTCCACCCTTGATCCACTCAAAACATGAATGTTACATTTTTTTCGTTTCGGTACTTTATGTCCAAAAACATGTTATGGCGCTGTCACGGGCCGCAGAGAGAGGCGCTAGCTGCATGCTGCATAATTAACTCTGCAAATCAGGGACCATATATGGGCATTGGCGTTTCATACCGAAGGGAACAACGGCGGCTCAATATAAATTGAGGTGTACCTCAAAATTTAAGCGAGTTATTTATAATTATAATATAATAAAATATTTGTAAACTTTTCAATAAAATGAGATTTTATTTAAAATCCTTAAATAAAATTTTTGTGAATTTATATTTACAACAACAACTTAAAATGAGGTCTCAATGTAGATTTTGTGTCCTCAATTTAACAAGATCTTAAAAAATTATTTAAAATAAAAATAATTCATTGTATTACTTATAAAAAAAATTTATTGTATTAAATATTAAATTTAGTATTATAGGACGTTGCACACATTGAAAATTATAAAAATTATTTAAAATTTTATTTAATGAAATGGTTTTTATTTTTTAAAAAAAATTTAAAAAAAATCTCATTTTTATTTATTTATTTTTGGTGGCCTTACACGTGGTGGGAGATTTAGGCAATGGTCTAAATGGCCTTACCATTGAGCCGGCCCTGAAAGGGAAGTATAAATTGATATGAGAACTCATACACAAATAAATTATATAAAAATAAATTTACAAATTGATATAATTTTATAAAATCTGTTAGATATATTTTATAATAAAAGTAACTTTACAATCTGACGTACTATATCAAATCAAATTAATTTATAAATTTATTTTTATATAATTTTTTTGTATTTAAAATATTTCCCAATTGATATATATATATATATATATATATATATATATATATATATATATATGGCCGTGCATGTGCAGCTAGAAATTGCGAATATCATCTACTACTGTTATATCGGCCTTTTGTATTAATTAAAATACTCGACACTCATCTGCATGGAGATCACCATCGGAAAGATTTTGTCCTTTGCACCACTCTTTCCTTTCTCTTTAAGATATTTTAAAAGATTTGAAAAATGGTAAAGAAGTAATTTTGTATAATCATTTTCTAATTTATTTTAGATAAATATATTACAATTAATAAATTAAATTTATAAGAGTATAATCATTTTATAAAAATATTATTTATTTAAAGATAAATTATATTTGTAGTCCTAACACGTGTAAGTTTTGTACACTTTTTTTAAAAAATGAATAAATTTAGAATCTAAATAAAAAAATTATTTTTTAATAATATACTCTACTTTTTTAAAAGAAATATTGTACAGAACTTACAAATCCTAAAACTCTTTCCTATTATTTAAAAACTGGTGTCTATCATTAATACTCAAAAACTTTTGGGCCATTTTGGTCATTGAGAAATACTACTTTGCCCTCCTATTTGTACCACTCAATTTAACCGTTTGGTAAATTTTTTTTTTTTTACTTAGTAATTAAGGAAGTGATTTTAAATATATTGGTATATTTTTTTATTTTTTAAAAATATTTAAATGTATTAAAAAAATATGAAAAAGAAAAAAATAATAATAATTTTGCACTGGACGGTACGCCCAGCGGTCAACATGGGGCGGCATAGTAGCCGCACCCTTTGGTCATTACCCAAAATCGGTGATGTATTTTTAGAAAAAAGAAAACGAAAGAGTAATGTTAGAGCATTGGTATTGGATTAGCCAAATACTTTTTCATCTTCAAATTAGCAAATATCATCTATATTTGCTTCATATTGAATTAGTTAAATTGTTTTCATCTAAACTATAAGCTACAATAAATCTATTCTTCTTTTCAAATATGAAAAGAATTATAACAAGTCTAAAAGTATTTTTTGAAATTATTATATTATAGATATGAGACTTTTATTTATATGAGATTATTATATTATAGATTGTTACATTGTGAAAATAAATATAAATATGATTTGTTGGAGGTTATTGAAAATTATGAAAATAAAATAATAAAATACAAATAATAAAAAATAATAATATTTTATTATTATAGAGAGTATGATGACTAATCTAATATAGATTTCAAGTTTTTAATGATTAATTAAAGGTGAAAAAATTATATATTAATTAAAATTTAAAGAATAAGATGACCAATCTAATACTAATGCTTAATATGGATAAACTTGAAATGCACAAATATTTTTATAAATAATTGAACTCCATTATAGTTGAATCTATTTTGTTTATAAAAGATCTGCACGAAAACTTGTAATTTTAATACCCTTTCGATCCCCACCATGAAAAATAAATGTGGATGTGGCCGTTGCTGGTCCACGTACACCAGGCAATCAAGGAGGAGTACCTTAATAATTTTGATAAGGCGAAAGCTGCAGATCTGCATATTGCTGGCATCGCCATCTTCCATGCAGGACGCTAGCTATTTGCTCATGCTCACAGGGAGTTCTGGCAATTGTAGGCGTGGATATATATTATATATATATATGTAAAATTAATTGTAATAAATATATAAATTTTATTAAAATTAATAAATTTAAAATAATTATAGGTATAAGGTAGTGCAGATTTACACTTATAAAAATCAAGATATAAGGAGACTCAAAATTAAGATGAGAGATCAGATATCTTCCTATATTTTAAAAGAGTCTATGCAGATATGAACAGTAATATCTACAGTAATAAACAGTAATTACTGTTCACATTTCAGATATTACTTTTACCGTATGATTTACGTTATGTTTGGCAAGTGAGAGTATCTTAACTACTCTCACTACTATTTTTTACTTTATTATTACTTTTTATCTATTTTTTACTATTCATTACTTTTCACCTATTTTTTAATATTTTATTATTATTTTTTTATTATTATTCATAAACATTCTCAACATTTCTAAGACATTCTCTACTTTAATATTTTTCTCAAGATGCTGAATCGTAAGGTTGAGATTAAGCTCCAGGCGAAACAACCTTTCCGTTTGATACAAATGGCTTAGAAATGGTAATTTTCTGTATTACAGGTTAAACATTGCGACAATTTTGGCTCATAGAATTGAAGCGCAATGGGCATAACGACAAGGGATTTCGTCGAAGATCGTCTTCCAGAGGAACTAAAGAAAGTACTTCGATCGGTGGCTGCTAACCAAATCACCACAAAATCACAAAATCACTATAAAAATACTACAAAATCAAAAAATCACCACACATCACTAAATTAACACACGGGGAGAAATCCGTACGTGTAGAGGAAGAGAGAAGGTTACGAGCTTCAACCTATTGCGGCAGAAGAGAGAGAGGTCTGTGTGAACGAGCTCGGCGGGCTGGTGGTGGTTGTGAGGTGCCGTAGGGGTGGCTAACGTATAAATATCATATCATAAATAAATTATCAAATTTAATTTATAAATACTAATCTTTCGTCATTAAATAAATGATGAAATTTTGTTAAATATTTTTAAAAAAGTAAAACTATATAAATAATTAAAGTTTTAACATAATTTAAATATGATAATATTTTTAATTAACTAAAGAGAACTGCTACAGCTATCAAAAAAATAGTCTGAAAATATGTTCTGAATATGTATTTTACTTTTTTATTTTTCTTTTCTTTTTTTCATGTATTTTTTTAATCATCATAAATATTTTTTAAAAAAATAAAAAATTTACAATATCATTAAAAAATACTTTCTTAATCACTAGGTATAAAAAAAATAGCAAACGTCCCTTGGACGTTACCCTACTGCTAGTGTGTATATATATATATATATATATATATATATAAATGCAATATTTCAGCTGGCGAGCGTGTAAAAAAATCTTATTCATTGCTTGAATAATGAATCTACTTGCCCCATTTGTACGGTTGCCTTCTCTGTTTCTAGTTCACTACTAAAACTGTTCAGATTATTGGAGAAAGTGGCACATTGTTAGCCCAAAAGTAACCTCTCTCCATCGACTTAGGCTATGTTTGGGTAGTTAGGATATTTGAAAAGTATTGAAAATATTTATGAATAGTAATGAAAAAATAATAAAAAAAAATAGAATAATGAATAGTAGGTAAAAGTAATGAATAGTAAAAAAATAGATAAAAAATAATAATAAAGTAAAAAATAATAGTAAGAGTACTTGAGATATTCTTGATATCTAAACGTAGCCTTAATTACTACCCTTGCTGGATGCCTCGCAGAGCCATAGATCTCTATTAATTCCATTCCTCTCTCTCTCTCTCTCCGCAGGAAGTTATTTCGCATGATAGGCAAAATATGATGATATTATGACGTTTAATTTCAATGCATGCGTTGTCATACTCAGAAAATAATTAATATGCTTACCGAATTGAAAGCATTGAGTGGGCAGTTTACCTGTTATGTTGGAAACTAATCCGTTTAGATTGAGAGATGAGATAAGATGAATTAAGATAAAAGTTAAATAAAATATTATTTTTTAATATTATTATTATTTTAAAATTTAAAAAAATTAAATTATTTATTATATTTTATGTAAAAATTTAAAAAAATTATAATGATGAGATAAGCATGAGATTATTTCTCAATCCAAACGGCTAATCAAGTTTTGCAGAATAGCAGTGAGCATGCAAGTTTTGGAATTTTATAAAGGCCCTTGTTTTTCTCATCTTAGCTTGCATGTTAGTATAAACAAAAGAAAATGCGCGCATGCATGTAATATATCATCATCACCTGTTCGATCTGCACGCACATAGGAAGTTTCTGCTTTCAATGGCGGAGGAGCCCAGGGCCGGGGACGAGAGGCCGGGGCAAATGACCCTTCTCCCTAAACAACAACAACAACAGAAATCTAGAGAGAAGAGTACGTACAAGCTGTAAAACTTTTCCGGCCCCTACCCATCCAAGAAAAAGGCCCTGTGTATGCAGACAGCAGTACTTCTGGGTACCCTGATATGGTTATTTTATTAAGTTTGATTTGTATTCACAATCCATCTCAACTCATCTCAACTTATGTCATTACTATTTATTATTATTCATCAATTTTAACTCATAAATTTTATTACTATTCACAACCTATCTCATTATTATTCACAATCTATTTCAATTCATCTCAACTCATCTTCGAATCTAAACGACATTTAAGAGTAATAGTAAAACTCATAAAAAGACAAAATTATAAAATTATATAAATATTTTGTAAAAACATAAGTCCCCTAATAAAAAATAGTTTTTTTATACTTTTTAAAGTTATGGTCTACTTATTTATAAGGATTTGGATCAAATTTATCTATTTGGAGCTTATACAAATATTTTCTCTCTTATTAATAAGAATAAAAACGTATTATTATTCAAAAACTCTATATAAATTATTTTTGCACACTCTTTACGCACTCCACTATTATGATTGGTTGCGTTATTTTTTTAATATAAAGTAATTTTTTTAATCAATTACATCAATAAAATACACAAAAAATACACAAAAACATAACGTAGCAAAACTCATTATTATTTCACAATTTTTACACGACTGTTTACTGTTTATGCGGCAGTGACAACAACAAAAAATAATGAAAAATGATAAACATATCTCACTTTTTACAATACCTTACATAATAATGTTTTAAAATGATGGGCATAATTTTTATAAAATATCTTATAAAACTAACATTATTTTATAAAAATATTTTTATTTTATAATATATATTGTAAAATATATTATGAAATATATTGCATATGTACCATGATATCATTACTCAAAAATAATATTGAATATCAAATTCACTTAATGCAATTTTAAGGCACGGTACGTACTACGTACGAGTATTGGGACTCGTCAGCCACTGTTCATCTAAGACCGCACACTTGTTTCTTATTTTATTTTTCTAAACCTGCTGCAATATTGAAGTTCGAAATTAAAGTTCCGAAATCGATCAGACAATATTGAAGGTCCTAGAAGATATTATATATATATATATATATATATATAATCTTTGTATAATATTAAGTACTGGGTTTGTTTAATTCGGGCTTGTTTAAGTTTATGTGATATTCTATAATGAGTTATAAGCGTAGGTGCGTGGTTTATGGGACTCCACGTTCTATTATAATAATTTCAATAATTTTTTTTAATTATATTATTAATTAACTATTTTTTAGAGTAAAGACCCAGATGTAATTTGAAGGAACGTTGGACCTGATCTTTTGGGGCGTTATTTTTTTGAAAAATTTTATTTATCATTGTAAATCATACTTCACATATAATTTTTTTTCTTTATTAAATATATAATATATGGATGATGAATATAAAAATTTATTTAATTTAATAAGAATAAATAATAATAATAAATTATATATACTATATAATATAAAGATGATAAGTAACGTTAGTTAGTTACCAACATCAAATTAAAATATGGTACAGTGAAACAAGTTGAAGTTGTTTTTTCCCACCAAACCCAGCAATGACGCTAGGCGTGACATCTGGACAAATTTTTATTTTTATTTTTTTATTTTTTTAACATATTTAAATATTTTTAAAAAATAAAAAAACATAGCAGTAAATTAAAAATTACTTTTTTAATTATTAAGTAAAAAAAATTAAATATATGAACAGCCGAAATATAAACTCAGGGCATACTAATATTTTTCAAAAAGACAAAAACAGAGAAAAGTAAAAGGAAAAAAAAAAAAAATGTTATCATGGTGCATATATTACACTGAAAGCATTAAATAGTACTTGATGCTAACAGTACTCAAAATGATGGGAGGGATCGCTTTCGGTATTTTATTTTTTTCTTACATTGTGTGTGCGGCGCCCCTTGACATAACGCATGGTTCAAATATAAAAAAGCATATTTTATTATATTTTATTTAAAAGATTTAAAAAAATTGTAATAATTAGATGATATGAGATTAATTTATTATTCAAATAAGACTTAAGTTTTATCAATAATTGATTTGAGATGAATTGAATTATCCTTAATCAAAGTGGATAAAGTGGCTATCTGTTACTCCACAATAAATAAAGTTGAAACATGTCATAGATGTATACAAAATGAAATAAATCTAATACAAAATTAAGAGAAGTGAGAGATCCATACAAGTTTGGTGGATAAGCAAATTAAAATAATAATCTTTGATAAATTCTACTCTAAAAAAGAATCTATTGCATTTTCCTATCTTCCAACTATGGAGGTTGATAGAAGTTATCAAAGTAATTTGATGATTTCATGGAAGTGATATAATTAGTTTGTATTGTTATTATCCATTCTTTGTATGTATATTAGTTTTGTAATTGTTTGTATAAGATCATATTTGTTGTTACAAATTTTGTGTGGTAAATGTATAGATCTAAATGTATATAGCTAGGTGGTTTGGTACTTTTTCATGATGGTTCCAACGATGCAAATGTATAAAATTAGATGTTTTTGTTAGATTATTTATTTGTAAATTGAAAAGACTCTTTGAAGTTTGTGCATAGCACTATGTGGGGTTTGAATTCGAAAGTGTCTTGTGCTTATTTGTTTGTGTTTGTCTTTGGATCTAAATTATGTGTTGTGTTTTTTTTCCAGTTTGTTATGTTCTCATGCTCAATTTTCTACATGCTTACTTTTGTTTGATGGCAATTCACTTCGATCTAATGTATATTTACTTAATATTTTTGTTACTATATTTTTTTAACATTTGTTGCTAATTTCAATTATTAATGTCAATTCAATACAGGTTATCTGGTCGGTTTGATCTGTTGTTTGTTTCATTTGCTTAGCCCTCATTCTCATCAACTATTTTGGTTGTTTGTTATAGGTCTCTTTCTTTGATCCTCTCTCATAAAAAACTTGATAGATTTTTTTTCCAAGAAATATTATTTGTTTTCTCCTAATTATTGAAAGAGGGGTTGATTTTGTTTTTGTTTGTAATTATTGATGCAATTTGCTATTTGTTGGCGCAGATTTTATATGATCAACATATAGATACAAATGTTAAAAGCTAGGTGTTTTTGGTTTTTTTTTTCCTTTGTGATGGTTCCATTAATGCAAATTTTAGGTAGATGTTTTGATAAGATTATTTGTTTGTAAATTTTAAAGGTTGTTTCGAATTTAGAGGATTTGTGTGAGGTGTGAATTTAAGAGCTCGTCTTGCCTTTATTTGTTTATGCTTCTTGGTTTTGGATATGAATTATATGCTGATTGTTTTTTTTCCTTTGTTCTCGTTGTTTCTTCCATTCTAATGCTTCATTTTCTAGACGCTTTCTTTTATTTGCAACTTACTATCGACATGGACCAGTGGAGGCAACAACGCCACAAAAAATTCAATGTCCTTTCCATTCATGCCATAGATGATAAATAACATAACTCTTGGATATATATACAACCTTATCTAGGTAATAGTTGTTTTGATTGTCCCAAGAAATATTTGCATCTTACATGTGTTTAGTTAATGTAAAATGATCTTAGAATACACTTAGAAGTAATTTTCTGTGCTATGCTAAATTTGGATTGACAATATGACAAGATGTGATACTTCGGGGATTGAATCTGTAGCAATATGGTTTTAGATAATTGTTGGGCAATAGTTTAGATGTTTCTAATTTTGGATTATTTCAGGAATGATGTGATACTTTTTATGAATATTTGGCTATTAAATGTAATGACTATTGATTTTGGCATTTTTTTTTTGGAGTTGTTAGAATGGATTATTTTCAATGAATGACATTTTAGGATTTCAAATGATACAATTTAGTTTTTATTTTAGAAGATTAGATTATTATTCCCTCATCTATGCTCTACAGGTAGACATAGTTAGTATTTTACATTTGGGTCTCACAATTTCATTATTTTGAAATAATTGTTTTGAATTAAAGACTTTTGCCAATAAAGAAAAAACATATTTTTGAATGCTACTCTTCACCCACCTTATTCATTAACCCATTGCTATACAATTCAACGAATTTCAGAGTTTTATACAAGTTTTTATGATATTCTACATTATCTTATTTTTAATCACATTTTATTTACTGTATATAAATATTATTTTCAAGATTTGTAAAAAGAATATGTAATTAAACTGGCCCTGTTTGATAACCAATTTTTTTAAAAATAAAAAAATAAAAAAAAATTTAAGATTTTTTCGCACAACTGGGAAACTTGCACCGTGAACTAGTATATATGAATATATGTTTGTGTGGTTGGGGGACCAAATTTTAAATTGATTGTGGTATTTTCTTAAGGCAAATTGTCGTCATAATTCATTAATTAGAAAAAAAATTATATCTATAATCGGATACATAGAGATATTTATATATATTAATCATTACCTCATAAATAAATTAATGCATTTAAAATTCTATCAATATACTATTTTTTTTTTAAGACTACATGGCCTAGTTTGTATTAATGTTAATCCTCTCTCTATAGATAAACGTTTAAAAAATAACACTTTACTTGAAAAGAAACTCAACCTCACTCTTCACCCGAGATGAATGACTCTACAAATAAACATGAGAAAAAACTCAACCTCACTCTTTTTCAATCTCTATAAATAAACGTACAAGAGACTGGTCGCGTAATTGAAGCTTTATGCAGTACATAATGATATTAATTAGCTCATATGTCAAATCTAACGGCCATCTCCGCCAGTACGTGGCAGTTTTGGCCCGTACGTTCGTAGCTTGATAAATGCACTCACACACTACATAATGAAGAGTTATTCCCCCCCCCCCCCCACTTCTTGATCGTCTTAATTTGATGTCGGCAAGTCATGTGACAGGTAATTTATTGATGAAAATATAAAACGCATTTTGAATAACACTCAATTATATATATATATATATATATGAATAACACTCAATTATATATATATATATATATATATATATATATATATATATAACGCCTCCTTTCCTAATTTGTCCTTTTTTCGAAATAAAAGAGTTATTAATGATTGTGTTGTGGCGAACCAGCAATTTTTGTAAGGGGCAAACTTTTTTATAAATATTTATATAAAGTAAAAAATAATTAAAAATTATAAAAATATAATTATATATAAAATTATATCTCAATAATTTTTATAGAATAATTTTACTTATCATTCTTACACACTATGTATAATATTTTTTTTTATTTTTCCTATAACAAATATGTATAGTATAGATGATAAGTAGAACAACTTAATTAGTTTAATAAGAATGAAATAAAATAAAAAATAATTTTAAAATATGTAAAATGTATGGTGTGAGATGATGAATAACATCTTTTTTTTATATAGATCATGTAAAAATAAAATTCTAACAACATAATTTAATACATTTAAATTTAATTTCTGATAATAATGTTTTACATAATAATATTTATCCATTATTATTTTTGTCTAATCTATATTAATGTCTGCGTGCAGTGTTCTCACTTTCTCTAAAATATATAGTTGATATAACAGTAATGTTAAATATAGTTATTGAGTATGTAATTATCGTACAATCGTTTTTTTTAAAAAAATAATTTATTATTAAAAAAATAATTTTTTTATATAAATTCTGTATTTATTTACTTTTTTAAAAAGATCGTACAATATTTATATACTTACGACCATATCTACCATTTCTCTCGACATAAACACGTTTAAGATCAAAGATTGAAGTTGTTATAAAACTTTATTTATTTTTATATATGACTCCTGAGTCCTGCATGGAATTATATTTTGGTTTTAATATTACAGAGAGTCTTTAGTTGTAATCACGTGAGTGAGTACTGTCCTTATTTAATATATTACTGATACTGTCTTCTTTATTTAAAAAAAAAGGAAAAATTTATCTGACAAATTCTACGCAAATAGTTTGTACTAGTTAGCCAAGCTAGTAGGATCGGGCAATGACATCTTTTAAGAAAACTCTACTATGCGGCTTAAATCATATCGTTCAGTTTGACCGTTCGATTTTTTTTTTTTTTAGTGAATGATAAAGAAAGTAATTTTAAATATATTAATATATTTTTTTATTTTTTAAAAATATTTAAATATATTAAAAAAATATGAATAAAAAAATAAAAATAAAAAATTAATTTTACAACTAACGATAACACTAAGTAGAGTAGCACCCCTCCTCTTTTTATTTGATTTCTCTTTCTCTTGCCTTGATTAAAAAATTCTATCGAAGTTTCTCAAACCCGCCTCCTCCCTCCCCTTCACTCCACAACCCTTCTCCGAAGCTCCGAAGCAACCAGAAGCCAGAGAAATTTAATTAATTAAACTTTTATATATTACTGCAATCTTCTTCACCGTTTTCTTAATTAGTCTGAAAAATTAGTATTGCCTTAATGTTTAAGCTTGTGAGTCTCCAATGGCGTCCTACACGAGCACTCAAACTACATGTGGATCCCTCCGACGTACGAAATCAAACTCGAAATTTTGAAAAAACTTTTTCTATGCATGAAGAAATCCTAAAGTTTGACAAGGAGATGCAAACATGGAGAGATGCGGTGGTGGGGAATATATGTGATTACTCAATGTTGCTTGAATACATTTGAATACCAGCTTACTGGAACAAAAAAATAAAAAAAATAAAAGGCATAAATTGCTCATCTGTTCTGACATTACTGTTTCATCTATTCTGAATCCTGACATTACATAAGCAAAGGACTTACATGGCCTTCAGCTGAGATGCTAACCAACAAATTAATAAATTGTTCAATCCATAGAAAATATTGGGGGGAATTCATAGAAAATATTCGCCGGGGGGGGGGGGGGGGGGGGGGGGGGGGGGGGGGGGGGGGGGGGGGGGGGGAGACCTCTCTGTCTCGTGCCGATGCTTAGGCCTGTACAAGAAGTTCGATGGGCCGATCAACTCACATGACCCGATTGGATTCACCCGACAATAGTCGGGTTCATTGGGTCCAGATCATCTAACGGGTTCAATAATTCTCATGTCAGTTGAAACTGATCATCGACGGATTCGATCTTGCGTCGATCTTCGATAGATTTTGAACGAGCTACTCGTAAAAACCCGTCGATCTTCGACGGATTCCCCACTACTAATTAGACTCAATAAGAAATCAACAAAGTTTTACATTTTTCTCTGAGAATAAATCAAGCAAGCTACTGTTTTACATTTAATTTTCTTATTCTGTTGAATATATCCTTTAAAGTCTCGAAGACCAGTACGAGATTTCACCCAAAGCCTTTGCTTCCTCCTGAGGTGAAGGTCATCGATGATTTCAAAGAAAATTAAATAGATATTGAAATAGATATCAAAGAAAATGAAATACATTATAAGTTTCATCACCGATGAGGCATCTGACATGTTAGTAGAATTAATTTAATTATAATATAATTATTATTAATATTAAATTAGTAGAATTACAAAATGTGATACAAATAAACTAAATACAAAATTATTAATTTAATAATATTTTATTATTATATAGAGAGTAAATGACTAATCTAATGTAGAAATTGAATTTAAATGAAATAGACAAATATAAAAAAAATTTTATATTCACTAAATTTTAAAAATACATTTTGACCAATTAAAGATACTCTTATCGGTAGCATCTGGCCATTGATAGTATTTTAGTTGAATAATTACGTTTAGATGTTGAATTAAATTGAGTTGAGTTGAGTTGAGATGATAAAATATTGTTAAAATATTATTTTTTAATATTATTATTATTTTAAAATTTAAAAAAAATAAATTATTTATTATATTTTATATTAAAATTTAAAAAAATTATAATAATAAATTGAAATGAATTTTGATGATTTTTAAGTTACAAACGTACAAGATTTTCAACGTTCACATCAGTAGATCAGTACGTTCACATCAGTTTCAACGTTCACATCAGTAGATCAGTACTAGTACGTAGTAAATTAGTAATTATGATATATATTAACTATGTTACTTACATAATTAATAAATCGACAAGAGTTTCAGATCAGTACTAGTACGTCGTATTTATATTTAAAACTGCACCAACCATTTTCGAAAAAAAAAATAAAAAAATACTGCACCAACCATACGGTTTACCACCCACGTACGTTGCTATATATATTTGTTCGAGGGCACGACATCTTTAATTTCTTTTCTTGTTTTAATTTTATTTACATGCTAGGGAAAAATAAGGGAGAAAATAAAGACAAAAAAAAAAGCATTTATGCTCTTACAATATTAACTTCTCCATCTTTTTCAACTTGAATGATAAAAAGTAATTAATATTAATTATTAAAATTTATTATGTATCAATTACTATTTATTTTCACATATTATACTTATAATTTTTTTATAAAATAGATATAAAAATATATTTTATAAGTTATAAAATGTAGAATGATAAAAAATACCTGATGAGAAACATTTCGCTTAATTATTATCGCAATTGAAAGTTGAAATCAGAATCAAAATGGGCCAGCTTGAAATTAAGGCGAAACATACATGCTAGCTAGCTTGAATTGAATTTGTGCACCCTAGCTAGCTAGCTAGCTACTTCTATCATTCACCATACCAGCTTTATTAAAGAGGCCAGACTTAAAAGTAACGTTGCATGCTCCATTAGTTCATGCGCACGATGGTAGGTACGTATATCTGATTGCTATTAATTAACGAGAACTGCTGCATATTTAATGAAAATTAACGTAGTTTTATAAAATTTATAAAATTTATTTTATAATAAAAATAATTTTATAATTTGACATAATATTACATTAAATTATCACATCAATTTATAAATTTATTTTTACATAATCATTTTATATTTAAAATATTTTCTTTAATTAAATTATGATTTCTTGTTCTTCACATTAAATACATACGTACTCCAATATATAAGTGGATGATACAAGCCACAAGCATATATATATATCTATGTATGTATCACTATAAGAGAAATAGATTTTTAAGATAAATCATTTTGTCCTAAAAAACTTCATTTTCATCTCAAAAAGTTTTTTGAGATGAAAAAAAATTTATCTCTAAATTGTCTCAAAAAGCCCGTCACAAAAGGTTTTTCGAGATGAAATTTGATTTTCGCCCAAAAAAATTACTTTTAGCGATGAAATTGGGCGGAACCAGCTGTAGGCCTTTGAACGAGAGTTTTTTTTTTAGACGAAACATTTTCTTCCCAAAAACCAATTCAAATGGAAACCTTCCGTTCGAACAACTCTGACCAGTTCGAGCAATACATAAACTTGATTAGAACGACTAAATAGATTTGATCATGTTCAAACGGACGGAGTGTTCGAACGGACAGACAAATTGTTGTTTAACACAATTAATCTGAACGATTGCTTCCAGTTCGAATATAAAAAGACTGCTTGAACGGAAGTTCGTTCGAATGCTAGGTTCTGCGATTCGAATGGACTGGATTTTTCTGAGGTTGTTCAAATGGTTTTGTTTTTTGCTTCGAACGCAAGGTAAAAAGATTTACCGTTCAAGCTAGGTATTTCCTGTTAGAACGGTACTCATGATACATAAATGATTTTAATTAAGAATACGATACTAATATTAAATAATATAATTTTAACATCACATTTGTTCAAATGTTCTGGGACAAAATAATAGAAAGACAATTAAAGAAAAATAAGTTATAAGATTGTGGTGGTGGCATAGAGTTTTAGAACATCATTGATTGTCACTGTTCAAACATTTTTGGGGATTGAATCTCCAGCTTCTTCTACATGTTTTCTTCAATCTGGTCTCTAAATCCGCTGCTTGATCTAATCGGGCCAGCAATTCTTATTTCTTGGACCTCAAATGTTCTATCTCAAGCCTTGCTTCCTCTAATTCTAGAGTTTTATCATTTGATCTGACTTGAGAAGAGAATGATGATGTCGATGATAGTTTCACGCAACGTCCTAAACCCTTAAAATATCTAGAACATGGTCTAAGAACTTGAGAAAATATCTTAGCATTGTGGATAGATGATTCATCAGATGGATCTGCATCAATTTTCTTAAATGATATCATCTTGTCCTACAAAAAAAAAAAAAAAATTAAAGTTAGTATAAATAATAAAAATATTATTAGACAATTGAATTAAGAAAACATAAACTTACATAATTTGGTTCTGTTTCGGGATTGATTCAAATACCATCACGATTTTTATGTGTTTTTACATACAATTGAGTTATATTATAGTCAATAGGATTTTCTTCTTACTGCAAAAGGGAATTCTATATTAGAACTTAAATCAGAAAAGTATATATGTTAATATTTAACGGGGACTAGTATATTGTTACCATTTTTTTAGATAAATGATGAAAATATCGAGAACCCGCATGATGGTGTATCATTAAATTTGATCTGTTTGCTCTGTTTGCAATACTCATTTGCTAAAAAAAAAAATTATGTATGTATGTTTAATACATCTATCATGTACTGTATATATAAAAAAAGACCGCAACGAAATTACTTGATAAGTATGATTTTCAAACATATCACAAATATTCTCCCATTTGTTTAGTGGCGTTGCTTGCAATTGATTTTGATGCGCCTCTGTTGTAATACTAAACTTCTGATAGTTTTCAGGGATTTGACCTTTGTACCTCAGGAATGCATTGGACATCAGCTCCTCAACTGTTAGTCGATCCTCTCGCTAGCCAAAATTAAGTTCAAACTCTTCCTTCAAGAAATTATAAACAATTAGTATTAAACTAATATTAAATTAACATGTTAGACTAAATTTTTTACTAACGTATTACCATGTAATAATTTTTTATGTGATCTTTCACATTTTGGAAAACTTTAGTCTAGGAGGATGTAGTCATTGGTGCATATGTGCGAGCAAGGGTACCAACATAATAAGCAAGCCAAGCTATCAAATCTCCAGAGCCACTGGTGTAATCATTAAGAATATCAACTTTAATTTTTCCTAATTTCTTTATTTTCTCTATGCAGATACCTCTTGTAGTGTCTCAACCTCGACGCTGACGTACAACAGCTATATATACGTACAATAATTAAAGCACATTTTAATTAAATACTAATATCTTGAAAATGTATGTTACTTAAATTGACCAACAAATGTAGTGTTTAATTTGGTAAAATACATTCTTCTCGGTCTAGTGATGTTGACCCATCATTAACGGCAGGTGAACCAATTGGGGAGTCGGTAATGGATAGAGCTGGCACACGAGTTGCTTTGCATTTGAGAGGCATATCTATTTGAAACTGTAATAAATTATTATTCTAAAAAATGTTATAGATATTCATAACATTAATGATACTTACACAAATATTAATTTCATTTACTATTATAATGCTGGAGCAGTCTCCCTCATCCTCACTAGAAATTTCAGTTGATTCATGTTCTTATGACATCCCACCCTCAATTACTTCTGGTGGAATATCTTCTCCATGCAATAAGACCATGTCATATTGGCTTAGATCAACAAATAGATTGATGCCTAATTCATTTTCTTGATATGCTTCTTCATTTGTTGGACTATCAAATTCTTCGTATTGTTCGTCTGTCTCTAGAATGTAATCATATACATTTCTTGGTGCAAACTTCTCCACTACTCACCATGGGTTCCCGTACTTCGGATCATCTAAATAAAAAACTTAATTCGCTTGGCAAGCAAGTACGAAATGATCGTCCTCATACCATGTGCGAGATGTATTAACACTCACAAAATATTCATCATTACGCACTCCCAATCTAGGATTTGAGACATCCCACCAATTACATTTAAACAACCATACCATATATTCCTCATGGCTTCCTTTGACTACGACCCACAATTTTGAGTTTTTCTATATTGTTCTCTGTCAGCCGTGTGAAATCTATATCCACACACCAAACATCCTGAGTATTGGATGACTCACCTGGACAAACCACGTGCCAAAACATACAGTTCTTGTGAAATTTCTTCTAAATTTTCACTATATTTCGATACAACTTACATCAATAAATATTATTCTAGTTATATCAATGTTAGATAGAAAAAAAAGTGGAGTTTAGTGGTATAAAAATCGTAGACAATAAGATATTTTTGTAGTAATACCGTATGTTCAAACTACGAGGTGAATTCATCTTCGTACTTATTTTTTACGTCAATTACACCATCCAGGCGAAGTAGCTGTATATGTTCGATACGTATGTTCAAGTTAACTATTAATTTGTATCAAGGTATATTATATTATATTCCATAAACTTAAATTTATATTGATACGGAGATTATTCACTAACCTCAAGTAGTGGTCAATCGTTGCGCAGTTATTTATGACATACCATCGAGTTCTATTAAACTCTCATCCACATAGGTCATAGCCCTTTGTGTGCCTATGGGACATACGGTTCGAGAAAATATAGAAAATGATGATGAGACTCCCATTTGTCCACCTTTATAATTTCGGTCCGGTCTCGTAAATCTAGTATCAACCCCATAGAAGTATAT
The DNA here is from genome assembly GCF_004785595.1 of Juglans microcarpa x Juglans regia. Taxonomy (NCBI): domain Eukaryota; kingdom Viridiplantae; phylum Streptophyta; class Magnoliopsida; order Fagales; family Juglandaceae; genus Juglans; species Juglans microcarpa x Juglans regia. The sequence goes on along the minus strand of NC_054603.1, from coordinate 6,738,637 downwards.
TGAACAAAATGTATGCTATTCATTATCAATGTATGATTCTGCAATCGAACCTTTTGGACGAGCCTTATTCCCCATAGGTCACTTAAGGTTTTCAAAAAATCATTCAATAGGATACATCCATCTATATTGAACTGGTTTAACGACTAAAACCTCATGAGGTAGGTGTACAACCAAATGAACCATTATATCAAAGAATGAAGGCACCCGGGTATAAACTCTTTAATTTGCACAATATCACTGCGATATCAACTTTCATTTTTACTAATGCATCAACGTTTTACTGTAAATGTCCTTGAAAAATCCCTCTAATTCTATCAGATCTGTACGAACATCTTGAGTAAACTTTCCATGCATACCAAATTGTAACAAACACTACAAAAATACATGACAGTCGTGACTTTTAAGACCAATTATATTCTATCATGAGTTTGTACACATCTTGACATGTTCGAAGCATCACCATCGAGTAATTTGATTGTCATGAACCAGTCACAAATTTTCTTTCTCTAATCATTTGAAAGTGTGTAACATCCAAGAGGCATATAAGCTGACGACCCATTATCTTGCAAATGCAACTCCGGTCTTATTCCCAACTCTTTTAAATTTTTACGAGAGTTAGCAGTATCTTTTGTCTTCCCTTTTATTGATATTAGAGTGCTCAATATATTCTCGCATATATTTTTTTTTATTGTGCATAACATCTAGATTGTCGCGTAGTGTCAAAGTATATCGGTATGCAACTCAAAGAAAATATTTTTTCTGCCCAATTCAACTCTACTATTTGTCGTTTCCTCTTTCGAGTTCCTGCATCATTCTCAAATTTGTTTTCTGAAACATCCCTTAATTGTGTGATAATATTATTTCCAGACAACTCTGGCGGTGATGACCTGCACTAAACCCTTCCATCAAACATCACTCTATTTGAACGTCATCTATGATTATGTGGTAAATATCGACAGTGTCCCATGAAACATAACTTCCTACCATTTGTCAACCATTGAGACCGTGTATCTTTATTAAAAATAAGACAACAAGCCATTTTACCTTTTGTGCTACACCTAGACAAATTTTAGTATGCTGAAAAATTATTTATTGCCCACAGTACTGCAACATGCATCTTGAACTCCTGCGACAAGGTCGTATTATATGTACTGACACCCTGATCCCACAACTCCTTCAACTCTACAATCAATGGCCGCAGATATACATCTATTTCATTCCCTGGTGACCTTGGCCCTGATATCAATTGAGTCATCATAGAATACGGATCTTTCATGCACTTCCAAAGTGGCAGATTATATGGCATTAAGATGACAGGCCAAGTACTATGAGAAGTGCTCATGTTGCCAAATAGATTAAAATCATCAATTGCTAAACCAAGATGTACATTGCGAGGCTTTTTGGCAAACCATGAGTACTTGATATCAAATTTCTTCCATTGCAAAGAATCTGCAGGATGCAAGAGCAAGTTTTCATTTTAGACTCTTTCTGTGTGATGCCAAGATATATCTTTCGCAGTCAACCAGGACGTAAACAATTTTTGAAGTCGAGGAATTAACGGAAAAAGTCTTAGCATTTTTTGGGGTACATTACGCTTATCGGATGTCCATATTGACTCATGACACACAGGATGTGAATCGAATTCTGTATAGTGCAACAATAAGAGAACATAGTCATACTTACATGCGTGAATGATATTATAATCAAATCCTAACCCTCACTTCAATTGCTTCGCTTATAAAAGTTACGAGGTATCACGTTATCTTATGAGAGTGCCTCTTTAAATAATTCGAGTAACATGTCGATCACCTTTGTAGAAATACGACATATAGACTTAATATAGAGCAACCTTACCGTGAAAGATAACTTGCTATGACATGTGCACCCCTCATACAGTTCTCATTTTGCATGCTCTCACTATCTTCCAAAGTTTCTATTTCCCATGATTGTGTAGATGTTCATTCTCTATCCCTCACCCCAAACATTACTGCACCAAGATAGCCTAATATCTCTGTCATATCTTATCCATTATCATCACTATCATTAGAAACATCCATATTTATGTCATCTATGTCGACGTCGTTACTTTCCTCCATTTGATTGGACTGACTGCCAAATCTAAGTATTTAAGATCAATAACATTTACATCTAAATACTCCTCCATTACCATCAAGTTATAAGAACTAGAGTTTTTGTACTTCTTGCACGGACATCTTATAAATCTTCGATTGTCAACACTCCCGCAAGCAAATTCTATAAAAAAAACTTCACCCATGTGCATACTCCTGATAGTCTCGACCAAGTCTATCTCTCAACAACATCTATCTAGGTTTCGAAATACCAAAAAAAAAAAAAAAAAACACATAAAAAACAATCCTTACCTTAACTACAAAGCATTCCTCTCTCTTTTGAACCTCTCCTCTCTTTCTAGAACCTCTCCTCTCAAGGTGGTCGCTGCCCTTTCTCTGTGTGAAGTATCTCGATGGCCAAATGAAGGAAATAAAATGCAATCTGCGTAAAATATGACTGAAGGTATAGGTTTTTAAGTCTGTAATGTAATGTTTGAACGGATAATTACTTGTTCGAACACGAAAATTGGACACTGGCGCCTATATTCCAAAGGTTCTAATTCAGCCTTTAACCGTTCGAATGAACATCACAAATGTGACGCCCCGACTTTCACTTACGGAAACACGAGAATCGTGACGTCGGGATGATGACAACACGGTCACACATCCCAACGATAAGTGATCCAAGTGTGTGCAACATACAAAAGTGCACAATAAAAGTCGCAGCGGTTAATATAAATAAGTCAACTAAGTACCAGAAATTTAAATACAAATATCCAAAATAAATTACCTTTAAATAGTTTTACAGTTATTCCAAAATATATTATAAAGGACAAATACATATACAAGTGATAAAACGAATCTTGATACATGAGAGCAATCCCAGATCACTCCTTCAGCGGAGCCAAAGCCTAAGGCTCGTTGTCCTCATCTGCATCAAAAGCTGCGATACCATAAAATGGTACCGCAGGTAAGTAATAATCCAAATAATCCTCGAGATAAAAACACATTAATGCAACCAACTAACAGAACCCAAAACCTCATTTTCCCCAAAAATGATTATTTTCCAACACACGCCAAAAACCACATTTGACCATAAACATGCCATGAATAATATCCATCATTTTTCCAGAAAATATACTCGTAACTATTAAATCAAATCATTTATCGGACACTGTAGGTGAGAATCGCAGGCAAAACTCTACCACCATCCCTACCGCATGCATCGTAGGCAGCAATCACAGGCGGGACTATACCATTATCCCTACTGCGTGCACCGTAGGTGGGAATTACTGGCAGGATTATACCACCATCTCTGCTTACCACCATCCCTACAGTTCATTTCCACATAAGAGGTACTTATCAGAGCACTGTAGGCAGGAATCACAGGCGGGACTCTACCACCAACCCTACCGCGTGCACTGTAGGCGGGAATTACAGGCGGGACTACACCACCATTCCTGTTTACCACCATCCCTACCGCATGCACTATAGGCGGGAATCACAGGCGGGACTATACCACCATCTCTACAGTCTCTTTTCATTTTTCTCAAACCAGTCAATCCAATCATTTCAAACATACTCAAAGTCATTTCACACATGAAAATCCAGTTTTCAAATAAACACATGAACATGCATGCAATCATGCGAAAATCCAGTTTTCAGTTACAAACATGAATATGAGTGCAAATGCAATGAACAAGACACAACACCAATATCCAACAACCAACAAATGTCAACACAATTCAATCACACAAACAATTTCATTCTCCAATCCATCCGACCCCCTACTCCTCGGACTCAGTCCGACATAACCAACCAGTTCACAGTAAAACGAGTTAGTGCAAAAATACATTTAAATCACGAAAGTTCTTTGGAAAAATACATACAACGCTTTTTATAATTTTCGAAGGATCACGGAGCTGCAAGAATAGTGTAAAATGCACAGTGGCCGTGGGTCTCAAATACCTATTTTTGAACAAGGACAAACCAAGACCCGAGATTGCTAGGGAAGGGTTTAGGGATGTCGATGAAGCTAATGGTGGTGGTGGTTGGCCGTGGGCGGTTGAAGGCTAAAAAGCCCAAAACGAAAAATGAGATGAATGTGCTTCACCGGTGGCAGATCAGGGCTGAGGATGGGTGCATTAGGCTGCTAGGAGGTCGAGGATGAAGTAGTAAAGAAATGGTGGCCGTAGATGGCGCGATGGCGGTGTGCAAACACAAGAGGTGCCGCAACTTTGCGTCGTTCCTGAGGACAAATGGCGGCGCGAGAGAGGCTGTGATTGAAGGGTGGTGGTCGTCGGCCGGTTGGGAAGGAAAGGAGAGGGGAGGTGTCGGTCAAGGCAGCGCGCGGTGGTGGCAGGGTGGAGAAGAAGAAAAAGCACGGGGAGAGGGAGAGAGAGACGTTGCGCGCGGGAGGAAGTAGGGGAGAAAAAGAAAAAGAAGAAAAAGAAAGAAGAAAAAAAAGAAAGAGAAAAAGAAAAGAGGAAAAAAATGGAAAGAGATGAGGTCAAATCCTCATATCTTAGATCACAAAAATTATCCAACGAAAAAGATTTCAAAACAGCAAATTAAATAAAATAATTTAAATATAGTGATTAAATGAAAATAAAATAATTAAATCCAACAATAAATTAATTTAAAATAAAAAGTAATTTAAATAATGAACAATTATTAATAACAAGAAAACACATTGAATTAATAATTAAAAAAATCTTAAAATAATATATCGTAAATCATCTAAAATTTAAAACAATAAAGCTCATAATCTTAATAAATGCAATAATTTACTTAGTTAAAATATACGTAAATACGGGATATCATAACAAACGTTCAAACAAATAAACCAGAATATTCCTTAGTATATTCCTTTAATGAAGACAAATAAGAAATTCACTATTGATTCTGAATGTCACATATCCGTTCGAATGGATGAATATTCCATTCGAATGGATGTATATTCCATAAATTTGGCGCCAAGTTTTCCTATAAACACATTCTACGAGAAAATTTTGTTCGAACAAATATATTAGACTATACATATATAATATATATATACTATATTTCTACTATATTTATACTATATAATATTCATACTATACTATACATAGTGTATATACTAACACTATACTACATAGTTCATTAAACAAGTCTTCACCTTGGAACAACTAATATAGTCCACAATAAATATATAATATACATATATATACTATATATATACTTTATATAATATATATACTAATATATACTATATCCTTTATTATATATATACACTATATATATAGTATATCATATATATATATTGTTAACGTCGTATTTTGCACATCGTTGGGCCAAGCTCCGACAACTCAGGCCCATAATTAAAGACCTGAGTTGTCGTAGTTTGGCCCAATGGTGTGCAAAACATGACGTTAACAATGGTGCCGTCTGTGAGATCGTAATAGATCTTGCTTGTCTTTCGTGCACCCGAGACAACCTGTTCCACGCAACTCAGAGATTCGCTGAAGCTATACGAGACATGGAAACAAACCAGGCAGAGAACCAAGCATGCAGGAATGGAAAGGCGATGGGAGAAGACCATGCATACGCAGATGAAGCACGGCACACAGCAAGGGATACCAGCGCTCTGCCTCCAGCCCCCAATCGCGCGGAGGTTATAAGCGAAGTTTGAGACGAGCAAGAGCTCTGGAAGGCCAAGCCAATTGGGCCAGTGGAGCTTGTTACCCTCCACCTAGATCAACCAGAAGCTACAATGAAAATTAGTAGTGAAATGACATCCAAAGCTTGAGACGCCATGCATTGACTCCTCACTGAATATCTGGATGTGTTCGCATGGAACCGTGGGGACATGCATGGGATAGCGCCTGAAATCATATATCACAACTTGAGTGTCGATCCAAAAGCCAAAGGGGTACGACATAATTGTCAAAGTGTCAGTGTGGAAAAAAATGCTGCCATAGCCGAGGAGGTAGACCGACTGCTAAGAGTGGGGTTCATACGAGAAGCTTACTACCCGGAGTGGTTGTCTAATGTAGAGCTAGTGAAGAAGCCGAGCGGCAAATGGGGAATGTATGTCGACTTCACTGACGTCAACAGAGCTTGTCCAAAGGATAGCTTCCCGCTTCCTCGCATCAACTTCATTGTCAAATCGACGGTAGATCATCGCATGCTCAGCTTCTTGTCCATTCGAATGTAGTTAATGCATACGCCATCTGTTCGAACTCTCCATTTTCAATTCCAACAAAATTCTTCCATACAAATACCAAGTTCGAATATCGAACGGCAGAAACTCATCACTTTAACCCAGTTCGAACCCAAAAACTCCTCACTTCCAATCCTCTGCTCACCGTCAACTCCACCGTTGAAAGCCCCATTTTCTAAGAGGTATGCCCTTAATCCCTTACTGCTAAGTAAATTTTTAGAACAAACATGTTTGAGATTTGTGAAGGGGGTCGGATTTTGAATAAATCCAACCCCATTTTGGTGTTTTTGGGCCATCGCACGAGGCAAATAATCTGTAGAAATGATGGAGTTTCACTTCTTAATCATTTCTACTGATTTAAACAAAAGATTATCAAGATTTATGTAGTTTTCACGTTCGGCGCTGAATTGACTTAGCCATGGTTGTTTCGCAAGTTTTCGTTGGAATCGCGTCAAGGTCGTTGGAATGCTTATTTGCCAAACAACCGTTGTAGTGTTCAAATATGATAGTATCCGTTTGAATGCTTATGATTTACATTAAGAATAGTTAGAACGGATATAATTTTTTTTCTAACTTAGATGTCCTTTTGGCCAAACAGTCAAGATATAGTACTGTTGGGCTAAAATAGAACATATAATTTTCCTGTGCGAATGGGACTCTATACCGTTCGAACAGATGTATGTTTAGTTCGAACTTAGTGGTTAGCTTTCAGATTGTAATTATGGTTGGTTCGAACAGAGTATTTTCTGTTCGAACGGGTTGTTTATTTAGTATAATATAATTTCAATTTTATTAGCATTTTATATATATTCGTTGTGGTTTTATGATCAACAGTGAACTAATGGCAACTACTGGAAGAAAACGTGGGAGAGAAGCTAGCCAACCTAGCAGAGAAGCTAGTGCTCAGCTGTGGAGACCGATATTGGTCGAGGGGGAGACCATTTTAGATGACTTTCGACAATTTTGTGTGGGATAGACAGAGCATATACTTCATTATCACCGACCGGGGATGGGTACCAATCTATCAGTAGAGGGGTGTTGCCTATCCAGACATGATCGGTATGTTCTAACATACGAAATGTGAGATGGAGGCTGATGTGAATACCTTCACCTTTACCGTTCAGGGAGTGAGTATTACTATCTCACCCTCTGTTATTTCTGATTTTATTGGTATCTCACGTGTGATTGGCGCATACCCTGCACTGCCTATGCCAGATGCAGGGACAGATGTGAGGGTGATAGTGAGGACGATTCTCCAGTAGATGATGGTCTCACAGAAGATGAGGTTCGTCAAATGATGATGGACGCTTTGGCTCCTGCATATGATGTCAACAAGGTTATCAGGAAGGTAGATTGTACAACATTTTTTAGAATGCTAAATTTAATTGTTTCCACTAACGTCGATCCGAGGAAATACAAGATAGATTTCGGCATCGAGTGAGCAAGATTTATGTTACGAATAGCTCTAGGAGAGCTGTTGATCTGCCATTATATTTCTTCATTCGAATTCGATCCGAGTCACGCTATTCTAGCGGAGGCAATCTACCATTTGCACTGATGATCTCTAACCTCCTAGTTCGATTGAGGTTATAGGAGGATTTTGAGCTACTTACCAAATAGATAGTTTTAGTTTTTATTTCATTTTTTTATGATGTATCGAACATTATATTTTTGGGATGTAATTAGTGTATGATTTTTATTTTTGGTGCTTTCTAGCTTGTTTATTGTCAAAAATATTTTTTTCTTATTTTACTAATGCAATAATTATTTAATTAAAAATTTTATTTAACATAAAAGAACTCATTAAAATATTTTTAAATTAATTACATAAAATTAATTTATGATTGTGAATTATTTTAATTCACCATAAATAATACTATATAATATATCTATATTTTTTATATTTTGAAAATCATAACTAATAAATTAAAAAAATATTTATTTTTAAGGTATTTTGGATGACTTTCAATAAATTATTATAATTAAAAAATCCCGTTCGAACATTTATTTTAGGTTCGAACTAAGTTCATACCGTTCAGAGCGAACACTTTCGTTCGAATAGTATTGAATCAAATCCCCGCCAATTTGTTTATAATTTTCCACCAAACAAATCGTTTGAATGAATAAATGTGGCGTTCGAATTAGTTCAAAAAAAATTTCTTTGAGTTCGAATGTCTTGCAACCATCCCGCCAGATTTTCCCACCAAAAAAGCCCGTTCGAATATAAAATTCTAGTTCGAACAGTTTTGAACTTCCCCCGGTAAAATTATATGTACTTTCCCCCAAGATTATTATTCGAATAGAGACTAAATCATTCAAACAGACGTTAACTCTATGTTCGAACAAAGTTTTACCCGTTTGAACGCCTTGAGAACCTCATCTATGTTTAGGGACGAAATTAAATTCGTCTCTAATAAATTTCATTTCTAAAAATGAAATTTGTTGTAGTGTATATATATAAAGTTATATTGGCAAAAGTTAATTTAGTGGATATTATTCAACTTAAATATAAATAAAATAAAATAAAAAAGGAAGAAGGGTAGGAACCTCACATACAATCATTAAAAATATGATAAATGATATTTATAACTTCAGAGTTTGCAAGTCTGATTCATGCACTTTCTTTAAAAAAGAAAGTGAATTTATTTAATATATAGGCCTATAGCAGTGAGATTCACATAATTGAAGGGTAGGTGGTGTAAGAGATTCTATATTATTTAAGAATGGGAAGTTCTTATTCTAATTTATAATGTTCTAATGAGACTCTAAATGTGTTGACATTGACTAGTACTTTTTGAGTATACGCTATGTGATTTAGGTATTCCATTGGGGCGTTACAAATGGTATCAGAGCGCATTCCAACCATAAATGTGGAACTTGAGTTGTGCTAGCTACGTACAATCGACTGGCCCAACGACGACGTTGGGAATATAATGGGGCGATTGTGATACCCCATTTTAATAATAGTAGGAGGTGTATGAGATCCTACATTACTTAGGAATAAGAAATTCTTATCTTTATAATGTTCTAATGGATTCTAATTATATCATTGACTAATATTTTTAAAATATAGGCACTACAACACAATTGCTTTTTAGTGACGGTTAGGAAATTGTGACAGTCCCTAGACTGTCACTAAAAGGCATTTTCTGTGACAGTTTCTGGAAACCGTCACTAAAGATAGAATGAGAATTTTTTACGTTCCAACGTATGAGAAATATGCGTTCGAACGTTACATATACGTTCGAACATTATGTCTGTTTACGTTTGAACGTAAAATGTTTTGGCGCAACCGTTCGAATGTTATTAATTTTACGTTCGAACGTAAAATGTTTGCACCAATGTTCGAATGTTAAGTAATAACATTTGAACGTTCATTGTAAATTTAAATTAAATGACTTTAATTTAAAAATTATGTGGTTTTTATTGTGCATAATTTGTGAATAAGTCTAAAAAATTGAATTGTATATATTTATATATACACACTTTGTAATATATAAATATATATTATTGATTTATATATATTTGAAATGCAGTGATTTAGTATTAAAGTTGAAAAATATAACATCAAAGAAGATTAAAAATTGAAATTAAAAAACGATAGAAATATTCAATAATATTTTTCGTTACAAATATTAAAAATAAAATACAAAATTTGATATTAACAGTCAGATGATAACGTTATCCGCAAAAGTCGAACTCCGTACCTCCTCAGTCAAGGTATCAACCTTGTCGTTGAGGATAGTTACACGATGGGTGAGTTTGGCAACAGACGTCGATATAGCCTCGAGCGATCGATCGATCTTATGATCGATATGCGCAGTCAGCTGTGAGATGACCGCATCAACCCAAGCAGGCCGCACATCTCCTGCAGATGTACTCGGCGTATGTGGACTGCTACTCCCGACATGACCTGGCTCAGGCTGCGTCGGAGGAACTAGATCCTCTACAGGGGTGGCTGACGTCCCCTCGCCTGTCCAATGCTACGTCGATGCGTGGTCATGTCGAGGGGGCTCATCTGATCTTTGACCCGCTCCTCCGGCTGGGTCGGCACTCCCCGTGCAAGTAATAGTCGGCTGATGAGGACACCATATGGGAGATTATCCGTAGAGACGATGCTCGCCTCGTAACGGATCCTCTGAAAGATGTGCAATGGAAAATCTATAGGATCTCCACGTGCCACTCGTATCAAAAATTGTGCCCGAAGCCGACTAAATGTGGTTTTATGAGCCACAGAATCGACATTTGTTGCAACAATAAGGTGCAACATGCGGAAGAAATGCAGCAGATGGTTATGGTTGAAGGCGTTCTTCCGCTCGATCTGCATGCGATCCCTCCCGGTAAGGATGTAGAAATCCTCGTCTCGGTCATCATCCCGAGCCTCGACGCCAGTATCCTCAGCCTCTGGCTGGCCTGCATCTCTGGCTGATGCTGGCTCACATCCCCGACCAGTAGATGATGTAGAAGTGCCTACATCCTCACGGGGTGTCGAGTGTGCAAATGTCTCCACTCCTCGACGAATCCCAAGGTGCTCGCCAATGACATCTGCTGATACCTCAATGGAAACACCGCGTATAGTCACGGTGTGAGAGGATGCATCCTGAGGCATGTCACACATCCCCATATAGAATTCTTGAACCATTGAGGGGTATACCTTCCCCCTCAATGTGCAGATATTTCCCCAGCCTCTACTGAGGAAAACATCTCTCAGGTTCGTCTGCTGCGAACAGAGTTCGTCGAACTCATTGATTAAGACCTCTCGCTCTACCATAAAAGTACGAGCTCCGATACGGGCAGTGTCCGACGTGGCTCCTTCCCTCCCTCGTTTCCTAGTATGCAGTGGAAGAGCCATATCCTGAAAATAGAAAAGGAAAAAAAAATTATTTACAATAATGCATTTTTTTGTATTAATTTTAAGATGCTCTGCCGTAACGTTCGAACGTTTTATCTGTAACGTTCGAGCGTTAAAGATAAAACGTTCGGATGTTTATTTATACGTTCGCACGTAAAATAATGTCAATATATTTACATTCGAACGTAAAACAAATACGTTCGAATGTAACAATGTACGTTCGAACATAAGCAGTAAATAAATATTGGCTGACGTACGTTCGGATGTTAAAACAAATACGTTCGAACGTATTTGTTTTACGTGTGAACAAAAATATGAACGTTCGAACCTCGAAGTATGAATAATGTAGAAAATCATTACGTTCGGATGTTATAATTAAACGTTCGAACGTGGAAGCCGTAACGGCTGTGTAATTTAAACGTCGTACGTTCGAACGTCTTGGTGAAACGTTCGAACGTTTCGACGCAGAATGGCTGAGTCTCAGCCATTATTGAAATATCAAAAATTTCTCTACACGGTTCTAAATACCGAAATGTCACTGTGGAAATGAAGTATACACTTCAAGAAACATTTCTACGGTGACTATTCGGCCAATGACTAGCCGTGGTGGCCGAAAAATGAAGTTGAAAATCCGGCAGCCACTTATCCGGTTTTAAACAAAACTCAATCCAAATCTCAATAAAATACATGTTACTTGAATAAAAGATGAATGCCTACCTTTAGTGACGGTTGTGGCGGAGTTGACGGCGGCGGTGAAGGAGGCGTGGCGGCGTGCAACGGAGTAGACGATGATATGTATTGGAAATGTCGTTTCGACGTTCAGTTTTGGCCTTATATACACAGAACGTTCGAACGTACTTATTATTACGTTCGAACGTTTTTCAATTTAATATTATATTATAAATGTTTATGTTATATATTAGGATGCTATATAATATTATTGACAATTGATTATTGGTTTTTTTATGAGTGCTTGTTATATTTCTAAAGTTTAGCAATATGTTTATACATGTTGTTGCGATTTTATGCTTACTCTTGAAATAATTGTGATTATTGTTTGTGAATTTTGTGAATAGTTTATGAGCTTATGGTGTTTATTGATTATTTAATAAGTAGTATATAGATATAAATAGATATATAAAATGTAGTATATATATTATATTATAAGTTAATATATAATAAAGAATTTAAAAAGTAACAATTTAATATATATTATTGATTTATATATATGGTATAATTTATATATTATATACATTTATGTTCTCATTTAAAGTATTATGCTATCATACTATACAATGTAGTATATAGTTATAAATAGATATATAAAATGTAGTATATATATTATAGTATAAGTTAGTATATAATAAAGAATTTAATAAGTAACAATTTAATATATATTATTGATTTATATATATGGTATAGTTTATATATTATATACATTTATGTTTTCATTTAAAGTATTATGCTATCATACTATACAATGTAATATATAGTTGTAAATAGATATATAAAATATAGTATATATATTATATTATAAGTTAGTGTATAATAAAGAATTTAATAAGTAACAATTTAATATATATTATTGATTTATATATATGGTATAATTTATATATTATATACATTTATGTTCTCATTTAAAAAATTATGCTCTCATACTATACAATGTAGTATATAGATATAAATAGATATATAAAATGTAGTATATATATTATATTATAAGTTAGTATACAATAAAGAATTTAATAAGTAACAATTTAATATATATTATTGATTTATATATATGGTATAGTTTATATATTACATACATTTATGTTCTCATTTAAAGTATTATGCTATCATACTATATAATGTAGTATATAGTTATAGATATATAAAATATAGTATACATATTATATTATAAGTTAGTATATAATAAAGAATTTAATAAGTAACAATTTAATATATATTATTGATTTATATATATGGTATAATTTATATATTATATACATTTATGTTCTCATTTAAAGTATTATGCTATCATACTATACAATGTAGTATATAGTTATAAATAGATATATAAAATGTAGTATATATATTATAGTATTAGTATATAATAAAGAATTTAATAAGTAACAATTTAATATATATTATTGATTTATATATATGGTATAGTTTATATATTATATACATTTATGTTCTCATTTAAAGTATTATGCTATCATACTATACAATGTAGTATATAGTTATAGATATATAAAATATAGTATACATATTATATTATAAGTTAGTATATAATAAAGAATTTAATAAGTAACAATTTAATATATATTATTGATTTATATATATGGTATAATTTATATATTATATACATTTATGTTCTCATTTAAAGTATTATGCTATCATACTATACAATGTTATAAATAGAGATATAAAATGTAGTATATATATTATAGTATAAGTTAGTATATAATAAGGAATTTAATAAGTAACAATTTAATATATATTATTGATTTATATATATGGTATAGTTTATATATTATATACATTTATGTTCTCATTTAAAGTATTATGCTATCATACTATACAATGTAGTATATAGTTATAAATAGATATATAAAATGTAGTATATATATTATAGTATAAGTTAGTATATAATAAAGAATTTAATAAGTAACAATTTAATATATATTATTGATTTATATATATGGTATAGTTTATATATTATATACATTTATGTTCTCATTTAAAGTATTATGCTATCATACTATACAATGTAGTATATAGTTCTAGATATATAAAATATAGTATACATATTATATTATAAGTTAGTATATAATAAAGAATTTAATAAGTAACAATTTAATATATATTATTGATTTATATATATGGTATAGTTTATATATTATATACATTTATGTTCTCATTTAAAGTATTATGCTATCATACTATACAATGTAGTATATAGTTCTAGATATATAAAATATAGTATACATATTATATTATAAGTTAGTATATAATAAAGAATTTAATAAGTAACAATTTAATATATATTATTGATTTATATATATGGTATAGTTTATATATTATATACATTTATGTTCTCATTTAAAGTATTATGCTATCATACTATACAATATAGTATATAGTTATAGATATATAAAATATAGTATACATATTATATTATAAGTTAGTATATAATAAAGAATTTAATAAGTAACAATTTAATATATATTATTGATTTATATATATGGTATAATTTATATATTATATACATTTATGTTCTCATTTAAAGTATTATGCTATCATATTATACAATGTAGTATATAGTTATAAATAGATATATAAAATGTAGTATATATATTATAGTATAAGTTAGTATATAATAAAGAATTTAATAAGTAACAATTTAATATATATTATTGATTTATATATATGGTATAGTTTATATATTATATACATTTATGTTCTCATTTAAAGTATTATGCTATCATACTATACAATGTAGTATATAGTTATAAATAGATATATAAAATGTAGTATATATATTATATTATAAGTTAGTATATAATAAAGAATTTAATAAGTAACAATTTAATATATATTATTGATTTATATATATGGTATAGTTTATATATTATATACATTTATGTTCTCATTTAAAGTATTATGCTATCATACTATACAATGTAGTATATAGTTATAGATATATAAAATATAGTATACATATTATATTGTAAGTTAGTATATAATAAAGAATTTAATAAGTAACAATTTAATATATATTATTGATTTATATATATGGTATAATTTATATATTATATACATTTATGTTCTCATTTAAAGTATTATACTATCATACTATACAATGTAGTATATAGTTATAAATAGATATATAAAATGTAGTATATATATTATAGTATAAGTTAGTATATAATAAAGAATTTAATAAGTAAATATTTAATATATATTATTGATTTATATATATGGTATAGTTTATATATTATATACATTTATGTTCTCATTTAAAGTATTATGCTATCATACTATACAATGTAGTATATAGTTATAGATATATAAAATATAGTATACATATTATATTGTAAGTTAGTATATAATAAAGAATTTAATAAGTAACAATTTAATATATATTATTGATTTATATATATGGTATAATTTATATATTATATACATTTATGTTCTCATTTAAAGTATTATACTATCATACTATACAATGTAGTATATAGTTATAAATAGATATATAAAATGTAGTATATATATTATAGTATAAGTTAGTATATAATAAAGAATTTAATAAGTAAATATTTAATATATATTATTGATTTATATATATGGTATAGTTTATATATTATATACATTTATGTTCTCATTTAAAGTATTATACTATCATACTATACAATGTAGTATATAGTTATAAATAGATATATAAAATGTAGTATATATATTATAGTATAAGTTAGTATATAATAAAGAATTTAATAAGTAACAATTTAATATATATTATTGATTTATATATATGGTATAGTTTATATATTATATACATTTATGTTCTCATTTAAAGTATTATGCTATCATACTATACAATGTAGTATATAGTTATAGATATATAAAATATAGTATACATATTATATTATAAGTTAGTATATAATAAAGAATTTAATAAGTAACAATTTAATATATATTATTGATTTATATATATGGTATAATTTATATATTATTTACATTTATGTTCTCATTTAAAATATTATGCTATCATACTTTACAATGTAGTATATAGTTATAAATATATATATAAAATATAGTATATATATTATAGTATAAGTTAGTATATAATAATGAATTTAATAAGTAACAATTTAATATATATTATTGATTTATATATATGGTATAGTTTATATATTATATACATTTATGTTCTCATCTAAAGTATTATGCTATCATACTATACAATGTAGTATATAGTGATAGATATATAAAATATAGTATACATATTATATTGTAAGTTAGTATATAATAAAGAATTTAATAAGTAACAATTTAATATATATTATTGATTTATATATATGGTATAATTTATATATTATATACATTTATGTTCTCATTTAAAGTATTATACTATCATACTATACAATGTAGTATATAGTTATAAATAGATATATAAAATGTAGTATATATATTATAGTATAAGTTAGTATATAATAAAGAATTTAATAAGTAAATATTTAATATATATTATTGATTTATATATATGGTATAGTTTATATATTATATACATTTATGTTCTCATTTAAAGTATTATACTATCATACTATACAATGTAGTATATAGTTATAAATAGATATATAAAATGTAGTATATATATTATAGTATAAGTTAGTATATAATAAAGAATTTAATAAGTAACAATTTAATATATATTATTGATTTATATATATGGTATAGTTTATATATTATATACATTTATGTTCTCATTTAAAGTATTATGCTATCATACTATACAATGTAGTATATAGTTATAGATATATAAAATATAGTATACATATTATATTATAAGTTAGTATATAATAAAGAATTTAATAAGTAACAATTTAATATATATTATTGATTTATATATATGGTATAATTTATATATTATTTACATTTATGTTCTCATTTAAAATATTATGCTATCATACTTTACAATGTAGTATATAGTTATAAATATATATATAAAATATAGTATATATATTATAGTATAAGTTAGTATATAATAATGAATTTAATAAGTAACAATTTAATATATATTATTGATTTATATATATGGTATAGTTTATATATTATATACATTTATGTTCTCATCTAAAGTATTATGCTATCATACTATACAATGTAGTATATAGTGATAGATATATAAAATATAGTATACATATTATATTATAAGTTAGTATATAATAAAGAATTTAATAAGTAACAATTTAATATATATTATTGATTTATATATATGGTATAGTTTATATATTATATACATTTATGTTCTCATCTAAAGTATTATGCTATCATACTATACAATGTAGTATATAGTGATAGATATATAAAATATAGTATACATATTATATTATAAGTTAGTATATAATAAAGAATTTAATAAGTAACAATTTAATATATATTATTGATTTATATATATGGTATAATTTATATATTATATACATTTATGTTCTCATTTAAAGTATTATACTATCATACTATACAATGTAGTATATAGTTATAAATAGATATATAAAATGTAGTATATATATTATAGTATAAGTTAGTATATAATAAAGAATTTAATAAGTAACAATTTAATATATATTATTGATTTATATATATGGTATAGTTTATATATTATATACATTTATGTTCTCATTTAAAGTATTATGCTATCATACTATACAATGTAGTATATAGTTATAGATATATAAAATATAGTATACATATTATATTATAAGTTAGTATATAATAAAGAATTTAATAAGTAACAATTTAATATATATTATTGATTTATATATATGGTATAGTTTATATATTATATACATTTATGTTCTCATTTAAAGTATTATACTATCATACTATACAATGTAGTATATAGTTATAGATATATAAAATATAGTATACATATTATATTATAAGTTAGTATATAATAAAGAATTTAATAAGTAACAATTTAATATATATTATTGATTTATATATATGGTATAATTTATATATTATTTACATTTATGTTCTCATTTAAAATATTATGCTATCATACTTTACAATGTAGTATATAGTTATAAATATATATATAAAATATAGTATATATATTATAGTATAAGTTAGTATATAATAATGAATTTAATAAGTAACAATTTAATATATATTATTGATTTATATATATGGTATAGTTTATATATTATATACATTTATGTTCTCATCTAAAGTATTATGCTATCATACTATACAATGTAGTATATAGTGATAGATATATAAAATATAGTATACATATTATATTATAAGTTAGTATATAATAAAGAATTTAATAAGTAACAATTTAATATATATTATTGATTTATATATATGGTATAGTTTATATATTATATACATTTATGTTCTCATCTAAAGTATTATGCTATCATACTATACAATGTAGTATATAGTGATAGATATATAAAATATAGTATACATATTATATTATAAGTTAGTATATAATAAAGAATTTAATAAGTAACAATTTAATATATATTATTGATTTATATATATGGTATAATTGATATATTATTTACATTTATGTTCTCATTTAAAATATTATGCTATCATACTTTACAATGTAGTATATAGTTATAAATATATATATATAAAATGTAGTATATATATTATATTATAAGTTAGTATAGTAGGAATCGTACGTTCGAACGTTTCAAGTTAACGTTCGAACGTTAAAATAAGAGCGGGAAATTTCCCGCTCGATTAGGGTATCTGTGTGATTATTCAGACGTTCGGACGTTTAGACTATACGTTCGAACGTTATTTGGTTAAAATCACAAGAAAATTATGTACATCCGAACACCAAATATGTTAACGTTCGAACGTTAGTTAAATTAGTGCGGGAAATTTAACGCTCCAATATGGTAACAGTTTGATGAAATGTACGTTCGGACGTTTAAGTTAAATGTTCGAACGTTTATCTGTAAATTTACGAACGTTCAAACGAAATATTGTGATACATTTTAACATATATGAGGAAAGTGCGGGAACTTTCCCGCTAGATTTTATGTTATTAATAAGAAGGGTACGTTCGAACGCGTACTGTAAACGTCCGAACGTTATGAGCAGGGGAAATTTTAGTATATAACGTTCAGACGTACAGCTTGAACGTTCGAACGTTTAAACTAATAATTTGCAGTATTAATCAGTACGCGCACGGGAGGAAGCGGATCATTTCTTCTTCTCCCGTGCGCGCAACAGACAGAGAGAGAGACAGAGAGAGACAGAGAGAGAGAGAGAGAGGGTGTTAGTGTGAGAGAGAGTTGAGTTAGAGAGTTAGAGAGTTAGAGAGAGTTGAGTTTTGGTAAGAAAAAAATTTTATTTCTTGTCTTTATTTGAATTTTATGATATTTATACAATGTGTTTTTGTTATAGAATATTTCTAATAAGTTAGTGTTGTATTTTTTTGAAGGATTGCTTGTTTTGGGAAGTTGGAAGAATTTGATTTGTAAGAGGATATTGTGAGTGCTAGGTATATTTCTAAACTTTATCAATATATTGTTGTGATAAAATACTTACTCTTGAAATATTGTGATTATTATTTGTATAGTTTGTAAATAGTTTGTGAGTTTTTGTAAATATGTTGTGATATGAATTTGAGCTATTGTGTTTCTTATTAGAAATATATTTTCATTAGGCTTTGTTAATACATGTTTATTACTTACTCAACTTTAAAAATATGTTAATACATGTAGCATGTTATTTTGTGAATATATTGTGAGTTATTATGAATATGTTGTGATATGGACTTTATATATTTAAATTATTATTTGTGAATGACGTTTGAATATATTTACATTATTACAAATAAGCAATAAGTTTGTATAGTAGGAATCGTACGTTCGAACGTTTCAAGTTAACGTTCGAACTTTAAAATAAGAGCAGGAAATTTCCCGCTCGATTAAGGTATCTGTGTGATTATTCAGACGTTCGGACGTTTAGACTATACGTTCGAACGTTATTTGATTAAAATCACCAGAAAATTATGTACATCCGAACACTAAATATGTTAACGTTCGAACGTTAGTTAAATTAGTGCGGAAAATTTTCCGCTCAAATATGGTAACACTTTGATGAAATTTACGTTCGAATGTTTAAGTTAAATGTTCGAACGTTTATCTGTAAATTTACGAACGTTCGAACGAAAAATTGTGATACATTCGAACATATATGAGGAAAGTGCGGGAACTTTCCCGCTAGATTTTATGTTATAAATAAGAAGGGTACGTTCGAACGTGTATTGTAAACGTCCGAACGCTATGAGCGGGGGAAATTTTATCATATAACGTTCGGACGTACAACTTAAACGTTCGAACGTTTAAACTAATAATTTTAGCATATAACGTTCAGACGTACAACTTAAAAACGTCCGAACGTTTAAACTAATAATTTTAGAACTTAATCAGTACGCGCACGGGAGGTCCATTGAACATTTTTTCTTCTCCCGTGCGCGCAACACAGAGAGAGAGAGAGTTGAGTTAGAGAGTTAGAGAGAGTTGAGTTTGGTAAGAAAAATTTTTTATTTCTTGTCTTTATTTGAATTTTATGGTATTTATACAATGTGTTTTTGTGATATGGATTTGAAAAATTATGATAATAACATTTCAAATTAAGTAATAACAAATAAAAGTAACTCTTTAAGAATTATAATAATTAAAATTATTGTATAACCATTGAAATTTAAGAATGATAATTAAATATTTATAATAATATTTGAAATTAAGTAATAACAAATAAAACTAACTCTTTAAGAATTATAATATTTAAAATTATATTAAACTTCTTTTACAATTTAAGTATAACAATTAAAATTATAATATAACCTTTAAAATACTCTTCAATAAAAAAGTCCTGAAACTACTAAATAAGTAGAGTTTGAATATGTAAATATACTTATTTATTATAAACTAAAGAGAAAGGAAATAAGGATCAAATAGATTCTTATATAAAAATTATATACATATTGTCTATATAAGTAAATAACTCACTAAATTAAGTATAACAATTAAGATTATAATTGTAGAATGATAATAATTAAAATTATATAATAACCTTTAAAATTATATATAACAATTATAATCTCTAAATTTTGGTCTAATTGCTTGACTGTCATAGTCTATTCGGCCTTGAGAGGAGAGTCGAGGTCGGACAGTTTGTGACGGTTAAGTAATTAGATCAAAATTTAAACATTCTTCAAGATCATTCTCCCTCGTTGTGTACAAGACACGAAACAGGGGGTCACATAATCTTCCATCCCTCTTTAGTTTAACAATATGGAGATATTATTGTATGATTATACTGCTAGATGCGTGTGACATTACATAAATACCCTTAGACCCGTTTGGGAATCAGTGTACATTTATGTGTCCACTGATTCCTGAATTGTCCAGTGTGGACAGTTTGTGATTATATTATCTGTATTGCACATTTTTGTTACTCGCTACTTTCCACGTTTAATATGAAGTTTCGGTGTCTTCTTCTATTGTTCTTCGGGTATACTGTTCGTAGGGTCACAATCCCGATATTTGAACATGTATACTTGGAGAATTATGGGGAGGTGCTGTCGAAATTTCTACTAACGTAGAAATTAGTAGAGTGACGAGATTTGTGCAATATGGAGAATATAATCTCGAATGGGATAGGACCAACTACCTTATAAAAAAAGTAATGAGAATTGGAGCATGACATGCATGTGAATTTTCAATATGCGTGTTATTAATATATAGATGTTTTTAGAAATGGACAAAAATTGAATGCGTCTGGACGATAGACTTGGAAATGATTACGTACCCTATGCATGTGGAGTAAGAACTTTCATTGATTTTGCACGGGCTTCTGCTGATAGTCGTGGTTACATTAAGTGTCCATGTCGAGGGTGTAAAAATTTGTGTGCGATAGGATTGGATGAAGTAGAGCGTCATATATTTGTGAACGGTATGGATCTGGGATATACGCGATGGGTACTGCATGGTGAGCCGTATGAAGGGTCAGCAGATGTATTGGTCGATCATCACAATTATTTGCGGCACATGGATGATGATTATGAGCATGATGAGATGGAGGAGATGTTGGGTGACATTGGAGCTGGGATGTTTATGGATGAGGTTAACGACAATGCCTCAACTGGTGGATCAGGGACTGATTGTGAAAATTTCCCTTCACTGTGGGAAGATGCAAAGCGCGAGCTTTACTCAGGTTGTACAAAACATTCCAAAATGTCGTTTATTGTGCGGTTGCTTCACATTAAATCATTGTGTGGGATGTCGACGAAAGCAATAAACATGGTATTGGACTTATTTAACGAGGTGCTTCCCGAAGGGTCTGCATTGCCTAAGAACTTTTATGAAGCGAAGCAGTTGAGAAATGGATTAGGATTTGAGTACAAGTCCATACATGCATGCAAGAATGATTGTGTATTGTTCTGGAAGGAGAACGAGGAGAAACAAGCATGTCCTGTATGTGGAGAGTCGAGGTGGAAAGGTAAGAAAAACGTCCCGGTTAAGGTGTTGCGGTATTTTCCCTTGAAACCTAGGTTGCAAAGACTATATATGTGTAAGAAAACAGCTCATGATATGAGGTGGCACGAGGAGAAAAGAGTTAAGAATGACGGGTATATGAGGCATCCAGCTGATTCACTTGCGTGGCAGTCTTTCGATAATCAGTATCCAGAGTTCGGGTTAGAAGCTCGGAACGTGCGCCTGAGACTCACAACCGATGGATTCAACCCTTTTGGGAATATGAGTACAAGTTATAGCACTTGGCCCGTGGTATTGATTCCGTACAATCTTCTACCATGGAGGTGCATGAAAGCGCCAAACTTTTTGTTAACTTTACTCATCCCTGGCCCTAGATCACCTGGGAATGATATTGACGTATTCATGCAGCCGTTGATTGAAGAGCTGAAAGAGTTATGGGAAACAGGGGTTAGAACTTATGATGCATCTAAGTCGACATCTTTTCAGATGCATGCTGCGGTAATGTGGACCATAAATGATTTTTCGGCGTATGAGAATCTTTCCGGCTGGAGTACGAAAGGGAAGTTAGCGTGTGCGACGTGTAATAAAGAAACTGCTAATGAGTGGCTAAAATTTTCTCAGAAGTTGTGTTTCATGGGTCATCGACGTTATTTACCAGCAAATCATGAATGGAGAAGAGAATGTGCCAAGTTTGATGGGAGAGTAGAGGATAGGATTGCACCAAAAGAGTTATCTGGAGAAGAGATAGTGGAACAACTGGAACATGTTAGAGCGAACAATTTTGGCAAAGGTCGGGGAAAGAACAAGAGAAAACGAGCCGTACCAGAATTGAATTGGACAAAGCGTAGTATTTTTTTTGACTTGCCGTATTGGTCGTCATGCAAGTTGCGACATAGTTTGGATGTAATGCACATAGAGAAGAATATTTGTGATAATATACTGGGTACATTGATGAGTATTAACAAAAAGACGAAAGACACGATCAAGACGAGGAAAGATCTTGAGAGAATGAGAATTAAACATAATCTGCATTTACGCGTGGAAGGCAACAGGGTGGTCATGCCGCATGCATGTTTTACGATGACGAGGGAGGAGAGGATGGATTTCTGCAAATGGTTGCAAGGTGTGAAGTTGCCAGATGGTTATGCTTCAAATATTGGTAGATGCATGAGTCCTGATGATTGGAAAATCAATGGATTGAAAAGTCATGATTGTCACATATTTTTGCAGAAGTTATTACCTGTGGGAATTCGTGGGAAGCTTACATCTAATGTACGTGTGGCCATATCTGAACTATGTATGTTTTTCAAGGATTTGTGCGCTCGGGTAGTAAATCGAGATGTGTTGTCGAAATTGGAAGAAGACATTGCTACTATACTATGTAAATTCGAGCAGATCTTTCCACCATCATTTTTTGATGTCATGGTCCATTTAGCAATACATTTACCGCGAGAGGTACTTCTGGGTGGACCGGTGCAATTCCGTTGGATGTATCCAGTTGAAAGATATTTGGGTCGACTGAAGCGGACTGTTGGGAATAAAGCCAAAGCTGAGGGTTCAATAGCAGAGGCCTATATACACGATGAATGATTAACATTTTGCTCTCTATATCTTCGTGGTGTCGAGACACGATTTAATCATCAAGAGCGAAATGCTGATCTTGCTACTCCGCCTCCTCGTGAGCTATCAGTGTTTTCCCAGAATGTACGACTCTTGGGTGCACAAACAGGTTACGATTTAATTGATGGAGAGTTGGGTAAAATTCGGTGGTATGTGCTAAATAACTGCCGAGAGATTGATGATTATCTTAGGTATGTCATTTCATTTCTTTGAATAATTATAGTTTTCTTTAAATTAATTAGAATTGTTGTGCTCAAAATATACTTCTTTTGCAACATGTTATAACAGTGACCACATGGACAAACTTAGGACGGAAGGCGTAGAAAATATAGAGGCAAGACACGAGGAAGAATTTCCCAGATGGTTTGAAGAACGTGTATGAACTAAAATTATATATATGTTATATTGTGAAATTTTTAACTCTGGATAATGAAATAATAAATATATACTATTTCAATTTATAGATTTTGGAACAACGTGCTCGTGATCCCGGATCAATTTTTTCTGAATTGTATGCATTGGCCCGTGGTCCCTCAAATAGAGCACTTCGATATACTGCATGCACGTTTCGAGGTTATAGATTTCATACTTTGGACCGTGAACGTAATAGAAAGACTCAAAATTGTGGTGTGTTGGTCGAGGGGAGTCATGGAACAGATGATATTGACTATTATGGTGTCATACGTGATATTATCGGATTGAAATATCTGGGTGGGTCTGTAACATATGTCTTTAAATGTGATTGGTGGGATCTAGGTGGTGGTCGGGTTTCGATACATAGGGATAATCACTTTACGAGTGTCAATACTGCATCTAAATGGTACGAAGATGATCCATTCGTATTGGCTTGTCAAGCTACCCAAGTCTATTACTTGATTGATCCAATGAAAAGTGCTGATGAAGATAGTGGAGAGATAACTTGGCGAGTCGTATAAAAATTTGTTCCTCGAAATATATATGAAGCAGGAACGGGTGCAGATTACGAGAATAGTGGAGATGAAGATGACACTCCGATTGTTGAGGTATACCAGGAAGATGGAGAGGGTATTAACTTGTTTGTTGACCTCGGTGCACTCGAGTTGCTCCCCTTGTGTAGAGATGATGTCCCACCCGTACATCTCGACCCGTCTGTATTAAATGATCATTCAATTCAAGTCAGTGAGGAGGAAGAAGAAGAAGACGAGTCAGAAGATGAAGACGAATCAGAATCCGGGCAGGAGGTGGATAAAGATGATGAAGAAGAGGTGCATGATGAAGATGAAGATGTTATTGATGGAGATTCTGAAACAAGCATGAAAAATTCATCTGAAGAATAAAAGTACTAAATATTTTATTCATATAGGTGACTATAAAATATCTTGAATTTTCATAATTTCTTCTAATTAATTTTCTTTGATATAATTAATTATTTTCAAGAATGCCGCCAAAACGACAACGAAGAAATGTGCCTCCGCCAAGTCCAAGTCCTGAACCCATTGAGGACTTCCCACTCGAGGAATCCGTTCCTGAAGATCAAGCTAACACAGAAGAGAACAACAGCCAGTCGACACCTACCAGTAAGGAAATATTGTCGTTGATAATTATATATATAGTTAATACTTTTTTCTCAATAACTATATAATTATAATTATAGTATATCCATTGTCATGTAGTTGATGCATCTGCACGTCGCGGTCGTGGCTATACACGTGGAATCTCTCTTGAAAAAAATAGAAGGCATGGTAAACTGAAGATCACAATTCCTGATAATTCCACTGGAGGAGTGGATGATAGTGCAGCAGCGCTTTCCTCCTATATTGGCACAGTAGTTCGAGCTTATGCTCCATTTTATGTGCGCTCATGGCGAGATGTTCTGAATGAGATTAAGGAGCACATTCGAAGTCGTGTGCTGGTGAGTTTACTTTTCAGTACATTTTTTTTACCTAGATTAATATATTATATTTTTTACCTGATTCCCTTATTAGGATGAATTCGACCTCGACTTTGGCCGTTGCGAGGATTTGAGAACCGTGAATGAGTTGATGGCTACACTATTCCGACGTCACAAAGGACGATGTCATGACCACTTCAAGAAGTTTGAGATGTTGGAAAAGGCTACGCAGTCTCCTTTTCAGCAGATGAAGTTAGATGATTGGAGAAAGTGTTGTGATCTTTTCGCATCTCCAGATTATCAGGTATTTTACATTTATATCTTTTAATTATTTACATTCATATTCGTTTTATATATTTTATGTATACATATTACAATTAACATTTTTAATATATTTTGTAGCACTTGAGTTCTACAAATGCACAGAATAGATCCGTTCTGACTGTCCACCATCGTGCCGGTTCAAGGTCATTCCACCGTCTTGCTGAAAAAATGGTAATTAAAAAATTATAGAATTTATTTATTTTCCTGATATTATTTCTGATAAGTACTAATATTATCTTTTTAAAATTGCTAATATTCTCGCTTTGTTAGAAACGTGATGATCCTGAAAACTTTTCCCTCATTCATGTCTATGCTGCTGCTCACACTAATGAGCATAGTGAGTGGATGGATCCTGTCGCTGCAGATAATTATGTAAGCAGTGTTAATTTTGTTAAATAAATTATTTATATAATATTTTAATAGTTTATTTCTTATTTCTATTTCTTTTAATACGTTACTAATTATTTACGATCATTACCTTTTAAATTGCAGAGCAAAATGTTGGAGATGCAGTCGGCTTCTGAGGAATCCTCTCCTAGTGACATAGACATATTCACGCAAGTGCTCAGGCCGCAGTCTAGTATGGCAAGAGGTTTGGGATGATCTATCAAGCATAAATGTTCATCCTCCTCAACCTCATCGGCTTCACAAATTAATAATCTTACGGCAGATTTAGAAGCTGCACGGCGTGAGAATGAGTATATGAGGTTGAGACAACAAGAGTTAGAGTCTCTCTTAGAACGACAGTCTCATTTAGAGACGCGTTTGCAGGACCAACAGAGAGACCAGGAGGAAAGAATACGCAATGAAGTGCAAGAGCAAGTACAACGGGAGATGATGGTGCAAATGGAACGTGTTATGTCGTTGCAACAGAATCCCCGTGGGCGAGGGAAAAAGAAGAAATAAACTTTATCAATATTTCTGACTAGTTTTAATATCTAATTTTGTACTTTTATAAGACATTGTTACTTGTTAATTGGGTATGTAATATGATACAATTGGTATTATGTTTTTAAATTTTATGAAATTAGTATTTCTGATCTGTACGTTCGAATGTAAATAAAAATCGTTCGAACGTTGGTTCACACTGTAACAAACGTTCGAACGTAAATACAATTGAATCGTTCGAACGTTAAACTATACGTTCGAACGTACTCACGCTAAAACGAACAAACCGTTCGAACGGTAAAGCGACTAACGTTCGAACAAAGAACTTGCATTCGGACGCTCCTTCGTTTACATTCGAAATAACGTCCGAACATTAAACGCGCTACGTTTGAACATTTACGTTTACGTTTGAACAAATATTCGAACGTTTAATGTAATTAACTTTCGGACGCATTAACATTCGAACGTAAATTTTGTACGTTCGAACACGATATCCAACAAACGTCAACTTCTCTCATTCGAACACCAATCGGTCGGGTATAACGTCCGAACGTTTGATTATACGTCCGAATGTGATTTTCTGTGACAGTTCATAGCCGTCACAAAAAAAGGAACGTTCGAACGTTGTACCAAACGGAACACTTCCAACCGTCACTAAAAATATTTTTTGTGACGGTTGAACAGTAAACCGTCACCAAATGTTTTCTGTGACGTACTTTAGGTGACGGTCATGGTGACGGTTTCAAACCGTCACCAAATATGTTTAGTGACGGTTTGCCATTTTTTTGTGACAGTTTTCTCTGTCACAAAACACACATTCTGTTGTAGTGAGGCCATGTGGCTTAGGCAAAGTCACACCGCCTACCCTTGTCAATATGGGTTTCATACACTACTACTTTATAACTTGATTAAAATGGCCCGGGGTACCATCACATTATATGCGAAGGATAATTAAACTATGTTTTAGGTTTTCTAATGAATAATATTTAACAACAAACTATATTAAAAGGTTTTAAGTACCTTATGAATTACATATATATATTGTGTAGCTAGTTACCGGCCAATTAACGTCGGTTTTTTTATTAAATATATTGTATTCAGTTAATTATAAATTCTAAAGGAGAAATAATATAATATTAAATTTATAATTTTTTCAAATTAAACACAATAGGAAAAAAATTTACTCGACACCAAGAGCTAATGTAATGATGACAACAAGAGTATACTTACAAAATTATAAACAATATACTCCTTAATTTTTTACAAGAGACTTGTGTACTGTATTATAAATTTATTCGAACAAAATTATCAAAAGTAGGAAGACATGCACGCAGCCCCCTCGCCCTAGAGTTTTCCCTAAATTTTAGTTAAAGATGACACTCCTTATAATTTTATCCTAAATTTTATTTATTTTTAAAAAATCTTGTACATCTCATTCCCTATCATTTATCTATTCTATTAAAATAATATTCTTCTATTCTTTCTTTATTAATTTTTTCTCTCTCCATTTACAAACTTAACTACTCAATATTTTTTCTTATGTTTTGATCTGTTACTCTAGTGAATATTTTAAACAAAATTTTAAATTTTTTTTATGGGTATGATAATATTTTTAAAATTAATTTTTTTATGTTTTAGTAATTATTTAAATTATTTTTAAAATTATTATTTAAAACTATAATACATATGAGTATGAGAGAAAGTGTAGATGATTGGAAGAATGATTTATTTTATTTATTATAATAAAATATTGATAAATGGTGATTTAGGGGATGAATGGTGATTTCTTATATTTAGAGAACTATAGTTATCTCTTAAATCAAAATCCTAAAATAAAGAATGAGGTGAGAGATGGTTTTTCAGCTTTTTCTTAAATAATTCTCTATAATTTTGGAATAACTGTGAAATAGGACATGTGATGAGAATGCTCTTTGTTTGCCAAACCACCCCGTCACAGCGAACAGGAAAACACTTTGCATGAATTCTATAAATAAAGTTATCTTCATCACTGTGCACTGGTCATCATGTGCAGGGATGACCGTTGATATGATGCCCCGAATATTGTTACAGCTTCTATAATAATTAATATGGTAGTTGATGATCAACAATATTTTTATCTCGCGCCTCGGTCTTCATAAATAAATGACAGACTTTGATCAGCCCTAGCAGCAACTTGTACGTGTTGTTTGGACTGGGGAAAGAATTTGCAGATATTTCATCAGTATAACAGCTCGCCAGCGATCCATCTTATACATGCATGCATCCTTTGCTTGCCCAGCTAGAATCCCTGTGGCCCGTACGTGCTTTCACGAAGGATTTAATTGCTATATATCATGGGGCTAGTTTCAAGGACATCGGTTGAGGCCGTACTAGCTTTCTCTAATTTGTATCTCAATTTTGTGCATGGGTATCTTGCTTGCTCTTAAATATGTTACAAAATAAGAAAGGAGTCTCGGAGTTTTGTCTTCGCAGATGCACGATAAAACAATATGCACCAGGAAAATACATGGAGATCATGCATGCATGGCAGCATTAAAAGAAAAAGGCATGCAAGATAGATAAACATGATTGAATCTTTTTCTGAACTACGAATACGATTGAATATATAATAGGCCAATTAATATCTATCTGCAGGGTTGTAACTTTTCTGCAGATTAATGAATCTTATTTTAATAATTTGTAGTAATTAAACAAATAACGTTCAAAATTCAACATATCATGAGCAATTGGATTACAGATTTCATGCATATTTTTATTAGAATACTACCCAAACAGGCCGGGTCCAATATACGAAGGTTTATAGCTTGACCCTCGATTTGCAAACAGAATCAGCTCTCTTGGTTTGAATGAAGATAGAGATGTCACAGGTGGTATAACTGGTAACTTTCGTCTTGAACAGCTTCAATAGGCTGGCCTTCCCATGCAGGGTAGTTGCCGAAGTAAAATTCAGGATCCCAATAGCAAAGTCAGACCAAAAATCAAGATTTGTTAATAACTTATCTGCAGTGATTTCCACGGATGTGCTTATATTGTGCTTCTGACGAGCAGGAATTGTGTCCTCTTCTATCGGAGTTTCAGCCACGACATTCCCACGATAACTCACATAAGCAGTGCTTGCCTCGTGCTTAAAGCTTCCATAGTTACGATTATCAACCGTGACCAATATCCCTAATGTGACGTTTAGCCCGAAAACTGGCAGTACTTGTAGTTTAAAGTTTTCCAGGCCAACAGGCTGAGCTATTATTTTGGGGTCTTTAGGCTTTAAAACGGTGAAGAACAAGACAACTGCCACCACTATGACAGTGATGAGGAAAATGGTAGTGACACCACAGCAGATTTTCAGGGTTCTGTGAGAATTTCTTCCACACCCCATGATTTCTTCTTCAATTGGGTTGTAGAAAAAATATATAGAGAGAGAGATCTAGAGATCTGTTGTTTAAGATAGAATGATTAAGACGGAGCAGGCCGACGACGACTGATCAAAGGGTTGTTACGAGGCGTTAATTTTACAAGGTGAACATTAAAATTTACGTACAAGGTGAACATTACAATTTACAAACAAGGGGATTGTTACAAGGCGTTAATTTTTTGTTTTGAGAAGGTGGCCAGCCGGTTGTGAATATAGTAAACGAGGATCAAGATCTGACGTTTGTTGTCGTTTTTCGTGTGCATTGGAGGTGAAAGCAAGGGAGATCACGTAAAGATTATATTATATTAATTTAGCAGAGAATTAGACGGTTGGTAATTTCATGTTATTGTTGTCATCCTTGTTTTCGCAGATATGTTTGTGAAAATTGGCATTAGTTTGGCCTTGTCACCTTTGTTTCTGGATGGCTATTCCATCGCCTGCTTTTAGCAAGCATGCAGCGATCATCCATCACGGCAATTAGCTAGCTAGATAAATGCCACATGGCCTGCCGACTTGATGCATTGGCCTTTCCATATCATAATGATTGTTGAAGCTGGATCGATGGATATGTAGATCATATCACTACATGAGTAAGCTCACACACATGATTCACCCCATCCGAATCTACGCGGCCCGTACGTTGACACTAGGCATTGCACCGTCTAGGGTTTAAATTATGAGAAATTCTATTTGGAATCCTGATTGGAGGATTACGTATACAGTCTTATTAATGAATGAGAGTAAAAAGAAAAAAAAATTATTTTAAAAAAGATATTATTATAATTTAAATTTTTTTTAAAACATAGCTGTATGAGTTTGCATCAACAGTCTCTATTTGGAAACTATATGTAAACTAACTCTTAAATTTTGCTCCAAAAAACCCAAAAATGTGCCACTTTTAACGAGGGTCCAAGAAAGTACATAAATTTAGAATAAAAACATAAAATCAATGCTTATATAATTAAGCAAAGAAAAGAACTAGCATTCTTTTTTACACACCAAACACATCTCTGTATGAAAGCAATCCACATCAGTTATGCCAAAAAGTATTCATATTTTAATTGTTTTTAAAATTATTTTATGTAACAAAACATAGCACATGTACTGGGCTTTGGACCTTGAGGCTTCCACCAAATCCAACACAATGAAGTCCATTAATGGCCCATTTTACTAAACGCCGAGCTCTCTCATTTGCAGTATCATGGGCTATTTTAATTGGGCCCAAGGATCGGGTTCAACAATACCTTACCCTTTCAATTTCATCTGAGCAAGAACATGCAAATAATAATAATAATAATAATTCTCAACTTGTGTATTGCACATTCTATCTTCCGAAAGAACCAGTTACAAAAGAATTCCCTAGTTAACACCAAGCATTCTAAATCAAGGTCTGTTCCAGAACTAGAAAAACAGCATCCCCTAGAATTCTTTGCATTTCCTTGAATTCTGTTTCAAGATCTATATCTAAATCAGCCAAACTTGCTGCACCAGCAGCAGCAGAACTGAAGGAATTCAACTCCCTGTGATGCTTATTCCTTACGAGGCCAAAAGCTTTCATCTTCAAGTGTAACCCTTTGAACATTGATCATCGTTCTTTCTTGCCACCACCTATTTAATTTCCACATTTCTGGAAAAACATGATTTTTTTTTTTTTTTTTTTCCAATTTACATGAGATTCTTCAACCTCCTATGCTGTCCTTCTTGATGACTTTGTCAAAAACCCGAGCAAGAAGAGAAGGGGATTCCACAAAGTCTGCTGAGGACATTGACATATTCTTTTTTCAAGTTCCCTGCATCAATTTCATAATATTACACCATTTCTAGACTTGTAGGTTTAATGCTGCATCCATATCAGACTTCGACTTTGTTGGTCGCGAGGATCTAGACAAAGAAGACTTGGGAGAAGAAGTTGATCTGGACTTTTTTCGCTTCTGCTTCTTTTGAACATTATGAAGTTCAGTAGGTGGAACGTCTTTGAACGTGTCGCATGCTGGTCGGTGTCTCATGGAATGCTCAAAACCTATTATACGAGGTCAAAGCATAATTTAAATCACGACATAAACTAGAATGAATGGGCAACACCACCAGAATACAGAAAATCACATTGTTCATTCAAATACATATTTTTTAAATAACACATGATATAGACATGGATTTATTTCATCACACCTTAACATCCCTGATTTTCTACTATGGTTAAAACCTTTTGTCCCCCTTCCTCTGTTTTAGCTTGACAGTATATTCCTAATAATTGACACGCACCTAGAAGCATCCAAAAAAGTATTTTCCTTGCACTATATTTCATGTATGGAGACATTGAATAAAACCCAGCACATTATAACTTTGAACCAACACTTTAATATAAGCATCCAACACTTCGATCAATTCTCGTTCCGAACTTTTTAGCCATTTTACAGAAAAAGATGAACTACCATTTAAGTATTTCACACCTGTAAGCTTTTTCCTTGAAATGCCTTTCACATCAAAAAGCTTGTTTTTCACAAAACTCTCCCCTCATTAAACTGAAATATGATACTGCAAAACTACATCTTTTAATCCAATTGATAATTATTCCAAACATCTCATTTAATAGAGTCGGTAAATTCTTCAAACTATCTCAATCACATCACATCCTTAATTTGCACACCCTCTGGCAAAGCTCACCACCATCTTAGCAGATAACAGCAGCACATAAAGAAAATTCTAATCAGCTCTATCAATTTATGAGAAACTTAGTCTCTGGGGTGGACCACCAAAAACTGGTATTTTTTGCACATCTTGCAACATAGCTCCAATAAACTAGAATAAACGTTGATCTATAGTTCCTCTTCAACTGGCTAACCCGTGGAAAGACCTTGCTTGGACTTGTCTATTGAGTACAAGTGCACATGATATGAGGCGAGTGAACATCTGAAAACTTTAAAATACACTTAAGAAATACTCGAAATGACATAAAAGCTCCCAGCAATCTCTTCACTCTCTCTGCAGCATGTGCTATATTATAAATACTTACACAAACATAAATGAGCTATATATTGAAGTGTAAGGTACGAAAAGAGCTCAAACACACCATTAGAAGACCGTGTGGAAAGAGGCATAGAGTTGGAACCTCTAAATTCACCAAGGCTTCCGAGCGATGTCGTTGAAAACTCGGATGCTGTTTTATATTCATTCATCTGCATAGTCCCACCGAACAAAACCAATTAGTGGAGAGAGCATACAAACGCACTTTTGGGTATTTACCATGCAAGCGATAAAGCTATATATAACTGGAAGACAAAAAATAAGGAATAAAAGATGTGGACTACGTACCCAACTAGGTGCACTGCCAGATTGGTCATCCAATCCTATGTGTGCCACATGCTTAACATCTGTCGGGTACCCAATTTCAATCTCACGCTCCTTCACAACTACATCGAGAACATTTCCAATTTTTAGCCCAAAACACTCAAAAACCATCAAAATATTCACAGGTAAAAACAGAGAAACAAACATAAACATTCATGCACACATACCCAATTTCCATCTCAAGCTCCTTCACAACTACATCGAGACCATTTTCAGTTCTTAACCAAGAACAATAAAAACCCACCAAAATATTCACAGGTAAAAACAGAGAAACACACATGCATGCATACACACTACATATGTATGTGTGAAAAAGTGGCATTACCAAATATTTGGGAAATGAATTTGAAACTTTTGTAGATTCCTTTCATCTTGGGCGACATGGTGGAAGCAAGAAAAATGCAACAGCCAGACGCTTTAAGGAATGGCGTACGGGGAAGCAAAACACCAATAAATGTGTAGAGATGGTTCTTTTGCCTGCCAGAAAATAGACGTAGTTAGATTGGTATCAATCATAGATTATAACCAAGAAAATATGTATGGTACCTCAATAAGACGATTCCGCTTACACGAACGAAAGAGTGACAGGTTCAAAAACCCAAGAAAGTTCTCCGCTTCCTGCAGCCACAGTTACAGGGTTCCGGTGTTCATCTTCTACAACTACTGTGGATGAATGAACAGCACGTATAAAAACTCCCCCTGGGTACAAGAAGGGTTGGTGCATTCATAGACCCATAAGAGCCAGACGATGAAGATCGAAACAAACAAACAAAAAAAAGAAAGAAAGAAGGACAAAAAATAAAGAAGAAGAAGAAGAAGAATAGAAGAAGAAAAGACAAGAACAAGAAAGGATGCTAATAGATAACGAGAACTGAAACGAAAAGAAGGGCCTAAAAGGAAGAGAAGAGAAGATGGATAACCATGAAAGCCTCCGAAACCAAGGGGAAGAGAAAGTATGGCTTTGAAAGATTGGACAAGAAACTGGGGCGTAATAAATTGGGTGGTTACTGATCTCCACCCACAGAATATTATAATTTTATATTCCTTTTGAAAAGAAGCGATTTAACAACAACAACAAAAAAAACCAATAGCTAGGATGGCTTTTTTATTGTTGAACAAGTGAGATCTGCGGGCTTTCAGGCTTCAATATTTACCTCCGATTTGAGATTAAAATTAAAAATTAAATATAATATTATTAAAATATATTTTTTAAATTAAAAAAAATTATTTATTTTATTTTTTATAAAATTTTAAAAAAATTATAATAATTAGATAAAATAAAATGAGATAAACTGAGAGAAATTGTAAAAACTTGTACTTTATAATATTTGGAATTATTAAATGTATTTAATTTCCTATTTTCTAAGCATCATAAGGTGAAAAAGATATTTAATTTAGAGTAATGTTAAGTACAGTATTTATTTGGAGATTGTAATGCAAGTTTAGGTTATTTTAACTTTAAAATTTTTTAAAATTATAAAATTATCCCTCTTAAAATAATGAATTCTTTTATTTAATAATGTGCTTGCACATACAATTCCCAAAGCTCTTATAAGATAGATAATATTAAATGTAAATCATATTAATTATTATGAAATTTATCTATTGAATAAATCTGTTGGTAAGTTTATTTATTGACTCACTAATCACATTGCTGATCCACCTAATTATTGAAAAGTACTAAATGAAACTACAACTTTTTAAACTACTTTTTAAATTTAGAGTGAGATAAGATGAGATAATTTTAGATGAGTTTAATAAAATATTATTTTTTAATATTATTATTATTTAAAAATTTAAAAAGATTAAATTACTTATTATATTTTGTATAATAATTTAAAAAAATTATAACAGTGAGATAAAACCTATCTATATCCAAACAGTGCCTGCTGAATTATTCTAACAACTTAAATTTATTTAAAAAATGGATAGCATCGGGATTTCTTATGCTGATGGTCTGCAACTACTCTTGATTTCATTAGGATTTCTATATTCCAAGCCAGAATTCCCGAAATCCTTTTTCCAGTGCCACAAATTATTTTTTTTCGTCGACAGAAAAGAGAAGAAGTGAATGACAAGATAGGTTTTCATGTTCTATTATATATTTTATTCAACTTATCTCTCGTTTCAAATGAAGCTGAATTTAGTTCATTCCGTTGGTTTTAGCAGAAGAATAATTCTATTTAAAAGCTTTTACATCACAAATTATCTACATATCATAATTTGATTTGAAATATCAATTTTAAATTTTAAGAGTGTGTGTGGATGTTGAAGTGAGTTGAGTTGAGTTAAGTTGTGATGATAAAATATTATTAGAATATTATTTTTTAATATTATTATTATTTTAAAATTTTAAAAAATTGAATTGTTTATTATATTTTGTATTGAGATTTGAAAAAGTTGTAATGATGAGTTGAGATGAGTTGAGGTGAGTTTAGTAACCAAACGAAGCTTAAATTTTATAAATTAAATTATGTCATATAGATAAAGTGTAGTATAAAAATATTCAAATATCATTACTCATATTTTTTGAAAAATCCCACAAAATAGTTAGGCGCATGGATGGTTGTGGGCACGTTTGGTTTCAGTTTGTTACTCGTAGAGAAACGGCACCCAAGTTTCTTGGTTACTTAATTAGCATGGAAATGTGCTAGGGGTTTTATCAGTAACGAGGATGATGATCTCGACATGCATGTCTTGGGGCATGCCCTAAATTGAGAATCATTTCTTGCAGATATTGCAGGAATAAGATGATCAAGATCATGAGACAGCTAGCATATTTGGAAAAAGGGAATAAAAATAAATTACTGGAAAGCCGAAGAGAAATTTGAATACCAAAAGTCAATGTGTTTTGATTCGAGAATGGGATATTTTAATCACAAAATGGGGATTCAATTTTCAGAACTTTTAAAAATTATCTTCGCGAAGAAAACTATGCCCTTTTCATAATCAAAAATTCTCAGTCAAGATAGTATATCATATGGCAGCAAAACATGCTGAGATTACAATGCCTCCAGATTTTCAAGAATCCAATTACAAAAAACTCTAGAGCCTTAAAATACATGATCGTCACAAACTCTTACTCTGGAAAGCTGTATGGGACATTCTTCCTACTAGGGCCCAGATACATAGAATAATCCGAATCTACAATAGGAACACTGTCCAATATGCAATCAAGCTAAAGAAACATTACTTCATCTCTTTGTGGAATGCCCTGTAGCTAGAATCTTGTGGAAAAATAACAGTTGGCCTCTAAATCTAGCATCACTCCCCATCACGTCCATGCAAGAATGGATAAAGTTGATAATAAATCCAATCCCCATACTTGGTTTAACTGAATTAGAAGTTCAACCTTTCCAGCTCTTGTAGTAATAGCTATGGATTTCATTTGGAGAAAAATGAATGATATTATTCACAATGATGCATCCTCAACGTTAGAAAATGATTCCTTCCAGCTAAACGCTACATATCAAGATTACAAGAAAGCATGGGAACAAAAGACAAAGAATATCCTTAAAGAAAGCTGGATCAATGTAATACCTAGAGCCTAAGCCCAAACCAGA
This sequence comes from Juglans microcarpa x Juglans regia, assembly GCF_004785595.1. Taxonomy (NCBI): domain Eukaryota; kingdom Viridiplantae; phylum Streptophyta; class Magnoliopsida; order Fagales; family Juglandaceae; genus Juglans; species Juglans microcarpa x Juglans regia. The sequence goes on along the minus strand of NC_054603.1, from coordinate 6,701,256 downwards.
AGGGAGGCCAAACCCACGACGATATCGTTTTGGTACTTCCCTTATTGCAGTTTCTTGATAGCCCGTTTCTTTTTTTTTTTTTCCTTCTTTGCTTTCCCTCCAGTTTCTTCACTTCTGAAAATCCCTCCACCTCAAATCCATTTCTTTTTCCCACGTCTATGCGGTTTGCTTTTCTTTTCCTTTTCTTTTCCATCACATAGTCAGACTCTCACTCACCCACGACGCCACTCGTTCGATTCACTATTAGATGATCAAGTCATCCTCCAAACTCTCTCTCGCTCTTTTTTTTTTTTTTTTTTTTTTTTTTTTTTTTTTTTTTTCCGTAAGTTCTCACCACCCCCACGATCCAGTCACTGCTCAAACCCTTCTCGGTTGATCTCACTGCTATGAAACACAGAAGTGTTTTTCCTCCCATGCAAACCGTATAACGAAGCCCTTCCCGTCCAGGAAAATAACCGAAGCCTCTATCGCATCACAGCCAACCTTGTTTCACTTCCGGTGACTTCGCTGCATGAGACCACCACATTTGACACACTAGGGCTCAGCTTCTGTCAAACCCTCCACCAAGTTGTTGTCGCTGCTACCCTCTTCAACCATCACTCCACTGCCACAAACGAGCCAGCCCGAGACGCAACTTGGCGTCACTTTCTGTGGCGTTGCTGCATCAGAAAAACCAACTCCCGCGCGTCCTCTCCATCACGGAAACACAACCTGTGTAAACCACCATACGGAACCACTCTGCCCAACGTGCACGCCCAGAAAGCACCATAAACTGCACCCTCACGAGCTCCCCTCAACCCACGGCCTCAACTATGCATGGCAACACCTTGTTAGCAACTGGGTGAAAGCTGCCCAGCCTCCATTTGCACGTAAAATCGACGCGACCACCCCTCACCTGACCACCACGGAAACCACCAAGTGGCACGGCCAAGAGCCACCCAGTTGCACCTCCGCAATCCACTTGTGCTTCACGCTCTCAACCCACGGCAGCCCCTCTTTTTAGCAACCAAAACAGAGCACGTCAAGCCACAACCCAACCATCCACAACGCCAACACTCTCCGTGTCATCTTTACCTGCCCAGAAAACGCCGCCGTTGCCACCCCGGGTCCGTCGTTCGTTGACCTTCTCAATAAGCTCATGGCCTCGTTTCCTCTCACGGCACCCTCTGTCCGTTGTGTCTCACAATGAGTTTCAACTCTCTCCCCCTTACATTTCGCTCTCTCACTTCGTATTTCTCTCTCTCTCATTAGTTGGTCTCTCTTTCTCTCATCAGTGTTCAGCCGCCACCTCGCCGACGTAATCTCCGCCACCTCCCAGTCCTCGCTCTGCTCCTCCACTCTTGGTGAGTACGTCTCCGTTGCATGTGTTTAGTCTAAGTTTTTCTTTCCATTTTGTGTTTGTTTTCCAAACATCATAATTATGACTTTATTTTCCCAAAATGCCCCCATATCAGGATAGTTCAGTGGGCATAAATTTTCTTTTCTAAAAACTCGCTTGCATAGTTTTATTTGAGGTATAAGAATATATATATATAGAAATATTTATATTTTTAAAGCAGCAAGCTTAAATATTCTTACAACCAATTTTAGATAAGAATAATAAGATTTTAATTTTATTTAAATACTTTAAAACTAATTATGTCTATTTTAATTAAATGATATTTTTGGTTTATCTACTCTAATAGATTTTGATATAATTATCTAGTGACATATTTTATAGTTACATTTCAATTGTAAATAAGTTAGCTTTTTTACTGTTTTAGTCGAAGTTATTAAATGGACATTGATGATCTTAGAAAGTGATGATATATTTTGGGATTACGAGAATTTTAAGTTTTGAGGAATTAAAATAGGTTATTTTAGAAGTTTAGGCTTAAATATTGAAATACGTGTTCGATTGGAAATTTACGAGTATTACATGATTATTTTATAGGTGACGATTAATATTTGTTTGGTAATGTTGAGGAAATATTCGAAAGACTAAGAAGTCCAGGTAGGCGGGGTTCATATACTAGTTTTGCATAAAAGAAATAAAATGAGGTTGACATTAAAAATAAGCATGTTTGTTTTTGAAAAGAACTCTGAAAACGACCTCAGATGTTTATTCTGCATATGCATAAATTTAATATAAGAGAAAGTATTTTCTGTCATGATTGGTGTAGACATGAGCTAATTTTGTGTATTCTATTTCTGAACTATGCAAAAAAAACGAATATGAAAATCTAAAAGTTTTTGCTATGAATAAATGAAGATGTTTTGATTCCGTTTATTTCAAACATGTGAAATGATCTGAAACTATTCAGTATTTTGTTTTGATATGATGTGTCATCTAAAAATCTTGGCATGAAGTTCTGATTCTGTATCTGAATGTGATCTGTTTCCGATGATGTTCCTTTATGTTTCTGTTAAGGCCTAGCCACGGATATAATGGTGGTTTATAACCCTACCACGGGAGTGAAACATGGTATACGGCCTAACCATGGGTATAATAGTGGTTTATAACCCTACCACGGGGGTTAAACATGGTATTCGTCTCGATGTGATGCTATGAGATGATATGAATATAATGTTTCAGTTTGGATATGCCAATGGATTTTCTTTTTGGGAATAAGTTGTCTTTCTGAAAATTTCGCTCTGATATTTTGTATCAAGTTTTGTTTATGCATTCTGAAAGTAAATATGTTGTTTCTGCATTCTGAAAGTAAATATTTTGTTCTACATACTGAACTTTATAAATGATCGTATTTACATGCTAGTATATGCTCTCTACTTACTGAGTTGTTGATAACTCACCCCTTATCTCCACAATATTTTTAAGATATTTTGATGGTTCAGCTGAGGATCAAGATTATGAGGCATTGAGTGAGATGATTTAAGTATAGTGGTTTAAGCATAGGAAGTTTTTATGAGTATTGTCGATTTTTATTAAGAAATTTTATTGTGTTATGATGACTTGGCATTTTGGAAAATTGGTTATATTGAGTAAATTAGATTGAATCGAATTTTCTGAATCGAATTTTCTATATGATATTGGAAATTTGGAGTCTATTTTTATATTGTTAAAATGTGAGTTTAAGTGTTAGGAAGTAACTCTCCTATCTGTGCGGGACCGGGCGTTACAATCAAACCTCCACCTAATCATCATAGCTTCTCTTTTGACGTAGCGATCCGAGACTCCTTTTCATCCATCTCAGCCATATGTAGAAATTCGAAAGGAAGATTTATAGAGGTATGGACTTTTAAAATCCAAAACACCAACTCCACCTTTGCAGAGGCCTCAGCAGCTCTCTTTGCGACACAAATGATAAATCATTTGCAAACAACTCAGTCAATTCTGGAAGGAGACGCCCAAACGGTAATAGATGTGATAACCAAAGAATCTTCTTCAACTTAGTGGCAATAAGCACCGATATTAGATGACATCAGCAAAAATTCCATCCTCGTGTAAACTGAAAGATCAAGAAAATACACTGATCTCAGAATCAGTGTGCACATTTTATAGCGCAATGGGCAGTAACTGAAAATATTTTTAGTTGAATACCCCTCATTAGTATTTCTAATTGTATTTTATATATAGATGGTGGGAAGGATCCTTCCTGAACTTTGCAGTAACTATTTTATATTAATACATATAACGCGTGCTTAAAAGAAAAAAAAATTATTTGCTGGAGCTTGTTGTAAAGTAGCCTTGATTTTCTTTTAGGCGCCACTTGGAAAGTAACTTAAAATAAGATGAGTTGATATGAAATTTGTAAATAGAATAAAATATTATTATAATATTATTTTTTTAATATTATTTTTGTTTTGAGATTTGAAAAAATTGAATTATTTATTATATTTTATGTAAAAATTTGAGAAAATTATAATAATGAGATAAAATAAAATGAAACACTATCACTATCCAAACGAGACCTAGTGAGATTTGTAAAAAAACAAAAAAAGAGAATTAAGAAACATAATAGTAATGACATGGTAAAGTGGGCAATTCACTCTCTTGTCCATCGGGTTTATTGATGGATACAATGTTAAGTTTTGTGCATTTAGAAAGAGTGGATAAATTTAAAGCTCATATAAAAAAAAAATCAATTTTGAATAGCAGCTCTTACTTTTAAAAAAATGCACATAAATTATATACCTTAATATTATATCTAGTATTGTCCTACTAAAGTATTCCTTAAAGGATGTTGTTACTCAGTCTCATAGATTTGTCCCCTCAAAGTTATCATTAGTGTAAATTGTATTTATTTTTTAAACATATTTAACCAATAAAAAAAATTACAATTTTACTGATACTTACTTTCTTAACTATTAAAAAAATTAAAATATCCAAACAGTAATTTTGAAAATTTAAATTCATGGAACAAAGTATATTTTCCTTCCCAAAGTATGCAACCCCTTCGCTACAAATCCTTGTTCCTTACTCCACGCACAGCACCCAGATGACCAGGCTTCTCGAATTCTCCTTCCAAGGACGGCCCAAACCAATTATGATCGGAACTGGCCCCTTATGGGCTCAAGATCAGAGCTTGCTATTATGTCACAGTTAAAGGTGATGTTTGAAAAGTGAAAATATTTTTCTAATTTTATTTTATTATTATAATTTTTTTAAATTTTTATATAAAATATAATAAATAATTTAATTTTTTTAAATTTTTAAATAATAATAATATTAAAAAATAATATTTTAATAATATTTTATTTAATTTTTAATTTTTTTCTCAATTTATCTTATCTCAACTTACTATCTAAATTACCACCTAAGTACGTGGAATGGTTTGGGTCAGCTCGACCTTGGGCTGTTGCCATGTTTGCCTGTCCACTCGTGGGCTTTCATGCTATGATAATTCGTGTGATTGTGAATTCTATTGAAGTGTCTATTTACTCATGGACGTCTTTTCTCTTCCATTTTCTGTGTACTTATGAATTGATTTAACCTTTTAAATTAATCTTTTATATTTATAATCGATTTTATATTAGATTTTTCACTACATAAAGAATGCTTTTATTTAGCAACTCAAAGATTTAGTGCTCATTTGGATTCAGAAATATCTCATCTCATCATTACAACTTTTCTAAATTTTCATACAAAATATAGTAAACAATTCAACTTTTTCAAATTTCAAAACAATAATAATTTTACAAAATAATATTCTAACAATATTTTATTTAACTCATCTAAAACTATTTAATCTCATATCTTCTCATTTCACTATCCAAACGAACTCTAAATATGCACTTAGAAAATATATCGTGTTTATATTTAGTTTTAAGAATTTTTTTTTTCGTAGTTGATATGGAAGATATACTTTCCACACTACTAATTCGCTATATTTATTTACAAGAAAAATTTATTAGTTTAAATTTTAAATTGTTTTAATAAACATATCAGCAGTGTAGAAGATGTGACTTTCTTTCTGACCTATAAATATAAATTTTCTATAGAAATATCAATGTCTGGTTGCTGTCCACAGGTGCTGTTTTAAGCCCTTTTATGGAGTCAATTGGAAAGGTGGCATGCAATATGTAGGCTGTCATATGTTGCAAAGGAATCTAAACTATGTCGAAATACACGTAGGCGTTGATACCACTTGTGCGAGAGTACTTGTCAATAGATTTATCAGTGCAAGGAAGAGTCCAGATAACAATGATACAGAGACCTCTGAAGATTAAACAAAACACAGAATGATGAACTGTATTTGTTCCCTCGATCAATACAATTAACAGTGATGAGGCAGATTTGCCACATACTGATACATCAATGGTTGAATGACAACAGATTAGCCATAATTGAGGCGGAATATGTCATTCTGCACATAGAAGCTTCCCTGTGGGGTGGGAATCAAGTGGAACATCTGCAGCATCATAGGATTTCAAAGTTTGTGTCAATTTCTATTTCATGTCAGCAGGCATGGATTAAAATTCTTGAATGTCTTATCCGAATTTCGAGTATCAAATACAAAAGATCTAAATTGAGTTTTTTATCTCCAAAGTGTGTGTGTGTGTGTGTGTGTATGTTACTGATATTGATTGGGGGAAAAAAGAGGGACCTGGCTAAATCTGAGATGGTGCTCCTCTCCAGGCAACTGGAGGCTGCCACTGACGAAGACCATGATGCCGCCGGTGCATGACGAGGGCTGTGAATCGATGGTACTGACCTCATGTTGGCATTGATCAAATGGCAACTGATTAAGCTTAGAAGATATCTCCTCAACCCCTACAATCTTCTGTCCCTCAAAGGTCAGCATGGAAGTTTGCTGGTATAGAGAAGACAGAGCAGCTCTATCTTTGTCAAAGAGGTGATAATAATGATCCACGAATGCCCTACCAACCATCTCCACATGTTCTTCCATCTTCTCTCTCTCTCTCTCTCTCTCTAATCTTATTCCCTCCCAATCTAATCCCAGAGCATGAAAATATAGAGGGTCGTGAAAATGGAATAAGGTACTTAACATGTGGGCTAAGGCACAAAAAAGGGAAAAGATGTTGATGTTGCAGGGTTTGACTCCTTGATCAGCACTGGATTGACTACTCTGCCCTCTCTCGAATCTCTGTTCTCTTTCTAAATTATCAAACTCCAAGAGCTTAGTTCGTGTTAGTATTTGGTGCTCGATCTGGTGTTGGATGGAGCTATATACGCGATTGACATGTTGGGAAATCTGCTGAACTATAGTAGATGGTTGTTTGCACAGATCTTAATGAGTTTAAAAACAATCACTGATCATTAAGAAAAACAAAAAGAAAAAGCAAAACCTACAATGAAAGAGGGTACTTGGGTAATTGGCAATGTCAAGATGGGGAATCCACATCGCTGTGTTAATACGCAAAGTAGCACAAGCTTCGAAACAGAAAAAAGCTCACAGGCATCAACCTGAAGTAGGTTGAGACAACCTCACTTCATCTTTAGAACCCTTTCCAGCCGTCCAAATGAACCTTTTTTGCCCCCCCACTATCTTCTGTGATTACTCCAACTTTATCATTAACCGTCTTCTATAGTTGTAAAAGACCGATATTAGTACGTGTATCAAATTGAGGTTGAGAGTGTGACGAAAATGCTGCTGTTTTATTATAGACTGCTAGTTTTTGCCGAAAGCTTCGAGTATCGAATATATGCTTTCCTGGCCTTTTCACCAAGGAAAGCTGCCATGATCACCTTCAAAAGGGCATGGGTGAGGGTGTCGATCGATGGCTGCCTGCCATTAACCCCATCTGTCTATACGCTGCGGCCAATTCTTATTTGTAGGCTCTCGAATCCAACTTTTCGAAAGAGATCTGCAACCATGTAGCGCCTTGCTAGCAAATATATTATTTATATGAAAAATGATGCTTTAGATCACTAAGCAAATGTTACAAGGAAGACTTATACTACACTCAACATCTAATTTATCATTTTTGCCATTCTATTTAAATACACTTATTTAAGCATTAAGATGAAAGAACAAAAATGACAAATCACATATTGATTAGGTGCATGTGTTATAAGGTTTCCATGTAGAATTTCTCAAACAGTAAAATCATTGTATTATTATAGAGAAATGATAGTTGCAATTTTAAGGTGTGCAAGTCTAATGTACTCTATTTAAAAAGTAGATAAATCTAGAATTCACTTAAAAAAATTATCTTTTTTAATAATGAACCTTATTTTTTTTCAAATAGAATGCATAAATCGTGCACATCTTAAAGCTGTCTCTAGTATTATTCTTATGTAATTATCCATGATTATGAATGTGCATCGACCTAATACTACTCTTGAAAAAAGAAGCCCATCACACGTATGATTCAAGGTATCAAATGCGGCTCGAAAATGACAACTTTTTACTATAAAGGACTATTTGGTGTTGTGTTAGGAGTCTTTACATAGCCTTGAAAGTTCTTTAATAATAAAATAAAAAAATTAGTTTATTTGGAGATTACATATTAAAATACATTTCATCTCAAATAAGTTAAAAAGTACGGTTAGAGCTTTTATTCAAACATATTTTTATGGATAATGAAAAGATTATCAATGGACAAAGATACATAATTTTTAGACAATAATAACTTTTACACAACTTTCAGATAATTAAAATTTTTATACTTTTAAAGATATGGTCATAATTTTTAAAAACTTAAATAATCTTTTATGTCATTTCTACCTCTTAAGCAGTCTTTTATATGTTTTCAAATAAATTTTTAATAATAAAACTTATTACTTAAGTTATAAGCCATAAAGTTAAAGATATATTGCCTACTTCAATTCTAAGCATGTATTGTCAACAATAAGACTATAATTAAACCATTTTAAATACTCAAATTTAACTTTTTTTTTTTTTTTTTATAGATAAGATGAGATGAGTTGAGATTAAAGTTAAAAAGTTGATAAAATATTATTATAATATATTTTTTTAATATTATTTTTATATGAGATTTTGAAAAAATTATAATAATTATATAAGATAAAATGAGTTGAGAAGTTTTTTGAAAACAAACAAACTCCATTTTAGAAAAAAATTGAGTGATACTTCTTTTAGTCACGTCAGTCTCACTTTTGTGATACATTGGTCATGGAAAAATAATTAATGCTATATATGGACATGCAAGTCTTTTCCTTAAAAATAATAGGGTTTATCATTAAAAAAAAAAAAAAAAAGTATTTTTTAAGCTAAAGTTCAGTGTTTTTTAAAGATTTGCATAATTGCGCAAATCGTATTTTTCACATATTTGCGGATAGATTTATTTTATTGAAAATCTCTGTTACAGATCTAGGTTTCTCCTAACCCTTTGGCTTGTGTACTGGAGACGAAGGAGATCTCAGAGCCTGAAGACTTTGGTTTAGTTCTTTAGTTGTTTCAGTTCAGTTTAGATATGTCTTGTAGGCCATGGGCTGGGCTGGTGATTCAGCTGTGGGTTAGCTGTTATGGGTTATTTCTTCCTTTAGTTATCTGTTGGGTCTCAGCCCATTATGGGGGCATTATCATCTTTCTGTAATTCAGTTATACCTAAACTACTAAACGGAGGAATGTTCTACGTTCTAATCTATCAATGAATGCATAGGCTTTAGCCATTTCTCGGAGGTACTGGTTTCCCGAAAATCAGTGATTGTTCTACTGTTCGATTATTTTCTTATATTGCATTGTGGGTCCTCATCAACTGGCATCGGAGCAGCAAGATCTTGTGGATTGGAATTTAGCCATGGCAGATGGTACTCGATACAAAGAACTAGAGAAGCTGGTAATGGGTATGAAGCAACACCAAGACCTGCAGGAACAGAGAGTAGAAAACCATAAAAAATCATTGGATGATATAGCCAAAAAGTTGGATTTATTGTCGGAATCCTTAAATGGGGGTCACCAACATTCACGAAATCACCAAGTACAGTAGGGGGAATGATCAGGAATCACAAATCGATGGGGGAGGAGCTCATAAGGGGATGCAATTTAGGGCTATTAAATTGGATTTTCCCAGATTTGATAGAGAAACCCCACAGGGTGGGTGTACAAGGTGAACCACTATTTTGCCCTAAATCCAATGCGAGATCATAAAAAAAATTTAATGTCTTCATTTTATATAGAAGGAGATGCATTAGTTTGGTTTCGGGATGTAGATGAGACATGTAGTTTTCATAATTGGGATGCATTTGTTCAAGCCTTGCAAATCAGATTTGGGAGCTCATCGTATGATGACCCTATGGAGGCTATTACTAGGTTGAGACAGTCCACCGTGATGGCAGCCTATATGACCCAGTTTGAGGTACTTTCTAATAGATTAAGAGAATTGTCTGAGAATTACAAACACAGTCATTTCCTTAGTGGACTTAAAGACAAGATTAGGCTTCTTCTAAGAATGTTGAAACCCCACAATTTAAATTCAGCCTTTGGCCTTGCTAAAATTCAAGAGGAGTATGTTAACAGTTCCAAGAGGGTTAGTAAGACTGCTAGTTAGAACAATTTCCCTTCTCCAAAGAATTTTAGTGGGGGAGGAGGCACGAGTCCCTCTCATTTGGGATTTAGGAAGGAAATCCCACCATTTAAAGGGTTTCCCTCTAAAAACAAATTTCCTATTCAAAAGGTGAGTGCAAATGAAATGAAGGAAATGAGAGAAAAAAAGGCTTTGTTATTATTGCGAGGAGAAGTGGAATCTCACTCACAGATGTAGAAAGGCCAAGCTATATGTTATGGAGGGTATGCAGTTTGAGCTAGAGGGGGAAATTGAATAGGAAGGAAGTGAGGACCAACCCTTAGAGAAGGAAGGGACATCTGTACACTATATGGGGGTCGAGGCACTCGAGATCTCCCTGCATGTGATTGGTGGTCCCTTAGTCCGAGGACTATGAGAGTTTTGGGCAAGAGAAAAGGGCATTCAACGGTGATTCTTATAGATACTGGTAGCACTCATAATTTTCTCGACCCCACCGTCATTCCTAAGGCCCAACTGGTCCCCAATTCTAAAGAGCACATCGAAGTTAGGGTGACCAATGGCGAGTTGATTAAAGGAGTTGGTAAGTTGAAAGGGGCTGAAATTCTGCTGCAAGGACACTTGTTTACCATTGAATTTTTTATGCTACTCTTAGGGGATGTGATGCTGTTCTTGGCATGCAATGGTTGAGGACACTTGGGCCTGTTTTATGAGATTTTTCCTCCTTTACTATGACTTTTACTTGTGCTACAGGCTCAGTAACACTAAAGGGGCTGAACTCAAGCCACTCACCTGTGCTTGAGGAAATAGAACTGGCACAGTTGACCAAGGTGGAGAGGAGATGCTTGTTCCTCCAGATTTCAAAAATAAAGGAAGACAAATTACAGGCAACAACACCTCCAAAATTAGAGTTGGTTTTGAAGAAGTATAGTGGGATTTTTTAGGAACCTAAACGGCAACCCCTTGAGAGAAGTTGCAACCACGCTATCATCCTTAAGGAATGAACAATCCCAATTTCTGTTTGACCTTATAGGTACTCGTATTATCAGAAATTTGAAATTGAGATAATTGTACGGGAGTTACTAGCTACTAGGGTCATTAGAGTCAACCAGTCACAATTTTCTTCCCCCGTATTAATAGTGAGGAAGGCCGACGACAGTTGGAGGATGCGTATTGATTACTGGGCCTTAAACAAGGAGACCATCAAGGACAAATCTTCCATTCCTGTCATCGATGAACTACATGGAGCCGCCATCTTTTCAGATAGATATGAGATATGGGTACCACCAGATACAGGTGAAGGAAAGAGGATGTCTTGAAAATGGTTTTTAGGACTCATCATGACCATTATGAGTTCCTAGTAATGCCTTCGGGCTAACGAATGCACTAGCCACTTTCCAAGGGCTGATAAACGAGATATTCCAGCTCTACTTAAGGAGGTTTGCAAATGTATTTTTTGATGACATATTGGTCTATAATAAGACAAAAGTAGAACATATAGATTACTTGACTATTGTGCTGAAAACTTTGGTTGCACACAAACTTTTTGCCAAGTAAGTGTAAATTTGGGTGTAAAGAAATCAAGTATTTGGGTCACCTAGTCTTGACTGAGGGGGTAAGGGCAGATCCCTTAAAAATAGAATCTATGATCAACTAGCCCATACCACACTCTCTCAAATCTTTGAGAAGATTTTTGGGTCTTACGAGATATTACAGAAAGTTTATACAGCACTATGGTTCCATAGCAACTCCACTTACTGCCCTATTGAAGAAGAATTCTTTTTTATGGACCAACATGGCCTCTAAAGCATTTGAAGAATTAAAAAAAGGTGATGACTGAACCTCCTGTATTGGCCTTGCCACATTTTTCCAAACTCTTTCTCATAGAGTGTGATGACTCAAGGGTGGGCATAGGGGCTTTTTTGATGCAGGAGGGTAGACCATTGGCTTACATCAACCATGCCCTTAAGGGAAAGGCTCTTGACTTATCAACCTATGAAAAGGAGCTGCTGGCACTAGTTTATGCAATAAAAAAATGGAGGACTTATATCTTGGGTAGGGTCTTTATTGTGAGGACATATCAACAGAGTTTAAAATTTTTGCTGGAGTAGAAAATTGGAAGTACCCCATCACAGCAGAAATGGATCGGTAGACTCTTGGGATATGACTTCACAATAGTATACAAGAAGTTTCGAGAAAATAGAGCATTTGATGTCAAACCAGATATTCGCTGGTGTTATCTGGTTAAAGTGATCGGTTGCTTTTGACATGATAACTTTTGACAGCATATATAGTCTTTCTCCCATGATCGGTTGCTGAGCAAAAACTCACTCAGCTGTATTTGGTGTTGTAGAAGCTCCAGTCATGATAACGTGTGGTTTTTAGTGGTATTTGGTAATGTGCATTGAACAACTCAATTTATGTTGTTTTGTTGCATTCCACCTTTACTTTTAATTTATAACATGGACTGAGGGTGTCTCTGTGTAAATCTACATTTTAATGGGCAACTGTGGAATGATTGTCGGGTGACATAATCCTTAATTCAGTCGGTTTAAGCACTGGTTGCTATCAATTTTGTGCGCTGGTCTCAATTTTGAGTTTCAAATGGAGTCTTCTCAAATATGTCAAATTTCACTTCCGAAAAATAAGAAGATTATAAAAAGATAAACATGAGACAGCTTGGATAAGGTTATGGATTAAAGAAACATAAGACCATGGGGGCTGAAAGTTTGTTTGACAGACAAAGACAGCTGAAAGAAAGTCAAAAGAAAAACAGAAAAATTCAACGTTGGACTCCTTTTCATAGCACATTTTTTGCACATTAACAGAAGGCTTAAGGGCCGTGAAATCCAAAACGTCAGTATCTATGGCTAGGGAATGGTTAGTTTCTCGAAGGCAGTTGTGCAGATTTGCAAACGAATTCTGGTCGAACCCAAAGAGGTTTCTCCTCAGATATTCAAACCATATTACATGCTTAGGGGGCAGCAATAAATTTCTGTTCTTTCATTTGTTGAGTATCTAGAAGTCCAGTACTTCTCAATTTCCTCAGCTGTTCTTCGTGGGATCCTTCCAGCAATCAGAGGCCACCTGATCATAGTAATTAGAATTCAGCTTTGAAGAAGCTTTTTTTACTTTTTTTTTTTTTTTTCAGCATGGGAAACTCAGAAGAGAATTAAGCTGTAGAAATTTAGAAATGAGAGCTAAATAACCTTTTTCCAACCAGATTGTACATCCTTATGATAAGCATCTCCTCATCTACAGAGAAATCTAGCTTGGATTCTTCGCTTGTTTCCCCTGAAGCTGTAAGCACCCAAGATCAGGTAGACAAACTTATAGGACTCCATGTAAGGGAACTCAACAAATTCAAATATAGAGCCACAAAAACGACAAGATTTGTGACAGAACAAAGAGCTAAAACATGAGAGAACAAAAATATGGCCTTCAAAGATGTTTTTGAATAAAAGGGGGAAGAAAAACTATCTAAGAATTTGAGGCAGATAATGCGAAAAAAAGAGAGACAATAACTACTGTCTATGAACAGAACATTAAGCTTAAAAACGCAGTACTCGATGCAAATCAAAGAGCTTAGAAACTATATATTTATCTCCAAAGAATAACACCCCCAGAGTCGGTGAAAGTGTCATTTGAAGGGATTTGGAACCTAAGCCTGTCTGAAGACGAGTGTTCAGAGTCAGCCATGCCGCCCAAATTTCTGGGAAATCAATGGAAGGATGGATCCCAATGTGGAACTGTGTTTGCATGGAGAAAAGAAGATGCTTCAAGATATTAATAATAGGAAGAGCAAAGAATGGTAGTTGAACGATGTCAGCTGCAAGCAAGCATATTGATCTCTATCTTACATCGAGAGCTAGGTAGCTGTATTTGCTTAGTGATCTGAAGGAAATTTCCTCGTGTACATATGCGTAACTGTACGTACACTGTCCAAATCTCATGCAATCTTTTAAAGAAAAATGAAATGATAAAAAAAAGAAAAAGAACAAATACTTTAGCCACAAAGTAATTACATAAAATAATTCCATAAATTCATGTGATTTAATATGGTTGGTCAAATTGTAAAGTTACTTTTATTATAAAATAGATATAACAGATCACGTGAAGTCACTTCAATTTGTGGACACCCTAAAAGTATATAAATACTTGCTTTTTTTACCTAATGGATATCCATGGACATCCATGTGTGTGAAGCCATGTGTTTCACACTAGAATTCTGTAAACAAAATACTCAACAGCGCAAGCTAGCCAAGCTGTTGGAATACTCATCATCACATAAACGTTTTATATTGGAATCTGTCAACTTTTAGCTATATATCTATTAATTTTTTATGATCTTCTGTGAAATCACTCTCATGAAAATATATTACAGAAAAAAAATACTGCATGAATATATAATATATATATATATATATATATATATATATATATATATATATATATATAGTCAGAATAGGCTGCATCATATATAATATATAGTCAGAATAGGCAACCTAGCTAAACCAATTGAGAAGAACGCGCGCCAAGCAGTGAAAAAATATGCAAGCATGCATGCACCTTTTGGATCAGTTCCTTCCACATGATACGCCTCTCTTAAGCAATCACTATGCCCGGCCTAACCGAAAACGTGAGTCCAAAACGTTCATGTAAATTAAATTAATTAAGAATTTTGATGACCAAGCTCAAGATTGTTATATTAATTGACGAAAAATATGTGATGATCAGGGACAATCTTAATGGTCAGATCTCAATGAAAAATAAAAATTATTTAAATTTCGTAATATATATATATATAAATATATAAATTTGATTGAGAGTTTTAATAGCTTAAGATACATATTACAAAAGATTATAATTCAAGATTGTAAAATTTAATTTTCCTTAGAAAATAATTATACTAATAATTTAGTTTTTTGAACGTCCACAAATTTTTTTGAGCTATAATAATTATATCATATAATCAACATGGATCATTTTTCCAATGCACGTAAAAAACTATCAAAATTGGTTAGATTTTTTTTTTTTATCAATCTCAATGGTTAGATTTTAAATGAGGTGTTAATACCAAAACTTGTTCTTTTCATAATATAAATGGTAATTTATATATTAAATCCATCTATGTAATAATATATATTAATCAAATAATTTGAGAGGCCAAAGGTAGGTGTCATGGGGTCCCAAGGGGGATCATGTATAAATTATATAGAAATTGGACTAGTACTTTGCTTATCCAAGACTCCAATGAAGGAAGATTCTGTTCATCATGCACGAAGAAGTTTCATCCAATCGACGCTAGTGGAATAATATTATTAAGGTAATTCAGCACTGAACCTTCGTATTAATTAGTATAAAGAAAATTTTCTTTAGGCGTACATGTTTGGCGAGTGATATATTCTGAACATTGAAATATGATAAGTGATTCCGTTAATTTTATTCAAGTAAATTTATAAATTGATATAACTTCCGGTCTATGATACGTTACATCTATTTTATATAAAAAAAACAATAACTTTACAATCTAATGTAAGTATCATATCAAGTCACACTAATTTTTTTTATTAATTACTTTTGTGGGATGCTAAAGTCTTAATTTCTCTTGAAATATTTACATTTTGGCACCATGTATTCTGAAGAAATTTATGGACCTAACTTATCTCATAAAACCGGTTTAATAAGAGATGATTGATCATTCATTATAAACATGCCCAAGACTATGTTCATAGGTAATGTGAGATTATTTCTCAACACCCCCCCTCACATGCAGTCCAGTATTTTTTCTGGTCCTTGTCACAGAGTAAGTAGTATGGGCCCCCATTCGTCCTATGGCAGACTCTGATACTATGAAGAAATTCATAGGCCTAACTCATCACATAAAACCGGTTCAATAAGAGAAGATTGATCATTTCTTATAAACATGCTCAAGAACTTGTCCACATGCAATATGAGATTATTCCTCAACACACTCATAACTCTCTCCCTTCTTGTTAGATCGTGCTCCGTTGCTGCCCTATGCTCAGCTTTAGCAGAGTTAGATATAAAGTCCCATGATTTTCTATCATTTTTACCATCTAGGTCATTTCCCTTTTCTCTAAATAGAGCGTTTCAACAAGCATATTTCTCATTTCTTGCAAAATCCATTTTCTTTTTAATGGTTAGAAAAATTGTAGCTCTGTTTTACTACTCTCTTCAAGATCATATGCCCCGTGTTAGGATTTGTAGAAAATACGGGTCTTTCTGATATTCGTGGTTGTTCACTCTTTGAGTAACTGAATCCCTATGTACAAGCTTTGGTTCAAATAAGATTTCAATATGTTTTAAACACATTCACTTGAAGGCTTTGAGAAATTTGGAATGGAGTTGTCAGATTTTTGCTAAAAAGTTGAATTTTTGTGTAATGCCCCAATGGAAAGTCCAAACCACATGGCCTATACTCTAAAAGCACTAGTCAATGATACAATTGGAGCCCTATTGAAACCTTATAAAGAGCAAGAACTTCTCATTCCCAAGCAATATGTGATCTCATATACCACGTACCTTTATCCTTATCATAGGGGGTTTCACACTTTGTGGTTCTCTTGATGTGGGTTTTTGCTACTTTTGCAAGGTTTTTATTTTTATTGTGAAAAAAATAGGTCTCAGACAGTTGGAGTGCCAGTAATATATAAGTGAATAGTTTCTCTGACCAAACATTTGTGTTCTGATTTGGAGGAACATGATAGTAATAACATGTATTGCTATCACATTAGCAATACTTAGGAGGAAAGAAGGCTTAAAAAATCACCATAAATTATGCTCAAACAATATTATTAATGCAGCTCAATGAAGATATCTTTCAGATTTGTCGCCAGTTCCGTTATCGCATAGAAAACAATTGATATCAAGATCACAATCTTTGGGAAATTGGAGTGGCCAAACTAGATTTCATAAAGATAAACTCTTTCAGCTCGGCCACATTGGTTAAATTTGTTGTGGTGTATGTAGAGACTGGTTTTTGAGCTGAAAAATGTGTTTGCTGAAAGTGTGCTCGAGCGAAGTTCGCTCGACATGCGCTCGACACTGGGCTCGAGCGAAACTTAAGTCCGAGAGTTCGCTCAAGTCTCACTCGGCAATGAGCTCGTGCGAGACACAAACTCTAGTGTTCGCTTGACATCCGCTCGAGCCAATGTTGATTTGGCCGTTCGCTCGAGGTGCGCTCGAGCGAAGTAAGCTGATTTTGCCAAATTAGGGTTTCCAGCACCCTTTGCTATAAATATATCATATTAGACTTGTTTTGTACGGCCTTAAGTATATTTTGAGAGAGAATAATTGCCTAGTGAGTGTATATTGTGTGAGAGAGTAAAAAGCCCTAGAGAGAGTGAATTGAGATTGAGTGATTATAATCTTATCTATGAATAAGATTTCTGCAGCTCTGTAGATATAGACAATTTGCCGAACTACATATATTGTACGTTATGTGCTTGATTGTGATTGCTTTTATTTTGTTTGTCGTCGTTAATCTGTGTTTTGCACAACATTACACAACAAAATCATTAACCATAATGTAAAACCTACGGTCGGATTCTATCTTGACCCAAACATGGAATTTCTTCGACAAAATTAGTGTCCCTCTGAATGGAATTTGATAATCCAGTAAAGTCAGCTCATCTCAGTTTCTCAGCCCCATAGTTTATTGTACTCCAGGTCTATCCTGTCTGGTGCAGTACCAAACTCTGTCTCCAACAGCAATTTTACTTCGATAATTCTTGCAGCCCTCGGGATCTTCAGAATATGGGATATACCTAGGTGCAGAACATGAATCACCATTGTCTGCCAATTAAAAAACAACCCGCTTCATGTTTGGGAGTGTCTAAATTTATTTTTAACTAAGAAGATAATTATATTCGTAGATTTATGGAGTGCGAAATCAAATGCATATCGGGGAATCTGGATAGTCCATATATAGTATATGGTAAGAGAATTAAAAAAAAAAAAAAAGAAGAAAAAGAAAATTTGTGTCACCTCAAATTTAGCTTGAGAAATCTCAGATATTAGTGATATACAAAGTCTCAATATTATTATTGATATGCATGCAGCATGCCATAGATAATTACATTAATGTTATTAGCATGATATCTCTATGCATGTTCCAAACTGTCCGATTCTGCACCAAAGTTTGGATGACACCCTTGCTCTATATATTTTCTTATGGATGATATATAGAAATAAAAAATAAAAAATATTATTATTCACCTTAAATTTTATTATATATATCTTTAATTAAGTGGTTGATGATATATGAAAATTGCTTTAAATATATTTATATAAAGTACAGATGACGTGATTGAAAACTATAAAATCTATATATGGTGAAGAGTGACATTACTCTGACAGAAAATTAAAGATTCAGAAACTGCTTTTAAGGGTAGAAAATTTGATAGATACCATGTTATAATTGAAGTTGGGAGAGAGAGAATTCGTTGGAAGAGAACAAATGAAAGACAAAATTCTGAGATTTCAATTTTATTGCTGTCATTTTATTAGTAAAACCAACAATTTTACTACAAATTATTACAAGCGAATTAACTAATTAATTAAGCAAGCTAATTAACTGAATTACACCGAAGATAATTGCTAACCATGCTAATTAAACTAATTAATATAGATATGATCTACGTGTAATCTACCCAATTATAGATATCTATGTGTAGTCTAGCCAATAGCATGTAAGGACTCTGATCCACGAAGTTGCATGCACGTACCTGATCAACGTCTTGTGATCTCATTGCAATATTCCACGTGTCCGCGATGTATCTAATTAATAACATGCATGGCCTTCGTGGTGCTAGCTGCTACGTACCCGTACTGTGTATTCCAGTTTTTCACTGACTCTCACATACGTAGTATTTTTACTTGTTACGTAAACAGTGAATTAATTTGATACTGACAGAAAATTAAAGAATGCAACGTCGTGATTTCTTCTATAATCCATTATTGGTTGAATCCTTTAATTTGGAGCTCTTCAAGCAACAATTTTTGGTAGAGAACTGGGTCTAAGAAGGATTATCTTGGAAGGTGGCTATCTTCAAGTGATTAATAGCATCACACAACAAGATACCTCTTGGAATAGTGCAGGCCTTGCAGGATGATAATCACAGATGTGACAAGCTAAGAAGTGGAATTTTAGGCATGTTAGAAGGGAAGTTAATGTTGTACGTGGCTCATTGTTTAGCTAAGAATGCTTTAGAATTAGATCAGGAGGATTCTATTCAGAGGGAGGATTGTCCATCTTGTATTCTTTCTCTTCTTTGATGAAGGTTTATCAATAAATATATGCTATTCTTCACAAAAAACGAAAAAAAAAAAAAAAAAAAAAAAAAAAAAAAAAAAAAAAAAAAAAAAAAAACAAAACAAAAGGTGTGATTTGGATAGTGAAATGAGATTAAATTATTTTAGATAAAAGTTAAAAGTTGAATAAAATATTGTTAGAATATTATTTTTTAATATTAAGAAATTCTATATACCACACTCTCATCCTACTATGTAAGATGATTCAATAGTGATAAATGTACCACATCTTATATAGTGTGATGAAAATATGATGAGAGTATGAAGTATATAAACATTACTCTTTAATATTATTATTGTTTAGAGATTTGAAAAAATTGAAATAATGAAATAAAATGAGATGATATGAAACATTTTCACTATCCATATGCATCTTAATTCAATCGAATATGGTTGTAGATCAGTACGTGCATGTCAAGCAATACTGGAACCCTTTCCAAGATAACGTACTGTTATCAACGTACAAATTATTATTATTATTTAATGCAAATCGAAGATCACGTTGCAGAGTCAGATTCAATTCTTGATGCGCAGGAAAGTGAAGACTCATGAGGTAGAAAAAATAAAATTGAGGAACAAGTAGTCTGATTTTTCACTAGCTGGGAGGGATTGCGTGCATGGAACGAAAGCTTGCATGCAGGCATGCGCCCATGCCGCGGTTTCATGATCACCACCGCCATTAATTAAGCTTCTATATAATATAGACAGATATAAGAATATTGATCATACATATATACAGAACCCTGATGTAGGCATGACATGTTAAGATCAAAAACTGCGGCCCTCAACAAAAACATCCAAAAGTTTTTTGTTCACATTGCAGTCAATCATGCAAACTGAGAACTACCATGCATATATGCCTTTCTTATTTTGCAGTTCGAAGTAGTGCTAGATTTAATATTTCTCTCTACTATATACATACATATATATATATATATATATATATATATATATATATATATCAACATCATTATAACTTAGTAGATGCATGCATGCAACATTCTTGGGGTATTGCCTTTAAACAAGAAATCTAGCAAGTCCTATTTTGGAACCCAATTTTTGAACATCCGCTTGGACCTGCTGCCTATATTCCCTAAAGCTGAACTCTTTGTAGATTGCAGGTTCACAGCAACTCTGTATTACAGTGTCATATGCTGGACAAAAGAAATATGCAGTGGAAAATCGTTCTACTACTGGGTTTGTCACCACACGGTGTTTTACACTCACATACGTACCGTTGCTCCATGCCTACATGCATGAGATAATCAATTACCAGCAGCCAAAAAGTATTACATGAAATATTTATATTATCTCAAATTAGGTGATATGATATTGTAAAAGATGCTAGATCTACCTGAAATAAGTCTCCAATGTTGATAATAAGAGCCTCTGGATTAGGTTTAACCGCAATCCATTTCCCATCTTTCACCAATTGCAGTCCACCAACCTGGTCTTGATGCAATATTGTGAGGAAGTCACTATCAGTGTGTGGCGTTAGACCAAATACCTGATCATCTAGAGCGATTGGGCAAGGTGGGTAGTGATTCATTCGAAGATAGCAAGTGCTTGGCAAACAATTTTCTTGAAAGAAAGTTGACTCGTGACCCATTTTCTCAGCCAAGATCTCAGCTAGTTTTTGTGCCAAATTCGATACTGCCGTAACAAACTGTTGCACTATTGTACTGGATGATTACAAGGCAAGTAATTATGTTAGACTAAGCAAATAAATTAGCAGGGCGCCCAGAGACGTAAATAGGGTTATCTAATCTAGAATATTATATGGCACAACACTCACAAACTTTGGATATTATTGGCTTGTCAAAGCACAAAACACCTAGGATTAACCATTAAATCTCAAGGACGCATGAAAATGCAAGATTTTCTTGAAAACGCACTTGGATTAGTGATGGTTCAACACATCAAGAATCGATACATAATGATGAAGGCTACTTTATACGTATGCACCACATGATAACTTAGGCCCTGTTTAGATGTTGAGCTGAATTGAGATGAGTTGAATTCTTTACGAATAGTAGTACTGAGTTAAGATAGTGGAGTGAGTTTTGTGAAACTCACCTAAGATGAGTTTATATGTGTTTGGATGTTAAAATGAGTTTAGATGTATTTATAAAAAATTGAAAAATGTAGTGGGTCCAATGTGTAAATAGGTGTTGAGTTAAAAAAATTTGTGAGTCCTATGTGTAAAGAGGTTTTGAGTTAAAATGAGTTTAGTGATTTGAGAGTTAGGTGTTTAGATGTTAGATTTAGTTTAAAATTAGACTAAAGTCTAGTTTGGTTACACAAAACTAGATTATCTTATCTCATCTCACCTCATATAATTATTATAACTTTCTTAAACTCTCACACAAAATATAGTAAACAATTAAGTATTTCAAATCTCAAAATAAAATTATATTAAAAAATTATATTATAATAATATTTTATTTAATTTTTAATAAAACATTTCATCTTATCTAAATTGCATACTAAACAAGTAGGAAATTGAATTAATTTAAGTTCAGTCCAAGTTCGTTGCTCCTTTCTAGTTATACGTGATAAAGTTCTGGCATGCCCCAGATCACCCCATGGCCCAGAGCTGTTTACTCTGTCATGCCTAACTCCTAAGCTCACTCGTGAAATTCACGTGTGGAGATGTTTGATTCTATGGTAATCACACGTGAGGAGGCAGAAAAGTGAGAAGAGACAGAGAGAGAGTGAAAGGCCGGGCCATGCAGAAGCCTGATCATGTTAGATCGTGTCTAAGATATCAGGAACTACAGTCTACATACATTGAGTTCCACGAATTGCATACTGCATGCAGCTTGATCATTTGCCACGCGTACGTGTCTTTCGCGGTACACGGATGCAAACTGTGAAATATTGTGCAGTACTGTACTGCAACTGTGCCTAGCTCAAAAGATGTGGTTCGAAAGTATCTACATGTGATGCAGTGAAAGCAGAAGGTGATCACTCGTCGATGATGCGGTGAGCTGTCGTTTCATATACTTTCTATGAAACTGATGTGAGGCAAGGAGTGAAAGTACTGAACCCCAATTAAGCATACAATACGCGGGTAGAGTTAAAAGAGACGAATCCAAAATCTATAAATTAAAATATATATATATATATATAAAAATAAGATAAAAAATATTAATTTTCTTTTAAAAGATAATATGAAAGGATAATGATTAAAAGATAATAAACGATAACTTCAAAGTAGAAGTTTGAGGCCGGCCAGTTTCGATCAAACCGGGACTGTGAAACCAGACCACCAGGTAGTTGTGCTAGCTGTATTATTGTGGTATACGAAAAACAAGTATTTGTAATGAATTATTTACGATGATAATGACTATTTACAACGAAAATAAATTACTTTTCATAGAAAATAGTCATTAAGAAATAACTAGTTATAAATAAATAATTTTTTTATAGTATACGTACATGCATGTCTCTCTAAGTAGTATTTTTCCATGATTATAAAGAAATATCATAAAAAAAATTAATGAATGAATTAAGAGGCATGCACGAAGTTTGGCCTTCGTACTCTAGATCACATGAAACGTACAATATGGAGTCTAATGATCAGTTGTAGCATGACCATCAGATAAAACCTGATCTCCCTATTCCGCGATGGGCTGTAGTACTACTTTTTATATCTAGCTACCTATTTGGCAAAGAAGGAAATAGAATATATAATGTGCAAGAAAAAAAAAAAAAAAAAAAAAACCAAAATTACTTGTTAGCATTAATATTACCCGAGAGTACTGTCGAAGCCACCCGATGAGCTATAAATATCCACCAAAGGAATGTGAAAAGCTTCTGACCATGATAACTGGCTTAGATTTGTTGCTGAAGGTGTGCCCCAACGGTAGCTTCCAGCTGAATGTTTTAAGTATTTGTCCTCTTTGATCTTCTTATCGAATGGTTGTTTGAACATCCTTTGTTGCTCAAGTCTTATCTTCTCCCAAATTTTACTAGAAATTTCATGATTCACAACTTGAAAAAAACCCCATTCTTTTGAAGCCCTCACTATCTCTGCCTTACACTTCTCTTTCTCCAGTTCACTGAGGTTCAAGCGGCTGAGATCGATAATAGGAAGCTCGCATTCCTCGACGATGAAAAGCTTGTTATCATTTTTATTGAGGAGGTCCTCCTGCGGAATGTTTTTGGTAGTTTTGTCGAAGAGGTTCTCGTAGGCCTTGTGAAATGGTGGGTCCGCGTCCATGTTGATGATTAGCGGCTGAAAGGTGGTGTGACAGAATGTCGTTAGATCTTTATATATAAGGGTATCATCATTATTTGGGCTGAGTTTTGCTGCGTATAATTATTTTTATATATTTTTTGTGTAGTTTATTAATGTAATTAATCAAAATTATTATTTTATATTAAAAAAATTGATGCAGTCAATCATATCAATAAAATATATAAAAAATATATATAAATAACTGCTTTTTCCCCGATCGTCTATATATGTCGTCATCTTTTGAATTTTTCTGACTTTGAAGGGGGGATTTGAATAATCCGTCATCCTGTGATTCCATTTAGTCCATGAAAGATCAATTTCGC
The DNA here is from genome assembly GCF_004785595.1 of Juglans microcarpa x Juglans regia. NCBI lineage: Eukaryota > Viridiplantae > Streptophyta > Magnoliopsida > Fagales > Juglandaceae > Juglans > Juglans microcarpa x Juglans regia. Next base: position 6,677,463 of record NC_054603.1, on the reverse strand, counting down.
ATTAAATATACCTACGTATATATATATATATATATATAGTTAATGAGTACTTGTAAAACAGTTGAGAATTCCAAAATTGGTGTTATGTAGATGAAATTATATTCTTATTATTGCGAATAATATAATAATTATATTCTTATTTTCTATATAGATATACATATATATCTTGTCATTTAAAAATGTAATAAAAATTGCACACAAATATTAAAAGTGTATATGAAGGATGTATGCATGCATAAACAATATTTGTCAAAATCAAACTAGCAAACTGTAATTATTTGGACTGTGTTAAGTCAATCTTTCTGAAAAAATGGAGAAAAATTAAGTGAGACTTTTCGACATGCTGGCTATATCTCATCGACTTGTTATCTCCCTGTGATTAAAGGAGCACAAAATGTAAACAATTTGTCGGAAGGTAAAAAATTTGTTTTAGGGCAAAAATGCATTTTTGTTTTTTGCAATGAAAATAATTTTTTAATAGGAAAATACTTAGTTCAGAAAAAAATATTTTTATCGTTTTTTATTTTTTTTTATTTTTTATGCTTAGATTACGTACAACCCCTCATAATAAGGAAAAAGGGTCAACAAAAATCTCGTCGAAAGTCTAGACACTGAAAATAAATAACTCTTATCCTGTTGCCGTACACGAGCGTGTACTAGTGGAGCATTAATTGCTAAACAATTTAATGAATTAATTCAGGCTAGAAACATGACTTAATTATTGTAATGATCTGCATCAGCTCAATTTGTCATGTTTATCTCTATTTAATCTCAATATATGCAGTACTGGCCCTTAATTAGTCCAGTAGTGTGATACTACTACTAATCATTGCATGCAAAATTGATCTTTTAGTGCATGTCTGCCGGATTTGTAATGAATGGTTGTAATTTACATGACTTGAAGCAACCAATGATTAGAGAGATTCTAAACCCTAGCTAGCTGCAGGTTATGTGCATCTTTTCTTACAGCAAGAAAAATATATATTTATGATGAATTATTTATGATGTAATGACTATTTACAATAAAAATAGATTCAATTTAATCGGTAATAGTTATTTTTGCTGACTATAAATAAGTAGTTTTTTAAAATATCTATACTTAGAACTGATATATATATATATAAATTATATTTGCAGTTGTTAATGTAACAAGGATCTGTCCTCCACAATTAATATATATATATATATACCTGGTTTAATTAGAGGCGGCTCCAACAGGTTGTGTACTCCACCATTAATGCTTCTTCCAATCTGCAATGCACGGAAACTATGGGGGCTTTAGTTTGTTGCAGGTAGTATTTGTGGTGCGTACCGAATTAATAGTTCTTTCAAGAAAATTAAAAAAAAATAAAATTGATAAGCTACTTTGGCAAGTGATTGGAATGAAGCTGAATTATTGATCAGCATCATCGCTTTCCTTGAGGAGAAAAATTCAAAGATAAGGGAATGATTGAAGATGAAAGATTACTTCCACCGCATTAATATTAATGGATAGACGAAGACGTGCGTGCGTACGTCTTTGTTATGGAAAGGCGCTGATGATCAGTACCAGACTCGGACGTCGACTCTGTTGACCGCAATGATAAAGGGATCAAACAAATTAAACCACGAAGTAAATAAAGAAAGAAAATATGTTAGGTGCTGGATTTTTAAGTGATTTTAGCATGTGCTAGTTATGCAGCTAGCTAGGAAGGATAAAGAGAAGCTGCAGTCTGGCTGGGTTTATAAGATAGCGAGAGATCAAAGGGATAGAGACTAGTAGTGCGTGTATGAGTGTAGTCCAGAAAGATCGGAGATCAGGCAGATATTTATAGGCCAAAAAGCAATATCATCAATGATTGGTATAGTTGATGTACGTACGAAGAAGAGAGCTATGATCTATGAAGATTGAAATCCTATGATTTGTAAAGGAACACGCGTCTCATGGTTTTGTCAGAGAAAAAATTAGGGTGGATCTTTTTTCACCATTTTAAGGCATTGCTAAAAACATATATTTCTTTCTTTTTCTTTTTTCTTTTCTCCGGCCCCTTTCTAATTTTTGTGTCGAACGACAGACTTGGAAGAACGAGAACCAAATGTTGTTGATGCAATATTATTGAAGGAGACTTGGTTCAATATACACCATTTGAAAGTTTGCTTTCAAACCTACCTAAAATCTCTCTCTCTCTCTCTCTCTCTCTCTCTGCGCGGTCGACTCTCCGATAGATCTGTGCGTGCGTGCGACACCTGAAATATCTGTGAATAAAAAGGCACAATATTATTGGTACATGGGCGGACCGTACAACCGGAACCTCTGAGTATATGTCGCCTCATCCGTGCTAGAATCTGGGCGAGTCACATGCATGCATGTTGGCATTTCTTCTAATTGGCCCCTTGGATGAGAATTGAGGCATGCAGCAGGCACATGTGCTGTGCTTAACTCAATCTGATAGAAAGGACACAGTACCACTACTCTACTAGTTAGATCTAAGTTAGCTGGATTCATGGCTCAAACTCCTCCGAACAGATAGAAGTGCATATATGCTCGCAAAATATCGATTGATAATGCTTCTTAAATATCTTGTTCCTCATCATGCATGTGTTCACGCGAGCAAGTAAACCCCCCTCGCCCCCCCCCCCCAAAAAAAAAAATAAAAGGGCATCTACAGTTAATCTTTTTATAATTACATGGGTGTACAGCAGCTATATAGCTATAATATTACACCTAGCTAGCTAGGTGTGCACGTACGTACGTATGATCTTAAGTTACTGCATGCTAGCTTACTCATTCAACAGGAGTACAAATATAAATTTCCTTAGGAAATAGGGTCAAATCAATAAGTTTTGGTGGCCATCCTAGTGTTTTAAAGGGCTTATCCGAACAGCTTCACTGCAACAAAAAAGACTTGGACGATTTAATTTTAGAGTGAAATAAAAATCATCTCCAAAAGTGAGATTTAGGGATGAGTTTCAGATTTCGTGTCAAAAAAATGATAGAAAAACAATACCGTACAAACGGATTCGAACGGTATAATTAGAGACGAAATATTTTGTCCATAATAATGAAACCGTTCGAATGTAATGTTTTAACGTTTGGATGGTTAAATTTAACCATTCGAACGTACATTTTGACGCATTAAGTAAAATTATTATAGCGGAAAATTACTCTACCGTTCGAACGTACAATTTTCATAACATTCGAACCCAATTTATTTTCGTAGCGTTCGAACGATCACATGATGTTCGAAAGCAATTTATTTTTGTAGAGTTCGAACGATCACATTACGTTTGAACGCCATTTATTTTCGTAGTGTTCAAACGTAACTTCTACCGTTTGAACATAACTTCTACCACTCGATCTGACCCTTTAACGTTCGAATGGAAAGCTAAATTTATACTGTTTGAACGTGTGTATAATTTATTTTTGTTCGAATGTATTTTGCAATCGTTCAAACAAATTAATCATGTTCGAACGTAAAATTGTAACAATTTGAACGATATTCTGGGATGAATTTCAACCGCGGCAAAAGAAATTCTCTTTCAAACGGTTTCCTTCAAATTCGTTCTAAAAGATATTTTTTAAGACGAAATGGTGATTTTCGTCATGCTTTTGTGGTTCTAACTCAGGATCAGTTGAAATAGGGGTGGGAAAGCTATGGAGTTAGCTAGCTAAACATGATCTCTTTCTTTTCTTTTCTTTTTTTGGGAAAACAGAATAAATTAAACATGCATGGTTTTTTTTTTTTTTTAATTTTTCCTGATTATTTTTAGTCACTAAAATGTCTAAAAGTGCCTTCCTAAAACAGAGGAAATGACGCGTAATCTATGGATATGATGTCAAGATCATATAGTAAGGTGTGTGATATTAATGGAGCACTACAGGAATTATAAAGGTATATATATGTTCAAATCCTTCTCTTGATCAGCTCCGGCTGGTCATGTATGAAAGCGAGGTATAGTACGTGTACCACGTCACAGTTGTCAAAGCTAGCTAGAAAGCTCTATGAAACGATATTCATGATTATTAATCATATATGAGTCTCTTCATGAAAATTTATTTCTTTTTCCCATCATTAGGACAATATGATCATGAGTTGTAATGGTGAGACTGAAGGCAAATACGTACCTGATCTGGAACATAATGGCCCGCTAATTAAATAATGAAATTAGGACTGTTGGCAAGATGCATGGAGCAAATTAAAAGTAAAGATGCATGTGTGATGCATGTACAGGGACGTACGATCGAGGGCATGCGCGCAGGACTTCGTTAATTAGTTGTAAATGGGCTAATTAATTAATGTTGGGTCGTTGAACGCTCAAAATTAAAACTTGAATACCATGCATGCATATATGCATGCTCGATCCCTTACATCTGATTCGGAGAGCTCCACGTTCGTCCTTGTTAATCATTCAAAACTGAGCTAAAATGCAATGTTTTGCATCTTTCAAAGCCAATAATATATATATATATACACACAAAATTAGTTCACAACCCGATCGTATAACTAGCATGATATCCCGGGTTTCGAGTCTTTCTACAGTAAAGGTGCTTTGAATTATTGTAATCTGCGACGTCGACTGCTAAGATCATGAAATAATGTTGAAATTGAAGCACATGAGCACCGGTGGGGATGATATACATGTACTGTGCAGGGGCAAATGTTGTTGACACTTTCAAGACGTCTGTTTCATGCATGGGGTCGGAGGTGTCGAGTGTCGACGACTCGATGGCAGGACGTCATGTCGTTTTTGGAGTCCCTGCTTGCTGGCCCTAGTCTTGCTTTTTCAGTTACATTCACTCAATGATTATGAGGCCCAGAAGATTCAGGCTTTCCAATTTTATTAATATCTCTGCATGTTGACGTGCAGAAAGCATAGGAAACATTAATGTCGACATCCCTTCCACCTGCCTCAATATGATCACCAAGTGAATTGCTCCATTCTTGCTGAATCTCCAGCCATTAACATAACATGCATAACACTGAAAAATCCTTATTCTACTTACTAAGTTATACCCTTATTCAGCTTGTTTTACTGTTTTATTAACAATCAATTCTCATCTCACATCTTAATTACTAGCTTCCCTATAAAGTTATTCAAATAGACAATATAATTTGCCAGAAACACAAAGCAATTATGCATCCTACGGATTAAAAGGCCCGGAGGCAAAAGGCGATAAGGAGTGTTTGGAGTGCAAACCTTGGCTAGTCATAGTGACCTGTAGGTTGGTACGTACTTAATTGACTTCAATATTGGAACTCATATTTTCAGAGTCTTCTATAGGCCGTATGATTGTGGATTTAGTTTTGTTAGAATTGATTCTATTTGAACAACACTCACACATCAAATGAATCTAATTTCAGTAAAAATTAAATTTAAGGGCATGTTTGTTCCTTGCAAAGTTATGCAAATAGACAACATATATAGAACTAGCAATGGAGGGATGTTTTGGAGTGTAGGTCTTAGCTTCAATGGAATGTTTATTTTCTGACATGAGATGAGAATTTTGTGAATAATAGTAAGATGGTTTGTGAATTGTAGTGTGATATTTTGAGTTAAGTATATATTGAGTTTTGGAAAATGGGAGAGAAAAAGTTGAATAAAAAATATTATAAAGTTAAAATATTGTTAGAATATAACGTTTTAATATTATTTTTGTTTAGGGATTTGAAAATGTTGAATTATTCTTTTTTTTAAAAAAAAAAATTGAATTGTTTAGTTTGCAAGTATTTGTATTTGAATGATGTTTTGGAAGGAAATGAGATGAGGTGAGATACGATGAGATGTGATGGGATGAAAATTATTTCCAAACATCTCCTTAGTTCTTGGTAGAACTGAATATATCCAAATGTGTCGTAAATCTAATTAATGATCTAATTTCAACAAAAGCTTTTCTTTTGTATTTTCTCAATATTACTTAATTTTCTTGGATATTTTTACACCTAGCTATAAAGGTAAAATTCTCGAAAGAATAAGAACAAGAAGAGAGCATGCATACAATTTCAAGCTATCCTGAGTATATATGCAGTGGAGTTGCTGACTCTAGAGACACAGAAAACAAGTGGGAGAAAAAGTGTGGGGTACTTTTGGGAGGATTGTTTTTTTTTTCCAAAAATAATTTAGCTTTTTATTAATTATGTTGGCTGGTTTTGAGGCTCGGTGGCCACATGATCACATCACGAATCACTTCATATGTTTTGTGATTCATTTTTGTCAAAAATCTTAGGGGCTAGTTAGCTATTCGTGAGACATTTGCCAAACTCCATTAACATGGGTTAACATTCCCTTATAATTTATCTAAATTAAATATATTACTTAAATTTGAAGAGGAATAGCATTCATGTGTACAAATTTATTTAACTCTTCCAAAGAGCAACAATAAATATTATAGGACTCGCAAATTGTGTCTTACGTATCCTTTTTAAACTTAAACTCTACGATTCACTTACAAGTTATAAGAAATTTTGATCTATTTACAATTGGGAGGGTATTTTCCACCTAGCCAATTCTAATTGGGTCTGGACCCAACATGGGGTCCCATTGTAGCCCAAGTCTTACTTCTCAAAGGCCCTGGAGTCTCCAAAGGGGTCCAGCCCTCAAGGTTGCATCAGAAGAAGAATGATGCATAGCTCGGAAAACCAGACATAGGGGACAAATGAGACACGCTGACTATGACATCCCCAGTTACACCTAGGATTAAAGGACTCATGTCAGCAAATAAACGGAAGACCCGAATGACCCTTCATTCTTTGACGGAGGGGACCAAAAGTGACTGCGTTGTTCATCCACCGTCAGAACTCTCCCTGGAAGCCACGTCGCATTAAAAGCGTCGTCCCAGGAGCCTCGCCGCATTGAAAGCTCTGCCTCAGAAAACCATGTCGCATTAAATACCTAGACTAAAACCAGACCGGCTCTTCCCGGGTCAGACCCGGTCTGGAACCCGAATGAATCTGGGTTTTTAAAAACCCGGATTCCGGGTTAAACCCCTTTTTTTTTTCTTTTTTTTTTTAACATAAAGGCCTACTTGTTTTGAATATTTTTTCATAAAAGAAATGTAGATATAGCATTCAAACTCTATTTGTTTAATTTTATAAAATAAATGTTTTCAACAAGTATGTTAACATTGTCGACAATAATTAAAATAGATGAAAATGGAAAGCTAAACTTTATGTAAAAAATTACTAAAGTTAGAAACAACTAATTACCTAAATGCATCTAAGAAAAAAAAATATAATATTTAAATTGCATGCAACACAATGCAATTCACTACATATTACATTATTTGGTATTTATACATTACATTACATTACAAAATATAAAATTACAATAAATGAATTATAAATCAGTAACATGTTCTTCCATCAGCAATTTGCATTCTTGTATTTCAACTGTGGCTCTTTGTTAGGATCCATATCTGAATACAGAAAAAAGAATAAGTTAAAACCACAAGAGATTACCACATTCAATATATTTTTACCTGCACATGTTGAATCAAACAAACTATGTTGTTTGATAATATCTAATACCTATTGTGATTCTGTGAATAGATTAACCATCTTATCAGACTGAACAACACTGCTTTGTAATACACAATATAAGTAATCAAAAGTTTATAATTATAAAGGTAGCTTCTTTAAAGTTTGGCACACAATAGTAGACAGATCTATTCTATTGAGAGTCTCTGGATATTTTTTTTTTTAAATTTGAAGCAGATATTACCTTGTTTCTATCGGCAATAGACTTCAGTTCAGATAGCACATAATTCTTGAACTGATCAAGGGAATAGAGTTCAGTGAATGAACTCATGTGACCATTTGAATATGCCCACTTTTTGGTGTTTTCTTCATGTGGTACAACTACTGCAACCAACATTGACTTAAAGCTATTCCCATAGACCCAGATCTTCAAAGCAATGGGAATATTATCGAATAAATGGCTTGTTACCCACGAAAATTTCAGAACCATATCCTTTGATCCTTTGCAAAAGTTATAAAATATACCTTCTACATCCAAATCTACAGCATCCTTCAACATTTACAGTATGCATCAAAATCTATATATCCACGAGTCTATAAAACTCTATTCACCACCAATCACAACTAACAAAATAATAACAACAAAGAATCTAAGCTAAACAAAAATCTAACAAAACACTACTCATGCACTACCACAACATAACAAGTTATAGATCTGGGCGACGAAATAAAACTCAAAAAGAAAAGAGCAAATTTAGCCAAATGGCAACCTCTGCTAGTCACCGACGACGATGGCTAGGGTTTTGGCTTCCCCAACACACTCTAGATACGAAAGAAACCTCCCCTAAAAGTAGAGATCTAAATGTTCAAAACAGAAAGAGAGAGAGAGAGAGAGGAACATACCAAGAGTAGCAAAAAGGCTTCTGTCTTCTGTGGACAGTGGCCTCTGATAGCACCGACGGCGATGGTTGTGGTTTCGGCGCTCGGTTGAGAGAGAGAAGGAGACGGAAAGAATAAAGAGAGCAGAGAGAGAGAGAAGTTAGACATATAAGAGAAGAGAAGAGAGAAGACTTTGGTCTGGACTTTGGGCAAGAGAGAGAGATCAAGAGCTAGGGTTTCCGTTTAACACTTTGGGCCAGAGAGAGAGAGATGGAGAGCTAGGGAATCGGGGAAAAGGGTTTGGACTCTTTGGAGTCTGGACTTTGAGCGAGAGAGAGAGAGAGAGAGGAGCAATCGCACGGAAGATTGAAGAATAGGGTTTTTTTTTTTAATATATATATAACCCGGGTACCGAATTTTAAATCCGGAACCCGGTTTCATAACAGGATCCGGCCCGGATTAATCCGGGTTTTTGTAATGCGGGTTCCAGCCCAGGTCTGATCCGGGGCGGAACCCGGAATCGGAATCCGGTTATCCGAGTTTCGGACCGGGCCGGAAAAAAATCCGACCCGGATGAACAGTCTTAGTTGCAGGCATGCAAAAAGCACACTAAAGCTTCTAAGATCCCACATACGCCTCTAGTTGTTGTGGACGTGTTTCGTATTTCACACAAAAAGTCATTCGCAACCTGCAACCAGAGAATGAAAAGTAGTTTGGTGTGGTAAAGACACCTCTGATGCCTAAGTTAATAATAGCAAAAATGTGTGTTATATTTGTTATGTAACCAAAAGTAATCATTTGATATGTACCTCGATCCCTATTTATATGGGTTAGTTTTTTCATATGTTTAAACTTGTCTCTCGATATGACTCCCTTTTAACCTTGATGGAATGCGGGCTGTTAGGATCCTGATTTTTCTTGTGTGTGCGAGTATTGTGCCGAAGGGCTAGTATCTCAGGTGAGTATCATGCCGAAGGACAATTAATTACTCACGCCGTCTATTTTGCCATTAAATCTTTATTAATGACGGTTGGATTCGAATTTCGCATTTATGTGTTTTGGTGGTTGCGATCTCAACACTTGTTAAATTGGTTTATAGCCCTTTGAGCGCATAAACCTTAATAAAGCGAGATTCGGCTTAATTCCCTTAGGGGGTATTTGACCTAGCAATATTATCTGCTTAATTGTTTAAATTATTAGTGCTTAATTGCTTAAATGATTAGTCTTTAGGCCATTATATATTGTGTGTAGTAAAATGTAAACCTAAGGTTTAGATATTTGATTTTTCATGATTATCTAAACTTCTTGCTTGCTCATATCAACGTGTAGAATGTAGGATAAATTGATTTCAATTTTCAAATTTGGTCGGTGTGGTTGAAAATCAAGTTATATATTATTAATTTATTTTTTTTGCATTTTCACAGCCATTCTTATTGATAAAATGATTTGTTTTTTTAGAAATTACCCAATATAAGAGTAAAAGTAATAGTAATAATAATATCAATAACCATTATTATTATTAGAAAAGTCTTACGGTCACAAAAGTATTATACAAAAGTAAACCCACAAATTCTCATAATTTGATATGATACGTTAGATCTACTTTTTAATAAATGTAGTTTTATAATTTAACGTATCATATAAAATCATGTCAATTTATGAGTTTAAATTTATAGAATTTCTTTGTAAATAAAGCATTTCTCTTCAAAGTATCACCACTAGGGTTGTAAGACTATCAGTCCGGACCGAAAAAATCAACCGAACTAGACCAAACCGATAGTCTTATAGGTCGGTCTCGGTCCCAACATGTAGAAAAATTCAGTAATCAGTCTGGTCTAAGGGATGACCATTGACCATATAAAATGTCAAATAAATATGTTATCAATTAACTAATATATCAAATGATAAATCATGTTATTATACGTAAATACATATTCTACTATCTGTACCTAATTAAAGTAATTAGGTATTTTTTTTTTTAAATACCTAAGTTGCAAGTAAACATGAAGAATATAATATATATATATATATATAATGAAATTATTAGTTACATAATCTACATCAAAGAGTTTATTTAATTTTAATTTTACTAATTTAACTAATTTTTTATATTAATTTTTTTGTCAAAAAAAAAATATTCATGGACCGAATCGAAACGATTGGACCGATAGCTAAAAGTCTGATCTGATCTAGGAACAATCGGTTCGGTCTGATTTCAAAAAAATGATGGATCGAGATTTTGGATCTGTAAACCCCCGGACCGGACCACTACGATGACGAAGAAACTGGAAGGGCCTGGGCCGAGACCTACCAACAAAGTTAGTCCAAATCTTAAAAAATCCAATGATTCTTGATTGGTGGGTCCACATAGCAAGAAAATCACAAAAGAAATTGGGGGAAAAAAAAAAAAAAAAAAAAAAAAAAAAAAACAAGGAGAAACATGATAGCTTCATCGACCCTGAGTCTCTCGAGCTTGCGAGCCACACCTGCCTCATCCAACCAAGTCCCTTCCGAACCCGACCCCGAGCCACGAGTTCGGAGACTCAAGGGCAGCGGTCAGCTGAACCGGTGGTCCAGGGCCCGAGCTATAAGGTCCGGCCGCAAGTTGGAGCGGCCGGGCAATCGTGCCCAGTTGGTGGAAGCGAAGCCTCCGGTTCGACCGAGAGATGGCCTATCCCAAGACCTTTTTTCCGTTACCGGAAGTGTCGGAGACGGTGAAGTGGAGATGAGAGGGGCGAAATCGATATACATGGTTTCTGACGGGACTGGGTGGACGGTGGAGCATTCTGTCAACGCGGCGTTGGGGCAGTTTGACCACTGCTTGGTGGACCGGGGATGTCCTGTAAATACCCATTTGTTTTCTGGGGTAAGATGTCTGTCTTCTAGGTTATTTTTTAACCGAGTAATGGGCTACTAACTCGCATTGTCCTCAGTTGTTTTCTTCTATTTTATAAGTTTTTGAACTGCTTATTGGTAACTTTCCTGTAGTCCCTATGGACTAATGTGGTATAAATTTTGAGTCTTTGAATGGTTCTTCAGTATTCAGTAAGGTATCTGGGGAGTCATAGTAAGTTTCTGATATGAAATTGGGATAATCGAGTAACTTTATCTAAAACCCAATAATAATTTTTTTTTTCCTTTTGCAAAAGCTCTGGACTCCTGTTTGTGAAGCTGATTATAAGCTGAATTGAAACAGCTTTTTGGTTTTATACATAGTCCCATTTAATAATGGCGAAATGGCTGGGTTGATGGTTGGGGAAGCAGCCCATAAAATAATTAGGAGAAGCCACCTAGGGGTGGGATTTTAGAATGAGGCAGCCAACAGATTATTAGGCTAAGTTAAGTTTCTTCATATCGTGCCCCAGCATTTGTCTATCTTATCAACTAAGCTAATCTGCACGTCGGGTTGGGTTGCTTTTAAGCTATCCGACTATAAGCCAAGCTGCCTTGGATCATCCTGTAGGCTGTAGTGATCTTGAGGGCATTTGCAATAAGCAGAAGTTCTCTAGAAGCTTTTGTGGGTGAAAAAAGTTGTTCTGGGTCCCAAGTCCGACGTAGTAGAGGAGGCACGCTGTTTGTGAATTTGTAGGAGGGCAACAGTGATGAAAGCCTTCATGTAGACAAGATCTTTGTTCTTTTTTTTTTTTTTTTTTTTTTTGGGGGGGGGGGGGGGGGGGGGGGGGGGGGGTGCGGTTGGGAATCAGATATGCTCCTATCCCAACCTGATTTTGTTTGACAAAGAGGTACAGTCGAGTCAGCTTTAAACCAAAATCCAGTATTACATCATTTACTTTATCTCTGAGTTGGTCTAGTATAGCGCACATTCTCTCATATGCTAACTTTGTTATCCGTTCAGCATTGTCATCTCGAGTTCCTTCAACAATAGCTGTTCCTTTTTTTTGGTTAATAAGTAAAAGTAGCAATAGCTGTTCCTTTGAAAGTCATATAATGGAAATAATTTTCCAAAATTTTTCAATAGTTAGGAGCCCTCCCAATTAGAACTTAAAACCTGGATTGGCCAAGTATTGTGGTAGATCTTGTGTTAATGTCAGGTGACAATTGAATTGTATTGTCTGAAATTTCCTTACTTGTACTGACTTTTGTGCCCTGTCATCCACACACTTGCCAGATTGATGCTGTTGAACGGTTAATGGAGATTGTAAAGCAAGCAGCCAAAGAAGGTGCAATGCTTGTGTACACTTTAGCTGATCCGTCAATGGCTGAATCTGCCAAGCAAGCCTGCAACATGTGGGGTATACCCTCCACAGACATACTTGGCCCAATCACAGAGGCAATTGCTTCTCATCTAGGTGTCTCACCATCTGGTCTCCCCCGTGGGGCTCCTGGCAGAAGTTTTCCCCTTTCCGAGGAATATTTCCGTCGGATTGAAGCAATTGAATTTACCATAAAGCAAGATGATGGGGCGCTACCCCAAAATCTGTACAAAGCTGACATTGTTCTTACTGGTGTGTCTCGCACTGGGAAGACACCATTATCAATTTATATGGCACAGAAAGGATACAAAGTGGCCAATGTGCCTATTGTAATGGGTGTAGAATTACCGAAAGGTCTGTTTGAGGTAGACCCAGAGAAGGTTTTTGGTTTGACAATAAATCCTTTAGTGTTGCAAACAATCAGGAAAGCAAGAGCTAGGAGTCTGGGCTTCAGTGAAGAAACAAGGAGTAACTATTCGGAGATGGAGTATGTTAGAGAGGAACTGGAAGTGGCTGGTAGGATTTTCGCACAAAACCCTGTCTGGCCAGTAATTGGTAAGAGTTCAAATTTTCATTAATCTCCTTCTCTGAATTCGCTCTTATCTTTGATTTGGATTTAGTAACATTCATGTCTCAGTTTTGAATAATGAAGTTGATATGGCAAAACATTACAATAAAGGCTTGAAAGAAACTGCAAGAGTTGTTACTTCCTGCAATTTAACAAATGAAACTCACTGCTAATCGAATCTTGCATATTGTTACTTCCTGCAATTTCAGAAGTGACAGGAAAAGCAATAGAAGAAACGGCAGCGGTTGTTTTGAGGCTTTACCATGACAGAAAGCACAGGTGTTCAATGCCAAGAATCTCGAAACGCTACTAAAGATGTTAAGTTGTTCGCAAGTAGGTAGGGATGAGATGCTGATATTGCAGAGTAGAGAATTCGGCTTATATCGAACCTCAGGGCAATGGTTGAAATGTCTGGAAAAATAAGTAGCAGATAGCTATCTGACAATTTGTCACCACACCTAGCGGTGAAGTCTCCCTGAAGGGTACGGTTATTTGGTTGTCATATCCGTATCTATAAACTTGTATAAATTTGTATATAATATTCTAATTTATTTTTCCTCTCTCTGCTTATTAGCCGTGCAATAATGTCTAATATAGCTGTAAAGGTTCTTTAGCTGAAATCTATATCTTTCAAGATACTTTCAAGGTTTGTAGACAATTTTCTGTTACTTGATGTCCTAATAAATTATCAGGGGGAAAAAATCGTTGCTGCCTGTATCGTCCCACACGATTATCTGTTCAAAGTTACAGTAAATAGATTTTGCTAACTAATCTCCGGGCTTAGGCACAAGTTTTGTGGATTTTGGGGCAATGTTCATGTTGTCGTCTGACTGGTTAATCCTTACCACACTGCATGACCATTGACAAGTAATTAGATCTTGTTACTGGTACAATTGAATTGTATTTGCCGAGCCTGCATATGCATACTTTTAGCTAATAATTTGCTGTTTTGTTTATTGCTTACACTGTATGTTAAACTTCTGCCCAACTTTACATAGATGGAGATATCTCTAGTGTTGTCAGCTCTTACAGAGCAGCTCTTTGTGGCGCCCCAATTCTCCTTATAAAAAAAATACGAGGATCGAGACACCGGGATGATGACAATACGGTCACGCATCCCAACGAAGTGCCAAGTGTGTGTACATGCAATAGTGTACAAATAAAATAATACAGCGGATAGTCAACTAAGTACCAGAATTTATTTACAATCAAACATCAGTAAAAATTTAAATAGCAGTTATACAGTCATCCATAAAAATATATTACAATAGTTTTCAAATAAATAAACGAGTGATCCCAGATCACTCCTCGGGCCGAGCCGTCTCCTCAGGCTCGCCCTCCTCCTCCTCATCTGCATCAAAATCTGCGTTACCACAAAATGGTATCGCAGGTAAGTATGACCCCAAATAACAACGTAATATAAAATGCATTAAATGTAACTAACATGCATGCACATGAAAAATATGCATTTTACTCGACACATTATTTTCCTCGAAAATAATTATTTCAACACACGCCAAAATCTCATTTTGGCCCAAAATATCCGTAAAACATTTTCCTAGAAAATGATTTACCTAGAAATCCAACTCGCACTATTTTCCCAGAAAATAGTGTATTAACTCTATATGCACCATGCATTAATTCCATATGCACCGTGGCCTCCCCTATGGACCATCCGCACGTCCTGGCTTCGTAGCGGTGCTCAGTTCCGCGCCCGGCGCGTACATGGCCAAGCACCCACACTACGCAACGAGCGATGCCCAGTTCCGCGCCCAACGCGTACATGGCCAGACATCCTCTAGTCCCCGCCAGCAGAAGGACCACAGAGTCGGCACGAGACCATCTCGTTCGATCCCATTGTCGCCCGGCGACAACTCAGGGGACGTTACTCAGTATATTCCGCTCCCGAGTAACCAGAGGAGCTCCACTGAGTTAATGCCCCATCTAGGCTCGGGGTCGTGATACACACTCACCCAAAAATATTATCACATAAAATCATAGCCTTTCAAATCACACATGAGCATGAATGCAATGCATGAAAATCCAGTTTTTTTTACAAACATGATCATGCATGAAATAATGATATAAACATGCACCAACACTGATCCAACATCCATCCAGAACCAATCCCAACAAATCCAATCAAAACAACTCATCAACAACCAAACCAAATAAACCAAACCAACCAAACAACTCCAATCACAAATCCATCCGAACCCCGAACTCTTCGGACTCAATCCGGCATGCCAAAAAATACAGTGAAATGGGTTAGTGCAAAAATACATTTAAATTACGAAAGTTCTTTGGAGAAATACTTACAGCGCTATATAGCAAATTCCGAAGGATCACGAAGTTGAAAAAGGCGACGTCTGAGCAACACTACAGTGTAAAATACACTGTGGCCATGGGTCACAATATCCAACTTTTCAACGGGTGCAAACGAAGACTCAAGATTGATAGGGTAAAGCCTAGGGAGATCGGTGAAGCTAATGGTGGTGAAGGTTGGCCGTGGGTGGCGGCGCAAGGGGTGTTTTTAGGCCAAATATACCCAAAATGAAAATGAAGTTGGATGTGCTTCACCGGTGACGGATCGGAGGTGGGGTTGGGTCCAATGGGTTGCCAAGAGGTCGAGGATGAAGTGGTGTGAAGATGGTGGCCAATGGTGGTGCGACGACGGCGCAGCGGCGGAAAGAATGCCGCGGCTTCAGTGGGCTCGTGGTGGCTAACGGCAGCGCGAATGGAGTTGAGATCGGAGGGATAGCGTCGCTGGTGGTTGGGGAAGCTAGGGAGCCAGGCGGTGTCAACCACCGTCGGCACACGGCGGTGGGCTGGGCGGACGAAGAATGACGCACAGGAGAGAGGGGGGCTGGGTCGCGCGGGAGGGAAGGAAGAAGAAGAAAGAAAAAGGAAAGAAGAAGAAAAGAAAAAGAAAAGGAAAAGAAAAGAGGAAAAGAAAAATGCAGAGAAAAAAATGAGATTTAATCCTCATAACTTGGGTCACAAAAATGATCCAACAGAAAAGATTTTAAAACAGCAAGTTAAATAAAATAATTTAAACATAATGGTAAAGTCAAATTGAAATAATTAAATCCCACAGTAATTAATTTAATATGAAAAGTAATTTAAATGTACAATAATAAATAAATAATAAGAAAGCACATAAAAATTAATTTTCACCAAATTAAAATTATAAAAATAAACTTACTAAAAATTCAACTAATTTTAAAATATGAAAATAAATTTTTAAATAAATAAAAATAATTTTTTAGTAAAAATATATTAAAATGCAGGGTATTACGCTCTTAAAGTTGTACTTTCATGTTAAGCATGACTTCATTCTTCTTCCAAATGCTTTAAAAGTAATCATAAAACACATGATGGGTTGGGGATGTCGTGAACTTTCCAGGTCTACCAAATGTGAGTTTATTCAATGCAAGAAAAGAGCCAACCTCTCCTTCCCATGTTTCTGAAAATAGTGAAAGACTCAAGTGCGCCTGCCTGTCTGTCTTGCCTGCGCACGTACATACGTCATTACTTTATTTCTTGCAAATATTATTGTTTTTCTTCCCTTTGCTGGTTTTCCTACTCACATCACATGGAAGCCATATACAACAAAAAAAAAAAGACTCTTCAAGTTTGGGTGCCAAATAAGCAAACGCAAAACATATAGAAAGTACTGTGAAAGAAAAAGGATCAATACACAGTGCAAAAAGTAACTTTCTGATCCTCCATTAAGCTATGCAAAGACAGCAAATACAAGCAAGTTTAAAAAAATAAAAAATAAAAGCTCGTCTGATTGATCTCTGCCATTCATGTTAGAAGATTTTTTTTTTTTTTTTTTTTTTTTTATTGTCACGATGCAATCTGTTATTGTCTTCATCGGTAAATTCCTTTATCACCCGGAGAAAAACTTGAATTATCATCTGTGATGGGGCCGTGTAAGTTTCTGGTTGATAACTTTTGGAGTTTGTTTTGTTCTTTACACATGTCCTGCATTTTGTCTCAGAAGGCCATCGAAAAGAACCCCATACCTCCAAATTTTCAAAATGGATCCCCACCACGAACTGACTAATTTCATTCTTCCAGATCTGTTTCTGTCCTGATTTGGCTGATCAGATTCTCATGTCTCTCGAGGAAAATGCCAACCAACAGTGCTACCAATCCAGACCATTCTCTTTTGCATGGAGTTTGCCAATTGAAAGGGTGAAGTATATCAATAAGATTGTTCCCATGCTCGACCTGCCACCAAAGAATGAAATTTAGAGAACAAAAGAAAACCCTTAAGTTGGTGGAAATAAAATACTTTCCAAGGAGAACTGCAGAAATTGCAGACTTACAAGGTAGCAAAGAAAAAAACAATCTTCTTAGGATCAAGGACCCATGGAGGACGCCTGAAACTATTTCTCCTAGAAATGCATCTGCTTTCGGTGGGAGTGCCGATCATGTTGCTGGTGGTGATGGTAATCTGATGATGAACTTGTGGGCTGCTAGAATTATCCATGGTCCCGGCTGCCACCGTTGCCGCCAACTTTTCAGGAGTGCTAGACCCTATCATATAATTCATACAACATGCTAGTCAAGAAGATCATCTACGCCACCTAAACCTCCAACATCAGAATTGCACATGCCTGCCTCACTGATATGTATGCCAACAATTAAAATGGAAAGATAATGTGTTACCTATTTCTACCAAACAGAAAGAAACAAAATAGACATTAATATTTGTCCCACATTTCTTTGCTGTACACTGCAAAGCTACCCTGCAGTCTGGTAATACATCAGCTTTAGTCAAATATAATATGTTAACAACAACGACGATGATGATAACAATCATAACATAATAAGTTGATAATGGAGTCGGGAGACATGAACCTCTTGTGAGGCTAGTAGAGGTAGGTAGTAATGTATATTATATTTTACACCACATAGAGAAAATCTTTTTTTTTTTTTTAAAAAAAATACATGAGAAAGAAAGATTCGATCTTTGATTTTCTTAATGAAAAATCAAGATGTTGCCAATTGATTCAATGGATATTGGCACAGAGAAAATCTTAAATAGTCTTATTCGTCCCCATTTGGACAAAAACGTTGAACTTTCCTAGTAAATGTTAAGTTGGAACCGGAAAACTCCAATTCATCGTATCACTTTTTGATACTTAAAGACAACAAAAACAATATTAGAGATCATTATACAGTGTGACTGGGAATTTCGAAATGTTAGTACCTCTGGGTGAGGATGTAGCAGTAACAACAGTATGTTCCCTTTCGTTAGCAGCAGCTGCAGTTGTATTTGTAGTTTGAGTAATCTTTTTCTCGCCACCACGCTGAGACCCTTTTCGGGAAAGGCTTCTCTGCAACTTAATTCATCCATGAGAATGCGTCAAAACCAAGAATATTTAAACAGGGCAAAGACAGACCCTCCTTTTAAGAAAGAAGAATAATTCAGTTGTCTTAATTGTTTGCTTTTTTCAAGGCATATTATTAAAGAAGAGGGAGGGAAAGTGCATTGGTAATGGTGGCAGATAGGAACGCTTGAGATAGACATTATCCCCGTTTGTATACTTTTGCATCAAATGCTAACGTGCTATCTCAGAAACATGCTTGTTTCCTCGATCCATTTCAAGGATGTCAACCAATAATTGAGAAATTCACGCCACCATAAAAGATAACAAACGAATGGTTTGATTCAAATATTACGAAATTCGAAAATATCTCTCGAAGGAAAATCTGCAACGTCGTTGAACACGTGTGCTTTCGATTCAATCAAAGTGAAAATAAAAAAAAGAAAAAAGAAAAAGAAAAAGAAAGATACCAACCATTAAAAAATATAAAAGAGAGAAAAAAACTTACCGTAATTCTTGAATTTGAAGTATTTTCTTTATTGGTGCCCCGAGAGAAGCGCTCCATGTCAATAACAAAGCTATCGGATTCATCGGTCGTGTATTGAAATCCGTTTATATGATCGGAAATCGAGATTTTCTGGCTGCCGGCAATGTTCTCTTCTAAGCCACAAACCTATCAAGAATCAACCAACAACCCCAGAAAACATTCCCACAGAGAGAGAGAGAGAGAGAGAGAGCAGTGAATCAAAGCATTAATGAATATGAATGACGAAAAGATGCAAACCCAATGGAACAGTTGGGAAGAAATAAAAGGTGATAATTACAAGAATTTATGTGTTTTGTTTTGGATTAAATAGACAAAAGAAAATCCCAGAAAACTGAAGCTCACCAACTTTGTATTGTCCGCCATTTCCGTCACTTTCTAGGAAGACAAAGTCGTTCGTAGAAAACAAAATGCAAACAGAGAAGGACTGGACGAGAGTCTACGGCGTCACCGTGGCGGACCGAATGGGGCAATCGCTATCTACTAGACCTGATTGGAAGAAAAAATAATAAAGAGAAGAGATCCCATTGGCCACAAGTCAACACTGAGATTATAAACAAACACGCAGTGGAACAAGTCTCCGGAACGATAACAAAGAAACTCTTAACCAACAACCACCTCTTTTTTTTTTTTTTTTTTTTCTTCTTCTTGTTTTCTTCTTCAACTGCTTCGGTTACTTGGTTGAAAATCACAAACCCGTTATAATCCGAGAAAGGACTAACTGTTCGATCGGGGGCAACCTTAATTTGTTCTTCCTCGACCTATCCCAAAGGAGAAACAAACAACGTTAATCAAACAAATTAAAACATTTAATGTTATTTTTCATGAGAAACGTTGTCGATCAACCTGCCTATAAACACTGCCTTTCTTTTTTTGTCTGATCGTGAAGAGAATTCTCGTGACTTGGGAGGTAGAGATACGGAGAAAGGGATGGAAAAAGAGTCGATCGGGGACTCTTTCCCGGAAGAAGAAAACCGCGGTGGGATTGAAAAAGGGTAGAGAGAATGATCTTGTGGGTCTCTATAACGTTGGAAACACTGGGAATTTTCGTATTTTCTGGGGCTTCGGCTTTCTCTGGCTTTTTTATACGGCATGATGAGTGTTTTTTTTATGCCAGTTTCGCAACGTTTTATTAGTACTTTTGTGATTATTGCACGCAGGGTTACCACGTGTAAGTACTTCCTCGACTCTAGTTTTTAAATTATAGTTTTTTAAAATTATTGAGAGAAGATACTCTCAAGTCAATTTTTGATATTACATTCTAAAAAACTTATTCACAAACCGATCTTTTAGAACAGCAAGTATTATGTCATTCAACATGTAACAAGAGCAAATTCTACCTTCAAAATAAGATGTTACTTTAATTCACATTTAGATTATGAGTCGTACACGCGCATGAATTAAGACTAACCGATTTTGAACGTAGATTAAATTGAAATCAACTCGTTTCAGTTTAATCTTAAACTGAATCTAACATCCAAATACTTAATTCTCAAATCATTAAATTCATCTTAACTCAAAACCTCTTTATACGTGAGACTGATAATCTTTTTAACTCAGCACCTCTTTAAACGTGAGACTCACAACTTTTTTCAACTTCTTATAAATATATCTAAACTCATTTTAACGTCTAAATATATCTACTCATATTAGGTGAGCCCTACAAAACTTACTTAACTATTTCAACTCATGATTACTATTATAAAAAATTCAATTCAACTTAACATTCAAGACCTAATTTTATTGTTCATCTCTATCTCTATATGCGCACGTGAAAGTATGTCTACTCATCATTTTTGTTAGATTATTTGTTGGTATGAGGCAGATACTCCCTTTCTAAAATAGTGAGCCACCAAATAAGTTTTTTTAAGATTTATCTATTTATTTTTAAATAGAATGTCCTAAATTTAAAAAATTTTACATATAAACTTTATACCATACATCTCTATTTAATTAATATGTAATTTTTTATTTGTTTTATTCTATTTTAATGTTTAAATATATGTGTGTTTAAATAGAATGACAAAAATAAAAATCAAATTTTGTTACATAAATTGGTGTGTTAATACATCACTTATAATAAGACCCATTTTAACTTTAAAAAAAAAATAAAACACTAATTATTTTTTAGCATAACTAATGTAAAAAGTTTCCAACCTTCTATATCAACGGTGTATTGGGTATGTTAAAAAAATAGTGTGTTAAGTAGACTTTCTCTAACATTAGAAAAGATTAGTGTTAGATATAGTCATATAGTATGTATGTTCTACATACTTCATTTAAAAAAATAGGATCTATATTAAAAAAAAAATGATTTTTAAAAAAGGTATGTAGGACGGCATATCTTACTATTGTAAATATTATTTTTTGACTATAGAAATCATTTTCAACAAGAGATAAGGACGAATCTTAATCAAGATTACAGTCGATCTCAACTTGTGATCAAAGGATGATGAAAACAAATTCTAATAATAATGATGATAACGTTGAGTAGTCCCAAAAGAGTGAGCGAGAGAGAGAGAGAGAGAGAGAGAGAGAGAGAGAGCAAAATGTGGAAGAGGATTAGGCGTGTGATTGTGTCGGGGTAGCTGAATGGTTGTGGAAGGAGTCGATAACGTGTGCGTGTGTTGCTTTATTGAGGATGATTTGGACAGTCTTTTGAATCTTTCGATGTTTATTTATTTATTTGTTTTTATACACTGGGGAAGGGGGGTCGAACCGCAATCAGGCGCCATGGGCCATAGGCTGTTCCTTTGGATGTTGAAGAGGAGAGGACTCATCATACTTTTTTAATTTTTTCCTGTATTTGTGATTGAAATACTGAGCCTTACGTGTTGGCGTAACGCACGCTATTGCTGTTTTCAGTTAGATCTAAACACCATTATTTCGCGGCGATTAAGACCAACCGATTTATACTCTTTTTACCCATAAAAAGAAATTATACTCTTTTTATTATTATTATTATTATTGCAATTTAATTCTCCTTTTTAATTTTAATCTCTCATTTAATATTAAAAATATTTCATATCATATATAAATAATAATATAAATAATCATAAATTATTTATAAATAATAAATAATAATAATATAAAAAAAATCTTAAAACAATTGTATTTTTAAACGTATTCTATAAGTTACCTCAGAATTCTCAAAACCTAACAAGTTATTGATATTGGAGGACAATCTAGCCCCAACTGTATTTGTATTTTATAATAATAATAATAATAATAATAATTTCAAATGCTTGCCAGCCTACTAACTACGCATATGAATTCTTTATGATTACAAGAAATTGAGTTTAATAGGATTAAACATCTTGCTCTCTTTTGGAAAAACTGGGTGCCGAAATATATCTTTACCCTCGACTATGTTTTACTAAGATAGTTTTAAAAAAAATTTAATATTATTTTTATAATGAGATTTAGAAAGTTAAATTATTTATTTTATTTTGTGTAAAAATTTAAAAAATATAATAATTAAATAAAATAAGATGAAATAAATTAAGAGATATTATGAAAATAAAAAAGACGGTGTAAAAAGAACACAACTATTTAAAGTTTAAACAGCCGAAAGCAAATACAAAAATTAAGATATTAGGAGGAAAAAAACCGTGAAGAGCTTTATAGAACCATTAATTTATTTATATTATAAGCGAATGACATTAAAGAAAGAAAAAAGCAGGTGCGGCGCCGCCTGTGATGCATTGGTGGTAGTGCTTTATGAGTTTCTTCCTCATTTTCCTATGTAGAAAGTATTTTCACTATAATAATATTATTAATATTCTAATAATTCGGTTTTGCATTCTCTAGTTCTTTTTTTCTCTTAATTATTTTTTTTGTATATACTAAATTTATTTTCTTCTAATTTTTTTATATATTTACTTAAATAAGTATTTAATTTCATGTGTTTTTCTCTAACAAATTAACCAGAAAAGCAAAAACAAAAAGGGCGTTCTTTCAATAAACCAAGTGTTTAATTTGAGAAAAATATAGCCCTCTATGATCCTTAGCATCACTGATTCTCAAGAAACCATTCAAACTTTTATTTATAATTGATTTATGAAAGCATGTTCCAAATTCAGAAAGCTTTGTCCCAACTCCAAGCAGCTTTAATATTATTTTCATGGGTTAAAGTTTGGACCAGAAATAGAAGAGAACAGAACGCTTTCAATCCCAAAGAATGGAATTAAAGGCTAAAATAAAATAATATATATATTGGATAATTTTTCTGTCTCATCTTTTGGAACTTGGGCAATTGAAAGTTGATACCTTGAAAAATTAATCTAAACAAAAGGATAATGTAAAAAATAATGCTGTATGCAGTCGTAGAGTGTATAAATATCGTACAATCACTTTAAAAAGTAGAATTCACTTCTAAAAAATTAATTTTTTTTATATAAGTCTCGCATGAATTCATTTTTTTTTTAAAATGATTGCATGTCACTTGCACACTCACGATTATAATATCATTTATCTAACATAAAAAATGGACAATGATCCTTTGTGATTCTCAAACTTTCAATTAAATTAGTAATCTCTTTCAAAATATCAAAAACTTAAAACTCGTCATTTTTTTTTTATTTATGTTTGATTTTTTTTGTTAAAAAAAAAAAGAAGACGAGATGTCAATTTTATTGATAAGTCTCGTTTATATCAGACGAAAACGGTGGTTAGAAAGAAAAGTTGAAGGGTACAAAAGTTTGATTCCCCCATATAAATTTCTTAAAAACTTGAACATTCGGGTGGTTCTGTTAGAATCAAAAGGGATAAGGAGGAGAGTCTTGGTTCATTCGAGTTCCCCACCTACTCCAGTAGTTTCCTCATCTTTGGCCTTTGCCGAATGCCGATGCAATCGTTTTGCACATGATCAAAAACATCCACCACAATCCTTTTTAGAAAAATAATGGTAAAGTTATTACTCTGTTATTATCTATTTATTAGTTTTTTTATATTTGATTTTTTTAATTTTTTATTTTACTTAATGATTAAGAAAGTGAATATTAGTAAAGTTATATATTTTTTAATTTTTCTTAATGATTAAGAAAGTTAAAAAAAAATACTTAAAAAAATGATAAATAAATTAAAAATTTGAAATACACTTATAATTAATAAGTAGTAATAAAGTAGTAATCCTATCACTACTCTTCTTGGAATCCTAATAAAACAAAAGTATATATAATTTCTCATTTTATTTATCTGAAAAATAAAAAAGGGCAGAAGTGAAAGTTGAATCGCATATTCTCCATTTTTGAAAGTCCATTATATGATTTCTGAAGGAAAAGCTTCAGCTTCGTCAGCCCACTTAATTTATAACTTGTTTAATTTGCAAAGAAAATTATATATATCATGTTATTATCTCTTTCATCTCACTAAGTATGATGTGGTATATTTATTATTATTAAATAATTATTTATTATATACTTCTTTATCATTTAATGATGATAAATATGTCTCGTCTTACTTAATAGGATGAAAATAATATGAGAATGTAGTGTATAAGATTACTAAACAATCGAATAACCAAGAACACAATGAATATCCACACCGGCCAGTGACATGTATGTACCGACTGTGAAATTAAGCACGTGTAATATATATATATATATATATATATATATTTTCTTGGCATATGTACAAATCTTGTATAAGCTTCCAACAAGAAAAAGTATATGTTACTGAGAAAATTCAATTTTATATAAATATCTTCTGTTTTAATGTAAAATTATAAAAAAAAATTATAAGTTTGATATTCCCCTTATAATTTACAATATATATATCACACACTTAAGTGCTACGAAAGGGGATTCTTTCTTTCTGATAGTGTTTTTGAAACTAAAAGAGCAAAAAAAGGGATATTTTTATTAAATTGAATTTATTTTTAATTAAATTATATTATTATATTAGTTAATTCAATTTATTTTCTTCTAGATTATGTAAGAAAATTATATTCTGATATTTTTAATCCAGATTGAAAGTGCAAAAGAAAAAAAAAATAGTTAAGTAGTAAAACAATAGTAAATGAGGTGTAACAGTATCAATACTCTTTTTATAAATAGTTTGAACGAGACTTATGCATTTAGGACTTATACGCATATATCATTTTCTCTGTAACATATACTTGCTACTCGTATTTTTCTTCATAAAGCTTTTTTTTTTTTTTTTTTTGAGTTAGGGGGGTCAAACTCAAGACCAGGTTTGGATGTTATGCCTTCACGCCATATGACTTTGGCATAAAGCAATTTATTATTTTGGTTGGGGGAGCATTAGGCCGACTATCTGTTCAAATAATTTAATCTCCACCGATTTGGTCGGTGCAAATCCTAACACATGCAGTTTCTTTTTGGGGTGACTGGCGTAACCAATTATCAGCATTTGACATGCCCTGATTTATTATTTTGCATTAATTCCTTCCATGGTAAGTGATACACACAAGGCCGGGAGAGAGACTCAGATTGTGGGGGTATCATTATACCTCCCGCACTTAACCAAACTGTTGTTGTGACATGGTGTGCATATAATTTATCAGTACCAAAAAAAAAAAAAAAAAAACAGAAATAGCGTGATTGTTGTGGAGAGAGAGAGAGAGAGAGAGAGGTTGGTCTATCCACATGCTGTTGTTTTTGGTTGCTTGATGGGGAAGCTGTATAAGTTGCATAATCAAGAAGCAATTATTAATATGTGGGGATACAATGTGAACAATGATAGTTGTTCTATCACGACCATCCCCAATATTGATATGTCTCTTTAATCAGCTTTTGCTTGACAGGTTGAGAACTGTGAATTCCAATTCAAAATGACAGCTTCGCCTTTCTTGGTTGGGTGTATGTGAGTGAATAGGTCAATGATGGGGAAGGTTCCATGAATATTTTGCTTAATTTGCTGTGTTCAGTTTTTCTCACTACTTTGCGCGTGCAGTTCCAATTGGCATGGAACTTGGCAAAAATCATTGCCAGATTTGCATGTAAAGTAGCTTGAAATAAAATATCTGTCATTAGTGTGTGTTAGAATAGTTAGTGTGTTAGTGTTAAAATCCCAAATTGCTGGAGAGACATAATACAAGAGTGAATTGAGAAGAGAGAGCGCCATGATGACGCTTTCGGAACCTGCTTGATCTGAAAAGCGCATAATCTGTAGTTTGGCGCCTTTTGTTTTGCACTCTCTGTTTTCAAAGTTTAGGCAGAATGACATCATAGCACTCAGCACGGCTTTTACTTGAAGAGGAAACCAGAAAGAGACTGTGAAAGCGCGATCCACCTAAAAGAGAATATATAGAACTAAGAGGCCGTAGGATGTGGCCTTGTCTTACCCTCTTCACCAAGGAATTGCAGCGTCAACTCTATATATAGGGACTGAAATACCAAGAGTACTTTGGTTTACGAGCTTTCACTTGATCTGTACTGAGCATAGCTAGGATCGTTTTCATGGTGGAACAAGACATAACTTATGACTTTGAGAGAGCTACATATATCTATCTATCCCCTATATATCCACTATCTCAGTTGAAAGATTCTCGATCTGAAGTTGACTATGATTTTATAAAGCATCGATCATGTGTTAGATAGCTGCAGGAAGGTATCCCATATTACAGGTAACTCTTTGTCGCATGACGTCTGTTCTATATATGGCCAAGATGAGGCGGGTGTCAAAGGGAATAATAATACTTGAGCGTGAAAACATTACGTCAACGCCATTAGAAAAGCCCAAAAACTACCACATCTTCATCGACATGCTAATTAATACAGGAACATATATAGCGTGTGGTTTACAAAGCAATTAGCAAGTGTTTGTACGAGTTGAATGGATATATGAACACGACCACGTGCACCCACGGATCAAAGAACTTGGGGGGTTGCATTGGCCAGCTACGTACAGGGGATATCATGTCTCTCTAGCTTGTGGAGGAACCTACAGAGGATTGGACGAAAGTCTACGGCGTCGCTCTGGCTGACTGAATGGGGCAATCGCAATCTACTACCTGTTGGAAGAAAAAATAATAAAGTGAAGGGACCCCATTGCCACAAGTCAAACATTGAGATAAACAAACTCGCAGTGGAACGATAAGAAATAAACTTTTAACCAACAACCACCTCTTTTTCATATGTTTTTTTTCTTCTTGTTCTTCTTCTTCTTCAACTGCTTCGGCTACTTGGTTGAAAGTCGTAAACCCTTTATGATTCGAGAAAGAATTAACCGTTCGTTCTTGTAACAAATCCCAAAGGGTTGAAAGAAGAATCTCACTTGAGGTGAGAACCTAGAAAAGAAAAACATAAGAGAGATGAGGAATAAGAAAGAAGATGAAAATGCTTTCTATTACTTTTTGGTTGATTCTCGTAGAGCCCCCATTGGCTCAGTACATATAGTACTGGTTATTGTCGGAGAAAATGGTTGTCGCTGCTTTGACGTTGGGATTGTCTGACATCTATTATGAAACGGACAAGTGGTCAGTTTATAAGTATTTCAAAAAATCTCACATCTTGAATTAGTTTTTTGGGTTGAGAGAAAGCTCATGACCATACAACTGTTATCCCTCACATGACCCTTGGGCTGAAAACAAAACATTAAAATGACAAAATGTAATGGAAAGGTACTAAAAGGGCCTAAGCCCTATAGCCAGCTACAACTAAAGTCCGGTTAAAATAACATGAACCCAGAATCTAATGAAAATAACTCAATAAACATAGTGGCCCATGGCCATAAGGTCAGATCTCCTTTCACACCATCTAACTGTGACAAACCCTCTCCCTTGAAAGCACGTTGCCCACAAAGTGCGCGGGTATGTTCTTGGACGCGAGCAATTTGAAGCAGAATATTGAGTTGTACTGGCTAGATTTCTAACCTTCCTCTGTTGTTCAAGAGTTTTGCATTATCCGAATATATAATACACATGGCCTGGATAATGACGCATGTTGCCTCTCAGGTGGAGCAATAGTAACATCTTTTCCATAATGCTCTTCAAGATAAGCAAATTGCTTCTTAAAATGGTCAACAACACTTGGATACATAAAACTTTGTTGGCTCTGCTCCCTCCAAGTACTCTTTCAGCAGCTTTGGATGATACTCCAAAATCTCCCATCTTGGTAACTGGTTGAGCTGAAGGTTCCAGTTAGTTAAATTCACAGAGATATGTAGTTATTAGTTAGAGATATTTTTAGTATTGTTCGAGAAAAAATATTGAATCAGTTTAATTTAGATAATCCCTTTTTCAAATTTCGGTTTTCTAAATAGTAACTAATTTAGTCAGTTTCAATATTCAATAACATAATTATTTCCTATGGGTTCGATATCCATTTTCTTTAAAACACTTTAATACTTGTTACGATTCTGTGCACTTGCAGATATATTTTTATGCAAGTTTTTGGCACCGTTGCCGGGGATTAATTATTTGTTATTGAAATCGTTGCAAGCTAAATTTTTACTACTTTGGATTTTATTTTATTTGTTTAAATTAGATTTCAGTTTGATTTTTTTTTCAGGAATCAGAAGTGCATGCACCGATCTAAATCATTAGAGATTTTCGATCCCGAGTTTTAAATAACTTTACGTCAGATTAATAAAGAGAATAAGAAAGAGGTCGGTGCGTCTAAATTTAATATGGCCGATCAGGTGCACAATTTGTTAAGAAACTATGCTATGCCCTTTGTCAATGGGGTGACATCTAGCATAAAGTGGCCAGCTATACAAGCGAATAACTTCGAGATCAAGCCGGCCACCATTCAAATGATTCAACAAACCGTCTAGTTTGGGGTGTTGTCACAAGAGGATCCTAATGTCCATATTGCAAATTTCCTTGTGATACTTTTAAACACAACGAAGTGACCGATGATACGATTCGATTAGGACATTTTCCTTTCTCACTTAGGAAAAAAGCAAAAGTTTGGTTGAACTCTTTGTCGCCCGGCATCATCACCACCTGGGAGGAGGCGGCACATAAATTCTTAGCAAAATATTTCCTTTCGGCCAAAACATCAAAGTTAAAGAATGATATTACTACATTCACCCAATTTGAGAGTGAATCATTATATGAGACATGAAAGAAATACAAGGACTTATTGCGCAAGTGTCCACATCATGACCTCCCCGCCTGGTTTCAAGTACAAACATTTTACAATAGCTTGAGACCCACAAATCGATCTATGATTGATGCAGCCGCAGGAAAAACATTAATGAGTAAAACCCATGAAGTCGCATATGGACTTCAGGAAGAATTGGCATCCAACAATTATCAAAGGTCTGCGGAGAGAGCAATACCAAGAAAGATGGCTGGATTTTTGAACTTGATTTTATTACCGTATTGGCGGCGCAGATGGCAAATCTATCATAACAACTAGTTAAGATGAACGTTAATGCTATTCAAACTAATGTTGTTTATGATCATTGCGTAGGAAATCATTCAAGTGGGGAATCCTTTAATCCAACCGAGTCATGAACAAGCTCATTATGTGTCCAATTTTCAACGTCAAAATAATCTTTATTCAAACACATTCAATTCCTGATAGAGAAATCACCTTAACTTTTCATGGAGCAATAACCAAGTGCTGGCTAGACCACCTCAACAGTTTTCACAGCAAGAGAAAAAGCCGATACTTGAGGATATGCTTTTGCAGTACATGCAAACAATCCAAAACAACTCGGCTTCAATCCGAAATCTGGAGGTGCAAATCGGTCAACTAACAAACATGCTTACTGAGAGGACAACAAAGACTTTACCGAGCAATACTGTGACCAATCCAAAAGAACATGTCAAAGCCATAATATTGAGAAGTGGGCAGTGACCAGTCGGTAAATACCGAGTGAGATGCAGAAGTTGCCGAAAATGTAGAGTCCGAGAAGAAGAAAACCAAGTACGAGGTGAAAGAAACTGATCGGGATGTGACCGACCAGCAAGTTGAACTGACTAAGGAGAATAAAGGGGCTGTAAAACCCAAGAAATCTAGGGAGTTTATGTCTGAAACTTATTCTTCTTCAATTTATGATCCACCAATTCCTTTTCTGCATAGATTAAGAAAAAATAAGATTGATAATCAGTTCTCTAAATTTATAAGTATATTTAAGCAATTGCATATTAATATTCCTCTCATTGAAACTTTAAGGCAAATGTCTCAAAAATTTTTGAAGGATATATTATCAAACAAGCGGAAGTTGGAGGAGCATGAGATTGTGATGTTGACCGAAGAGAGCAGTGCAATTTTACAAAAGAAGCTACTGCCTAAGTTGAATGATCTGGAGAGTTTCACGATCCCTTACATTATAAGAAATTTTTATTTTGATAAAGTTTTATGTAATTTAAAGGCAAGTATTAATATAATGCCTCTCGCTATTTGCAAGAAACTAGGTCTTGGAGAAGCAAAGCTGACCACCATTTCTTTACAATTGGCAGACAAATCTATTAAATACTCGCGATGAATCATTGAGGTCGTACTGGTGAAAGTTGATAAGTTCATCTTCCCGGTTGACTTCATTGTGCTTGATATGATGGAGGACGATGAGATCCCTTTGATATTGGGCTAACCTTTCCTAGTGACCGAGAGAACTTTAATTGATATCCAGCAAGGGAAACTTGTTTTGAGGGGCGGCAAGGAGCAGGTCACTTTTGACGTATTTAAATATATGAAATTTCCTTTCGAGGTACATTTATGTTTTCAAATAAGTGACCAAAACATGGTAAAGGCTGATGAGACTTATGATGCTGAATTTCCAAAGCTACCACTTGAGGTATGTCTTACTCATTCTACATCTATTGAATCCAAAGATGAAGATGTTAGAGAGTGTGAGAGATATTTGGAATCAGCAACATCCATTTCTCTTTCAATAAAACTGAAAGTGGAAGAGCTAAACTCATTTCAACTGATGTCACCAAGTAAGGAACCACCCAAGCTTGAACTCAAACTGCTTCCATCAAATTTAAGGTACGCTTTCTTGGGCTAAGACTCTACTTTTCCAATTATTATTAACAGTTCCTTGAGTGATGTAGAGTAAGAGAAGTTGTTGAGAGTCTTATGGGAACACAAAATGGCCTTGGGTTGGACCATCTTGAACATTAAAGAAATTAGTTATTCAATTTGCATGCACAAGATTTTAATGGAGGATAATTTTAAACCGATCGTCCAACCCTAGTGGAGATTAAATTTTAAACCGATCGTCCAACCCTAGTAGAGATTTAGTCCATCAATGTAAGAAGTGGTGCATAAAGAGGTATTGCAACTTCTAGATGCCGGGATCATTTATCCAATCTCAGAGAGTTGAGTAAGTCCAGTACAAGTCGTCCCAAAGAAAGGAGGGATAATCATGATCAAGAATGATAACAATGAACTCATACAGACGATGACGGTCATTGGATGACGATTATGTATAGACTATCGAAGACTGAATGATGCAACTTGGAAAGACCATTTTTCCTTACCTTTTATTTATCAAATGCTAGAAAGACTTGCCGGCCACGCCTACTATTGTTTTCTAGATGGATATTCCGGTTACAATCAAATAATCATTGAACTCGAGGATCAAGAGAATACTACTTTCAACTGTCCTTATGACACTTTTGTATATAAGCGCATATCTTTTAGTTTTTGCAATACATCAGCTATTTTCCAAAGATGCATGATGTCCATCTTCTCAGATATAGTGAAAAATTTTTTAGAAGTCTTCATGGATGACTTCTTGATTTTTTGTCACTCTTTTAATAATTGTTTATCTAATTTATCTTTGGTTTTGGAGAGATGCAAGGAGACAAATATTGTATTAAATTGAAAAAATGTCACTTCATGGTCGAGGAGGGAATAGTACTCGGCCATCGCATTTCCTTTAAGGGAATTGAGGTCGACCGAATAAAGATAGAAGTTATTGACAAACTCCTACCACTCACCAATGTGAAGGGCGTGAGGAGTTTTTTGGGTCACGTCAGGTTCTATCGTCGGTTTATCAAAGATTTTTTCCAAATTACTAAAGTTCTCTGCAATTTGTTGATTAAATATACTCGATTTGAATTTTTTGATGAATGCTTGCATGCTTTCGATACATTGAAAAAGAAATTAATCTCAACACCTATCATTGTATCACTGGATTGGAATTTACCTTTTTAATTAATGTGTGATGCTAGCGATTATGTTATAGGGGCTGTTTTGGGGTAGAGAAAAGTTAGAATTTTTCATATTATTTATTATGCAAGTCAGATCTTAACAGAAGCTCAACTTAATTATGCCACTACTGAAAAATAATTGTTAGTAGTTGTGTTTGCCTTTGAAAAATTTCGTTCTTATTTGATAGGTTCGAAGGTGGTCGTCTACACCGATCACTCAGCCCTTAAATACTTGTTGTCAAAAAGGGATGTCAAACCAAGACTATTAAAATGGATTCTACTATTACAAGAGTTCGATTTGGAAATAAAAGATAAGAAAAGTACCGAAAATATAGTGGCTGACCACTTATCTCGTCTTGAGCTTAAAGTGGTTGCTAGCATGAAGAAATTTTTGATTAATGAGATATTCCCGGACAAGAAATTAATGGCTATACAAGTCATTCCATGGTATGCTGACGTGGTAAATTATTTGGTATCTAGAATTCTATCGGCTGAGATGACATATCAACAAAAAAAGAAATTCTTCTCCAACTTGAAATATTATTTTTGGAAGGAACCTTTTCTATATCGGCATTGTGCAGACCAGATAATCAGGAAATGTATGCCCGATGAGGAGATGGAGAGCATACTCAAACATTACCACTCATTAGAAGCGGGTGGCCACTTTAGTTGAGCAAAAACAATAACGAAAGCTTTATAATGCAACTTTGATTGGCCGAATATTTATAAAGACTTTTAATTTTGTTCATTTATGTGATCATTGTCAAAGTGTTGGTAACATTTGTAGAAAACATGAGATGCCTTTAAACAATATTTTAGTGATTGAATTATTTAATGTTTGGGATATACATTTTATAGGTCCTTTTCCATCCTTATATTCTAATAAATTTATTTATTTTCTGTAGATTATGTCTCCAAATAGATGGAGGCAATCGCCTTACTGACCAATGATGCTAGCGTCATAGTGAATTTCCTGCAGAAGAATATTTTTTCCGATTCGGCACTTCAAGGGCCATAATCAGTGATGGCGGGAAATATTTTTACAATCGCCAATTTGAAGCATTACTGACTAAGTATGGCGTTACACATCACATGGCGAAAGGATACCATCCTCAAACGAGCGGCCAGGTTGAGGTGTCTAATCGGGAGCTGAAGTGCATACTAGAGAAGACCGTGAGTGTCTCTCGGACAGACTGGGCGAGAAGGCTAAATGAAGCATTATGAGCCTATCAGACAACATTCAAAACACCAATCGGGATGTCACCTTATCGGCTTGTTGATGGAAAAGTTTGCCATCTACCCATGGAGCTAGAACACAGAGCCTATTGGGCGACGAGAACACTGAACTTTGATTTACAAGCGGTTGGGGAGAAGAGAATACTGCAAATCAATGAGATGGATAAGTTCCGCAATGATGCTTATGAGAATGTTCGGATTTACGGAAATAAAATTAAAAGATGGCACGATAAACATATTCTGAGAAGGGAATTCGAAGTCAAGTAGAAAGTTCTATTATTTAACTCAAGATTTCGACTCTTCCTAAGAAACCTGCGCTCTCGATGGTCGGGACCCTTTTTGGTGACTCGTGTCTTTCCTTATGAGGCGGTTGAAGTCCATCACGAGACAAACGACACATTTAAAGTAAATGGACAGAGATTAAAATCCAATATGGATGGAGACTTTAACTCGGAAAAGTATTCCATTGATCTCGCCAATAATAAATAATGAGAGGACAATGTCTAGTTATAAACTTTAAATAAAGCGCTTTTGGGAGGTAACCCAAGTTTTTTATTTTATTTTATTAATTTTTATTTTTGCTTAGTATTATTCATTTTCTTTCATCCTACAAGAACGAAGAGGAGAAGAGATATAAAGAGTACACAACTGCACTTTCAAGGAAAATATTCAATTGGCAAAACTGAAAACAATTAAGAAAGCATCTATTACCTTCTCTCATGATTGAGAAGAGATGTTTGTGTTAGAAGTGAGAAGTGAGAATGCTCTATTTTTCTGTTGGCGTTCAAACTTAAGTTCTTTTGCTTTGTTTGAATCATACATTTTCTTTGTAGCCCTCACCCTAGCATTACATTATAAGCTTAATAAAGACCTATTGATTTGTGGAGATAGTCTCTGTTCTACATTAGTAGAGAGTGATTTGAAAGGTAAGCCTATGGAGTTTTTAGAGATCCATTATTTATTTACTTATTTGCATAAAATTATCCAGAGAGCTAATGATGAAATGAGAGTGATAGGTATGCATGAATATGAGAATAGATAATGCGGTGGAATTGAGTTTTGAATTAACTTTTGGACTTGATTGATCTTGAATGATTCATTTAAATTATAGAATTTAGACAATTTTTGAGGTAATAAATTTTATGAATCAAATCAATACTTGTTTTAATTGTCTTTCTTTTCTTCTTTGTTAGAGGGTGAGCAAGGTTAAGTTTGGGGGTATTTGATTAGTGTTATTTTTATATGATTTTTATCACTCTTTTATTTATGAAAAGTGTCATTTTTCCTTCAATACTATTGATTTTATTTTATTTCTATATATTTTTATTTATTTTTTCAGATTTGAATGAATGAGAGGATTTAGTACAAAGGGAGAGCATTTTGATACAAAAGAAAAAACTACGAGTCTAGACCAATAAGAGGTAGCGAGATCTGAAGAAAGCAAATGAGATTGGGCGAGGAGCCTTGTCCCGTGGGCAGCAAAAAGATTTCTCTTACCCAAAGGCGAAAAGACTTACCTCTCGGTAGGCGAGGAGACTCACAACCAAAAGGCGCGAAGATTTAGTGACAGGCTCTAGGCGATTAGATTGGGCGACTAGTCAAACGACAAACTTAAAAGATAAACCTAAACGACATCTTTGGCAACAACGAGATAAAAGGTGAGCAGTTTTACCGCTCGGTAGGTTGGCGAGATGGTTCTATCATCCCAATCGGGAATTTTTCCACTTAGTAAGTGAGGAGACCAGTTATATTCAACGCACACGGCATTTACTCGGTGGGATAATTCCTCCCGACCAAGATCAATCTGCTGCTGACGACCAAATCCTCCCACACTCCGCAATTCAAGCCACATCTAACTAAATCTTCCATTTTAAATAATCTCGTTATTCTTGGGATAATTCCTTTTATGTTAATATTTATCTTTAGAAACTATTTTCCAGATTTTCAAGTTAGATTGTAGCCACATTTATCTTGTTTTCGGATTTGAGTTTTAACATCTATTTAATCTCGTCTTGTGGGATGAATATGAGAGTTTTTGAGTTTTAGAGAGTCTGAGTTTAAGTTTCGATATTTCAGAGTTTATTATTTGAGTTTCTTTCAATGAGACAGATCTGAGGGAGCAGAGGCGAGAGTCGTATGCTTCATCAACTGATTCCAACGAAGGACACAATTTTTATTGTTTTTTTTTTAATTTCATTATGAACTAATTTATTTTCTAGAACTTTGATGTGGCATAGCATTGAACACACAATGTATATTCTAAATTATTTTATTTTCAATATTTTTATGATTGAGTGTTTTATTTATTGTTCTTAATGCTTCCAATTTTCTAGCTAACTATTGTTTGATCTATTGAATCATAATGAGACCGAGAGGTAATTTGTGATTAAAGGTCTAGGATTAAGCACCATTAATTGAGTGAAAGTAGAGATATTTTACTGCGACTAGTGTGATTTTTAAGAAAAATTCAAAGAACTTAATGAGTCTTCAGTTAGTTAAATTCACAAAGAGATATGAAATTTTTAATTGGAGATATTTTGGGTATTGTTTGAGAAAAAATATTGAATAGTTAAGAGATTTTTATTCAACTTGGGATAATTGAAATTCTATAACAAGGAAAAATAAATTGTGTGGGATTTGTTAGGTGAAATCAAACGTTCTAGATCTATTCTTATTATTTTTTAAAAATATTAATTTTAATGCTTTTGTTTTCAATTTAATTTAGATAATCTATTCTTGAAATTTCAATTTTCCAAATAGTAACTAATTTAATCAATTTCAATACTCAATAGCATAATTATTCAATTTAGGTTCGATATCTGTTTTCTTTAAAATACTTTACTACTTGTTACAATTCTGTGCACTTGTAAATATATTTTTATGCGAACAGGCTTCTTCTTCCTCATGCTACAAAACCATTGCCAACTCTTTGTGTCAACCAACTCTTTTAGGACTTATATTTCATCATAAGTGTGGCAAATGGAAGGTGCCGAGGAAACTCATCATCTTTGTCCCTCCATAAAATTCTGTTAAGATCCATAATAATTCTGTTAAGATCCATAATAATTCTACTTATCATCCCCACATACCACACACTACATCTAATTTAATTTTTTTTTCATTTCTTCTATAACAAATATGTGATGTATGGATAACAAGTAGAACACCTCAATTAGTTTAACAAGAATAAAATAAAATAAAAAATAATATTAAAATATGTAAAGTGCATGGTGTGGGATGATGAATAGCATCCCTCTAAGATCAAAATCAAAACCAAAGAAATACATTATCCAAAGTTTTGTTCACTAAATGATTTCCCACAAGTTCTTTTCCCCTTCCTCTATCAAAGGGTTGTTAAGGTATTATTACAAAGATCTCGATGGGAAAAATAGGCACTATAAGAAAAATCCAAGAATTCCGTCCCATTTCAAGATTTATCCCATATAATCTAAAAACATCCATAAGTGGCAATAAATCGAGCAATGAGGATCAATATTCTTATCTAATAAAACTTGCAAACCCATGAGATTTTTCAATTGCCCTCCACCAGAGATTAGAAGAGAAGTATAAAGCACTTCAAATATCTCAACAATACCTTCAATTGTATATTCTGCATTCAAATATTGATTGAAACCGAAGATGGAAATAGGGGAAATGTGCTTACCACTGAGAATATCGCCAAATTCCTCAACTGCTTCAATTGCAATGAAAACATTTGCCATGACCTTTTTGCTAATTGTGTCATCAGTGCTTTTATACAATGCTACCTTCACATCATCAATTATTGGGAAACTCATCCCAACTATTAGCCATTAAACCCTTGTAACCGTTGTGAAGCTGAGGGTCTTTTATGACTGCCATGTGAGTTACATCTTATCTATAAAGCCGCTTGCTTCCTATGTCCATTGAAAGAGAAGACAAGCAACCATTGAGAAGATCCTTTCCATAAGTATCTACATTGTTGTACTTTGAGATTATGATCTTCGGGGTTTTTTCAACTCAATCTTCTGGCAAACCCTTGGCTCCACTAATGTCGAAGATGTTTGAGATCTCATCAAAGCTGGCTTCAGCAACACCCATCTGACTTTACACAACACTTAACACGGTCGGACCAATTTGCTCGCGAACAAGTCTGCCACTCAGAATGTTTGCAATATCCTCAATCAAGTAGAGGAGACATCCAACACCAAATTCGTCTAATTTCCAAAATGGGTGAAGAAAGCCAATCATTAGAAGAGCCCTAACAAGAGAAGATTCAAAGACTTCAATGGAGAAAACCACTCAAAATATTGCTCCAACAACATCCCCTCTAACAAAACCGCTTTCGGTCTCTTGGCTTATCAAAGGTACAGTCATAGTTCCTAACAAGTTGCCCACACTCAAAAGATCCAAGAGGAAAGTCCTAAAGTTGAAGATAAGTCTTAATCGCATGGCCCACTCAATGGTCTGATCCTTCGAGTGGAATATATGTTTGGCTAGGGTATCGTTAGGCGTGTACTCTACAACAATCAGCCTCTCATCGCCATTGCAACAATTCCCAATCAATTCACCACCATTACGAAGCCTTAGGAGGTTTCTCTATTGTAATCAGAATGGATGACCTTAGAAACTGAAGATAAATCCACTGGTTCCTTTGGAGATTCTGAGATTTTAACCATAGACATTCTTCTTCTTCCTGTATTGCCTAAATATGGTACTGCAACTAGTTGAAGTCTTTTGTAAATTCGTTAGCAAATTCATTTAAACATTGTCAAAAGAGTTTATCTTCAAACTGGACGTGGTGCCTATTTGTGTTTTGCACCCTCCAATAGAAACTCGACATGTAAGCAACTTACATTATTCACAATGAGTGTGTGTGTTGATCAAATCATTTCTCCCTTCATCTCTCATTCTCCCGAAGCCCTATTTCCTTCTCCTTTCTCCCCCTTAGCTCCCCTATTCTCTTTCTCTTCTCCCCTCTAATCTCCATTTCCGCCAGTCTCTCTCTCTCATCTCTAAGCCGTCATCTCTCTCTCCTCAGATGGTCAACATATCAACTATTTTTGGTCACTTGAAGTGCTATATGTTAGCTCAAATCTTATTTATGGATAGCTTCCTTAATCAAGTGCTTCATTAAAGAATCTAAGTAGTGTTTTGGCTGATAATTTATTCAATAAGAGTATTCCAGATCTTAAAAGTCTCGAAGTTCTTTAATAGCTGAATTTGGGTGACAATCATCTAGGATTGGAATTTTCACTAAGTAATAGTCTCTTGAGTATTATATTGGGCAACAATTCCTTCCGATCTCAACTTCCCTCAAAAGTCAGGAACTTTGTTGAACTCTAGCAGTTTGACATCTCTTTAAATAAATTTCTTGAACCAATCCCATCTTTTTTGTTCTCTCTGCCTTTGATTCAAAATGTTATTTTGGGCAAAACTCAACTAAGGGGGACTCTTCCTTTGAATATATCATGAAAATTGTTGTCTTGCTTGGCATCAAAGTCTTCAAACCTAACTGTATTCTACTCATGGAATTATTTGTCTAGCTTTGGCTTAAGAGCTTTGACCTGAGGAGAGGGGGAGAGAGAGTGAGCGACCGGGGAAGTGGGAGGTATGCGAGATTACCTACAAGCAAGTCTATTTTACACTTCCTAGAAAATTAAGTGTCAGACTTCTATTGGAGGGTGTAAATATGGTGTTTAATTACATCGCCTAGCCCCTAGCATCTCTCTTGTTGGAATATCTTGTGGCTTTGGTGTGATTGATGCAAGAATTTCTTCTGTCTTTATAATTTTTTTTTATAGTATAAAGATCGATATCTCTTTAATATCAATTGTAACAAATCTCAAAAGGCTGAAAGAACAATCTCACTTCGAGAGTGAGAACCTCCAAGAAAAATAGAGAGAGAGATATGAAGAACCTCAAATTATCACGTTATTTACCATTACTTCTCACACTAAACTATCAACTCACTTCCAAAATATCAAAAAATTAAAATGTACCATTTTTCCTTAAAAAATCAAAATTATTCCTACAACTTTTCAAAAACACGTACGACATAATCTTTCATATTAAAAAGTTTAAAGAAGCGAAATATGAAAAAAAAAAAAAAAAACCTGCAACAATGGTACTGTGAGTCACCAGACTCATGTTATTGTGGTGTGTTTTTTATTATTTGATTTTTTTATAAAGGGTATTTTATTTCTTATTAATAAGTTATGTGGCCTTTTTTTTCCCTGAAAACACTTTAATTTAAAAATATTGATCAGGCATTTAAACTATTCTCTTCTTATAATTTGACTCTTTTGATTAGGTACGTACTGTCTGATGGCAAGAGTTTTCATGAATAGTATGAAGAGCCATTGTATTCATGGTCTCTACATTACATACATACCACATGCATTTGATCTGTTTTTTTATTTATTTTTTATCTATTCTTACTAAACTAAAATAATTATACATATTATCATCCATACACTATAAATTTTATAAGGAAAAAAATTAAAAAAATTATGTATAATGTGTGGTGTAGGAACGTGTAATTTGAGGGAGATTTTATTGAGTTTTGTGAAGGTAGTGAGCTGGATCCATTCAATATATATTTGGATATTCAAAATTATATTTAGCGAAGTTTTTAAGATGGTATTACAAATACTATATATAAGAGAGAGACATAATCACTATAAAAAATAATTAAGGATGCAATACTCATGTTATCCAGGTAACAAATCTATGAGAACACTATATCATCAATTTCTTAGAATTAATATAAGGTAGTTTTGATTTATAATTATTATTTTTTAAGGTTGTTACTCCCCCATTTTTCCTGGTTTATGTTGATGAAATTTTTTATTTTTAAGTCAATGTATAGAGTATATCTAATAAAGTACTTATATGACAATTTGATTTAAAAAATAAATTTTAAAATTTGAAACTTATAAATTAAATTATACAATTATTTAAATGATGTGAATGATATGTTTTATACACCAATTTAAAAATAGAATAACACTTGTTTAATTCCCCTTCATATATGGCTCGCTATAATCACTTTATAATTACTTGAACATTCGGGTGGTTCTGTTAGAATCAAAACGGATAAGATCGAGGAGAGAGTCTCGTTCATTAAAATCCTGACCTGCTCGGCCAATAGTTTACACCCTCACCTTTGGCCTAATTTGCTGATGCATGCAATCGTTTATATATATATATATATATATATATATATATATATATATATATATATATATAACGGTTTCAGGTGCGTTAGTTCTGAGATGTACTTGACATAATAATTTAAATAAAAAAATAAAAAAGTCAGTAGCTTATTTGTTTGGAAAAATAAAATATAAAGTTAAAAAGAGACAAAAAATCAAGATTAAAAGAAAAAATCAAAACTTCAGCAAAATATGAACATTAGTTTGCATCCATATTAAATTATCTATTTATTCTCTATATAATAATAAAATATTATTAATTTTTTTATTTAAAAAAACTGAAATAAAAAGAAAGCAAAATGAGTACAATATCAGAACAAAAAAGACATGAAAAACAGATGTAAATTCATGTGTCGTGGGGCTATTAAGAGCCTTTTGGGAAAACATGATCATTTATTAAATTCTACAAAAGAGCTACACGTCAAATAGTCAAGGGTCTTAAGGACTTTCAGGTAAAATAAGATCCTTCATTAAATTTTAAAAGCTGGGAGCTACACGTCAAATGGTCAAGAGTCTTAAGGACTTTTTGGTAAAATAAGATCATTCATTAAATTCTAAAGGCTGGGAGCTACACGTCAAATGGTCAAGAGTTTTAAGAGTCTTTTGGTAAAACAAAAGTTAATGAACTTAACGAAAAAATAAGAAAATTTAACAGGAAAAAAAATAAAAAGTTATTATTTACAGTTATATAATCACTTATTGTAATAAAATAGATATAAATTTTCATTTTATTTATCTGAAAAATGAAAAGAGAAGTGAAAGTTCAATTTCGTATCCTCCAGAACCTTTCGAAAGCCCATAATTATTATATGATTTGTGAAGGAAAGCTTCAACTTCGTCGTCAGCCCAATTAATTAACTGTTTTTGTAATTGATCCGCAAAGAAAACATTTAAGAAACAAGAACACAATGGCTGTCCACACACAGTAACATGCATCATGTCTATATGTACCGATCGAATTGGTTGTGTTGGTCAATTCCAGAATCCAGATCGTCCAAATTCTCTGTTTAATCATTTCCTGACCTACATGTGAAATTAGTTACATATAATATCTTTCTTTTTTTGAAGAAAAAGGGATGTGGGGGCACTAGGCCGACTATCTGATCAAAAAATATTGTCCTACCACAAAGTTTCTAATTTTTGGGGTGACTATCGTAACCAATCAGCATTTGACATGTCCTGATTTATTCATTCATGATTTTAACTCCTTCCACGGTACGTACTACGTCATACGTACACACATGCATGGAGAGAGAGAGAGAGAGAGAGAGAGAGAGAGAGAGATTGGTGATCTATATCCAGATGCTGTTGTTTTTTGTTGCATGATGGGAAGCTGTCCAAGTTGCATAATCAAGACGCAATTATATATGAACAATAATAATAAAAGCTAATATTTGAAACGATAGGCGCGCGAAGACTATAGGGGCCAAAATGAGAAGACTACGTACCAAGACTTTGGTTTACGAGCTCTCACTTGATCCGTACTGATGATAATTGCAAGCTAGTCGTTTTCATGGTGGAAACAAGACATGATAACTTGTACGTGAATTATAAACATTACAACAAAAATTTGTTTTTGTAACCATTCTTAATCATCTCAAAAAATGAGATATAGGGATCAAATTTAAATTTCATTCTAGAAAAATGACGGAAGGTATTTACTGTTTAAACGGCATATGGAGGGATAAAAAATAAAATAACGGTCCTTAATAAAATAAAAATATTGTTTGAATGGTATTTACCGTCCCTAATAAAATAACCGTTCGAACATAAAAAAAAAATATTCTAACAAAATAAAATAAACATTCGAACGGATATTATATATGTCTAATGAAAATCTAGTGCGTTAAGTGGCAAAATTTAGTGAGATATTGACTTACCCATTCAAACAATGTACAATTAACAACGTGTTGTTCAAACATCAACATTAATCAATGTTTGAACATATATTATATATATGATCGAAAGATAAATTGGTAGATTAAGTATCTAAATTTAAAGGGAAATAGAGCTATCGTTCAAACATATATATTAATGTACCATTCAAACTAATAGGTTAGTTAATGTTCAAACTTAAAATATAAAGTTTGAACGGTAATTTATTACAGAAATATATCTAGTGGGAATGGATAAACGTTTGAAAAGTATATTTTCCATTCGAAATGTGACATTAATTTTAAAAAAATCAACTAAAGAATATATATATAATAGAAATCAATAATTAATTTAGAAAAAAAAATCATTCATAATTAAATTAATTTTACAAAACATAAAATATTGTCTATACAAAAAAAAAAAAAAATACAAATAAAAGATATAGAGATGGTCTTGTCTCTACTGACTCAACTCTCTAACGACATCCTCAACTGCAGCTAGGCGTATCTCTAGATGTGTTAGCTGAGTATTAATCGTAACCTGAGTTATACATATGACATCAATCTCTGTACATAAGTTAGAGATGTTAGTATTAATCTTTGTACGTAAGTCAGAGATGGCACTACATATGGATCTCCATACTCATCGCATCAATCACCTCTGATGTTTGTGCACAGGTCTCTGCACGTACTATATCTGTAATCTCATCATGAGTAGCAGTGCGTAATGCCTCAGCCTGCATAGATGTCTCATCGACCGATACTCCACAATCTGTCAGGTGCGTATCGACCACTGCTATTAATACCGTACCGTACCGGCCGGTATTTGCTGTACCGGCCACTAGGCCGGTACAGGTACTATATATATATTTCATACCGGTCAATATTTCGGCCTGTATCGGCCTGTGTACCGGCCGATATTTAGGTCTTAATTTTTTTTTTTTTTCATTTTTTCACACTACAAGCTCATTTTTTTACCCCCAATTCAGACTAGGCTATTTATAAATATATGAATTTATATATAATTTATTCATATATAGACTATTATTTTGAAATATAATTTATATACATATATTTATATATATAATTTATTCATATATCGACTATCTCGAAACGGTACACGAAACGGTACCGGTATCGAAATATTTCATTCCAATGCCTTGACCGGTACGGCATCCGGTACGGTATTCAAAACATTGGTATTGACAGGCTTTGGACTAGGAGCACGAAGACGAAGTCTCAAGTATCTCGTGTTTCATGATAGGGTGGAGGAGTTGATCGACCTAATCAGCTCCTGGACACGCTCAGCAACATCTGGCAAGACCCCAGCATGTAGCAGAAATCGTGTGATCAGATCCCAAAGGGCAATATATCCATCATAATGTAGGAAGCCTTTGATCGAATTCTATTGAACATATTTGGCCTTTGAACGTCAAGTTTTTACCGTTTGAGCGTGATTCTGGAACGAAACTCAATCATCCCAAAAAAAATATTCCATTTGAATGCAATCAAACAGTTTTGCTCAAATTCGTCCCAAAAGATCATATTTTTTGGATAAAATTGATAATTTTGTCCTAAAATATCTTAACTGTTATTGGAATGAGCTTGTGACAATTTTTTTTTGTCCTAATAAATATTTTAGGATGAAATCAAAATTTTTGAGACAAAAATTTTCATCGCAAAAAACTACTTCTGTTGTAGTTTTAATTTGAGAGAGCTACACACACGTGTGTATATATATATATATATATGGAAAATGATAATACTATGACTATCAAATATGTCTATTAAATGTGTCAACTCATATATTTTTATTTTTTTTGTAATGGCTAAGTATATTTAAAAAATTCTTAAAAGAAAAATAATAGAAAAAAAAAAACTCATATTTATCCTCAATTGAAATATGAGTTTTTTTGATAGCCGCATTTAGTAGTAAGCCTAACATTGTCTTATATTATATAATATCTAACCCCTACGTACCAAGGCAGATTGCTATATATAATATCTCAGTTGAAAGATTCTCGACTGAAGTTTGACTATGATTTTACAAAGCATGTGTGCTAGATAGCTGCAGGAAGGTATATATCGGGCCCATATTACATGTAGCT
Organism: Juglans microcarpa x Juglans regia; assembly: GCF_004785595.1. NCBI lineage: Eukaryota > Viridiplantae > Streptophyta > Magnoliopsida > Fagales > Juglandaceae > Juglans > Juglans microcarpa x Juglans regia. The sequence continues at coordinate 6,632,973 of NC_054603.1, read as the reverse complement.
ATGTCACATGACCTAGTCTGCACGTTCTGTATATGGCCTCGATCGACATGGCCAAGAAGTGGGCGTTGAAGGGAATAATAATACTTGCGCGTGAAAACATTACGTCAACACCATAATTAGAAAAGCCCAAAACCTACATCTTTGTCGACATGCTGGATAGATCATCAGGAACTTAGTAGCGTGTGGTTTACAAAGCATGCAACTAATTAGCATGTGTTGGTACGAGTTGAATGGTTCAACACGATCAGTACCAGTCACTGAAGATTAACCTTGGGTTGCATTGGCCAGCTACAGCGTACATGCAGGGGACATCAAGTCTGTCTTGTGGAGCTACCTGCAGGCAGGGTTTGATTGTAGCATAATTAAAAAGGTTCGATTTGAACGGTGGCGGGCGGCCTAGTGATCTTGATCAACTAGTGCGATATATCATGAGATCAAGAAGGTTCAATTATTAATATAAGAAGAGAAAAAAAGTCATCGTACGTACGTACTTGTAGGATTATATATAATAATTAGTTGTTTAGATCGATGCATGTGATATTAAATCATTCTTACGATATATATATGGGAATTGTTGTTTTGACATATATAAGAATGATTTATCAACTCCAAGGGCTGGTAGATCAGTAGTCTTGGGACGGAACTCATGCATGTACAAAATCAGATGTTCTATAATTCAAAACCTCGTATTAATTTACACTCTTTAAGGCTATGATCGGACTAAGGAGATTTCCTTGAATAACTCAACGCGTATTTGTGAGCAACTCATTTTCAGAAGTTTATGCACGTTAATTAGTCGGGACTTTTGTGCATGCAAGACATTTGAATAGTCAGACAATTACTTAATCCATTAATTACGCAGTCACAACTTGTACCAAAAAAACAAAGCAAACAGCTAGCAAGACGCCATCATCATGTGATCATTACAGCCTTTCTTTCTACAAAATCTCAGTGGCTTTGGGTTTAGTATAAAAGCGCACATATGTTATATGTTGAACAACATCCGATACTAATTACATGATCAAATTAAGTTTTCTAGCTTTTCGATCTTTACGCGATGGCCACCCGAAAGCTTTTCTTAGTTTTATTCCTCCAGTTGATCATGTTTGTAGTTCTTAACCCCGTTTATGGGCAGGAACGTCTGAAATTAGGGTTTTATGAAAAATCATGCCCAGAAGCCGAGGCCATTGTTAAGAAGGTTATGGTCGAAACCTTATCAAAAGCACCTACACTTGCTGCGCCTTTGATAAGAATGCATTTCCACGATTGTTTCGTTAGGGTACGTGCATGCATGATTAATACTACTGAAGGATGCTTCAATTATTTCAGATTGCTTAATTTGAAGAATTATCTTTACTTTCTCGATCGTTTTCATGCCTAGCTTTTAGATTGTTTCAACACATAAATTGGCTGCTTGTACGTACCTACAGGGTTGTGATGGGTCAGTATTGTTGAGCTCTTCAACAAATCAAGCAGAAAAAGATTTTGCTTCTAATCTAAACCTTCGGGGATTTCAAATTATCGATAGAGTCAAGTCTGCACTGGAAAAGGCATGTCCTGGTGTGGTTTCATGTGCTGACATCTTGGCTTTAGTAGCTAGAGATGCGACTGCAACGGTAATGATTAAACTTGATCTGCCTGCAATTAGTGTTGCTTTTGATTTAAGATCAATTACATGAAATTTTTGCATCATCTCAGATCAAGGGACCATCTTGGGAAGTCGAAACTGGACGAAAAGATGGAAGGGTTTCAAGCGAAATAGAGGCCCATGAGAATCTAGTACCACCAACTGCCAACATTACCCAATTGATAAGAAGTTTTCAAGAAAGGGGGCTAAGCATAAAAGACCTTGTAGTTCTTTCAGGTACCATAACACCATGGATATGCATGCAACACTTAATTAAAATGATTTTTTTAGACCAAAAAAAAAAAAAAAGTAATAGTGATTTAATGAATTCTTTTGATATTAATTCAGGTGCACACACTGTTGGGACGTCTCACTGTTACTCCTTCAACTACCGTCTCTACAACTTCACGGGAAAGGGTGATACTGACCCCAACTTGGATCCTAATTATATAAAAAGATTGAAGAACAAATGCAAGCCAGGTGATAATACCACACTCGTGGAAATGAACCCAGGAAGCTTCAAAATGGGTAGGATTGGAGTTCTCACAGGCAAGGCTGGTGAAATCAGGAAACAATGCAGCAAAGTAAACAAGTAAATTATATATTAAGAGACAAGGATCGATACCTACAAGCAGAGACGCAAGAAGATTCATCATTCTTCTTCATGGTTGTGATTTTGTACCTAATTTGCAGAATAAATTCTGGTTTGATTTGTTTTGCAGTCTTGTACGGTAGTTTCAGTCAAAAGTTTGCTTTTTATTCATACAATGAATGCCTGGGAAGAAAATAATTAATTTCTGTGCCAGTTTCAGTTTTGCCTAGTCTATCCTAACTTGAACATCGTTTAGACAGAAGGATCGATCGGTGCACTATTTAACAATTTTATATGGTTCTGGACTATGATTCATCAACGTACGAGACATTGAAAAAAGCAGGTGAAAACCAACTGATGTTTGGATTGTACACAATAGAAACGTACTCTTTGAAGCAGAGAACTCTTCGAATCAAACTGCACAAATTTTTGAGCAAATTTGCACGATTAAGCAAGGGGGATTCCCACTCACCAGATAGATAAACATACATTTCTTGCAGGTTCATGCCAACTACTCCCAAGATAAACATACATTTTTAGTATTTTGGCGAACATAGATACAACCAGTAGAAAGCAGAACACAAGAAAAACACAACCGAATAAACAGAGGCACACCAAACCTTAACATGGTGTGTCCCAATAAAGCAAAGAAGACAGAGTATATGTAAGAAAGGTGCACGATTCTCCGTCGAACCAAGCTCAGGTTGAATTTGATGCATGGATGATGCAGCTTGATGGAAAATAACCTCGAAGATCAAGACCCCTGCTCCATTTGCCAAGAAAAGAAAAATAGATCATCATGTGCTCTGTGTTTAATAATATAAATAATTAAGTTTATCCATTTCTACCGGTTTACCTTTTAAAACAAGCGCTGATTAACCGTATATCAAAGCATATATGAAAGAGTAATTCTATATATAACAGTGAACTGTGTAAATACTACGTAATTAATTTAAAAAAAAAATAAAGTTTATTATTAAAAGATTAATTTTTTTTATATGAATTTCATGTTTTATTTATTTTTTTCAAAACAATTACGTGATGTTTATGTATTTTACGGTTGCAAATATTTTTTTCTCAAAGTTTAAACTAATGAAAATTGATAGATTTTATTATTTATATTATATAATTAAGTAAAATCCAAAAAACTCTGTGAAATTATCCATATGTATAGATCAATTATCCCAAAAGTTTAAACTAATGAAAATTGATAGATTTTATTACTTGTATTATATTTTAAGTAAAATTCCAAAAACTCTGCAAAATTATCCATATTTATAAATCACTTGTCTCAAAATTTTAAATTAATGAAAAAGGATTGATTTTATTATTTTTATTATATTATTAAGTAAAATCCCAAAAACTCTGCGAAAGTATCCATATGCATAAATGCAGGGTACTGTTGCATAACTCAAGATTTTAAATCTAAAAAAAACTAAAGTTAAATTATTTAAATTATATCTTAATAATTATTGCTCCAACTATATTTTTTTCGTAACTTGTACAGAAGTTTCTCTCCTTTTACGTTTCATTTTATGATCCTCATGATGACTAATCTAATTAAACACCGGCCGTCACCTACATTATTTTTGAAAAATGATTTACACGACATTTTTTATAACAATTTACACAACTATATTTGAAATAAAAGATATTTTTGTAAAACATCTTATAAAAGTAATATTATTTTATAAAAATATCCTCATTTTATAATATTATTGTACAATATACTGTACAATATGTTGTATGTATATCATTACTTTTAAAATAAAATTAATTCTACCATGACTTTACCCAAACCTATGTCTAATATTGATATATTATACTTTAATCCAACTTCAAACAATAAGTAATTTAATGTAGAGTTATTTTATTTACAAATTGGTGTATAGAGTATACCGACCATATGATTACATATATAGTACTATTTGATTTGTAAAATTTAGATTTTAAAACTTCTCTTTTAAATCAAATTATTCAAGGTAATTGACGCGTTGTTAAGTGTGTTATAATCTACACCGACTTGCAAATAGAATTTTCATATAATTAAAATTTTTAAAAATGTATAAAAAAGTGTATATTAATGCAAAGCAAAACATGCCGGTACATAGGAAAGGTATAATATAGTATAATGAGAAGTGCTACGGTGACAAAAGAATTATACAAAATAATCTTACAAATTAATGTAATTTCATGTGATTCGTTGGATCTGTTTTACAATAAAAATAACTTTATAATCTGATAAATCACATCAAATCATATTAATTTATAAGATTATATATGAAATTATTCTAATATAATCACTTTGTGACTAGATTATTCATATAATATAATTCTCTTACGTGCTAATGAAATTAATGTAGGGGGGATCGAGCAAGTTGCATACATACGTTACCCATTGGTAGAACAAGGACCACCCTATTATTCCTTCCTTTCACCATGCAAAAGAACCTGAGCTCTCCCACGTAAACCCTTTCTATCTCTTTTCCGTCACTTTAATTTCCTACATAAACATGAACCCCGGCCTTTCGATACCACCTTTGTTCATCGACATTTCCATAGGAATAACTCTTCGATTTCTGTCCCCTGCAAAAGAGAATGCATAATTCTGGCCAGCTACCCGTCCAATCCAACCGCGACTCCCGACCCATAAAGCGCCACCACACCGCCCGTGAAATCGTCCACCGGGTCCGGGATAGCCTCACCACCCGTGTCTCCAAGTTGGTCTGCGCCATTTTCTTGGCATTTCTACTGTTTTTAGGCCTGATCACATTCGTACTCTGGCTAAGCCTGCGCCCGCACCGACCGAGGTTCCATATCCACGAGTTTTCGGTTCCCGAAGCAACTAATGCCCGGGTATCTTTCAACGTGACGATCCGGAACCCGAACCTGAGCATCGGGATCTACTATGATTCCATGAACGGGACAGTTTACTACAAGGATCAAAAATTCGCGTGGAAGCAGTTGCTGTTTCCGTTTTACCAGAAGCCGAAGAACACGACGGTGGTGGTAGACGAGCTGAGTGGGTCGGCATTGACTGTGAACGATCAGCGTTGGACGGAGTTGAAGAAAGAAATACGTGCGGCTGGGATGGTGCCGTTGCGTCTAGAAATAACGTCGAACATCCGATTTAAGATCTCCACGTGGCAAAGCAAACGCCATCAGGCCCACGCCAACTGTGATGTTTCGTTGGGCACCGACGGCATTCTCTTGCCAACTTATATAGACAAGAGATGCCCCGTCTACTTCACTTGATCAGAGGCATCGATCGGGCATTGTTTCCTCTCTCTCTCTCTCTCTTGCCCGGCTTACGATTTATCATATTTATTTCATTTCTAAAGTTTGTATGATCACTTTATTCATCTCATGTCTCCCTTCTATTTAAAGAACAATACATTGATGTGATCTTAGAATATTTAAAATGGCAAGCAAAACAAAACGACCTGATTAATTAATTATAGAATATTTTATTTTTTTAAAAGGAGGACGCTACTCTAATCTTTTGGATAACCCTTACTTTTAACAAGAAAAAAAAAATTGATTACAACTAAACACTTGAGAGTTACAAATAAACATAAAGACTAAAATCCAGAATGCAAGACCAAAACCAAATAGCTCAATGGAGCTATTATACGTTGCCTTGATTAATTAAAATTAGATGGTGAAAACATTTCTATGGAAAACGCTAACAAGATGAGAGAACACATGATCATGACTATGGTACTAAAGTTGTTACTGTTCTCTTCAAAGTTCAAACTATCACCCGCCCCTTTTATAATTGATCCCCTTAAAATTTTGTTACATTATTTACGTCAATTTTAAATGACTGGATCTTAACGATGGAGTAAATTATAATTTAGGTAATTTCAGGACGTTTGAAGTATGATAATTTTGATATTTTGGTGACCATAATAGAAAATGGAAAATAATTACAAGGACGGGTAAAGTACGTAAGATCATTTTCCTAAAGTGAAGGTGAGAGAAAACAAGTACTAGTGATCTTTTGAATCCTTCTTTCATGTGCTTTTGAGGTCTACAACCGTGTTCTTTGTGGCATATAATTAAGATCCATGAAAAAGTTATTCTAAAGGACTTCGGGGCTAAGAAATCTTTACCACTACATATTGTTCTGTACGTTCTTAATGGTGAAGTAACACAAGTACAGCTAGAGACGGAATTTTGTGCCAGTCTGTGGACACGATGGACTGTACATGGTGACTTAAAAGGTTTAGCTTTCCCCAAAAAGATCACATTTTTTATTTCAAAAATGATGGAAAAGCGTAACCAATGAGGTTTTGTGACTTGTCTCATGGAAAGGTCTTTGATTAGTGAACAAGAAAACAGTAGTACAAATCGTTTTGCTCTTCATATGTATAATGTTAGTTATCATGTGGAGTAAAATTACATCCCAAATGTTCAACGATCAGTTTTCTTCGGAGTAGCGTATTTCCCCTGCAGTATGGCTGATCTCGAAGAACACAACTCTGATGAATCTCGAACCATTCTGCTCGATGATTACTCTGAATCTGAATCTTCTCTATGCTGCTTGTTTTTTCAAGTTTTAATCATTCTGGGATTTTTCTCAGTGGTAATATGGGTAAGTGTAACTCCAAAGAGTCCCATTTACCTCATCACCAACGCCTACATTCCAGCCTTCGATGCTAGGAATTCTACATCAAATCACAGCCATAATACCCCATTTTTCTTGAATCTCGATTTCTTCAACCCCAACGAAAAGATGAGCATCTACTACAGTGACATCTGCATAACCTTGTACTACAGTACTAGTAGTAGTACTGATGCTGATCATCTCATAGGCTCCAGCTCTCTGCCTGGTTTCTATCAAGGATACAAAGAGACCACACCGTATGAAGTGGTTGTGAATGCTGACCAACAATTATGGAAAGGGAATAATATTACCAATGGGACAAAAGAGTTTAAGGTTTTCATGGAGAATGATGTCAAGTATAAGATAGTCGGATTAATCAAGGTAAAGCATCAGTACCGGATATACAAGGAAGCTTATGTGTCGGTTGATTCAAATGGGAAGATGATAGGAGAGAAGAATATAAAGCTACACCACACGTCCAAGATCATGACCAAACGTCATTGAAATTAAGGTTTTTTTTAATTTTGTTGGTATTGTAGGACTCAAGCTCGCTTCTTCTTCCTTTTTGTTTTTCTTGATCTACGTGTCATCGTCTATTTTGTTCAAGCTGATTTGACATTTGTGTAAGCAGAAAGTCAGAGAGCAGCCATGCATGCATGCATGTTTAAATTTGCCACTAGAGTCTTAGTACCTTGTTACATAAATAGCATCTTATGTCCATAACAATCCAATTATTAGGTCCAAACTATATATATTATTTGAAGAATTACAGATTCATTAATTCAGTACCATTTTCTATACTCAATCCGTCAATATGAAGTATTACAAATCCATTATATCTAAGATCGATGTTTCATAGGGGTCCCCACTGATCTCTACTACGTACAGATTCTCCTATTCCTTCAGGGCCATATATATGATGTATGCATGACAGAAAAGGTAGAAGTTCCACATGCATATAGTTTCTTTCATGTGCCAAGTATATATGAGTGATCAAGGCTAGCTGATTACGCGCAAGAGAAAGCAGGAATTTAAAGCAAGAATGCAACCCGGAAGAAAAGAATAATTCCTTTTGAGTAATGTTCTTCCTTAATTTCTTCTCGTACGAACAAACGTTAGTGCCTGCAGCACCAATTAATATTGAATACTGAAATGAGAAGTACTGGTTTCACTGAAAATCCTTGCGATCTAAGTTATGCAAAATCAATCATTTTTATAAAATCAAAAATTTAAACCGATAGATAAAAAGTAAATTTAATCATTATTATATTCTTGACTCTTAAATGTCTAAACCTGTTGGGGGAATACAAACACTAGGCCCAGCCCAAAACCTACTAAAGCCCTAATCATCATCAGGAGCTAAAAGGGAGAAGAGAAAAGGATAAGATCGGGAAAAATGAGCAAAAGATAGAGAAAAGTCTATCTTCATTTCTATTTATATTTATATTTTCTGTATTTATTTTTTATTTATTACTATGGATGTATATATACAGACGCGTATTAACGCTCGAGACAGCCATCGTGGACTTCAAATCCCATCATCTAGTTTTGGGCTATCTCAATGGGCCGTTCCGGCCTGTTCGATTTTTTGATATTAATAAAACCGGTTGTCCAATCAATAAAACTTTTTTTGACTAGTGACGGCGCTGTCTTCCGAATTTGCCTTGAATGATGCTTGCTGGTGTCAACAACCCAGTAAGTAATTACATAAACATAGAAGACATATGGGTTCGGAGGTAGGATAATGTTAATTTGTATTTCTGTCGGTGACATCAACCACCCAGAAGTTGCGTAACAGGGAAGACAATAGAAAATTTCTATTCAACAGTTCTACATTACAAATTATTAAAAAAAAAAATAAAAGATAAAAAAATAAAGATTCACAACCAAATCTATGTACATGACTTGTTCCCTCAACATTATTGCAGTTGAATATATATATATATATATGTGTGTGTATATACATACAGACACACTAGTAAATGCACAACGTGCAATGCACGTGCGTCTTATTGTAAAAATATGAGAATTATTATTAATAAATATAATTATAATATGTAATAAGTGTTATAAATTTATAGATATGATAGCAAATTAGATATTACTTGACTACCTATCATTTCACAATAAACAATAAAATGAGAATTTAAATTTATACAAAGTTCAAACAAATAGTAGATTTATACAAGTTAAAGTAAACCTAATACAAAGTTAAGAGAAGTGATAGATCCGTACAAGTTTGGTAGATAAGCAAACTATAGAAAGTTAAGTAACAGCAGCTTTATCAACCAATGGTATACGTTATGTTAGTGTTTTATTTAGTTATATAATTACAATACTGGAAAATTTGATGAGAATAGAAAAAATAAATAAAAAATAGGCCACATAAGAATTATATTTTTGAACTCTCTAAATCATGCTATATTGAAAATAATAGAATAAGTAGGATTATGTGGGCACTAAAACCCTTTGGTACATAAATAGCTATCGTTTCTCTTTCTCTTTCTTGCAGGCACACATAAAAGTTGTCACACCTATGAACATGCAGACAAATTTTAGGTTTAAATAATGAGATGAGATGAGATGATTCAATATGAAATTTAAAAGTAAAATAAAATATTGTTAGAATATTATTTTTTAATATTATATTGTTTTAGAATTTGAAAAAGTTGAATTGTTTATTATATTTTATGTGAGTATTTGGAAAAATTTTAATGATAATATGAGATAAAATGAAATGAGATGAGATGAAATATTTTTACTATCCAACAGACCTTAATCATATTCCAATTAGAAAGCATCCCCATGAACAAAATTAATGAGATTTAACAAATATTTAGATGTATTTAAGCTATGAATCCAACAAAAAGATACTGAAATTTAAGATTTAATGAAACCTTAAATTAATAATGCAAAAATGAGTACTAAAATTTCGTTGCAAAGCATCGAACGGTACAATGTTCTTAAAATACAACTTTAATACATTATATCTACGTAGAGTTTTGTTATTGGTCATCTTCACATACCATATATCACAATTATTTTTATTTTTTTTAAATGTTTTTAATTTTTTTTTGTTTTATTCTTTAGAAATTAATTGATTTCTTCTACTCATCATTCATACACTACATATTTTATAAGAGAAAAATAAATAAATTATATGTGGTATATAATTTGAGAATAATGGATGGAATTTTTCATTTACATGTATTCATGTATCTACATATATTTAAATCGAAAAAATTATAAAAGATGTCTATCAATTGCTGACGATTTATATTAATGTTGATGATAACTTTTACACATTGGCTCGAGGTCGTCTTTGAGTTAAGCTTTTGTCGGTGGCCGCTCCTTGGCAGCACGCGGACTGATCATCAATAGGGGGAAAGTGGGGTGCGTTTGGTTACTAAACTCACATTAATTTATTTTAATTTATTATTATAATTTTTTTAAATTTTAATACAAAATATAATAAATAATTTAATTTTTTTAAATTTTAAAATAATAATAATATTAAAAAATAATATTTTAACAATATTTTATCATTACAATTTAATTCAACTCAATTCATTTCAACATCTAAATATACACTCAGAGAGGGAGGCGGAGGAGTTGTTGGCAAAATGTATTGTGAAAAAACAGTAAACAAAATGGGAAAAATCTATGAGGGACATTACGGACAAATCCATGATGGATAAAATCGTCAGAAAAAGTTAAGCTAATTAAATTTTTCTATTAATTATTCATACACTACATATTTAATAAAATAAAAAAATTAAAAATTAAAAATTAAAAAATAAAAAAATTATATGTGATATGTTGTACGAGAATGATGAATAGAATATTTCTTAATACATATAATTATTTTCTAAAAAGCGGTTTTATGTTGAATCTAATTAGAATAATAATGGTTGACTTGATTTTGGCCTAAGAACTGATCAAAATAATTACCCCTGATTAATTGAACAATTAAGGACAATAATAATGGTACGTGGGAAGATAAGGAACGAGGTAGAGTGTCCGACATGACGACCTGAAATATTGCTCTGGCTGCTTAGAATTTAAATATGATAGCTAGCTAAGTGCACGTGTTGTTCGATCTGATTGGTTGATTGTCGAGGTCGGAGAATAAAATGCTTGTTTTAGACCTGATTACAAGCTGCAGCTAAGGCTGCTGCTTTTCCAGTCCCCAAAAGATAGTTAGGCCAACCCAAAAGATAGCACTCATGAATAGGAAGAGACGAATATTTCATTTTGAGTTTTGAGACGTCCGGATTGAGCTCCTTGTACCATATCAGCATTGTATTGGGTCGTACATTCAATTTCATTGGTTTCTTTAATTATCATGTGCCCTTTCGATGTCCGAGAAAATGCTAGTCAGTCATGTTCCTTCATTTAATTAGCGCGTTTAAATGGTAAAGTGTGTTAAGTTGATAAAATATTATTTTTTATTATTATTATTTTAAGATTTAAAAAAATTAAATTATTTATTATATTTTATATTGAAATTTAAAAAAATTATAATAATAAGTTGAGATGAGTTATATTTTCAAACGAAATCTTAATTTTTAGCAATTATATATATATATGTGGTAACTATATATTTATACACAATATTAACATTTATAATTAGTATTAAAAAAATAAATATTTTTACCAAAGACATGTCATAACACCTAAATTTTCAAAATGGAGGTTTCGGATTAGACCCCTTCTCCGAATTAAATAATAATAATAATATTTTTAGCTTTGGCAACCAATAATTCAAAAGTACTTAAAAAATATTTTTTTTAATAATAATTGTGTCAAAATTGTGTATAAGTTGTAATTATGTTATTTTTCTTTAATATTTTCCTTTCCTTTACATGCAATTAATGCTTAATTAATTAAGCTAATTATACAAATAAAAGCATTACAAAGTACACGTAGATGATATATTCACCCATACACAATTAGGGATCATAAAATATGTATCGTATTGCCTAAATTGTTCTTAGTTAAGAGTTTCAAGTATAAAGTTAAAAGCCCAAAGCAATTGATTCTGGAGGGAACGAGTGTGATACGTTAAGAAGACAACGACGGCGTTGGTGCGGAGAGCACGAAGGAACCACACAAAGCAATTTTAAAACTGCAATAATAAATAGTGAGGATCGATCTTGGTCATTGGCTGGCACTGTGAGCCATATCATATATATATCCAAGGAGAAAAGCTAAGGTCGGATGCGGTGTTGAGTTGATATTTACACATCCAATGATATTGTGAAACGTATGTTTTCTACTACAGAAAAAGTAGAACCGACTACAGGTAAGGATCTCCTATACACCTCCTCTCTCCTTCTCCCCAAGTAGACATGCGTGATTTTCGTCCCCTCTCACGGGTGTTTTTCTATAGAATTTGAAAAATTATCTTTTTTATTTTTATAAATGAGATGAAATGAATTTAAATTAAAATTTAAATTTAAATTTAAATTAGAATTTTTACAATGCGGTTTGGCCAGTCTCCCATGAGCTACCAGTGAAAAGGCCAAGGATTCTAGCATTAGCCACCCCAAGAAGCAAGAGAAGGGAAGCAATGCGGAGGACACTCACGCAGTCGGCTTGAGAGAGAGAGAGAGAGGGAGAGAGAGAGGGGAGGCGTATGGGAAAGCCTTATCAACCGTCGATTCTATTTTTTTTTCTTGGTAAAAAGTATACGTGTCACAATATCATTGGATGGTGTAAATCTTCGCTTAACATTACATCCGATTTGAAGTTTTTCCCATATCCAAGACAGAGAGGAGGGATAGTAGCTAGATAGAGAAATCTACAGCAAAAGAGATAGCCATCAAGTGGTGGCTTAGTCTAGTGTTCGCGGTGATGTGTATATAGGCCCCACATGTATAGCAGTTTGGTCGAAGGTTTCTTTTGAGAAAGATAAGAGGATTTTGCTTTGTTGATACATTCTATTTACAATTAGAAATAATCTCAGGGGTAGCAGCTTTAGCAGGAAAAAATGCAACACATATATTTCTGAAATGTTTAAAAGAGAATGCGATAATTGGCAACCAAAAATATGTAATTGGGTGTTGTCATGACTATGTAGATGCCTTTTACGGTATATTTGGTTGTTAAAATGATTTCAATCCATCTTAAAAACAATAATTAATAAAATTTACTATCTTTTTAACTTAGTTCTTACATTTAAACATATATATTAACTTATTTATATTTAAAAATATTCTAATAAGACTCACAAAATACTATTATTCATAGATCAATTTAATTAGATCAACTTAACTAGATCATCTGATATCACCTTAGCATCCAAACGCAGTCTAAGTTAATTATACTTTGTCCCTCGAACTTTCATTCAATTCACAATGTGCCTCTGAAATTAATAATTGCATCAAAGTGGACCTTCAAACTTTCAAAACTGACCAATCCCCTTCCATCTACCAGTAACATTAAATTTAACAGAAATTCACTGTAAATATGTAATTTTCATCTAATTTATTATATTTAACTATATAAAATATAAAATAATATATGTTATCAATTAATAATAAATCATATACCATATATAAAATTATTTGATACTTAAGTTGCAAGCAAGTATGAATAATCCATGTACACAATGAAATTATTTGATATTCATTAATCATATATAAATTAATAAATAAATTATTTAATGATTAATGATTTATTATTAATTGATAGCATATATTATTTTATATGGTTAATAATAATAAATTAAATGAAATTACATCTTTACAGTGAATGTTATGCACATGAATAACACGTGTAGTAAATTTTTGTTAGATTTGACGCTGCTGGTAGACGGAAGGAGGGATTAGTGAGTTTTAAAAGTTTAAGGGTCCACTTTGAGGTAATTATTAGTTTCAGATATATATTATGAGTTGAGTGAAAGTTTAGAAAGATAAAGTGTAATTAATCCATTCTTTGAATTACTTCGAGAAAAGAAAACTTGGAAAGGGCTTGTATTACAATTGTGAACCTCAAAAGGTTGTAAACAAATATCTTGATTGACTTCTTGCAATTGGGATGGAATCCAATAAGAATAATGGAGAAAGTAGAGTTGAGATGCATTTGAGAGGTTGTATGCAAGTCTAGGAGCTTAGCTAAAAGATTCTAGGACTACAAGGTCATTAAATTGAAAGAGAAATTGCAGAGACTTGTTGGTTAGAATGCGTAACCCTGATGACTGTCCAATTTAGGTATAACACGTAACATGAGTTGTAATTAAGTTGTTTCAAGGGATAAGTCCTAGCTAGTGTTTTGAATGAACCTATTTGCTTCAATGTACCTACATCATCGAGGAGGATGATATTATTAGATCAATCATGAACCGTCTGACAATACGGATTATTTGGACTAGTGTGGGTTAGAGATGGATACATGCTAGGTAGAAGTTTTAAATATACATGTTATACGTAAATGTTTTTATAGAAAAATGAGTCTCACTAAAAGGAAATAATTTATGAGAGTTGCTATATAGCATCCACCGTGTGTCACTACGTGGATGTTTTTGGTTCATGTATTTTTTTTTTTACTAGACGACTTCTCTCGTCTCTCTCATCCCTCCCATCGTCTCTCTCATCATTTCTCTCTCTCATCTCGGTGCTCTCTCTCATCAGATCTCTCTCATCCTCTCTGTCTCTCCTCGACTCTCTCTCATCAGAACGACTTTCTCTCTCATCTTGGGCTCTCTCTCTTCTTGACTCTCTCTCATCAGATTGACTCTCTCTCATCTCGGGCTCTCTCTCTCCTCGACTCTCTCTCTCTCATCTCTGCACTCTCTCTCTCATCTCGAGCTCTCTCACTCATCTCGGTCTCTCTCTCCTCGACTCTCTCTCTCTCATCTCGAGCTCTCTCACTCATCTCGATCTCTCTCATCGTCACTCTCTCTCTCTCTCATCTCCGCTCTCTCTCTCATCGTCGGTTTCTCTCTCTCATCAACTCTCTCAGTCTACAGTAATTTCAAATTTTAGAGATAAATATTATAGGGTGTTTTCATCATTTGACTTATGCCACGTAAGGTGTGCAGCGGCTGCACCCACTACAGTGGCTTCTCCCCAGAATTTTTCATAATTTATTTTTACACTTTTTCAAGATGAATCTACATCTTTACAAAAACTTGTGCAAAACTTATATCTTTAGAGTTTGTACATGTCATAATTCGGCTTCGTTTGTTTTCGCAGATGAGATGAGATGAGATGAGTTGAGATAAAAGTTGAAAATGGAATAAAATATTGTTAGAACATATATTTTAATATTATTTTTGTTTTGAGATTTGAAAAAGTTAAATTGTTTATTTTATTTTGTATGAGAATTTGATAAATTTATAATAATTAGATGAGATGAGATGAGAATGGTTGTGAAAACAAATGAGTACAAGAGGGATGTTTGGAAGTAGCTTTCATCTTATCTTATTTCATCCAATCTTATTTCATTTCATTTTATCTCATTTCATTCTCAAATATCACTCAAACATAAACATTTTCAAACTCATCATTATAAGTTTTTCAAATTTTCAAACAATTTAGTTTTTTCGAATAAAAAATATTAAAAAATTATATTCTAACAATATTTTAATTTTATAATATTTTTTATCCAATTTTTTTTTCTCATTTGCCAAAACTCTATAAAATGTTAAGGTTGTATTTGGTTGTTGAGTCAAACTTATTTCATCTCAACTCATATCAAACCAATCATAAATAGAACTCGTTACTTTTTCAACTTCTCATAAAAAATTAAACTCATTTTAATCTATTTCATACATTTCAACATAAAAAGTTAAACTCATCTCAACTTAACAAAGTTAAACCCATCTCAATAGGACTCACAACATACTATTATTCACAACTTAACTCATCTCAACATCTAGACGTAGTCTAACTCAAATTATCTCACAATTATTCACAAATTATCTTATTTTTATTTATAAAACTCTCATTTCATCTCATTTCATCTCACTCTCTAAGCATCTCAAAATCTAATATTTGCTTATTTAGACTTTTCAGGGTTTGTTGAGTCTGACACGAGGCATAGATTATTATTAGGTATTTAGCTCTTTTAAGTACGGTTTGAATTGTGAGATGAGATGTTTTAGACGAAAGATAATAATTAAATAAAATATTATTTTTTAATATTATTATTATTTTAAAATTTAAAACAATTAAATTATTTATAATATTTTATATAAAATTTAAAAAAATTATAACGATAAAATTAGATAAAATTAAATATTTACAAGAAAAATGATAGCCTTGCTACGCCGATCTACTACCCGTTTATTTTTTTATTTTCTTTCGCCTCTGCACACGCTCACTTCACTTCAAAATTTGCTGTCAGTTATATCATTTCTTCTGTCTACACATTTTCGGTAAGAGTTGACATAAATAAATGGCTTAAACTCTTTTTTTTTTTTCTAATTTTATTTTTATAATTAATTATTCGCATATTGCAGCCACAATATTTATCTACTGTCTCAACATTTGATTAAAGATAAATGATATTTGTATTGTAAAGTCTATAAGTATCGCATAATTTTTTTTAAAAAAATTAAATAGACAGTAAATCTACATAAAAAATAATTTTTTAATAATAAATTTTACTATTTTTTAAAATAATTATACTATATTTACACATTTTATAATTACTTGTAACATTACTCTTAATTTAATTGTCAATTTTTTTTGTTAGCTTTCTTTTCCCCGCAAGAGAGAGGGAGCAGAAAAGAGAGTTCAGATTACTAGTCGGCCATCAGAGGTGATGTAAAGAGGATAAAACTGCAGGTGTTTTGAGCAAAAATAAAAATGAGATTGATTTGAATTTGAGTAGTATTAGTATGCCGCCAGCTTTAACGGTTAGGTGTGTCTATGAGTATAAAATTTTATATTTTAATTTTTTTATATTTTTAAATATCTTTAAATATTTTTAACAAATAAAAATATATTAATACATTAAAAGTTAATTTTTAATTATTAAATAAAAATAAATAAATTAAAAATTTAAATTAAATAGAATAACGGTGAAAATGAGAAAGTAAATTCGTGGGCTACCATTCTTCTTTGTATGATGACATAAAGGAATTTCATAGTTTTTTTTCAGAAGCTGACACTTTTCTCTGAGCCTCGGTCAGAGTGTGATCTGAGCAGGATGAATTGGGCTTATGATGACCTGCAGACGAAAAAAAATTAGAAAGGAAAGTGATACAGTAGTAGTAGACCGGTAGTATAGCGTGGTAAGGGTGCCTACTTACAAACCTTAAAAATTTAAATATCATCAATTGCAGAATTTCCATCACCAAAGGCGACTCTTACGACCACGGCTGATGTAATGCAATGGTGTTCCTCCGATCCTATTCCCGTGAGAAAACCTGATCTGCTTGTTTTTTTCAAAGTTTTTTTTTTCCTGCAGCGGTCGGACTGCGACAGAGAAACATCAAGAAGTTGTTTGATGACTTTGATCTGCTTGTTTGACTTGCCTCTAGCAGACCCTTTCCCTATATTTGTCATGGATATGGGTTCACATGGCACGGAAATCTACAATGACAGAAGCAGGTGAAGAACCTAGCTAGCCTGTCTCCCACTCCCATCACCTTCTTTCTTTGTCCGTTTGTCGATCTCAGCTACCATAATAAATCATCGCTAAGGTTGGAATTACCTCGTCCTGACTGCTCAAGCTTCTCGTATCTCGCTGAAACAGCATAAATTACTTTACTGAATAATCTTGCATGGTCGTAGAGACGAAGAGAGTTCATCAAAATGAATTCTCTCTCTCTTCCCATCTTGTTCCTTTCCATGGTCAGCTTCCTCTGCCTGACCACTCATGCAGCCGACCCAGTTTACCTCTCCCACTTCTGTAAAAACACAACTTTCCCTCAAAATAGCTTCTACAATTCCAGTCTCAATTCCCTCTTCTCTTCCCTCTCTTCCAACGCCACCCGCTACCTCGAGTTCTACAACGCCACCTCTGGGCAAAACACCTCCGACCCCGTCTACGGCCTCTTTCTCTGCCGTGGTGATGTCACCGCCGATATGTGCCGGACATGCGTGGCCACGGCGACCAGAGACATCGCCAGTAAGTGTTCCCGGGAAAGGGTGGCCGTTATTTGGTACGACGAGTGCATGATTCGCTACTCCAATCAGTCTATCATCTCCACCGTGGCCATCAGGCCCGGATTTATGCTGTATAACGAACAGAACATCTCGGATCCGGACGGGTTTAACAGGCTGTTGAATACGACGTTGATCGAATTGGCAAGGCAGGCCTCGAACTTTCCAATCGGTGTAAAAAAATATGGGACCAAGGAAGTGAAAATGTCCGGGTTTCAAAATCTGTACAGCCTTGTACAGTGCACACCGGACTTGTCGAGCACCGACTGCAATAGTTGTCTTCTGGCAGCGATCAATCTTCTACCCAGATGTTGTGACGGAAAGCAAGGGGGAAGAGTAATTTTTCCAAGTTGTAATTTTAGGTACGAATTGTATCCTTTTTATAGAGGTACAGCTACGGCCCCCACGCCTGCTCCATCTCTACCTCCACCTCCAGGCTCCACAACTGGATCAAAAGGTGAAGTGGACAACCAATTTGGCTGCTTTTAATTCTTTATTGTTCTGTCTTTTTTGTTTCTTCCAAAGAGCACGTACCCCAATTTTCATTAGTAATACCTGGTGAAGTGGGATGCCATTGGAGTGATAGAATTATGTCCATAAACAATAAACCATAAAAATAAACAAATATACAGTACAGTAGAAGATCATAGGTTCTTTCTGGATTCTGGACACCGGTCTATATATGACTTTTAATTTTCGGGAACCTCAAATTAATTAGTGTTCGAGTATTTTTCATGAATTGAAGTTCCTTGTACTAGTACAATATTTACGTGATCTTAGTTCATAAATAGATTTCTAGCATGTCCTGAAATAAGAACCATGATGTTTATGCAGGAAAAAGCAAAATCTCAACAACAACTATAGTCGCCATTGTTGTTCCAATTTCTGTCACTGCGGTGCTGTTCATTTTGGGCTGCTGTTGCCTGATTAGGAGAAGAAAGAAATACAATGGTGCAAAAGGAGAAAATGGTAAAGAATAAAAAGGAGCTTTTATGTTCTTATGTCTGCACCATATATATGCTGCTCTGTGTAGTGGAATTTCTTACATTTCTCGTTTGCATTTGTAGCTGTAAATGATATTACAACTGTAGAGTCCTTGCAATTTGATTTTAGTACAATCGAAGCTGCCACAAAAAAGTTCTCAGATGATAGCAAGCTTGGTGCAGGTGGATTTGGTGAGGTTTACAAGGTATGAAATTGCTGATGGGGCTTCCTCTCTTTCGTTTTATTATCATTATTATAAAAGGTCTTAATTTGATATGGAAATATTTCCTGAGCTATATTTGAATCTGTAATTCGAAGTGCAAAGGCATTTTTTATTGGAATTCTGCATGTTTTGCTGAGGAAATTGTTCTAAGGATTGGTTGAAGTACATGTTCAGGGTACACTTCCTAATGGTCAAGAAATAGCCGTGAAGAGACTATCAAAGAGCTCTAGACAAGGTGCAGAACAATTCAAGAATGAGGTTGTATTGGTAGCTAAGCTTCAACACAGAAATTTAACAAGGCTATTGGGATTTTGCTTGGAAGGACAAGAAAAGATACTCGTCTATGAATTTGTGCCCAACAAAAGCCTCGACAATTTTCTATATGGTCTGTCCAACTGAATATATGTCCAATAATCCTTTCCCATCGTGCTTAAATAATAGTAATTTCTAATCTGTATTCATTTTTTATCTAGTCTTTGGTTCCTAACATGAGTAATTATTCTGATTAACTTTTGTAGACCCTACAAAACATGGACAACTGAATTGGTCAACGCGTTACAAGATAATAGCCGGGATTGCTCGAGGAACTCAATATCTTCACCAAGATTCTCGACTTAGAATTATACATCGTGATCTCAAAGCCAGCAATATATTGCTAGATGCCGATATGAATCCAAAAATTTCAGATTTTGGCATGGCAAGGATCTTTGGTGTTGATCAAACTCAGGGAAACACAAATAGAATTGTGGGAACTTAGTAAGTTCTGAATGTTTTTCTTTTGTTTCCCATGATTAGAACTAACAAGTGAATTCATTGTTTTTCTTACCATATAAATTTCTGAAATCAAACAAACACAGGTAACAAAATGTGTGTTTTGATTACCCTGATCATAAATGCCATTTATATCATATCATCTTTGAAAACAGTAGGATATGGACTGAACTGTTGCATTTACAATTATTTGAATAAACTTAAAAAGATTCCCCATTGTCTTTGACATTGTGGTTTCGGCTTGCAGTGGCTACATGTCTCCGGAGTACGCAATGCGTGGAGAATTTTCTGTGAAATCGGATGTCTATAGTTTTGGTGTCTTAATTCTAGAGATTATTAGTGGCAAGAAGAACAGTACTTTCTATGAATCAGATGGTGCTGAGGACCTCTTGAGCTATGTGAGTATGAACTATCCATCTATATATATATAGGATTGAACTAGTCTTTTTTAGGTGCAGAGAAGAACTAATTGAGATATTAATGCAGGCTTGGATGCATTGGAGGGATGGTACAGCGTTGGATTTGTTGGATCCAGTTTTGGGAGATTCTTATTCGAGAGATGAAGTCATGAGATGCATCCATATTGGGTTATTATGTGTTCAGGAAGATCCAGCAGAGAGACCAACCATGGGATTCATAGTTCTCACACTAAACAGCTACTCTGTTACACTGGCAGCACCTCAACAGCCTGCATTTTTCATTCGCAAAACAGACATGTCAACAAAGGATCTGAAGCCTGATCAATCAACAAGCAATTTAATGCCATGGTCTGTTAACGAAGCATCCATTACTGAACTACACCCTCGCTAATACCACAACCTCAACCTCAACCTCAACCTCAACCTATAGTTGCATATGACTTTTGTTTAAGGAATAGAAACTCAAAGACAATTTGTTATTTGTTTCAGATTCCAACAAGTGTTCCATCTCAAGCAGTATTCAAACCCTTCGAATGCTTGGTGACTAATGATATATGTTCTCGAGCATAAATAAATGGGGCCGGCTTCTGTAATTGATGTATGAGAACTTTTTCTGTTCTAATGAGCAAATGCAGATTGGAAGATTTGAGAAATGGGAATATGGCTTACTTGGAACATCGCCAATACCATGATCCCTTGCCATGCGCTGACATGATACATTTTAATCTTTTAATTTTTATTTCAAAGTTTTTTTTTTCTTTTTTTTTTTTTTTTAAGATTTCCTCCCCCTAAAAGCATCTCACAAAACATTTACAAAACACTTTCAATGTCATAAGAAGAATTTTCGAATATGTTTGGACAGCAAATGATAAGATTATAAACGAATATAATTGTGAGAGATGTTAACAAAGTCATACAATTACAATTACAAGATAGGCTTGTATGGAATTCATCCTCAATTTGCATCTTGGATTTTCGTTTCACCATCGTTTCTAGATTCATTTTGTACCTTGGACTTGATTACGGGTAGATTCAACTTCCTCAACATTTACAGCATTTCTCTTTCTTTTTAGCCCCGTTTAGATATAGAAACCATTATAATTATTTTAAATTCTTATATAAAATATAATAAATAATTTATTTTTTTTAAATCTCAAAATAATAATAATATTAAAAATTAATATTTTATTCAATTTTTAACTTCTAAAACTATTTCATCTCATCTCATTATCCAAACGGGACATTAGATTACTTTTGAGTAGTGAGATATTCTCAGGTATTCTGTAAATAATAGTGAAAAATTAATGATAAAATATTAAATAATAGTAAAAAGTAAATAAAAAATAATAAAAAAATAATAAATAATAATAAGATATTCTGAATATTCAAACTAGTACTCAGCTGAGCTCAACTGAGTTCAATCTAATTTTAAGTTAAGTTTAACATCTAAACACTCAATTCTCA
This sequence comes from Juglans microcarpa x Juglans regia, assembly GCF_004785595.1. Lineage (NCBI taxonomy): Eukaryota > Viridiplantae > Streptophyta > Magnoliopsida > Fagales > Juglandaceae > Juglans > Juglans microcarpa x Juglans regia. The sequence continues at coordinate 6,611,167 of NC_054603.1, read as the reverse complement.
AATTATTAAATTCATCTTAATTCAAAATCTTCCTACACGTAAAAAGTACTAAATTTATCTTAATATTTAAATATATTTTAAACTTAATTTAGATGGATGCCACATAATTTTTTCTACTATTCAACTCATTGAAAAAGAATTCAACTCAAGTGAGTTAAGTTCAACGTCTAAACAGAGCGTAGTCTTCTGGCTGCTAAGAAAAAAGAAAGCTCCTAAGAGCATTGGTATTAGATTGGTCAAATGCCTTTTCATTTTTATATTTGACTAACTTTAACAATAACTGGCCCACATTGAATTAGTCAAAGATTTTTCATCTTAAATATGAGTTACAGTAATTTTATTTTTCTTTTTAAAGATGAAAAGTTTTATAACAAGTCTAAACCCATTATTTATTATATTTCAACTCTTTCTCTCTCCTGCGCCTCTTTTCCTTAATATCGTGTGTTGAAATTTTGTTTATTAAATTGTGAAAATAAAAATGAATATGATTATTAAAGATTATAAGAGGTTATGAAAATAGAATTAATTAATTATAAAAATATAAAAATAAAAAATAATAATATTTTATTATTATAGAGAGTGATGACTAATTCAATATAAATTTTAAATTTTGAATTATTAATTAAAAATAAAAAATTATATATTAATTACATTTAAAGAATAAAATAACCAATCCAACACCAATCTTCCAACGCAACGAATTCCTCACGGTCCCCCCTGAATCGCCGTCGTGTCTTTTCCGAATTCGTGATTTTCCATAACCCATAAATTTCTAAGAGGAAAAACAGTGGATTAGGTTTGGAAAAGTTGAGAACTTCCTTGAAAAAAGATATTTTCTCCACCTTCGGGCAAGCAGAAAAATCAAAGTTGCATTTGTTGACCTGCGTAAAGAGGCACCAGATGCAGCACCTACTTCCAATGTCCTCATCGTGGTATCTGCATCATGAAGAACTTATCCAGTTACCTCGTCTCAGATCAAAAGAACAAAGACAAGCACGCTCACAGAAATTTGAAACAGGCATGCAACTGAAGTGAAGAACGTTTGACACAAACAAAGTTTAGTGATTACCGCTCTCCAGCAATGCCTTGCTTCGAATTTTCCAAATTCCTTTTGTCTCTCTTCGTAATTCCCTTGCTAAGCCTTACCGGTGAAGCAGCACCCACTTACCGCGGTCACTACTGCTCGGTGACGACCATCGCCACCGCCAACAGGACCCTTTTCGCCGCCAACAGCACCTACGAATCCAACCTCAAGATCGTCCTCTCTTCTCTTTCCTCTAACGCCACCCGTGCCACTACTGGGTTCTACAACGCCTCCGCCGGTGAAAATCCAGCCGAGGTGGTCTCCGGGCTCTTTCTCTGCCGTGGCGACGTCAACACCACCGTCTGTCAGGACTGCGTTGCCACTGCAACCAAAGAGGTACGACAACTCTGCCCGTTGGATAAAGTGGCTTTATTATGGTACGACGAGTGCTTCTTACGGTACTCCAATCTATCCATCTTCGCCACCATTAACGAAGTGCCCGGGGTAGAGATAAACAGCACGCAGAATATCGGAGGGACAGAGGGGGATCGGTTCAATGACTTGTTGGCCAGCACGCTGAATTTGTTGGCGAGGCGGGCTGCGGACTCTCAATCGGGCAAGAAATTTGCGACGGGGGAAGTGGAATTCACCGATTCACAGACGCTATATAGCCTGCTGCAGTGTACGCCCGACCTGACCGACTCCGATTGCTTTAGATGTTTCCAAAGCGCCATCGGTACTCTTCCTATGTGCTGCGATAGAAAACAACGCGGAGGTGTTCTGCTCCCCAGTTGTGTTGTTAGATATGACATGAGCCCATTTTACACCATCACTGCTGCTTCGCCTACACGTCCTCCTCTTGCTCCAGGTACCTTAAAAAAAGACTATTCTCAATAACCCCATTGATAATATGGTTTGTTGTTTTTTTCCTAAACATTGGTTTTTTTTTTCCCCGATCTCTGATTTGCCAATTTTTCTTCTCTGTTTTTTTCCCCCGAGTACTTATGCGGTGTGGCTATTACTTCTTTTAGTTGAAAGAGAGTCATGTCCAACTCCTTGGCTTTTGCGCAGTTGTAGTTAAAAGGCACAAAGTAGAAGAATCTTTGTCCTTCGCCAATTTTTTTTTTTTTAGAGCTGGCATGGAGACATTACTGAAATAAAAGATCTGCTATCCTTCAAAAGAATCCCGAATCACGCAGGCACTGTGCCACTTGCATCGGTGTTGTAGTTTTATACTCGACCCCTTTTCACTAAGTTCTCAGATATCCATGTAAATATTGTTCCTTGTGGCTAATCGCTAACTTCGAGCATGAACTGAGAAAACTACATGACCTGGAAAAGCTATAATGTGATCTATCATGGTTCTTGCACGTATCTTTAAAAGCTGGGTGGCCACTGATTCATACTTTATGTCTAGTATATCATTACATTTTATCTAATGTATGTAGGAAAGAAGTAGTTCTGACAATGAATGTAGCATTTCAATGATGCATACTTCTGCTGTTTCCAGGAGGAAGCAAAACTTCATCGCTCAAAATTCTTGCCATTGCCATTCCAATTGCTGTTTCTATGGTTCTTTTCTTTGTGGCATATTGCTTCATTCGGAGAAGAGCAAGGAAGAAATACAATACCTTACCAGAAGAAAAAGGTGAAGAAAACAAGATTGTTTGATGCAGACATCTAATTATTAATTTTGTCTTTGTGGTCCAAGCAATTTGTGATAGGGAATTTTTCAATTTAAGAATTATTGCGTTCACTGTTTTTTTGTTTAGCTGAAGTTGAAATTGCAACAGTCGAGTCCTTGCAATTTGACTTGGATATATTAGAAACTGCCACAAACAAGTTCTCTGAGGATAACAAGTTAGGTGAAGGAGGATTTGGTCCAGTTTACAAGGTACAAAATTATGTTTAGGCAAAACTTTGGTAAGGTTCATATGCACTAAAACTACTATTTTAACCCTTATATTTTTCAGGGTATCCTTACTAATGGACAACAAATTGCTGTGAAGAGGCTATCTGGAGGATCTGGACAGGGTGCAGAAGAGTTTAAGAATGAGATTGTGTTGGTGGCCAAGCTTCAACATAGGAATCTTGTGAGACTATTGGGATTTTGCTTGGAAGGAGTAGAGAAGTTACTTGTCTACGAATATGTGCCCAAGAAAAGCCTTGATTACTTTCTATTTGGTCTGGCCCATCTGAACTTATGTCTAATTATATTTTGTGCCCCCATTTCATGTCTAAGGGAATGCCTGATTAGCCTCCCTTTAAGAGTAGCTGATATTGATCGCTTGCAAATCCTTCAATGTTCTATTTGTCTTGAGCTTATCGTAAATTGAACCACCTATAAGGACTGAGATTCTTAGAAATAACAACATTTCCCTATTCATTTGAATGTCATGCATTTCTAACTTGAGTATTTAATTGTACAGACACTACAAAGCAACAACAATTGGATTGGTCGATGCGTTACAAGATTATAGGAGGAATTGCTCGAGGGATCCTTTATCTTCATGAAGATTCTCGCCTTAGAATTATTCATCGTGATCTCAAAGCTAGCAATGTTTTGTTAGACAATAATATGAACCCAAAGATTTCGGATTTTGGAATGGCAAGGATATTTGTCATGGATCAAACTCAAGGAAATACAAGTAAAATTGTTGGAACTTAGTAAGTATTTGGTCACTATCTTTACCCTTGCCTTATCATTTACAACAAATATATTTATTTTATTGCATCTCAGAACTGCTCAAAAACAAAATACACCATGGTTACTGTAAGATTGCCTATTCATTCTCTGACTAGTGTAACTGGAGATGCTATGTGCATAACATATCTCATCTTATTGATTACTAGGTTCTACATATATGATACCATAATGGACTATCGAAATTTCTGCTATTCTCCTTACTTAATTGCTATCTTGATGGTACTGCCCTTTGTAGTGGTTACATGTCTCCAGAGTATGCTATGCATGGACGATATTCTGTGAAGTCTGACATTTTTAGCTTCGGAGTCTTGGTTCTAGAGATCATAAGTGGCAAGAAGAACAGTGGTTTCTATCAATCCGAACATGCTGAGGACCTCTTGAGTTTTGTGAGTATTGGATTAATGTTTTAATTTTGAATTGCCGTCAGACAAATAATCATATTAAGGTGGAGGCCTTGGAAACAAGGAAAAGGGAATCAACTGTTTTGAATGAATTAATGCAGGCTTGGAAGCAATGGACAAACAGAACACCCTTGGAATTGCTGGATCCCACAGTGAGACATTCTTATTCAAGAAATGAAGTGATTAGGTGCATCCATATGGGCTTATTATGCGTTCAGGAAGATCCTGCAAACCGACCTACAATGGCAACAATAGCTCTCATGCTCGACAGTTACTCTGTTACGCTTCCATTACCTCAGCAGCCAGCATTTTTACATCGAAGCAGAGCAAAGCCAAACAGGCTAACACAGGAGCTGGAGTCTGATCAATCTCCAAGTCAATCAATAAATGAAGCATCATTCACTGAAATACACCCTCGATAATGTGAGACTGGACAAGGTGTTCTCCAAAATCAGTACACGATAGTGAGTAGCGGAACTTGTGCTCTAATTTGAATATAGCTCTTGTTTTGTTGTTTGGATAGTCAATAATCAATCTCACTGATCAAGTTCCATGTGCTCTAGTTTGCATATAGCTCTTGTTTGTTGATGGGATAGTCAATAATCAATCTCACTGATAAGTTCCTTGCTATTTAGTTCTAATATCAGTACAAACTAGAAACTAGGGATGTATGAATTGCAATTCTTACCCTTCAGAAAATTTAATTTTTGGGTGTAAGATCACTCCTATCATCTTCTCTCTTTCTTATTACTCTCTCTTCTCCTCTCTATGCTTTTTTTTGTTTCCCGAATAGGGTTATGTATGATTCTAACACTAAACAAAAAATGCTTAGTCTACAAAGAAATTCTACAAAAATAAACTTATAAACTAACGTGACTTGATATGGCATGTCTGATTGTAAACTAGATCTGACATCTTACATTGAACTATATTAGTTTGCAAGTTTACTTTTGTAAAATTTCTTTATATATATCTAAATAAAATTATTATTACATAATACAACCCTCTTGTGATAATGGGCTGATCTTTATAAAGGTTATGATCCCTACTTACTTTTACACCCGCCAATGATGCGCTGCCACGTAGGAGGTGTAGGAAACTCCATTCTAGCATGCATGATAAAAAAAAAAGATTCATCTCTCCCCCCCCCCCCCCCCCTCCCTCGCGCAGTAGCTCCTCTCCTTTCTCCTTTCCTCAGCCAACCATTTCCTCTCCCCTTCTCCATTTCTTTCTCTACTCAGCGCCCCTGCAATAAGACGTGAAACATTTTGATAGAAATTGTTCTGATCCTTCTTGTTCGCAGAAAACCTACACCAAAGAGTTGAATCCATGAATCTAATCACCCAGTTCCTGATCACATCATCCGTTACATCCTCTCTCCTTCGTAATACAAAAGATGCAGCTCGAACCAATGTCTTGTCCAAAAGGTGGAGAGAGCTATGGACTTCATTCGCCATTTTGAAATTTGACCAACACAAGATTCAAGAAAAGAGAAATCTGGATTTGAGGGATGAGAACTTTTATGGACTTCATTGACAATTCTCTGAAGAGACACCTCGAGCAAAAACTGGATTTAAGTATACGTAAACTGGTTCTACGTATTACCTCCTATGATTTAGAACTGGCCCTTCATATTGATCAGTGGATTAATTTGGCAGTCGAAAACCACCTGAAAGAGCTAGATCTCCACTTTGTTGTCGAGAAAAACATACATTACACTTTGTCCCAATCTGTTTTTGCTGCAAAGACATTAACGGATTAAGGTTTATATGGGTGTAAGTTGAAATCTTGCGGTTATATAAAGCTTCCACATCTGCAAAAACTTTATATGCGACAAGTCCTCATTGATCAGGACAACCAGGAATCTGATCTCTGGCTGCCCTTTGGTTGAGGCTTTGAGATTCATGACAGACAAAGTTTTTCAAGATCTATTTGCTAGTTTTTCTGTACTTGAAAAATTAGAGCTAAGCAAATGCAATCAATTGATCTGACTATCTTTTGAACGAGTAGGAGTACAGACTACAGAGAGCTAGCCTTGAATTCCAGCTTGGAATTAGCGACACTCATAATGGCTTCGCAAATACGAATTATTATGTCCCTTTTTTCACGCCTTGGTTTTCTAGAAGCACGTATATAAGCAAAATCAGGGGCGAAACTACGTACACATTCACCAAAACTTGAAGGATCAGAATTTTTTATTTATTTTTCATGGTGCATGTGTAAATGCATAAATTCATTTTCATGTTTTTTGGATAGTCATTGCCATGATTTTTTATTTTTTTATTTTTTTATATATATCATTTTCTTAAAAAATAAGCGTTTCAACTACATAGAGATAATATAAAGAGAAATCTTATCTAGAAATTTATTTTATCATAAAAATAATTTTATAATTTTACGTATCATATTAAAATATGTTAGTTTGTAAATTTATTTTTTATAAAATCTCTTTATAATTAAAATATTTTCTTTTTGTAAAATCTTCTAAGATTAAAATTTGTCTAAGTTATTAAACAATGTATTTTATCACTTTTATAAAGGTGTTTGTGTCGGGTCATTATCTATGAAAGTCTTCCAAACTCTCCAATAAATATTGTTCACACATGACATTTATCCATCCACCACTCAGTACGTCTGATCAATCCAAAAGTATTCCGAGTATGGAAATTGGAAAAAGTGAAATACGGCAATCATTCAAAGAAGTATAAAAAAGTAGCCAATTTTCAAAGAGAAATGATAAAACAACAACTACTTTACTATTTTTCTACCATAGTATTATTTTATTGGTAAGTTGTAAATAAATGGTAGAGGAGTTGTTCGGTCATGATCATGATGTCTTTAAAAACTAGTATTTGCCGAGGAGAAATTAAGGAAATATAGAAATATTATTCTATGACAATTTGTTTACATTATATATAATAAAATAATATTATTTTAAATATTATTTTTAATTTAAAAGTTCGAATATAATAAAAATATTATTATATTTGAAATTGTACATAAATTATGCACAAGTTGTAAGTCAAAATAATAGATCTCGTTTATTTTTAGAGATGAGATAAAATGAGATGAGTTGAAATTAAAGATAAAAAATTAAATAAAAAATTGTTAGAATATATTTTTTAATATTATTTTTATTTTAAAAATTTTAAAAAATTAAATTATTTATTTTATTTTATATACAAATTTAAAAAAATTATAATGATAACACATTTGGTTCATGCCCTTTCCATTAATGGACCTCCACTTTTCGATTTTGACCCTGCTTGTTTTTTTTTTTGATCATTTTTGAGTCTTTTGGTTCATCTTTCCATCAGCAGTCGCCACTCCAGTTGCCACGCATTCTTAATTCGCACATTTGTTTCCGGTCAAATGTAAACAAAATTGACCGGAAACGGGAAATGTTTCTGCAGGCCGCAGCAGCCATTAGAGGCTCCTGTTTTGTCGTTTTCCGAGCTCACCATGATCAGCTTGCTCAGAAATTCATTCTATCCCAACTTTTTTTTCTTTGTAAATAATCTATATAAAAGTTAGTTCTTTACTAAAACATACATCGATCTCTTTTTCGAACCATAAATCTCTGTCAAACGAGGATGAATGTTCCTAAATTTACGAGGTTATTGAGAATTTTCCGACATATCACAAATTTAGGTAAATGATTTAGGAGGGACTATTATAATTTTTTTTAAACTCTTACACAAAATATAATAATAAACAATTCAAAAATTTCAATTTCTAAAATAAAAATTATATTAAAAAATTTATTTAACATTCAATAAAATATTTCATTTCATCCTAACAGCATAAGCAAATGAGGCCAGAAAAATAATAATATGAATACAATGTGGTTACCCCAACCTACCGCACAAACCTATCAACATGCCCACCTAAAAAAAAAAATGCAAAAAAACAAAATGCATAAAGAAAGAGAACAGTAGTCGGATGGTCAGCATTATTGGATTCCTTGTTTACCATGTGACAATACCATGGACTTGCAAGTGGCAGCACAAGCGGCTTCGTCATCACTTCCTCCTAAGGAATGCAGAATGCTACATAATTACAAAGAGTAGTACACAGATTACAGAGGAAAAAATAAGAATGCGAGCTTCAGGACTACTGCTTTTCCTTTTCTGTGCCATATGCACACACCTTGTAAAGCTCGCCTTCGCGCAGCGAGATCCCTACGTGCTCTATGATTGTTCCAATACTGGTAACGTTAGCAGTAACAGTGCCTACAGAAAAAACGTCAATACCCTCCTTTCCTCCCTCTCTTCTAACACCCAAATCGATTATGGGTTCTACAATTTCTCCACCGGAGAAAACTCCGACAGAGTTAACGCAGTTGCACTTTGTAGAGCAGACCTTACGCCGACCAACTGCCGGAGTTGTGTCAATATGTCTGCTTACGAGCTCTTACTTCTATGCCCAAACCAAAAGGAGGGTATCATGTGGTACATGAATTGTACAGTACGATACTCGAACAACTCTATATTTGGTGTCATGCAATTTGAACCTGTGCGACATCTTTACGCCTCTGTAAATGTCACGGACCCGACTGGGACGTTCGACCAGGTGCGAGAGACGTTGCTGGATAGACTGAGAAGTGAGGCTGCAGCTAGCGCTTCGACTCTTCGCAAGTTTGCAACTGGAAAAGCGAGCTCCCCATACTTCGATATATATGCTCTTTTGCAGTGCACTCCCGATTTGAATCAGCAGGAATGCAGCGATTGCCTAAATCAGAGCATCGCAGAAGTTCCAACTTGTTGTGGTCCAGCGCTAGGAGTGAGAGTTCTTACACCCAGCTGCAACTTAAGGTATGAGAACAACCATTTCTATGGTTCCACTCTCGAGGCCCCGCCGCCATCGTCAAGTACTGATCTTCCTCCGCCTGCAGAAGGTACGGCTCTTCCCATATATCTCTGTACGTCGTCCTCTATCTATTTTCTTCTAGGAAGATTATATGCAAGCTTGAATGAAGGGATCGAAGAAAGTTTGATCTTTTTAGCCAGTGCCCTTTAGTTGGGAGGGCGAAAGTTTGAATGCTGCAAGTTAGTGGATAGATCTTTTTGGTTTAATTTAGAATATTTTCTTTAAAAAAAAAAAAAAAAAAGTCAGTGGATTTCGCCTGTTTGAGTTATTTACATTTTTGTAGCTAAATCATTTGAGCCATATGCCCGAATTAATAGCATTCTTGTCCTTCTCTGGTGGGTTTTGCAATTAAACAGCTAAATTTTCGTGTTGCATATCATATTTTGAATTTATTTTATATTAAAATTAAGTTTATAATTTAATATATTATATCAAATTAGATGAATTTATAAATTTATTTTTATAAAAATTAGTCTGCCATGCAATGATTTCTTTAAGATATCTGTTCGAAACTCCAGCTGTGTCCCACTTTGATCCTATATTGTCCAAATGTATTTCCGACACCCGTGCTAGTTAATTTATATCATACAAGGTAAGTCGTAGTTGGGTATAGGCTTATATATATTCTAATGCAATTAGGTTCTATCCTGCACGGTTTTCTAAATTCATTACCTGGAAAGTTTCTTCCTTTGAATCCTTTCTACTTAAAAAGAGATAACTACTATGACAATTAATATATTTTATAAAAATAAATTTATAAAATAACATAATTTTATTTCATACGTTATATTTGATTATCATAAAATTAATTTTATAATTTGATGTATCACATTAAATTATATTAATTTATAAATTATTAAATTATATTAATTTATAAATTATTAAATTATATTAATTTATAAATTATTAAATTATATTAATTTATAAATTTATAAATTATATAATATAATTAATAATTAATAAGATAAATGTACGAGACTAATATATTATAACCCCCAATAGGAGGGGCAAGCAACGTAACTTATATTCTAAAAAGATATTAATAATTAAGAAAAATAATAAATACAGGTTATTTTTTATAATATTTTACATGATAATATTTTAAAAAGAGATGTATTTTTATAAAATATTTTATAAAATATATTATAAAATATGTTATATGATATTCTAAATTTAAAAAACATTACAAAGATCAGTACTGCCAGAGACAGGCACAATTATGTGCCCGTGTGCGAACTCCTCTCACCATGTCAGCAATTATATTAAATAAAAAATTAAAAAATTAAAAACAAAAAAGAGTAAAAGAAAAATGGAAAAAAATATCATTCAAGTTTAGAAGAAAAAAATGTAGATTAAGGGAAGATTTGAGGGGTAAGATGAGAATTTTATATTTTATTTAAAAATTTAAAATATTATATTTTAATATTTTAATATTATTATTATATTAAAATTAAAAAAAATTTAATTGAAATTAAAAAAAATTTAATTATTTATTTTATTCTATACGAAATTTTAAAAAAAATATAATAATGAGATAGATTAGAATTTGGAGGAATACTCCACGTGGAACGGGGAAAAATTGATAAAGTCGCTCCGTTTGAATTGTTGACTAGATTTGGTCTTTTTAAACGAGACATTAACTGGACTTACCGACTTGCCCAGAACAAACTTGACCCTGTCGTCAATCATGTGCATCATTTTTCGATGATTTTTATTAATTACATCAACAAAAGAATTAATTGGCTACAGTTTTTTATTCTATATAACTTATACTATTTATATTATTATTCTCGATGAATTTTCTAATTCAATATTTTTCAAAAACCCATCTAATTTCGATTTGTACTTGTTCATTTTTTTCAAATCCCAATATACAACATACATTAATTAAACAAAATAATAAAAATTTCAACTCTAATTATTCATTTTAACAAACATCAATATCAATTATATTTCCATTTAAAAAAAAAATCTAAAAACTTACATAATTTTTAATTACAAATTAAGCATGCATTTTCTCTCTTCATTTCATCCGCTTCTATCATCCTTCATCACCCATGCACCTAGTCCAGACGCCCCCCGAGGAGGAGCACAGCTTCTTACATTCCAAAATTATATTTTTTGTTTGTTTTCACAATTCAGCCTCGGAATCATTGCTTCAGAACTGATCGAATTTTGGTTTCTGCAGGAAAGGGGAGTAACTCTTCTCGAACTATCATTATAGTCGTGGCGGCTGTTGTTTCTGCTGTCTTAATCTTCTGCATCTGCACCTGTATCTATCTAAGGATGAGGAAGCAAAGGAAGAAAGTTGAAAGTAAGTTGAAAGTTGGTTCATTGTTTCCTAACTGTTAAGGATTTGGTTTATCTTAAATATGGAAATCATAAGAAAACTGAGACACTGTGGAAACTCAGACATTATGTTTCACTTTTTGGCATATATATGCTGGTTTAGTTCTAGGCAGTACTGCTGGCGAGAACAAGAATGACATCAAATTCTTTGTTGTAACGAAGAATGAAGCTGATGTTTTATGCACATAAATTGCTCACTGATCTTTAAGCTATGGACTTATCTTTCCACAGTGGATGAAATTAACAGCGGGGCTGAATCCTTGCAATTCGACTTCAGCACGATTAGAGTTGCTACAGACAACTTTTCCGACGTAAACAAACTTGGGCAAGGTGGATTCGGTACTGTTTACAAGGTAATTCATGAACAATATGATCATATGATAAACTTGCTATGTCATGAATCTGTAACTTGAATTACTGGAGGACAAGATTCATTTTACATGAATACATCTCTATTCAGGGAAAGTTTCCAAATGGACAAGAAATAGCTGTGAAAAGGCTTTCTAGGAGTTCGGAACAAGGTGATCAAGAATTTAAGAACGAGATCTTATTAGTTGCCAGGCTTCAACACAGGAATTTAGTAAGGCTCCTAGGTTTCTGCTTTGAAGGAAATGAAAGGCTTCTTGTCTATGAGTTTATGCCGAATGCAAGCCTTGACCACTTCATATTTGGTACGATTACATTTTTTCAAGTTGCATGTATGTTCCAACACACTTGTATATATATATATATATATATATATATATATTTATATGTATATATATTTATATGTATATATATTTATATGTACATATTTATATGTATATATATTTATATGTATATATATTTGTCCTATAACCCCATATATATGCTTAATTGAATGTGTAGATCCAAGCAAGCGTTTACATTTGGATTGGACAATTCGATACAAAATTATAGTTGGCATTGCTCGAGGGCTTCAATATCTTCATGAAGATTCTCAATTTCGCATTATTCATCGTGATCTCAAAACTAGTAATGTTTTGTTAGATGAAGAGATGAACCCAAAAATTTCAGATTTCGGTATGGCAAGATTGTTTACACTAGATCAAACTCAGGCTAATACAAGGAGAATTGTCGGGACCTAGTAAGTATATATGCTAATATCTTGTAAATATTTCTGTCCCCTATAAATTAATAAAAGGATCATTCACGAAGATTTTCAATCAATATCAACATTACTGATGTATATACGTCCTCATGCAGTGGATATATGGCTCCGGAGTATGCAATGCACGGACACTTTTCAGTGAAGTCCGATGTCTTCAGCTATGGCGTGTTAGTTTTGGAGATGGTGTGTGGGCGAAAGAACAATTATTTCCAAAATGGGGAGAATATGGAGAATCTTCTTAGCCATGTAAGTGCTACAATGTATTTTTTTTAAGTATATTTCCCTTTTGCAATAAACCGATTTTCTCTGTAATATATATTGTCTCTGCCTCTGTAATATCATATATCTTACAGGCATGGAAAAACTGGAGAGAAGGAACAGCTTCAAATCTTATTGATTCAACATTGAGGGTTGGTTCAACGACCGAAATAATGCAATGCATCCACATAGGATTACTATGTGTTCAAGAGAACATAGCTGAGAGACCAACAATGGCTTCAGTCCTCCTAATGCTTAACAGTTACTCCATGGCTCTGTCCGTACCCTCACGACCTGCATTCTTAATGCACAGCATCGTTGAATCAGACATGTCTTCAGACCGATCATTCCAAGCTTCAGAAAATGAGGCTTCAATGACTGATCCATATCCTCGCTAATCCTTGATCGATCATGTCTTTGGAAAAGAAGATCGATGAATATTTGTTCATTTGTAGCTTGTAGTTATTTGCTATGTATGTTCGTACGGGCTTAATTGAGACGTACGTACATACGTCAAATGAGAGATGTAGATCGAGGCACCTCTGTCGAGATGTAGATCGAGGCACCTCTGTCGAAGCTTCAACAGATGCATGAGGACTCAATTATTGTTTTCTAGCTATCCTCGTTGGTATTTTACAAGAGTTGTAATTTCGAGCACAACTGAGATATTTGATACTTCTATGATATTACAGATGATTCGATCTAGATATTTGATATTTAAAAAAAGTCACATGCACGACGATCAAGAGTGGTTGTGACCTTTAATTGCATGGTTACAAGCGCGTAAACATAGTTTGATCGATCAATGCATATTAATTAAGGCATCTCCTTCTTTCCTGTCTGTTGCCGCACTGAGCACAGCCCCTCACTTACTACAGCAGACCTATGCGCACAGCCAAGATGTGTCCCTCACTCACTGCAGTCTTACATAGCAAACCTATGCGCACAACACAACCAAGATGCTAGAGGAATAATATGTTGTAACAAACTGTACTCTCCATAGGGATAGCTATCATTACATAATGGTGAAGGAATCAAAAGTTGTTATTTGTAATTATTATAAAAAGGTTACTGTAGTAACTATTGTAAGTAAGACAGAAAATAAAAGGAGAATTCGAAACTATTGTCTGACTCTGTTTCGAGCATATTCTTAAACACCTCTTCTCCATCTTTGCATATCAGTTTTCTCAATATGGTATCTAGAGCCCGTGACTAGCGTCTTCTATGAATACAAGGCAACACCAGAAAAAAATTCCCATCTACCCTTACTCATCTCCTCTGCCACACAGTCTGAAAATATTAAACTTACCATTGAAAATTTCTTGCTCTGGAAAGCACAAATTGTTTCATTCTTGAAAGGTCATCAACTATACGGATATGTTGATGGTTCCATTCCCTCTTCCACAACCTTTATTGATGGAAACCCGAATCCTGAGCACAACAAGTGGGTCTTACAAGACCAGTTGCGCATCTCCATTCTCAACTCTTCCCTTTCAGACTTGGTCCTTGCCCAGGTTCTAGATTGTAGCACGTCCCATGAAGTCTGGACTACCCTTCAAAACTTGTTCCCAAATCTAATACCCATGTGTTTCATGCACAATACCAACTTCAACTCTGCGTAAAGGATCTGAATCCATTACCGACTACTACAATAAAGCCAAACCTCTTTTCTCCTCTTTAGGTGCTGTGGGCCATACTCTTATTGATCAAGAATTCTCAGCTTATTTACTCGCTGGCCTTGGGACAGAATATGAGTCTCTGGTCACTTCCCTAACCACTCGTCCAGATCCTCTCTCACCCCACCAAATTTACAGTTTCTTTCTTAATCACGAATCCCGTCTGGCTCATCAAACTAAGGCTTTGCTTTCAAGTCCTCAATTTTCAGCTAATGTTACCACTTCAAAATTTTCTCCAGGTACTCAATCTTTAAATCGAGGCCGCAACTCTCCATTTCGTGGTGGTTGCCCTAGCCGTGGTGGTCGCAACTCTGCTAGTTCCTCTAATTACTTTCAGAATTGACCTGATACGCGTCCTCACTGCCAAGTCTGCAATAAAGCAGGGCACATAGCCCTTACATGCTATTATAGATTCGACCTTGCGTATCATGCCTCTGCACCCTCTTCCCTCACGGCAAACTTCACAGCACTACCCCCTCATGTCTCGGCGTCCAACTGGTTCCTTGACTCTGCTACAACCCACCACTTCACTGCATACTTAGCATCTCTGAATCTAAATTCCACATCATACCAAGGCTCCGACCAAGTGAGCATCGAGGATGACTCCACCTTACCCATCCAACACATTAGATCTGCTCAACTAATTTCCTCTACTGGCAAATTCCTTCTCCATAATCTTATTCATGTCCCTTCAATTTCTAGGCACTTACTTTCAATTCAGTAGTTTTGTGTTGATAATCACATGTGTATTTCGAATTTCATGATCATTTTTTTCTTGTGAAGGATTTAGTTACCCAGGCGGTTCTACTCAAGGGACTCGTTGAAGATGGGCTTTATGTTCTGCACTCCACCACCACTGCACCTCAACCATCACATTCTTCTTCTCCAAAAGCTCTTATAAGTTCTCATATTTCAGCAAACAAGTGGCACAAGAGGCTGGGTCATCCTTCAATCTGTGTCACCAACCTTACTCTTTAACGGTTCAAGCTTCCTACCACATCCACTTGTGAACCATCCTTTTGTCCAGATGTATGAGGCCCTGCCCCGCTTTTATCTAATAACTCATGTCATTTTTATTTGTCTATTTTGGATGATCATTCCAAATATCTTTAGTTTTTTCCAATGCAATCCAAGTCTGATGTGTCTTCAGTCATTCTTGCCTTTCTACAATATGTGAGTAATGTTTTTTAAAAAAAAGTCATATCCATTCAAATAGATTAGGGAGGAGAGTTTCGTTCTCTGCGGCCCATTTTTCAATCCAGGGGTATTATTCATCGCATTACATACCCCTATTCTCATCAACAAAATGGAAGCATTGAGAGACGTCATCGTCATATTGTAGAGACATGACTCTCTTTGCTCTCTCATGCATCCATGTCACAAAAATTTTGGGCCGAAGCATTTCAAACGGCTACCTTTCTAATTAATCGAATGATCACTCCTATTCTCAATAATAAATCTCCATACAAAGTCTTAATGGGCCATTCCCAGACTATCTTTTTCTTCAGGTTTTTGGATCTTCTTGTTGGCCCAATTTAAGGCCCTTTAACCATCACAAACTTGATTTTAGATCCAAAATGTGTGTCTTCATGGGCTATAGCCCATATCACAAGGGCTAATTTTGTCTCCACATTCCTTCTAGCCTAACATACACTTCACGGGACGTTGTTTTTAATGAAACTTTATTTCCCTTTGCTGTTCAAACCAATCCAAACACTTCGGTCCCTAATTCTTCAAGGCAAATTGTTCTGCCCTTCATACCCATTCACGTGACTCCAACTCCTCATTTAGATCTCCCTTCTCCATCTCAATCTGTGGGCCTCTCTTCTCCATCACCCATCTCTTCGGTCCAGAGTCCATCATCATTGTTAAACACTTCACCTTCCACTTCAACTAATTTTATCCTATCTCCAGCCGCCAACTCGTCTCCTCCAAACCATAGCCGTCCCTTAGATTCTTCCTTTTCTCAAACACTCAACAGCAATGTTTTGAATAACGTACCGGATGCCGTACCGGTCAAGGCACTGGAACGAAATATTTCGGTACCGGTACTGTTTCGGGGTAGCGTTTCTGAATAACGTTTCGGAATAGTCGATATATGAATAAATTATATATATAAAAATTATATTCCAAAATAATAGTCTATATATAAATAAATTATATATAAATACATATATATATAAATTATAAATAGTCTAGTCTGAATTGGGGGTTAAAAAATAAGCTTGTAGTTTGAAAAAATGAAAAAAAAAAAAAAAACACAGGCCGAAATATCGGCTGGTACCGGCCGAAATATAGGCCGGTACAGGCCGAAATTCAGGCCGCCGATATTTTGGCCGGTACGGAACAGATATAGTACTTGTATCGGCTGGAACGAAGAAACGAAAAATTTCGGCCGTACCGGCCGGTACGGTACGAAATTTAAAACACTGCTCAACAGACCTCTACTTTTCTTCAACCTACCATACCACCTCCTCCTCACCCCATGATTACCCATTCTCAAGCCCTTATACACTGTCCCAAACAACGCACAGATGGTACCATTCTCTGGCCTCCCCCTGGCCCTCTTTGTCCCTCACGACAACTATACCATCTCCTACTCCTGAAGAACCATCTTCATTTTTCGAAGCCTCAAAATACCTAGAGTGGAGATTTACTATGCAGTTCGAGTTTCTTGCTTTGCTTTAAAATAAAACATGGGATTTGGTTCCTTTTACCTCCGACCTTAATGTGTTAGATTCCAAATGGGTATTGAAGACCAAAAGCACACTGATGGAATCTTGGAACACCGTAAAGCACAGCTCGTTGCCAAGGGTTTTCATCAGCAACCTGGGGTCGATTTTTTTGAAACTTTTAGCCCGTAGTCAAACTGGTAACCATCCGTGTCCTTCTTGCTCTTGTAATCATTTCCAAATGGCGCATTCATCAACTGGATGTGTAGAACGCCTTCTTACATGGGGATCTTGAGGAGGCTGTCTTCATACAACAACCGATGGGTTTCATCAATCTTGATCATCCTACACATATCTGTAAGCTAAAAAAGTCTCTCTATGGTTTAAAACAGGCCCCGCATTGCCCTAGAAACTCCCACTGGCAGGCCGTGAAAAGAATCTTGCGTTATCTTCAAAATACTTAGCATTTAGGATTATTTTTGTCTCAATCTTCTTCATCTAAACTTTCTACTTTCTCCAATGCTGACTGGGCTAGATGCCCAGATGATCAGAAATCTACTAGGGGATTTTGTGTATGCCTTGGTGCTAATCTGGTTTCTTGGGGGTCCATGAAGCAAGCTACCATTGCTCGATCCTCCACTAAAGCTGAGAATAAGTCTGTAGCCAACATAGCATGCGAGGTTATTTGGATTCAATCTTTATTGAAAGAACTTGGTATTTTTATTTCTGATTCTCCTACTTTGTGGTGTAATAACTTAGGAGCAACCTACTTGTCAGTCAATCCTGTACTTTATGCTCGTACCAAACATGTGGAGCTTGATTATCACTTTGATCATGAACGAGTTGCAGCCAAGACACTTCAAGTCTCATTTTTATCTAGCAAAGATCAACTTGCTGACATATTGACTAAACCTCTCTCTACCAAAATATTTCTACAATTACGATCAAGCCTCACACTTGCCAATGTGCCGCTTGAATCGCGGGAGGGTATTAAGGCATCTCCTTCTTCCTTGTCTGTTGCCGCACTGAGCACTACCCCTCACTCACTACAGCAGACCTATGCACACAACCAATATGTTCCCCTCACTCACTATAGTCTCACACAGCAGACCTATGCGCACAACACAACTAAGATGTCAGAGGAATAATATGTTGTAACAAACTGTACTCTCCATAGGGACAATTGTCATTACATAAATGGTGAAGGAATCAAAAGTTGTTATTTGTAACTATTATAAAAAGGCTATTGCAGTAACCATTGTAATTAAAACAGAAAATACAAGGAGAATTTGAAACTATTGTCTGACTCTGTTTTGAGCATATTCTCAAACACCTATTCTCCATCTTTGCATATTTTTTTCTCAATAATGCATGTTAACATAGTCGAACAAGGGCAATATTCTCCTTGGAGCCGTAGTGGAGCAAACGTTTGTACATGCAGTGTACTCATGATATCAATCACGCGTAGCTCATGAAGAGAGAATGTTTTCTTCTTCATGTCGATGAAGGAAGCCGAGCAGCGTTGCATGCAGAGTGAAGAAATACTTGTATATATATGGTCGAACATGTACACTTGGATATATATATATATATATATATATATATGAAATAATTCTATTTGAAATATTTACTCTACACACTATCCAAATGACGTCATAATTTAATTTGAAAGATAAATTTAATATATATATATATATATATATATATATATATATATACTTATCATCCTCTAAATCATACACCATGTGATTTTGTCCATTTTGTTATTCTATTTAAACACACACATATTGATTTGTGTGTTTAAATACAATGACAAAAATGATAAATCGCATGTTGGTGTATCGTGTATGGAATGATAAGTAGCATTTCTCAATTTAAAATTTTAATAATTTAAATTAAATTTTATCATGTGAATGGTGTGTTTTGTAAAAGCTTTCAAATAGCACTTCATATTGATCATATATATATATATATATATATTGACACACACGCACACATATATATTTGTCGAATTACTGATCAATTTTTGTATCAGTCATCGTAACTAGAGTTTCAAATATCGTGCCGTACCGGCTGGTACGGTTGGTATTTACCGTGCCGGGGTAGTGACCCGTACATAAAATGTATGTGTTTTATACTGGGTCATTGTAATTTTCACTCCAATTCTCACATCTGAAGATTATTTTCTTAACTCTTTTTAATCCCCTTAATTTTCTCAAGGATTGAGAATCAAATCCATACTCGCCTTTTTTTCCCAGATCTTTGATTTGCCAATTTTTCTTCTCTGTTTTATTGCATCTCAGAACTGCTCAAAAGCAAAATACGCCATGGTTACTATAAGCATTCTCTGACTAGTGTAACTGGAGATGCTATGTGAATAACATATCTCATCTTATTGATTACTAGGTTCTACATATATGATACGATAATGGACTATCGAAATTTCTGCTATTTTCCCATTTAGATTACTATCTTGATGGTACTGCCTTTTGTAGTGGTTACATGTCTCCAGAGTATGCTATGCATGGATGATATTCTGTGAAGTCTGACATTTTTAGATTCAGAGTCTTGGTTCTAGAGATCATAAGTGGCAAGAAGAACAATAGTTTCTATAAATCCGAACATGTTGAGGACCTCTTGAGTTTTGTGAGTATTGGATTAATGTTTTAATTTTGAATTGCATCAGACAAATAATCATATAAGGTGGAGGCCTCGGAAACAAGAAAAAGGGGATAAACTATTTTGAAAGAATTAATGCAGGCTTGGAAGCAAGGGATAAGAAGAACACCCTTGGAATTGCTGGATCCCACAGTGAGACATTCTTATTCAAGAAATAAAGTGATGGCTAACGGGCTATGATCCCTATTGTAGCCTTGTGTGTGGCTAACATGCTAGTAGTTAGGACATGGACATAGGTTTTGTTATGGGCTCACGGCCTGAATCTTCAGGGAGTTAGTATAATTTAAGCCCATGCGTTATATTAAAAGAAAATTGCCCGTGATCTCATCTCATTCAAGAAAATGAGCATTGCTATACAACTTCCTCACTGTAGCACAACCTCCACACACTGCCTATGTATAATTTTTTTTTTCAAAAAGTAAACGTGTGTTTTTAATCCATTCAATTAATTTTTTTTTCATTTCCCCCCACCCACCCCACTGCGTCCCCCTCTTCCTGCATTCCCCCTTCCCCCCGGCTTTCTCACCCCAATTACAGGTTCTCTTCAGTACGGTTTTGTCCCACGTCCTGCAGTGTTGCTTCTCACCGCTCATCTTCCAAATAGCGCCGTCTGTGGCCATCGACAGTGGTCTGTTCCTTTTGGGTTTGTGTTTTTCTCTCTTTCTCTCCATTCCGTTCCCTTCTCTATTGTGAAAAATTTGTTGTCAAAAGTGGTTTGTTCCGAAAAGGTCTATATACTTTGTTGTGAAAATTTTTCGGTTAAACTCAGTATGCCCAAATACTTGTAATATAAGTGGTGGTGATATTATCACACAACCAATGCCCAATATGAACAACGTGGTGATAAAATGCAAAATTGTAATATAAACAAAAATTCATCTTAAAGTGCCCAATATCAGTGGTGGTGATAAAATGCTAAATCGTAATACATCAGCTGGTCGATTATCTATCCAAATTAATGGTATCAAGATGTAAACAATCAAAGCAAATTTTAAACATTTAGAGGTCATTTTCACTTGAGTTGCATAGATGATAATTTAGAGATCATTTTGAGTTGGTAAAGTAAATACATGCCGAAAGAAAATTAGATAAATAATGTATTTAATTGTAATATGCAATTTGTATTAAAGTGAGATCCTTGATGCATATGAAAAATATTTTTTAATGAAAAATTGTCGAATAGTACTGATTATATTGTTTGGGCAACTTAAATTTACAGTTTTCATGACAATATTAAAATGAATGTTTGTCTTCATTTTAATCTAACACATGATGATCAAGACCTAACTAGTGCCAATCAATTCAGCCTTATTTGAGCCTTTTATTAGTGCGAGAGATGCATGTTGGTTTGGTTGTTATCATAAGAGTTATGGCTATGTTGATGGATTTCTTATGCTGATATTAATTTATTTGGTAATGGTTGAAATAACGTGATGGGCGAAGAGGAAGATGGAAGGCCACCCAGGCCTTTTACATCGATTTCACCTATCCAGATATGATACACATTGGTTATTTCAAAATGTCGTGGTGTCATATGTTGTAGCATTTAGTTAATCCATTGTTTATTTGTATATTATTGAGATATTATGGTCCAATAAATCCATACAACCCGTCATATATGATGCCTTCAAATACATATCCAAATCCATATCCGTATGCTTAGGGTAGGTAGGTAGACGGATTTTTAGTATATTGATTTTTTTTTAATGTGCGTGCGTTTGAGTCTTTCTAATATAATGGATAATTGCAACATCTGGTGATGCCACCCTTTGGACCAACCATGCACTAACCTCCGTCAAGTAATCCAAAGGAATTGAGACAAGGTCGACATACGGGTCAGGTAGTTCAATTTCACTCTTTTAATGGTTTTTTCTTGTACATCTGTTCTTTCTGAAGTGACTAACACAGAGTGTAATTTTAGCATCCGGAGATGCTGCCCTTTGTTACAACCATATCCTACCTTCAATCAAGTAATCTAGAAGAGTTTAGAGGGGTTCAAGATACGTCACAGGTAGTACCCTTTCACGTTTTAACAAAGTTTTATTGTACGCTTGTACTACCAAGTCTTTCTAACATACTAGATAATTTCATTATTCGGCTATGCACCATGCGGACCAAGTAAGCCCTACCCATATTGCACCATGCCAAGGAAGAGAGGGACATATGGGAGTCCGAAGTATGTGACAATTGGCCATGCAGGCAACGACAAGTACTATTCTAGCCACAGTAATCTATCAAAGCCACGACCAACAAGTAAAAAGGATTGTAAGACGAAGATAAATGCTCACTTGGTGAATGGGGTATGGGTGGTGACCATCGTTGATCTGCTTCACAATCATAATACTTCCAGTCTACAAAAGTCTAGATTATTTAGATCTCACAAATGTTTAGATGAATACAGTCAGATGATGCTTGACTTGAATGATAGAGTGGGTATTTGGATGAATAAAAATTTTCAAGCACTAGTGACTGACGTGAGGGGGTTTGAGAATTTTGAATTTCAAGAAAAAGATTGTCGCAATGTTATTGACAAAGCTAGACACTTAAGGGTGGGTAAAGGAGGTAGTGAAGTACTAAATGACTATTTTTTAGGGAAATGAATGATTGCTTTGTGTCCGTCGTGGATGTGGATGACGAGAGTAGAGTAAGGAATGTATTCTGGTGCAACACACGAAGTTGAGCGATGTACGAGTATTTCGGAGATGTTATCACGTTCGATATGACATACCTAACAAATAGGTACGGGATACAATTTGTTCTCTTTATTGGTGTCAACCATTATGGACAGTCTATATTGTTAGGGGCAGACTTGATTTCAAGCGAGGAGACAAGTACTTTTGTGTAGTTGTTTGAAGCATTGTTGTAGTGCATGAATGTACAGGCATCCAAATCCATCGTAACAGACCAAGATCGAGCAATGAAAAGTGTTATAGCCATTGTATTCCCAAATAGTCGCCATAGATACTGTTAATGGCATATAATAAGGAAATTGCCCTATAAATTGGGATCGCACTCGGAATTCAACATAGGGTTGCAGACTTCCATTTAGAGTGCACTTTATGATACACAGAGTTGTAAAAAATTTGAGGAGAAGTGGAGGCACCTACTTCATAAGTATGACCTTGCTAATAATGCATGGCTACAGTGTATAAGAGCAAAAAAATTCAACCAAATTAGGGATCCTTATAGGGCTCAATGAGAGAGACAAAGAGCACAGTGAGAGAGCTAGAGGGCTCAATATGAGAGAGAGAGAGAGAGAGAGAGAGAGAGGCTCGAACAGTACAATGCACAGAAGGAAGGAACACCACAAGCTGAAAACGGAAGGAAAGCCTCCTCTGGTTGAACACCAAAAACCAAATCCGAAGTGGGGGGCTTCGGGTTTTGTCGTTTGGGTAAGGGAGAAGGGGAGGAGCCTGCGCAAAGAAGGGAGAGTGAGGGTGGGGGTGGGGGTGCTGCGTAGAGATTGGAGAGTGGGTGGGGGTTTCGTATGGGTGAGGGAGATAGGGAGTGGTTGCGCAGAGAAGGGAAAGTGAGGGTGGGGGTGCTGTGCAGAGAAGTGAGACTGGTTGGGTGGTTTCATCTAGGTGAGGGAGAAGGGGAGGGGCTGCGCAGAGAAGGGAGAGTGAGGGCTTCGGTGGTCTTCGTTTGGATGGTGGCGCTGCGCAGAGAAGACAGAGTGGGTGGGGTTGGGTGGGTGAGTATTGAGGGCTTCAGTTGAGGTTTTCGTTTGGGAGGGGTTGCATAGAGCAAAGAAAGGAGAGTGAGATCTTTGTCTGGGAGGGACAGAGTAGAGAAAGGAGAGTGAGGTCTTCATTTGGGAGGGGCTGCGCAGAGAAAGGAGTGAGGGAGAAAGGCAGATCGTGACGTGGCGATGAACCGGGTTGATGAGTAGGCTGGTGTGTGGTGTGTGATAGGCAGACCAGAGGTTGAGTATAATTTTTGTAGGAAAGTTTCCCTCTTATGAGGCCTAATATCCTCAAAATTAGTTCCACGACATACTGCCCTCCACGTGACTACATGGACAGAGTACTCTTTTTTCTATATTTTTAAAAAGAGAACTAATATTTACAAGTAATAATTATGGAGCACGTAAGCGTCGATATACTCATTTTTAAAAAAAATTAGTAAATATAAAATTTATATAAAAAATTAATTTTTTTAATAATAAATTTATTAGTTGTCCTTTCTAAAACCCAAGAGGTACTTGGCTTTATCATATCTTGGAACGAAGAAAAAAAGAGGTGAAAACTCATAATGCCTTCGCTAATACGAGTTAGGTTGTTCCCTTTTTCACGCCCTAGGTTTTCTAGAAGCACGTACATAAGCAAAATCAGGGCAAAACTACGTACACATTCACCAAAACTTGAAGGGTCAGAATTTTTATTTTTTATTTTTCATATATTTAAATAGAACAATGCTACGGCCACAGCTGGTAGCTCTCGCTTAGAGTTACTATTAATTATTTTGATTTTTTTTATATATATATTTTTAATATTTTTAAATATATTTTTAAAAAAATTATAATATTATTAAAAAATATTTTCTTAATTACCAAATAAAAATTAAAAAAATAAAAACACATAAACAATTGTAGCGGTAGCTGTGGGTGTAGCATTATTGATTTAAATAAGGCAAAACGAAGAACACGTTGCCGGTAAACAACGTGAACAACATTGAAAACGATGATAAGACGAAGACAAATTGGCTAAAGGTGATAAGGTAAGATTTGCGGTCTTTGTCGATTTTCGTTAGACAAGGACGACCTAAAGGTGATACTTTAATTCCCTTCGTGGTGAATGTGTAAATGCATAAATTCATTTTCTTGTTTTTTGGATAGTCATTTCCATGATTTTTTTTTTAATTTTTTTTTATATCATTTTCATAAAATATAAACGTTTTAACTATGAAGAGATAATATAAGAATAAATCTCATAAAAAGATTTATTTTATCATAAAATTTTTTGTAATTTAACATAATATATTAAGACACATCAGTTTGTAGATTTATTTTTATAAATCTCTTTATGACATCCCGTTTGAATACAAAAATTTTTTTATCTTATCTCATCTTATTATTACAACTTTTTTCAAATTTCTACACAAAATATAAAGAAAATGCTAGTATACCGCTTGAGTTTGCCTTCTCATTTTGACCGCTTATGTATTTAATTTTTTTTAACGATTAATAAAGTAATTTTTAGTGTATTGGTATATATATTTTTTATTTTTCAAAAATATTAAAAAATGTAAATAAAATAAAATTAAGAAAAAAAACTTTGTGACAGCGAGCACGCCCAACGGTTAAAGCTGGACGGCATGTTAGCATGACTTAAAATATAATAAACAATTCAACTTTTTCAAATTTAAAAACAATAAGAATATTAAAAAATAATATTATAATAATATTGTATTCAACTTTTAACTTTTATCTAAAATCATCTCATCTCACTATTAAAAAAATATTTCTCTTTATAAAATCTTTCTAAGATTAAAATTTGTCTAAGTTATTAAACGATGATGTTTATCACATTTATAAAGGTGTTTGTGTCCGGTCATTATCAATGAAAGTGTGTGGTAATTATGTCTATTTTCAAGTCTTCCAAACTCTCCAATATATTGTTCACACTAGACATTGATCCATCCACCGCTCAGTGCGTCTGATTAATCCAAAAGTATTCCGAGTGTGGAAATTTGAAAAAGTGAAATTCGGCAGTCAAAGCAAGTATAAAAAAGTAGTAGCCATGCCAATTTCCAAAAGCTGCTCGATCATGATCATGATGTCTTTAAAAACGTTAGTATTGGCCGAGGAGAAAGGATATAATAATTATTCTATAACAATTTGTTTACATTATATAATAAAATTATATTCTTTTAATATTATTTTTAATTTGAAAGTTTGAATATAATAAAAATATTATTATATTTGAATTTGTATGTAAATTATTAACAGGTTGTAAGTCAATTAAATTCAGTCAATTTACACCTTTCGTTAATGCCCCTTCCATTAATGGACCTCCACTTTTCGATTGTCCCTGCTTTTTTTTCTTTTTTTTTTTTTTGCTTTTTGAGTCTCTTTGTTCATCTTTCCATCAACAATCACCACTCCAGTTGCCCCGCATTCTTTCGCACATGCCATCATCCTATCCTAATATTAAACAGCAATTGCACTTTAAATCTATTGATTCTTAAAGAGTGTATGTATGTACGTACGTATACCCATCTTCCGATCGCCATCTATTGATGTGGTTAAGAAACAAGAGACATGAGCCAGCTCGATCGTTCCGCCATTTCTCCTTTGATTTTCATTCCTTTCTAGTTTACAATCTACAATGTATTGGCTGATCTTCTATCTTTCATTTGGTATTGTTTTAGAATAGTGAGAGAAGTAATCCCAAGGGGCCGGGCTAGGGGGAGTAGGCCCGGGGCCCAAGTACAAGGGCTGGGGTGGGCTGGGCTAGGTCGGCCCAGGAGGCCCAAGAAAGGAAGTGATCAAGCAAAGCATGTTGACAAGAGGACAGAAGGCAGGATTGTCTAACACAACTACTGGCCGACTTTCAGGGACATCCACTGTCCCTGAATCCTGGCATTCGAACAGGTCAGAGGGATAGACGTACCTGACTGGAACCACGTTGCATTTAATGGGATGGAGACGGGTACACCACGATAGGGAGTCACGCCACATTTGCATCCCAAGGCTCGGCATGTAACGACGTGCCTCCTGGGGTGTCAATCATAATCGCAATCAGGTATGGCAAGTCCGTTGCGCAGCAGGGAGTTGGTAGGGACACCTGACCCCAGTACGGAGCAGCACACCCACCACCTCCACCTCGGGGATCACCCCGGTCAGGTATAAATACCCCCTCCCCTGCCAGGGAAGGGTTCAAAATCTCTCATACTTCACCTCACTATTCTTTCTGATTGAATGCTTCTCTCTTTCACTTTGTCTCAACAACTGACTTAGGCAATTAGAGGTGCAACTGCACCTCAAGCCCCCATTCTCTATCTCAATAGGATCCAGACTGAACTTAGCAATATGGAGTTTCCTAGGTTGTGAAACACGACATCAACATTGGCGTCGTCTTGTAGGATCTCATTCTTTTCTATAGTAGCGTGTCCTTCGCATTCCGACAACAACACGCTCCCAAGCCTCACGTCGTGAAGAAGAACAATCTGAAGTAATGGAAGCACAATCCAATGAACAAGCTGAAATGATACGAAAATTGATGGAGGAGGTGATAGCTCTCCTCCAGGAGAATGCCTCCCTACGAAGGACCAACAAGGAACTGGAGGGAAACGATACAACCACCACTCTGAGTCTTGTTAAGCCCCTGAGGTAACGGCAGCCGAAGAAGAACGGTCGAGCTCATTGAACTCCGCAACAAATACGCCTAGATGGCCAAATGAATGGGCACGACGTCCACGGTGGACCAGCTGCTCACCAGCACGAACCTGTTGTATGGCGCTGAGGTTATGGTCGTCCCTCTTCCCCCAAAATTCAAAATTTTGCAAATAGATGCATACGACGGATCCAGGGACCCTTCGGAACATCTGGAAACATTCAAAACACATATGACCCTGCATAGGTCCACAGACTCTTGGTTCAACAGAGAGCACTTGACAACAGATGAAAAAATCACTTTGGGGACTTTGCTAGGGGGTCTAGCCCCGTAACCTTTTTATGACTGAGGCCACCCGGAAAACCCTCACTTTGTTAAGGGAGTTCATGGACCGAACCAACGGTTTCATCAACGACGAACACACGTTTTGGGCACTGAGGGCTCCCCGGAAGATTGAGTTGGAACGAGCAACCAAGATAACTGCTGTCTAGAGCAGCAGTGCGAGCTAGAGAGGTAAAAGAAAGAAGGCACGCGAAACCAAGCACATGGAAGAGTAGCCTGTCGCGGGCAGGTTGGACAGTGCACGCACTCCAGCATGCCTGTGGAGGTCGAAAGAAACTCGAGCCTGCAGGGAGAACAGCAACAAGACCAGACCCGCCCTATGTACTGCACCTACCACCGCAATGACAGCCACCGAACAGAAGACTGGTTTAGTAGAAAACGAAAAATGGAAGAGTTGGAAGCCCTGCTAAATCAACGGGGCGATGTGGCCGACAACCTAATGGTCGTGTGCGAAAATCGAAAAGTGAAAGTCCAGCAAGGCGAAGGGCGAGAGGATGGCCCAGAGTGAGCACACGCCAAATAGACCTGGCAAGGTAAAATGACCCTGTGGGCAAAATCTGCACAATCACCGTAGGTTACGTTGGGGGAGGGACCACGCCAGAAAGGCCAGGTATGAAAAAGTGTTCACCACCAGCAAGGCAGTCTCGAGTATTAGGAGTCACTCAGGGGGATGATTATAACCTTCAGTGAAAAGGATGAGGAGGGCAGTCTCCACCCTCACGATGAAACTTTAGTAGTGACAGCGCAGATTCCAACTACAAGACGAGAAGGGTCCTAATTGACAACGACAGTTCTGCCGATATCCTATTTTGGGAAGCCTTCGTCTAGATGGGAATCACGCCCGACAGGTTGCACCCTGCCCCAATGCCATTCAAAGGCTTCACTGGAGACATAGTCCAACTGATTGGTGCAATCACCTTGTCCATCCTGGCAAGGAAGGCCCTAAGAACTTGAGGGTGGTGACCTCCACATTTCACTTGAAGATGAAATTTTCAACTCCTGCGGGACTAGGCGAGATCTGTGGCGAGTAGGTCTTTGCATGAGAATGCTATGCTCGGAAATTGAAGCAGGAGGCCAAGGAGGTCCAAGCTCTTGAAGGAGTGTGAGAGGATGCCAACTCGCCCCCACCTTCGACCTTGACGGAGTTGGATGAAGAAGTCAAGGACGAGCAAGCACTACAGTAGGTATGACCTTTGGAATTGGTGTTAGTGGATCCGCAAAGACCCGAACGGACCTTCCAAGTGGGAACCAAAATGGCAACCGAATAGAGAAGATCCGTAAAACTGCTCCTCATCGAGCACCAAGACGTGTTAGCCTGGAGCCACAAAATGCTCGAAATCGACACAGCTGTCATCGAACATCACCTGAGCGTGGATCCCAAGGCTAGGAAGGTCAAGCAAAAGTGTTGCAACTTTACTGCAGAAAAGTACGCCGCCATCGTTGAGGAGGTGGACCGCCTCCTAGCTGCGAGGTTCACCAGGGAAGCCCATTATCTCGAATGACTTTTTAACGTGGTCCTGGTAAAGAAGGCGAGTGGGAAGTGAAAAATGTGTGTTGACTTCACCAACCTGAACAAGGGCTGCCTGAAGGGCAGCTTCCCACTAATGCACATAGACATAATAGTGGATTCGATGGCCGGACACCCCCTGCTCATTTTCATGGATGCATACTCGGGGTAAAATCATATCAGGATGAGCTCGGATGACGAGGAGAAGATAGCCTTCATCATTGACCAAGGACGTTACTGTTACAAAGCTATACCGTTCAGTCTGAAGAATGTTGGCACTACTTATCAACGACTGGTTAGACGGATGTTCAAGAAGTAGATTGGACAGAACATGGAGGTATATGCAGATGACCTCTTAGTCAAAAGCTGAAAGCTCGAGTAGCACGTCACCGACCTTCAGGAAGTTCTTGGGCTTCATGGTCTAGGAGCAAGGAATTGAGGTCAGTCCTGAAAAGGTTTAGAGACTGGGAGGGAGAGTGGCTACCCTGAACTGTTATATCACACGATCAACCGACCGCTACCTTCCTTTCTTCAAGGTCCTCAGGAAGGTGCATGAGTGGGATGCTAAGTGCGACTAGATGTTCAGTGAGCTGAAAGAGTATTAGGCCCATCCACCACTTCTCGGCCAAACTAAGCCAAGGGAAAGCTTGACTGTATACTTGGCAATGAACTCGAATGTCATGTCTACTGTCATAGTCAGCAGCAAAGGTGGGGGGCAACGACCTATCTACTACACGAGCCGTGCTTTCTGAGGAGCCGAGGCTAGATACTCCCGAACATAAATGTTGGCTTTTGCATTAGTCATCGCCGTAAGGCGGCTGAGGCCATACTTCCAAGCCCACCAGATGAAGGTGCTCACTGTTGTTCCCTTTAGAAAAATACTACAGAAACCCGATGTGTCTGGCCGAATGACAAACTGGGCGATTGAATTGAGCAAGTTCGACATTGAGTACCTCCCTCGCACGACAAAAGGGGTAAGTGCTAGCAGATTTTATAGCCGAATTCTCAGACTTCCCCGAAGAGACACCTATCAGACCCCAAGGCAAGCCCTGGCAGGTCTATGTTGTTGGCTAGTCCTGCTTGGCTAGGGGGTGTAGGGGTGCATATCATCACAGAGCTCGGGGAGGAGCACAATTACTCAATCAAACTTGGCTTCAAGACTACCAACAACCAAGGCGAGTACGAGGCATTAATGGCAAGAATGTCGATAGCCAGGTTGCTAGGAGCCACCGAGATCGAGGTGAGAGCCGACTCGAGGCCCCTCTTTTGGATTGCATTGTAGCCCGAACAGTTGATATGCTAGCTATCGGAATCAGTGTATCCGTTGTCCAGCCATCACCTAAGCCCCTCTTAAGGTGCATCTCGCCTGAGCAAGCCCAGTATGTCCTAGTCGAGATATACGAAGGAATCTGCGAAAATCACTCTGGTGGAAGGGCACTGGCCGCCAGGGTCACATGTGCGGGGTACTATTGGCCCTACTCCCTCTGGGATGCGGAGGACTTCATGAAGAAATGCCCCAGGTGCCAAAAACATGTGCTCGTTCCCTATTACCCGCCAGAAGAACGTACATCCATCATGTCCCTTTGGCCCTTCGCACAATGGAGGCTTGACCTTATCACCTCGTTTCAGGGGGCAAGGGGAGGAGTGAAGTTTGTAGTAGTAGTAGTCGATTACTTCACAAATTGGGTGGAAGCAGAAGCACTAGTAACCATCACGGCCCAGGCCATCATGAGATTCCTTTAGAAATCCATAGTCTGTTAATTCGGCATTCCTTAGAGCCTCATATTAGACAACGACAGACAGTTCGACTACTCACATTACCGGGAGTGGTGTGTCGAATATCCTTGTATTCATCTTCGGGGCACCTATAAGCCAATGGGCAGGTAGATGTGACGAACAAAACCTTGCTGAATATCCTGAAGAATAAGCCAGGGAACTAGATGGGGAGATTGATCAAGGAACTCCCCAATGTATTATGGACATACCACCCCACGGGAGAAACAACTTTTGCTCTTCTCTACGAGACCGAAGCTGTGATCCCAACGGATATGGGAATGCCAACGTACTGAGTTCAACACTTCAACCTAGACAACAACGAAAAATGATTAAAAGAAAACCTAGACCTCCTTGAAGAAAGGTGAGAAGAATCAGCAAGTCGAACGATGAACAACAAAAAGAAAGTTGAACAATACTTTAACAAATAAGTCTGACCTCGGACCTTCAAGGTAAGAGACTTGGTCTTGAAGAAGATGGGGGTCACCACCTAGGAAGAATGAATGCTAGGTCCCAGATGGGAATGGCCCTTTATGGTGACGGAAGAAGAAGGCCCGGCTCCTATCTTCTAAAGGACTAGGAAGGGAACCAGGAGCTAGGGGGCTCAGGACGTGTGCGCTGGGGTCCCCTGGCCTTGCACCTCGAATCCTTGTGGGTAAAAGGGGCCTAGTTCCTCTAGCTTCGCTTCGAGATAAGCACTCTCTACTCTGGGATCCTCCGGCGTCATCTCAGGTAGCCCTGCCTACCTCATCATGAGCCACCTTTGGCCATTTCCCCTTGCTACCAGTCGTAGGAGAACTTACGTCATGCTTCTGACCCGAGGGCGATGAGGGGTCCCTCAGGAAGTCCCGCCCAAGCAAGTATGAAGAGTCAGGAGCGGTCAAATAACTCTTGATATTGACATCGAACAACACGACGTCAGCCTCAGCGTCATAAGGGTGGGCCAATACCCAAAATAACACTGTCGTTAACTTGGCCTCCTCCCTTAGGGACAAGTCGACGGACAGGCTCTTGGCAAGGGGGATGTACGACCAGAAGGCTTGAACAAGAAACTCTTTATGGTCCTTGTCTTTCTCGAGGTACTCCCATCTCGAGCTTGAAACAAAGAAGAATTTTCGAGACCAATCCTTGATGTGCGAGTGGCACGACTCGAGGCTGGCAATGTGACTCCCAGCCATGCGCGCCTAAAAGCATCACAAACTCCTGTCCAAGCTCAACACTCGGTACATTGACAAGAACTCCCAAGCTTCAAGACGGGATACTCCTCCAAATCGGTGCTGAGCACACTTCGATAAATAATGCAATTGGCCACTAGGAGCCGCCAGGAGTTCGGGTGAAGTTACGCTCGCGCGCGCGAGGAGGTGGGGGAGTGAACCCCAACAAATTTAGAACGTCGCAAATGGGGGGCAGAATGGGAGGCGAAGCTCATTTGCGAACAAAATGGGGAAGTGTGCCAAACGGCCTGCCATCTCGTCAATATCCACAGCAGGCATGCGATGCCTTGGAACCTCCAAAACCATTGACGCAAGGGTATTGTACTTCTCCTTGAATGCCCGAAGGTCGTCAGGGGAGACCGACAACTCCTAGCTCTTCCCAGCGAAGCACAGAGGCATCTTACTTAAGGAACTCTTCGAGGCCATTGAAGCGATAGAACAAGACAGTGAGAACGATGAGGGAAAGATGGAAAGCTCGAGGAATGGAGAGAACTGCGGTGGAGAAGAATTCGAAATAGAAATGGAGGCAATGGAGGAAGAAGATGGAAAGCTTGAGGAATAGAAAGAACCGCAGTGGAGAAGAACTCGAAAGAGAAACGACGACCATGGAGGAAGTGAGAAGACGAAAGCAATGGTAGAAATGTGGAGAGAAACTAGCAAAGGAAAGGAAGAGAAAGAGGCAAACGGTGAAAATGAAAGAGGGGAGTGACCTTATATAGGCTCGCAAGGGAACTTAAGCATTGAATGATGTGGGTAGGTGGCCTCAGGAAGCCCAATAGGCGCAAGATTGTTCATACGTGGAACGTAACGTTGGCCGCATGGGGAGCACGGGCCAATAAACAACCCGGATGTGGACAGATATACCTCGTCAGACCCAACCGTCGGGAAGCTGTAGAGACCGCAGAAGTCGAGGAGATGCACGCATTGAATGACGTGGGCAGGTGGCTTCGGGAAGCCCAACTGGCATAGGACTGCGTGGACATAGGAAGCCACGTCAGGCGCATTGGGAGCACGAGTGGATAAACGGCCCGGGATATGGGGAATGCCCCCACCGAACTCGACGGTCGGGAAGTCAAAAAGACAACGAAATCTGAAGTAACCTCATGTTAACGACAGGGGAAGAGCCGCAAGGAACGCACTTGGAAAAGGCATGGCAAGAATGTTTTGAATTCCTACCACACATGTGTACTAGGAATTCTTGGGATATTGTGATGTGAGTAATCCCCAGGGTCGGGCCGGGTGGAATAGGCCCGGTCGACAAATCTCGAAGAGCCTCGAGGCCCGAGGACAAGAGCTGGGTGGGGCCAGGTCGGCCTAGGACGGGAAGCGATCTAGCAAAGTACGCTGACTAGAGAATGGAATGTAGGACTATTTGACACCACTATTGGTCAACATTCAGGGATATCACCTGTCCCTGAATCCTGGTGTCTGTATAGGTAAGAGGGATGGACGTACTTGATCGGAACCACGCTACAATTAATGGGACAAAGATCGGCATGCCACCACAAGTAGACACACCGCATTTAATGCATTTCGAGCCTTGGCACACAACGATGTGCCTCTTAAAATGTCAGTGATAGTCGCAATCAAGTCTAGCAAGTCTGTTGTGTTCTAGGGAGTTGGCAGGGACACTCAACCCTTGTACGGAGAGGCACACCAACAACCTCCACCTCGGGGATCACCCCAGTTAGGTATAAATACCCCCTCCCAAGTTAGGGAAGGGGTTCAGACTCTCTCATACTTCAACTCATTATTCTCTTTGATTGAATGCTTCTCCCTTTCAATCTATCTCAACAATTGACTTAGGCATCGAAGGTACCATGGCACCCTGAGCTCCCATTCTCTATCTAAACAGGATCTAGACCTAGCTCAGCAGCGTGGAGTAGTCCAAGCTATGAAACACGGCATCAACAAGAACACTTGAGATAAATAAATTAAAAAAATTAAAAATTAAAAGAAATGGAAGCAGTTGTACGTAAAGTTTTGAATACCGTACCGGACGCCGTACTGGTCAAGGCGCTGGAACGAAATATTTCGGTATCTTCGATATATGAATAAATTATATATATAAATATATATAAATTATATTCTAAAATAATAGTTTGTATATGAATAAATTATATATAAATACATATATATAAATTATAAATAGTCTAGTCTGAATTGGGAGTTAAAAAATAAGCTTGTAGTTTAAAAAAAATAAAAAAATTAAAGGCCGAAATATCGGTCTGTACTGACTGGTATAACCGATATTTGAACTGGTATAAAATATATGTAATACCTATACCGGACTAGTGACTGACACGATACAATATTTAAAACAATAGTTGTACATGTTGTGTACGTACGAGTGCTTTTTCTTTTAAGAGTTAAATGTTAACAAGAAATAAGATTAACCGGAAATGTTTGGGTAGGCCGCAGCAGCCAGGGTATTCTTATTGGATTATATAAATCTAAATGTAAAATTTATATAATATTATATAATTATATAATTAGTTATTCTACTTTAAATTTTATTTTTACATTAAATTATCTATTTATTAGTCAAAATAATAATAAAAAATTTAATAATTTTTTTTAATTTTTTTTCTATTAATGGCAGAAACAATAACTCATTAAGTTTATTTGGAGGTAATTAGTAATTACTCATGAGAATGTAACGTACTGTAGAATGTTACGTTTTTTACTTGATCTGATCGACCAAAAATTAAGGTGGGAAAGAAGTAAAAGAAAACAAAAGGAAAAAGAAGTGTTGGAAACGGGAGAGAAATACTTTTTTATTCCATTTGGTCTACATATAATAAAATTTAAATATGACCGACAAAACTAATTTATTGCAGTTAGAAGGTTTTTATTTTTTTTATTTATTTACATAATCTAATATAGCATATTTCTGGACTCTATTATCTAAATACCCATTAAATTTGCATTTGCCATACGAGAATGGTTAGAGAAAAATACCCCATAAAATTTAGTTCTTTACTGGTTAGTTACTAAAACTTACATCGATCTCTTTTTTTCTGAGCGAACCATAAATCTGTGTCAAACGAGGATGAATGTTCCAAAATTTACGAGGTTATTGGGAATTTTCTGACAGATCACAACTTTAGGTAAATGATTTATAAAAAAAATAATATAAATAGGTGAAAATACAATGTGGGTATCCCAAACTACCATGGACTTGCAAGGCAAGTGGCAACACAAGCGGTTTCGTTGTCACTTCCTCCTAAGGAATGCTACGTAATTACAAAGAGTACACAGATTACAGGGGGGGAAATGAGAATGGGCGCTTCAAGACTACTGCTTTTCCTTTTCTGTGCCATGCTCACACACCTTGTAAAGCTCGCTTTTGCGCAGCGAGATCCCTACGTGCTCTATGATTGCTCCAATACTGGTAACGTTAGCAGTAACAGTGCCTACAGAAAAAACGTCAATACCCTCCTTTCCACCCTCTCTTCTAACACCAAAATCGATTATGGGTTCTACAATTTCTCCCTCGGAGAAAACTCCGACAGAGTTAACGCAGTTGCACTTTGTAGAGGAGACCTTACGCCGACCGACTGCCGAAGTTGTGTCAATATGTCTGCTCTCGAGCTCTTATTTCGGTGTCCAAACCAGAAGGAGGGTATCGTGTGGTACATGAACTGTACAATACGATACTCGAATAA
The DNA here is from genome assembly GCF_004785595.1 of Juglans microcarpa x Juglans regia. Classification (NCBI taxonomy): domain Eukaryota; kingdom Viridiplantae; phylum Streptophyta; class Magnoliopsida; order Fagales; family Juglandaceae; genus Juglans; species Juglans microcarpa x Juglans regia. The sequence goes on along the minus strand of NC_054603.1, from coordinate 6,575,562 downwards.
CTCTATATTTGGTGTCATGCAGCTTGAACCTGTGGAACATCTTTACTGGCCTGTAAATGCCACGGACCCGAATGGGACGTTTCTCCAGGTGCGAGAGACGTTGCTGGATAGACTGAGAAGTGAGGCTGCAGCTAGCGCTTCGACTCTTCGCAAGTTTGCAACTGGAAAAGCGAGCTCCCCATACTTCGATATATATGCTCTTTTGCAGTGCACTCCCGATTTGAATCAGCAGGAATGTAGCGATTGCCTAAATCAGAGCATCGCACAAGTTCCAACTTGTTGCGGTCCAGTGCTAGGAGTGAGAGTTCTTAGACCCAGCTGCACCTTAAGGTATGAGGAAAACCCTTTCTATGGTTCCACTCTCGAGGCCCCGCCGCCATCGTCAAGTACTCTTCCTCCGCCTGCAGAAGGTACGGCGCTTCCCATATACTCTGTATGTCGTCCTCTATCTATTTTCTTCTAGGAAGATGATATGCAAGTTGATAAAATAACTATGAAGATAAACATCTTTCAAATCTAGCTTGAATGAAGGGATCGAAGAAAGTTTGATCATTTTAGCCAGTGCCATTTAGTTAGGAGGGCGAAGGGATCTGGTTTCATCACCATACATGAATGTTACAAGTGAGTGGATAGATCTTTTTGGTTTAATTTAGAATATTTTCTTTAAAAAAAAAAAAAAAGTCAATAGATTTTGTTCTGTTTGAGTTATTTACATTTTTGTAGCTAAATCATTTGAGCCATGCACGAATTAATAGCATTCTTGTCTGGTGGTGGGTTTTGCAATTAACCAGCCAAATTTTTAAATAAAATGTTAGAATTATTTTATAAACTCATAAATTTACGTAATTTCATATAATATTTTAAATTTATTTTACATTAAAATCAACTTTATAATTTAAATTATCATATTAAATTAGAGGAATTTATAAGTTTATTTTTATAAAAATTAGTCTGCCATGCAATGATTTCATTTAGATAACTTTTCGAAATTCCAGCTGTCTCCCACTTTGATCATACATTGTCCAAATGTATTTCCGACACCCTTTCTATTCTAGTTAATTTATATCATACAAGGTAAGTGTACCCGTGGTAGTTACTCCGCTCCCAGCGGGAAGAGTATCATTTCCCCATTCGTATTCGAATGCAATTAGGTTCAATCCTGCAGAGATTTTTAAATGTGGAATATCGGTGGCCAATGTGAATAGGTTCTATCTTGCACGGTTTTCTAAATTCATTACCTGGAAAGTTTCTTCGTCTGAATCCTTCTTAAAAAAATATACATCAGGACTATAAATATTATTTTATAAAATAACATGATTCATGTGAAATATTTACATCTATTTTAATTATAATAAAAATAATTTTAAAATTAAAGTACCACATTAAATTATATTAATTTATAGATTTACAAATTATCTAATATAATTGATAAATAATAACAGATGTGAACGAGACTAATATATCATAACCGGCAAGCCACGAAACTTATATTCTAAAAAGATATTAATAATTAAGAAAAATGATAGATACACATTATTTTTTATGATATTTTATACGATAATATTTTAAAAATAAAAGTATTTTTATAAAATACCTTTATATAAAAATAATAAAACTAACACATATTATTTTATAAAATATTTTTATTTTAAAATATGTGTTGTAAAATATATTATAAAATATGTAAGTAAAGTCTCGTCTAAACATTATAAAGATGAATTTTTCAACCCAAGTAGTACTCCACATGAAACGGGGAAAAGTTGAATATAAAGTCTCTCCGTTTGAATTGTTGACTAGATTTGTTCTTTCTAAACGAGACATTGACTGGACTTACCGACTTGCCCAGGACAAACTTGACCCTGCATCAATCATGTGCATCATAAGCTTACAATTAGTCTATAATTAATTTACCATTCTACTTAAAATGAAAGGTAGTTAAGTAAAATTGAAAGAAAATGGATAAACACACATCATTTTTCACAATATTTTACATAATAATATTTTTAAAAGAATGTTATTTTTGTAAACTAATTTGTAAAAGTAACATCATTTTATCAAAATATTTTTATTTTACTAGATATGTTGTGAAATATATTGTGAAACATATTGTGTGAGTATCATTACTTGTAATTGTGGGTGTATCATTATCCTGATTTTTATTAGAGTACGTCTTGCTATACTATGCATCAACAACTGTTTTCCACTCCACAGTATACACGACTTTTTTTTTTTTATTTTTTTTAAATGTCAGACCCTTCATCACCGAATCCAACCCATCTCTCTCTCATCTACGCCTCTCTCCTCAATCTCTCTCTTCGACCTCTCTCTCTCTCCTAAAGCTCTCTCTCTTATCAAATCCCCTTTGTGTCTCTCTCTCTCCTCAAGCTCTCACTCATCAAACCCCCCCTCTCTCTCTCTTCGACCTCTCTCTCTTTTCAAGCTCTCCCTCTCATCAAGTTGTCCGGTTGATTCAACAAGAAGGGAAAATTCAAAATGCAGAATCGGTTGACACATAGGATGTGGGGTGTGGGGTTTGACACAGTGGCTGATGAGTAGGTTTTCTTTTTTTATTAATTACATCAACAAAAGAATTTGGCCACAATTTTTTTTTTCTACTTTTTTTTTTCCTTACTCGATTTATTCTATATAACTTATAATATTTATATTATTATATCTCGATGAATTTTCTAATTCAATATTTTTCAAAAATCCATCTAATTTTGATTTGTACTTGTTCATTTTTTTCAAATTCCAATATACAATATACTTTAATTAAACAAAATGATAAAAAAAATCAACTCTAATTTTTCATTTTAATTATATTTCCATTTAAAAAAATCTAAAAACTAATTACAAAATTTTTAATTACAAAGCATGATGCCTTTCTCTCTTCTTTTCTTCCGCTTCTATCATCCTTCATCACCCATGCATCTAGTCCAGACGCCCCCCGAGGAGGAGCACAGCTTCCTACATTCCAAAACTATACTTATATTAATGTTGTTTCCTCGGAATCATTGATTCAGAACTGATCGAATTCTGGTTTCAACAGGAAAGGGAAGTAACTCTTCACGAACTATCATTATAATCGTGGCGGCTGTTGTTTTCGCGGTCTTAATCTTCTGCATCTGCACCTGTATCTATTTAAGGATAAGAAAGCAAAGGAAGAAAGTTGAAAGTAAGTTTAAAATTGGTTCGTTGTTTCCTAACTGTTAAGGATTTGGTTTATCTTAAATATGGAAATCATAAGAAAACTGAGACACTGAGGAAACTCAGACATGATGTTTCACTTTTTGGCATATATACGCTGGTTTAGTTCTAGGCAGTGCTGGTGAGAACAAGAATGACATCAAATTCTCTGTTGTACTAATGATGAATTAAGCTGATGTTTTATGCACATAAATTGCTCACTAATCTTTAAGCTATGGACGTATCTTTCAACAGTGGATGAAATTAACAGCGCTGAATCCTTGCAATTCGACTTCAGCACGATTAGAGTTGCTACAGACAACTTTTCCGATGTTAACAAACTTGGGCAAGGTGGATTCGGTATTGTTTACAAGGTAATTCATGAACAATATGATCATATGATAAACTTGCTATATCATGAATCTGTAACTTGAATTATTGGAGGACAGGATTCATTTGACATGAATACATCTCTATTCAGGGAAAGTTTCCAAATGGACAAGAAATAGCTGTGAAAAGGCTTTCTAGGAGTTCGGAACAAGGTGATCAAGAATTTAAGAACGAGATCTTATTAGTTGCCAGGCTTCAGCACAGGAATTTAGTAAGGCTCCTAGGTTTCTGCTCTGAAGGAAATGAAAGGCTTCTTGTCTACGAGTTTATGCCGAATGCAAGCCTTGACCACTTCATATTTGGTACGATTACATTTTTTCAAGTTGCATGTATATATGTTCCAACACACGGATATATATATATATATATTTATACGTATATATATTTGTCCCATAAGGTGGATCTTATATATGCTTAATCGAATGTGTAGATCCAAGCAAGCATTTACATTTGGATTGGACAATTCGATACAAAATCATAATGGGCATTGCTCGAGGGCTTCAATATCTTCACGAAGATTCTCAATTTCGCATTATTCATCGTGATCTCAAAACTAGTAATGTTTTGTTAGATGAAGAGATGAACCCGAAAATTTCAGATTTCGGTATGGCAAGATTGTTTACACTAGATCAAAGTCAGGCTAATACAAGGAGAATTGTCGGGACCTAGTAAGTATATATGCTAATATCTTGTAAATATTTCTGTCACCTAGCTGTAAATTAATAAAAAGGATTAATTACGAAGATTTTGAATCAATATCAACATTATTGATGTATATATGTCCTCATGCAGTGGATATATGGCTCCGGAGTATGCAATGCACGGACACTTTTCAGTGAAGTCCGATGTCTTTAGCTACGGTGTGTTAGTTTTGGAGATAGTGTGTGGGCGAAAGAACAATTATTTCCAAAATGGAGAGAATACGGAGAATCTTCTTTGCCATGTAAGCACTACAATGTATTTTTTTTAAGTATATTTCACTTTTGCAATAAACTGATTTTTTCTGTAATATATATTGTCTCTACCTCTGTAATATTATCTTATAGGCATGGAAAAACTGGAGAGAAGGAACAGCTTCAAATCTTATAGATTCAACATTGAGGGTTGGTTCAACGACCGAAATAATGCGATGCATCCACGTAGGATTGCTATGTGTTCAAGAGAAGATAGCTGAGAGACCAACAATGGCTTCAGTCCTCCTAATGCTTAATAGTTACTCTATGGCTCTGTCCGTACCCTCACGACCTGCATTCTTAATGCACAGCATCGTTGAATCAGACATGTCGTCAAACCGATCATTCCAAGCTTCACAAAATGAGGCTTCAATGACTGACCCATATCCTCGCTAATTCTTGATGATGATCATGCCTTCGGAAAAGAAGATGGATCAATATTTGTTGTGTAGCTTGTAGTTATTTGCTACATACAGGCTTAATTGAGACTTATAACGTACGTCAAATGGGAGATCATGTAGAGGCACAACTCTGTCGAAGCTTAATTCGGCAGATGAAGAAGGACTCAATTATTGTTTTCTAACTATATATCCTCGTTAGTATTTTACAGGAGTTGTAATTTAGAGCACAACTGATCATATATTTAACACTTCTATGATCTGGATATTTGATATTTCAAAAAAGGCACCTGCACGACGATCGAAAGTGGTTGTGACCTTTAATTGCATAGTTACAATTAAGCGCGTAAACATAGTTCGATCGATCAATGCATGTTAGCGTAGTCGGACAGGCGCAATATTCTCTTTGGAGCAGTAGTGGAACAAACGCTTGTGCATGCAGTGTACTCATGATATCAATCGCAGTTCATGAAGAGAGAATGTTTTGATCTTCTGCATGTCGATGAAGGAAGCCGATCAGTGTTGCAGAGTGATGACTTCTTGTATATATATGGTCGAACACATACACTTGGATATATATATATATATATATAGGAAAAACCTCCCAGCCGATTGGGTGCAAACCCAGTTTTAATACCGGCTAGTAGCATTTTGCCATGTAGGACATGTACCAAATCTCCATCTACACTCACATGTACTAGATTCTTTTTTTTATTTTTCATCTCTCCTCCACGCCGTTGCAACTTCCCTCTCTCTCTAAAATACTCTCTCTCAAATACGTTATCTAATCTCTCTCTAAAATATACTCTCCTTTGTAGGTCATTGCCTATGAATTAATAATCGTATTAAATTCATCATCATCATCTTTCTACATATGTCAAAACAGCCAAAAGATACCCACAACAGCAAAATGATAATGAAAATCTAGATCTTAAGGAAAAAAAAAAAACAAAGTTGTTGCTAATTATAATTATATAAAAACAAAAACAAAAAAAACAAAGCAACAAACTTTTACTACTTTCATAGAGAGATGGGCGGCCTGCAGAGGAGAGCGATGAGAGTTTATTTGAGAGAGAGAGGGAGTATTAGAGAGAGAGAGAGAGGGGGGGAAAGTTGCATTGGGGTGGGGGAGAAAGATAGAAAAGAAAGGAATAGATGGAAAATAAGGAATGAATCTAGTGCATGTGGGTGTAGATGAAAATTTGTTGCATGTCCTACGTGGCAAAATTTTATTAGCCGGTGTTAAAACTGGATTTTCACCTGACCATCTAGGAGCAACTCTCATATATATATATATGGAATAATTCTATTTGAAACCTCTACTCTACACACTATCCAAATGACGACATAATTTAATTTGAAAGAAAAATTTTAAAAGAAAAATTATACTTATTATCTTCTAATTAATTACACACCGACATGTGATGTTATCCTTTTTGCCATTCTATTTTAGCACACACATCATTCTATTTAAATACACACATATTGATTTGTGTGTTTAAATAGAATGACAAAAATGATAAATCATATGTTGGTGTGTCGTATAGGAAATGATAAGTAGCATTTCTCATTTTAAAATTTGAATAATTTAAATCAAATTATATCACGTGGATGGTGTGTTGTGTAAAAACTTTCAAATAGCACTACGTAATGATCATATATATATATATATATATATATATTCATTTGTCCAATTACTGATCAATTTTTGTATCAGTCGTCGTAACTTCAAGTCTAGTAATATTCATGCTTTGTTAGATGGAGATCGAGATGAACTTAGGAAATTACAATGATACATGCATGATTCACGTCTTCCTTGTCGAGGTCGAGCTCTCTGATCTGTAGGTTTCTAGAACTATTTACCGGTTGAAAAAAACTGATCTTGTTTTAGAAAAACAAAAACAAAAACTAGAGAGAGAGAGAGAGAGAGTGTGTGCGTGTGTGTGTGTGCGCGGCTTCATCCCAATTTTTTTAATAAACCCTTACTTATGACGGAGGAATACTGTAATAACATCAATACATTTGGGGGTTTGTAAGATAAACTCTAGATACTAACCCAAAACTAAGTGTCAAAACCAACCAAAAAAACCATAAAAACAACTTCTAACAAACCTAAGACAAGGCAAAAGAGAAACCAGGACCAAAACCAAAGACACTAAGCACTTGCAGAAAAGAACACGCAAACATAATAAGCTCAAACTCAGATCAAGCAAGAAAACGTACTAGAGACTACGAGATGTGCAAATAGAGGAGACCAATTATGTCCATAGGAAGAAGACCTTGGAGCTGGCTAGGAAGATTATCATTAAAAGACCAATCCATATTTAAACCATCAGCTCCCCGTTTGGCTAAATAATCAGCCACCGCATTACCTTCACGAAAAATATGGGTCAAACGATACTTCAGACAACCCAAGGGACCCTGCAAATCCTCCCAGAAATCCTCTAAGTACCAAATATTACACTAACCCTTGTAATCCAGCTAACAATCAGTTGAGAATCAATCTCAATCTCAACTCGACGAAAATCTAACTAATGGCACCTCTTAACCCCTTCCAACAAACTTCTCAACTCAGCAAAATTATTAGACCTCAGACCCAAAAATATCGAATAAGCAGAGTGCAACCTACCAAAATTATCACAAATTACATTCCTAGCACCAGCTGGCCTAGGGTTTCTTAAACTACTACCATCATAGTTAAGTTTCATCCACTCCTCTGGAGGCCGATTCTAATCAATTCTTACTCGGTATTTGAAAATTGACAGGACTTTGTGTGTATGCATGTATTTATTTATTTATTAGCAATAGATCATTCAAATAGTGAAGCGATTATGCTTATAAAATAATAATAATAATAATAATAGTGAAGCGACTATGACTTTTCTAAATCACGACTAAAAAATAAAAAATAAACCTTTTCGGTGTGGAATGGGTGTTTTAACTTTCAATGCGCCGAATAAAGAAAGAAATCCTATGTCTAGTTAGCTTAACCGCTAACGGCACACATACTATTTATAAAAATTCTATTAATATTTTCACATATTATACACTACATTATTATTATTATTATTATTATTATTTTCTTATTAAATACGTGATATATAGTTAATTAGTAAAATTATTTAATTAATTTAAGAAAAATAAAATTAAGTTTTTTAAAAAATAAAAATAAAAATAAAAATAATATATGATATCTCTATCCTGTCTCTACTAAATATAATAAAGCTCTACTATTTAAATCGAACATGTCTCTATCCTGCCCCAAATATCATATCAAACGCATCCCACGTAACCTGCCCATGACATCACATATATCAAATCAGAACGATACAACTGGTCTACTTTCTATATACCATCCTGCTTTATTATTTAATTATTTTTTTTCTTGTACTTTTCTAAAGATTTTTTTTACATTTTTTTAAAATATAATTATTTATATAAAATTTATCTATTTAAAATTTATACAAATTATTTCCCAATCAATAATAGATCACTGAAATAGTGAAGCGAATACGACTTTTCTAAATTACGACAAATATATATATATATATATATATATATATATATATAAACTAGTAAAGGGCAAACACGTGCATTGCACGTGTGCCCAATTGTGAAAATATAAAAAATATTTTTAAAAATAACATTTATAAAATCAAAAAATATGTAATAATAAAAAATAGCTTAATATATATAATTATAAAATGTAATAGTTTTGTTTATATTTTAAGATTTTCATTTATTATAAAAATAATCACATATATTATATGTAGAATATCTATGATTATAACATAAAAATTTACACGAACATATTTATAATTACACAATTTCTTATTGTAGATAAAAGAATGACTATTGAAGCTAATGCGTTATCATCCTAATTACAAATAAAAAGCAAGAGCTACCTCATAATTTCATATAAATTTCTTATATAGTTTATCACATAAGTGTATTTTATTGGGCTCTTAGTTAAATATCCTACTATTTCCGTGGGCTTTCAAGTGGTTTGTAGTATATTAATTTATGTGGGCCTAGCTGGTGAGTTGGGGGTTTGAGTGTATTTTATTGGGCTAAGTTTATGTGAATTAAGCCCAGCATGTGTGCATCCGAAAACCCTAAGTTTTCATCTCTCTCTTTCTTTTTTGAATGCGCCGCACAACATCTTCTTCTTTTTCCTTCAATTCTCAATTTTTTTTCTCCTTCCTCCTGCCGAGGCCGCCCACCTGCTTCAATCCAACCAACGCCACCGACTGATTCTTATTCTTCCTTGGTTGCCACTGCAGTTAAACCTCTCAGTAAGTCACCCCGAACTCATCCACTCTCATTTTCGTCTCTATGCTTCTCTCTCTCTCAGGCTCCGTAGCCGTCGACCCCAACCTCGCTGCCATCAATATCCACCCAGGTTCACCGTCGCCTCCAGCCCTTCTCGGTTTCTATAATATTAGATACCATTTGTTGCATTTCTTCAGTCAATCAGTGTAAACCGTGTCTAATAAGTTGGAGATATTCCTTCGAATGGGCTAGCTTTGATCTCAGACGAATATTCAATATTTGGGAGTTCAGCTCATGTGTTATTTGGTCTTGGTTGTAAATCATTTGGGTCAATAACATAAACAACACATATGTGAAGCCCAACCCAGACCCAAAACGTTGCCGTTTTCACAAGGAAAAAAACCTTGGCTCTACGACCAACCCTATAAATACATCCTTATGAATTTTCCTTTCTCATTCCACCTCCTTCCAGATTCTTCTACGCTCAGTCTCTCTCTCACACGCACACCTTTCTTCCTCTCATTTTCTCGTCTATTTTGTTTTTGTCTGTATTTTTTTCTCTTCTCTTGTTGCTACAAGAAGAACATTTCTTGTTGCTATTGTTTTGTTTTGTGCATGTTTTTTAATATTTGTCTTTTTTTTTTCAGTGTTCCTCTTTGATGGAATTTTTTTTTTTTTTTTTGTATTTATAGTCTTTGTCGTCCAACAGAAATGATGAATACTGCATATATTGCTTGCCATTCTCTAGATTTTAAATTTTTACCCTTCCCGTGTTTTGTTCTTATCGATCTGAAGATCTGTAGTCGGTGACTGTGAATCTTTCAATTTTTTTTTATTCAAAAGTCATGCACTATATATTTGTTCTTCCTTTCTTTATTTTTCAAGTCTAATTTTTTTGTTTCTATTACGTCTGTGAAGTTTTGGTCCAGATGGTTTCTTTCTTGCTAATCTCTATAAACTCTAACATATCTGAACATTTTATTCTACATTTTATTCTTCTTGTCCTTTCATGTTTATAAATTGGAAAAGATTTTACCTCTTACTCTAAACCTAAGTAGTTCTGATTTAGATATGTTGGACTACAAATTTGTGGTCTCTTTTCTGATTTTACGTTTTTTGTAAAATGACTTTGGGTATTTGTAATTCAAATCTGTTAGGCAACACATTTCTTTTTCTTGGTTTGTTTATTTTGTTATCTTAATTTTTTTTTTCTTATCGATGGATAAACTCTCCTCCATTTTGTCTCTTCTATAGGAGGTAAGAGATCTTTGCAGATTATATGTTTGTGATTGTGATTTCTTTTTTATATGTGATTATTAAGCTTGGAAGTGTAAAGATGTAAAATATCAAGCATATTTGTGTAAGTGAGAATCTTATTTCACAGCTTTTAACGATGGGCATATATAGTTTTATTCTTTGAGTTTATAGTTTTTAATTTTTTAACTTGCATATGTAGCAACCATGTGATAAATAGTTTGTACTTTGCATTTTAGCATAACTGAATTTATTTTACACCTTTTAAAGATGACCATATGTAGTTTTATTGTTTTAGTTTGTTATCTGTAGCTTTTTAACTTGCATGTGTAGCAACTATCTCATAAACACTCTGCAGTTTGCATTTTACCATATTTGTTTAGATGAGAATTTTATTTTAAAACTTTTAGAGATGACCATATGAAATTTTATTCTTCCAGTTTGCAGTCTATAGTTTTCTATCGTGCATGTATAGTAACTATCTGCTAAACAGTTTGTGGTTTGGATTTTAGCATATCTGTTTACATGAGAACTTTATTTTCTACGTTTTAGATAGTTTGTAGCTTGTAATTTTCTAATTTGGATGTGTATAAACCATGTGATAAAAACAGATAGAATATATGATATAATTGACAAGAAAAGCCAAACAGTTACCTTCAGTTTAGTCTCCAATTTTTGAACTTATATGTGTACTAACCATGTCATAAATGGTTTGCAGTTTGCAATTTTTCTTTAATTTATGTGTATATAAACATGCCAAAAGAGCTGATATGGTATATGGCATAATTGGAAGCAGATGCATATCATTAGACTTGAAAACAAAAGGAAAATCAATTGGAGAAGAAAAAGAATTACATACCATATCGATGTTATTTTTGAAAGTTTCAATGCGAGGAACAATTCGATCAACCCTGAGCCACTGAATGTTTGTGTGATGTGAGTGAGAGGATTTTGATTTTTAACGTGAGAGAATTAACAATAAGTAGAATGTAAGAGGAAATGGAGTAGAAAGTTAAAAAGATGAGGGGAATTGCTTTTATATGAATTGCTAAGCGGTGGAAGCGGCCGAAGAGAAGGATAAGAAAAAATAAAAAATTATTCAATTTTTACAAATCTGATAATACTAAACTGCAATCCGTCGAAGCGGTGGTAGAAAAGTATATCCAGAAAATAAGAAAACAGATTAAAAAAATTAATTAGAGAATAACAGAACTTACGAGAAGTTTGTAAAAAGTGGAAAAGGAAATAATATTAGAATACATTCCAGAATAGCAATCTGTATGCTTCGCAAAAAAAAAAAAAAAAAAAATGTGATTTTACACATAAAACCTATTCGGTGTATTTTGAATGATTTGAATAAGAGAAACTTATAGTTAATTATATATTATAGTTATAACTTATTTTATCTTAATATGAAATAGAAAATGAATATAAAATATAAAAAATCTAATATATAAATTAAATATATATAAGAAAAATAAAATATATATAAGCGAAATAGAAAAAAAATAATAAAAAAAGAAAAGATTAGATTATCTAAATAATTATGTCTCACAAATTTAAGGACACAACTGTAAAAGGGAAAAAATAAAAATAAAAATAGATCACTGCAGAACCAAAGGATAGATGGGCAAAATAAATAGAAATGGAAGGACAAAAAAAAAAAATGCAGAATGGCAGACATGACAAAATGAACTGAAATGCAGAGACAAAATTGAAAGAAATGAAATAATAGACGACACCTGCTTATTGACATTTATTATATATAAGATAAGATAAGATATAAAATCTTTTTCGTGTGGAATGAGAGTTTCGAACTTTCAGGCTTTCAGCTTTCAATGCGCCGAATAAGGAAATGGTATGATGTCTGGTTAGCTTAACCGCTATTAACGCCCCCACATACTATATATTAATCGAACATGCTGTCTCCATCCTGCCCCACGTATCATAAAAATCGCGTCCCACATACCCTGCCCATGAGATCACATATATCAAATCAACATAGGATCGATACAACTTAGTCTACTTTCCTACATTAATTAATTATATATGTAATCTACTAATGAATTATTTTTTTGACATCTATATTAAAGCTAATTTTATTACTAGAAATATTTTAGACAACGAGATTATATAAAAATAAATAATAAATTGATATGATATATCATATTATAAAATTATTTTTATTATAAAATAAATCTAACTTATCATATAAAATCACATCAATTAATAAATTTAATTTTATATAATCTTTTTGTAACTATAATAAACAATCCTGCACATGAACGAACATTATACATGAAAACTACTTTTCTATAAAAAGATAAAAGTAATTACGCTTACCACAAACAAAAATAGTAATATTAAATTCGAGATTTATTATGCATCAGTTATTATTCACTCTCATATTTTATATCTATAACTTTTTTATAAAGTGTCGAGATATTTTTTATAAGATATGAGAGTGCTTTTCATAAGGTGAGAATAATTTTTCATTGAACTCTATCCATTTTTTTTTTTTTTTTTTTGGTTTCCCTTCAATTCTTTTGCTGTGGATTATCTTAAGGCTTAAGCTATGTTCGGACATTAATCCTGCTTATTACCCCGTCCAGATAATATTTCAATATCAAAGAAAGTCATTACAGTACTGAGTCTGACCCGACTTTCTTGACTAACAAATAATTTAGAATTACGTACTAAACTTATTTTTTCAGAGTTTGACAGATTCAATTCAAAAATGGCACCTGCACGAACCTAACAGCCAGTTCGTCCATCAGTTGACGCCTTTATAAGAGTATCTCAAATATTGTTATTATTATTTTTTATCTATTTTTTTATTATTTATTATTTTTTACTTATTATTCATTATTCTATTATTATTTTTTTATTATTATTCATAAATATTCTTAACATTTTTAAAATATTCTCGTTACCTAAACGTAACCTAAATGCGTGTATATTATTTCTTGTAGGCAAAAACTGAAACCTTGCCATTCCACGAAACACAAGGCGCCCACAGCATTCATTATGGTTTCTTCGAGATGGCTTTTCTTCCTCTCCGCCATTTTCATGCTCACAGCTCTAGCCGTCGCTCAGTCTGCAGAACCCTTGAACCATTTTTGTTTATATGAAAAGGGTAACTACACGGCTAACAGTACCTACGAGACAAATCTCAATCAACTCCTCTCCTCCGATGTATCCTCCGATACCGGTAGTAATTCTGGCTTCTACAATTCCTCCTATGGCCAAAACTCCGACCAAGTACATGCAATCGGGCTTTGTAGAGGCGATGTTAACTCAGACGTCTGTCGTGATTGTCTCAACACCGCTAAGTCACTTCTCCCACAGCGCTGTCCCAATCAAAAGGAGGCAATTGTGTGGTATGACTACTGTATGTTTCGCTACTCAAATCGCTCAATTTATGGCGTCATGGAAACTTCTCCTCCATTCTCTCTGTTGAACACCCAAAACGTGTCGGCCAATTATGTAGAGCAGTTCAATGCTGTTCTGAGGACCTTGATTGAAAACCTGACTAGTCAAGCTAAAGATGGTGGTTCTCTCCGCAAGTTTGCTGCAAATAGCGCGAGCGCACCCGAGTTTAAAACGTTATATGCACTTGTGCAGTGCACGCCTGATTTGTCTGTGGACGACTGCGAAGGTTGCTTACGCGGGGCTAAGGAAGCCATCCCACAATGTTGTAACGGGAAGATAGGTGGGAGAGTCGTTAGACCCAGCTGTAATATCAGGTTTGAGACGAATCCCTTCTTTAACTCTACAACTGATGCGTCAGCACCACCAGCCTATAACACTCCTACAACAGGTAATACAGAATTCATTTCTCATATGTATATATATTCATATATATGCCATCATGAATATTATAACTTGACAGTGGAAGAAACTCTCAGTTCGATGCATTTCCCTCATTTTCCCATGCAGCACATCTATATCTTCGTTTAGTAAAGCTTTCTCTTTTCGAAAAAAATATTATCTGTTTTCCTTTTTTTTTTTTAATGTTTAATTCTTTGGTTAAATAAATTACTCGAACTTGAAAAACAAATTACAGAATATAAAGAAAGGAACGGTTTAAAAATTGAGACAAATACACTCAACGTACATTAATGCACTGATCATTGTTAAATTGGAAACTATTGGTTTGATGCGGGTGAGTACTAGATTAGTGTTTTGCTGAAGATCATAATATATGGTTAATCAAGAATGGAAATTGAGGAATTTGACCCCCCATTAAAATCCGATCGATTGACATGATTTTATCGTTTGCGCGCATCCGCCTTTGTTTATTCTAAGAATTTTTTATGTTATTGATGTGTTTAGTTTATTTCTCATTAGGGTTATTCTATTATCAAATCAGTATGTAGATATACCGTCTATATCACTTAAATTATAAGATTTAATATGTAAAATTCAAATTTTAAAGTTTCTTTTCTAAATTAAATTATAACATATAAATACTTTAGTACTAGTGTGTTATGATCTACAGTTACTTAGAATTTTTCTTTTTCAGTATTATCCAGAGGGAATCCTAATTGCAAAACACAATCTTTTATGTTCTGTTTAGATGCTAAGAGTATCTCAAATTATTTGTAGATTATAATAAAGTAGTAATAAGTAGTTTTTAAATAGTAATAAAATATTTATAAATAATAATAAAATAATTTAAAAATATCTTATAACAATTGTACATTCTCAATCAGTTGTGAAGTAAAGGCTTATGGTTTGCAGGAAGCAAGGGGAATAGTACGTCTAGGACAGTCATCATTATAGTTGTAACAATTGTTGCTTCTGTGATACTACTCATCACCACCATCTGCATCTATAGGAGAGTGAGGAGGTGGCCATGGGTGAAACCCGAAAGTAAGTACAAGTTCAGTTATTTTATATGATATTAATGTGATACCATCGCCAGAGAAAGTATTTTATTACTCATCATCTTTATATATTATATTTTTTTATTTTTTAAATTTTTTTTAAATTTTTATTTTATTTTATTTTTTTTAATCTTAATGAATTCTTCTACTTATCGCCACATATTTAATAAAAAAAAAAAAAAGAATGTAATGTGTCACTGAGATGATGAATAGAAGTTTTCCTTGTGCATATTTTGAATTTTCAAGTCATTTAATTATCTGTTGGCTTTCTCGAATTAGGTGAACCTGTGGATGAAATAGGAAGCGTGGAGTCCTTGCAGTTCGACTTCGACGCCATAAAAGTTGCTACGGATAACTTTTCTGAAGAAAATAAGCTGGGGCAAGGTGGTTTCGGTGTTGTTTACAAGGTAATTAATGGATATAATCTTCTTGAAATTAAAGGGTATCATTATTAATTGGTCAAAACATTTTGATTTCTCAAGTACTCCATTAATGATGATTATATGCAATTTATTCTTTTATTTTATCAGGGTAAGCTTCCCAATGGGCAAGCTATAGCTGTGAAAAGGCTGTCAACAGATTCCGGTCAAGGGGATTCAGAATTTAAGAACGAAGTCCTGTTGGTGGCCAAGCTTCAACATCGCAACTTAGTTAGGCTCCAGGGCTTCTGCTTGCAAAGAAATGAAAGGCTTTTAGTTTACGAGTTTGTGCAAAATACAAGCCTCGATCACTTCCTTTTTGGTATGCTACTTTATGTAGCTTCTGTTTTCATTTCGTATTGTATTCATGATGTTTTACTTAACAGACTATATATAATTATCACATGTAGATCCCATCAAGCGTGCACATTTGGATTGGGAAAGGCGTTACAAAATTATAGGAGGCATTGCTCGAGGGATGCTTTACCTTCACGAAGATTCTCGACTTCGTATTATTCATCGTGATCTTAAAGCTAGCAATATCCTTCTGGATGGAGACATGAATCCGAAAATATCAGATTTTGGCATGGCAAGATTGTTTTTGTTAGATCAAACTCAAGCAAATACAAGTAGAATTGTGGGGACCTAGTAAGTATCATAGAAAATGGCTAGCTTCAGTTTCCAAACCAAGACTTAGCATGTTCCTAATACTGACTTATTGAAACTAAAACTAATGCCATTCAAGCAAAACTAATGCATTGATGTCGATGTGCAGCGGATATATGGCACCAGAATATGCTATGCATGGACAATTTTCACTGAAGTCCGATGTCTTTAGCTTTGGTGTGTTAGTACTGGAGATAGTGAGTGGACAAAGGAACCATTGCTTTCGAAATGGTGAAAATGTGGGGGATCTTTTAAGCTATGTAAGTACGCTTAGACTTGGGTACATTTCCCTTTTCAATCCTACAAGCGTGCATGCAACTACGAGAAAAATAAGTATTTGTGACCGATTATTTACGACGATAATGAATAAAATTAGATTCATTTTAATAGAAAATAATCATTTTTTCCGGTCACAAATAAATAGTTTTATTGTAGCGCGCGTATAGGATTCATTGCTTTTGAAATGGCTAATTTTTATGAGGTTGGCTGATTTTTGTCATATTTTGCAGGCGTGGAGAAACTGGAGGGAGGGGACTGCTTTAGATATTGTAGATTCCACAATGAGTTCTGGCTCAACAAGTGAAATGATAAGATGCATCCACATTGGGTTACTATGTGTTCAGGAAAATGTAGCTGACAGACCAACCATGGCTTCAATCGTTCTCATGCTTAATAGCTATTCCATCACACTTCCAGTACCCTCACAGCCTGCATTTTTTATGAACACTAGTAGCATTGAATCTGAGGTGTCATCTAAATGGGAGCATAGCATAGGTGTAACAGAGTCAGATGAGAGATCCAAGCGCAGCTCTGTCTAAACCGCAGCAAATGAGGCTTCGAATAATCAGCTCTATCCTCGATCGCTAGCATTCTGAACTGAATTATTACTATGGCGCTCCATGATCGGTGATCCTGTGCTCCATGTCGTGTTGAATCCATTGTAGCCAGACCTGGCCTCTCTCCAAGTCTGAAACCAATACAGTTTAACTGTGGCGGGAAGTCTGTTTTTTGGGTTGTTTCTGTCTTAACTTTGTAAGTAGAACTTGGTTCAGTTCAGTTCGTGTCTCCGTTTGTACGTATCTGGAACGTCTTGATTATTCCTCACTGGGAACTCAATAAAGCTTATGATTTTTTATTTTTATATCGAATGGGGGGAAAAAGACATTCAAAGCCAACATACAGATCCACAATTCCAAACCCAAACGCTATGTTTTGGCCCATAGAAAACAAGATGGATACTAAAAGCCTCAAATAAGGTCAGGCCGATGTTTGGGTAAAACAAAAGTTTGGAAATATTCGAAAATTTTTTAAAAATTTGTTTGAGATTGGATTTTAGAAAAAAGAAAGAAAAAATTGAATAAATATTTTTTTTTTTAAATAAGTCTTGTATTAGAGTTTGCAAGAGTGGACAGATAAAGTCGAAAAGTTGTTTGAATATAATTTTTTAATTTTTTTGCTTTTGTTTTATAGTTTGTAAAAGTTGTATTGATTTTTATATTTGAATAATGATTAACTAACGATTATAGGAAAATTTAAAATAAATAAAAAAAATTGTATTTAGATAATATTTGAGAATGAAGTTAAGAAAAAAAAAAATGAAAAAATGTGTTTGACAAATTTTGAGAACACCTTAATTGCCAAACATAATTAAGTTCTTTTTTCTTTCTCGGGAAAGTGTAGGGGTAATTGATGGATAACAGGAGCCCGGAAGGTGACAAGTGGAAGAAGAGGTTGTTCAATTAGGTTGAGTACAAGTATCTTTGTGTCTTTTGTGGGGGCTAATCACCTATGATGACATTATTGTCATTTGATTTTATGTGGGAGTGGAGGGATTGAATTTTTCTTTATGGTTTGGATTATTGTTATCTGGTGGGCTATTGCTGTTCTAGTCTTCTAGAGAGTTTTCTATTCTTTCATATAAGTCATGAGTTGAAAATTAGACAACCAAAAACCCATTTAATGTATAATATTATAACATAGTCACGTTACGTTGAGTTGAGATGAGTTGAATTCTTTATGAATAATAATAAATTAAAATAGTAAAGTGAATTTTAAGAAGCTTATTTAAGATGAGTTTAGATATATTTAAATATTAAGATAAATTTAGATATATTTATATGAAATTAAAAAAAATTATGATTCATGTATGTAAAAAAATTTTAAATTGAGATGAATTTAATAATTTGATAATTACAAATTTAAATTCAATTTAATATTAAACAGAACAACTTTCAAGCGGGGCGTTACTTTTTAGATTGACTAGAATGGTTGTGACCTTTTCCATGCTGAGAATTGGCTTGCTGATCTAAGCCGGCCCCCCACCACATTTTGAACTCGTGATTCTTTCGAATTTTCCATGCTTGACACTTGAATGGGACGAAAGAAAAAAACCTTACCCACCTAAGTACCCTAGCCTACACAATTAATTCTACAACTGGGAGCTGGCTAATGGAAGTTGAACGAACAAGTTGTCCTGGGTTATCTCCAACAACAATTAGACGAATAATGGTTTTCTTCCATAATTCCAGAGTCTCTGTTTTGCTGTTATTATTCACAGCCTGCGCTATCATCATCCCCACCAATTCCCAGCAGCCAATCTACAACTCTCACGTTTGTCTATATCCCTATAATGAAACATCCAACGATTCTTACAGATCAAACCTCACAACCCTTTTGGGTTCTTTATCGGACAAAGCTTCCCAAAACATTAGCTTCTACAACGACACTTTTAACGGCATCTACGGCCTCTTCCTCTGCCGAGGTGATGTTTCTAATGATACCTGTCAAATCTGTGTCAGGTATGCGAGTCAAAACATCGCAAGCCGATGTTCATCCAACAGAAGTGCGATCATCTGGTTCGATGAATGCATGTTAAGGTACTCCAACATTAATTTCTTTGGAAAGGAAGAGACGTTGCCGGGGTTGTTGATGTGGAATGTCGAGAATCAAACTTCAACCGAGGAAACGAATTTTGGAACATTATCGCTGATGTATGGACTGATGGAGGAAGCTTCAGTAACTGATCTGTTGTTCAAGGCTGATAGTCGGCCAGGGGGTAATGGGTCTGAGATTGGATATGGGTTAGTGCAGTGTACCAGAGATATCAGTGTCAGTTCATGCAAAGATTGTTTTGATGTGTTGATGAAGGAAGCCGATAATTGTTGCAAAGTGAAGAAAGGGTGGCGAATTTTAGCCCCGAGTTGCAATATAAGATTCGAGAAATACTCTTTCTTTGTTCAGCAACCATCAGTGACAGTGCCGTCCCAACCCGTGCCTGGTAAAGGTAGGACATATATGTCTCAATTTAATAAGTGTTTGGTCGGAGATGTCATCAAAACTAACTCACAAACTTGCGCAATTTTGTGCAATATTACGTCTAATATATCTAATCACATCAGTTCATAAATTTTATTTTTGTAAGATTTACTTGTTTCTTTGATTTCTTTCTTTTTTTTTTTTTGGAAAATCTGAGTCTAGATTACATATCCCCTGCATATTTTGGATTTCTTAAAATGTACCTCTAGGCTAATTTGTAGTTCAGTTTAGAAGAAAGTATTACCTTAATACCTCTTGATTATGAACATGGATATATTGTGAAATCACTTTTCCAAAAAACTTAAACGGATAGAAAGAGGCATATTTTTATGTCTTTAACACTCTCCTTGTGTGTGGGTCAAACTTTTCCTCAATAAGTGGACTAACACGTAGAATATATAATCAATCGGATGAAGTGTAGAGTCAGAATTCAAATTCAGAACCTTTAATATTATGTAAAAGTATCACTTGTCTTAAAAGTTTAAACTGATAGGACGATGTAGATTTTATTATTTATATATATATATTTTTAAGAAGAGGACCGTACCTCAATTTTATTAATAGCCCTCACTTGTGGTAGAAGAATTATTATTTATATTTATATCTTAGAGTAATGATATTATGTCCCTAATTTATACCACTCACTTTACCTCCTTGATGTGTGGTGCCATATGATTTATTGAAAAAAAATTAAAAACACAAACATAAAAAGATAGAGAGAATCTAAGATTTTAGTCTCTTTGTTTTTGGGCAACATTTTGTTTTGAATATATATTTTAATAAGTTACGTGGACATGAAGAAGCAAAGTGATTGATATAAATTAGGGGAATCCTAACATTACTCTGTCTTAATATATATCAGTTCCCCATATGCTACTTTACTACTTGCATTTATTGGATAAATTAAGTGGTATTCTCCATATGCTGTCAGCGACCTTCAGGAATATTATTGAATCCATCGTCTCTACATGATGATGAGTAGAATTACTCATTGATTGATGTATTATTGTTGTAAGATATTTAAAGCAAACTTACCGTTGCATTGGATGATGGAACCAGGAAAGGGAGGAAAGAATACAACAAAGATAGTAATCATTAGTATATCTTCAATCGCAGTCGTAGCAGCTCTTTTGGGTTTGTGGTATTATTTATCCTGTGCCAGAAGGAAAAGACAAGAAGGTAGCATTAGTTTACCTGTCTTTTAAATTCAGTACTCCCCTGCCTGTCATTAATTCTTTAAGCTGTTCTTGTAACTCAGAGGGAGAGATGAGCGATACAATCCTTCTTCAAAACTGGAAAGGTTCACCGTCTGTACACACAATGGATAGAAATATGCATGCCGGGGATCACGACAGCAGTGGAGAAATGCATTACTACAGTTTGGATACTATACAGACTGCTACGGGCAATTTCTCTGATGCAAATAAGCTTGGAGAAGGTGGTTTTGGCCCAGTTTACAAGGTTAAAAGAGAGATTAGTTGTTCCATAATACATGTTCCTTTTTGGGAAGTATTTGATTGTTGTGATTATTTGATCTAACATATTGCAATGCATGACTACCATTACCTTTGGATTATTATATTTTTTGATGGAGAAAGTTTGAAATTCTTTCAGGGACAGCTGAGTAGTGGAAAGGAAATTGCAGTTAAAAGACTTTCCATGAAATCTAAACAAGGTCTGGAAGAGTTCAAGAATGAAGTAATGTTTATCGTGAAACTCCAACACAGAAATCTAGTGAGACTCTTGGGCTGCTGCTTGGAAGGAGATGAAAAGCTTCTAGTCTATGAGTACATGGCCAATACCAGTCTTGATGCCTTCCTATTTGGTTTGCTCTCTCTCTCTCTCTCTCTCTCTCTCTCTCTCTCCTCAGGTAGAGCAAACCATAGTACAAAGTTGGAAAACTATACAACAAAATTATTTATAATACTAAGTAGGCAATTCTTGCTCTCTCCATCCTTAATCGGCCTTTAACTATAGAGGGGAGAAGAATAGGATTTTGGGAGATTTCTGTTGCAACAGCTGCACCCTTTTTAGCAAAGAAATCTGCTTTGCGATTTACCTCTCTGTATGCAGGAGTGATCCTCCCATACTTCCAAGTACTTCCCAGTGAACTTTATGCCAATACCTTTCAGCTAATCTAATACCATCTTTGAATATCTTTCTGAGCTATTTGCCTTCTTGTCACAATGCAGATCCAAAAAAATGCAGAGAACTAGACTGGGATCGGCGTATAAACATAGTCAATGGGATTGCAAGGGGCCTTCTATATCTACACGAGGACTCCCGGCTCAAAATCATCCATAGGGATTTGAAAGCAAGCAATGTGCTGTTAGATGATGAGATGAACCCAAAGATATCAGATTTTGGCACAGCTAGGATGTTCGGTGGCAATCAAATAGAAGCCAACACTAACAGAGTCGTCGGGACATAGTAAGTCATTCCCTCCATGACATCTCATTTTCATACATCACTGATGCGGCTTCATACAGGATTTTTTTTAAGATATGGTTAAACTAAAGTTTAATCCTTTCGCGTACATGTTTTGCCATTCTTTGCTTCCCAAATCCTGTCTCAAACACTTCAAAGTTGAGCTTACAATAATGGAGTCATGGGTTCATTGATCCTTTCGGTCTTCTTTGTTTTGCAAATCCTGTTCTAACATTAAGCTGTTCAATCGATAGAGTGGAAAAGACTACAATCCTAAATTCCTAATGGTAATTTGACGTAATTAGAACTGACAAGGACAGATACTTTCATTCCATTTGAGTAGTACTGTATAATAATATTTTCCTCAACAGCGGATACATGGCGCCAGAATATGCAATGGAGGGACTATTTTCAATAAAGTCCGATGTTTACAGCTTTGGAGTTATGATGCTTGAAATCGTGAGTGGGACAAAGAACAACAGTGGATTCTATCATCCAGAACGTGCACAAAGCCTTCTGTCACATGTACGTACGTCTCTTATTTTTATTCGTATCTTGAGCTCAACTATGAATATTTAACTTAAAAACATACGAAAACAGACCTGGCAGCTATGGAATGAAGGAAAAGGAGAGGAGTTGATTGATCAGACATTAGTGGGCACTTGTCCAGTAACCGAGGCTCTGAGATTGATCCATATCTCATTGCTGTGTGTTCAGGAAGATCCTAATGTCAGGCCTCCCATGTCAATGGTTGTTCTTATGCTTGGGAGCAAAACGATAAACCTTCCTCCGCCATCTGCACCTCCATTCACCATAGGTAGACTTTTGACGTCTGATCAATCTTCAACCACTGCTACCGGAACAGGAATTTCCATATCTGATCAATCTTCAACAGGCCCTCCTACTGTTCTACCGAGTCAAGAGATCATTAGCTGGAGCACCGCTTGTCCAACTACTTGAAAAGACTATTGTTTACGTTTGATCACATGTATTAATTTTTTCTTACCAGCCTTGCAGGCGATGCTTCACTTTCATGCAAATGCTGTGGGTTAGGGAGTAACAGTACATCTATAAATTCCATACGTTTGTGTTCTTGTACAAGTTCTTGCATGTCGATGTATTTGCAAACACATGAATTTAATTGAATTTGTGCAAATAACAAAATAAATAATATAAATTCAAAGATCAAAGATCAGGGCAAAGTTTTATTACGATTTCCGACCAGAGTACCACAACTTATGCAATGAGTTTGTTACTCACAAGTCAATGTGTAAACATGTTATTTATTGTGGGATCCAATACAATTATTTAAAAAAAAAAAGTTAAAACATAATTATTTTATATTAATTGATATGACAGGCTTCCACATCAGTTGTCTTGTGAGGTTTATTTAAAAAGTCAATAAGCGAGCTTCTAAATATTTTTTTTAAGGATATGGGTGTGACAGATCGAGGTTTTTAAAATTATCATGCATAAGTAACTATTTTTCATGTTCATACATGGTTCATCTAGATAACAAAAGAAAGAGCAGTTTAAAGACGAAAAAAAAACATTATCCTACTTATATAATAGTGTACGCCTTTGTCAATATTCAATTTAAAAAGGTTTTTGAAGGTCCTAGGAAAACATTGTGTTGAGATTAAAAAAATAAAGTCAATAAGAATTACTAGACTTATGAATGCGAAGGTGATCTCGTATGATCTGAATCGATCTGTAAATAGTAATATTTTGTGAATCACATTGAAATATTTTTGAATATATGAAATAGGTTTAGGGGTGTAAAAAAAATAGTGAACCGGTACAATACCGAGTTTGGTTCGATCCGGCTTTAGTTTTATTTTTTTAAAAACCAGTCAAAATTAGTCTGGTTCTAATTTTTCTTTTTTTAAAATCGGACCGGTTCATATATATATTATAATATTTTATATTGTATATAATTTTTATATATAATATATAATTATATATAAAATAATTTTGTATTATATGATAAATTAATAATTAATATAATCTTAAATTTTAAAATCTTATATCACTATAATCTATTATATTAATAGTTATACTAATACTATATTAATATATATTATAATATACTATAATATATCACTATAGTCTATAATACAATTATAATATACTATAATATATTATCACTATAGTCTTATATACTATTATATATATTATATAATATATTAAAACCGGACCAAATTGGACCAGAACCGATAAAACTGGAAGTATCGGTTTAGGAGGGTAATCGGTGCAGAATCGGTTCTTGAAAATGTAAAACTAGTGTATACTGATTCGGTGCCAAATTTTATTCAAAACCGAACCGATTACACCACTAAGTAAGTTGAGATGTTATGTGTTTGAATGTAAAAAATAGGCTGAGCTATGTTATACTTTTTATGAAAAGTTAAAAAAAAAATTGATCATATTAATTGATTTAAGATAGATTGAGATGGATTCAAAACCAAACATGCCAACTAATTTGTTTTTGACGAAAATATTGGCGACGAGGGACCAGAATAAATTGAATGATGGTGCACCAATTTAATGCTTGGATGCAGCCTGCTACGTCTCATTAATTAATGGTGTATATATAGATCCATACAGCCACTTTTATTAATTAAATTAGCAATTTTGGCTTTATCATTTCCTTTCCTTGTATGATCGATTGACGTGGTTTTCTACAGTCTTATAACTTTTAAAAACTATATCTTATATATATAAATATATATATATATATTATTTTTGTATTTATATTGTACACATCAAAAGATACATCATGCATCATTAATAAATAAATAATTATTATCATAGTATTTATCTTGGCCCCCAAAAGTCAAAATCCTGGCTCTACTGTGTATTTCGTTTAAACTTTGTCTCAGCATGACATCAGCATAGCATGATCACCGAAAGCCAAGCTGCACTTAAAAAGACTCCAAAATCTGCAAAAGCTATTTTTCTTAATTTGGGTTAGTGAAGCACGGATTCGAATCATTCTCTCATTTTCGTTACAAATATTTAGTCACAAAATGACATCTAATAATCTTTTATGATCAAACAATGGAAACGTGACAATATGCAAAAGTAACAATTGAAGTTGAAAGAATGAAAACAAGTAATTAATGCTAAGAAATTTCCTGCTAGTGGTATATTGGCTATTGAGGTGTTATTTTGTGGATTACAAATGTAAGCAATAAAACTACTTCATGATATAAAATAAAATAATAAAATGTACATCTTCTCGTCAGTTTAAACTTTTAAAACAATTGGTGATTTCATATCATATCATTATCATTATTGGTAACCAATAAAACTGCTTTATGAGTTCAGTATTGCTATCAATTCTCTTCTGATTTTCAAATTCGATCGAAATCGAAAACGCTTCAATATTTGAAGCTGGTAAACGTTTTGAAAAGTTCTATTCTCAAGTGAGCACATTTATTTCCATTGTTACACAGTTTAGAAGAAATTAGTAACAACACTTAAAAAAAGAGTAGCACAAAGTCTTTGATTCAATTGAATATAGTTACGATGTAAAAGTATGATGATGATAGTATGGTGTTGTTGTTTAAAGAACACAGAATACGTGTAAGCTGAAGAGAACAATTGAAGTGAAAGTATTAGGAAATGATTGTATTTCCCATACAAATTAGGTGCCTTATGTTTTGGATTTAGAACTTAAGACAAATTATTCCCACAAATATAAGCAAGCATAAGGGCACGTGGATGTGTAAATCTAATTAAACCATCCTAGCATACATGTTTGGGTAACAAATGTAACAATACAGAAGAATGAACTCACTTCATGTGCACCCACCCACACAAATGTAACAATATTACACGACCATTTTTCTACTCCACTATATTGGAGGATCATCACGATGGAGAGGCAAAGTGCTGTCTAATGGAACCTGCCATGCCGTTTATAGGAATATTTTGTATTCTGTTATTTCTTTACTTTTGCTGAGTTGTACATAAAAGGGCATTCATGTATTTCTCTATTAGATAGGTAGTTAGAATATTCTTTTGCTGAGGTGTATATAATTCAACTTTCTTGTAAAGCATTTGATCAAGCAAGTGATATACACGAAATATATTTTTCGTTCCTCTTCCAAACTTCTTCTTCAACCTTGCTTCCTTACATGGTACCAGAGCTCCCTCGATCCAAATGACGACCAACACTGAAGAAACTCCAAATTCAACCAACGCGAACAAATCTTCTCAGTGTTACCTAAATTTTTCAGACCCATTCAATCCATTTCAAATTAAAACTGGTGACAATCCTGCTGCTGCTTTGGTCTCTGACCTCCTCGATGCTAATAACTATGTCAGTTGGTCGCGTGCCATTAGTCAGCTCTTCGTGCGAAGAACAAGCTCGGGTTCATCAATGGTGCTCTTCTCAAACCTGTGGATATTTCAGATCCCCTTTTTGAAGCCTGGGAGCGTTGCAACGATTTAGTGGTGTCTTAGTTGCAAAACTCTGTAAGTGCTTCTGTTAAGTCTAGCTTAGCTTTGGTTGATGATTCCAGAACCTTGTGGGTTGAACTCAAGGATCGATTTACTCATCAAAATGGTCCCCGTATATTTCAACTTAAACGTGATTTGGCTGGTTTATCACAGAACCAGGATTCTGTTAGCTTGTACTTTGGCCGCTTGAAAGCCTTATGGGATGAACTTGCTATCTATGATCCACTTCCCGATTGTGACTGTGGGAAATTGAAAATCCTTCATGATCGTTATGATCGTGATTGTGTCATTCAATTTCTCATGGGACTCTCTGAATCCTACTCTAATACCAGAGATCAGATTATGCTCCTTGAACCATTACCACCCCTCAACCGTGTTTTCTCCATGGTCCAACAGCAAGAAGGACAACACCAAGTAATTTCTACTTCCGCACCCTCTGATCTTATGGCCATGATGGCCAAACCAACTTATTTTACCACCAAACATAATCTCAAATTCTCCAATTCCACCAGTCCTAAAGGAAATAGACCTTATTGCTCACATTGCAAAATTCCTGGTCATTTGCTTGAAAACTGTTTTAAAATTAGAAATGTTGAAGCTTCTGTGTGCTCACATTGTCACATGACTGGCCACAATGTTGAGAAGTGCTACAAGCTCCACGGTTACCCTCCTGGTCACAAGTTACATGGAAAATTGAAAAATATTACAGCAGCTGCCACTTATGGAACTCCTTCTCCAGATGTTGATCATGACCCTAACTCTACTGAGTCTGTGGCACTCACCAAGGACCAGTACCAGCAGCTTCTTGCTCTTTTACACTCTACTAACACCAGCACACCTATGGCTTCCATTGCTGTTACCCAACCATCTTCTTCCTCGCCTCCTAATCCTATCAACCCTTCGTGTGTTTCTGGTATGGCTCTTTGCTCATCAACACACACACACACCACCTTGGATAATTGACACAGGTGCAACAGATCACATGATCTGTTGTACCTCTCTTTTCACATCCATTACTGCTACTGTTTCTTATCAAGTTCAACTACCAAATGGAGAGGCAGTTCTCGTCACTCACGTTGGTGTTGTGAGACTTTCTGAACACCTCACACTTACTCATGTTTTGTGTGTACCTTCATTTCATTTCAATTTACTCTCTGCCAAAAGACTTGCACAAAACAATTCCTGTTGTAACACCCCGTATTTTTACTGAATGATTATTTTTTATTGTTCAAAAATTTATCCTCTTATTTTAAAATTGGTTGGATTTTTAGTAAGTTTATTTCTATGATTTTAATTTGGTGAAGATTATTTTTATGTGCTTTCCAAATATTTATTTATTGTTATGCATTTAAATTGCTTTTAACATTTAAATTAATTACTGTGGGATTTAATTATTTCAATTTGACTTTACCATTACGTTTAAATTATTTTATTTAACTTGTGGTTTTAAAATCATCTCCGTTGGATCATTTTTGTGACCCAAGTTATGAGGATTGGACCTCATTTCTTTTCCCTCCATTTTTCTTTCCTTCCTTTTCTTTTCTTTCTTTTCTTTTTTCTTCTTTATTTTTCCCCTCCCCCGTGCGCGCGAACCAGCTCTCTCCCTCTCTCTTCCGTCCGTCACCTTCACCCAGCCCGCCGCCGTCGCGCCGTCGTGCGCGACACCGCCCGGCCGACCAGCTCCCCTCCCTCCGGCGACCTCACCCCCCAAATCTCAGCCCCTACCTCGCCGCCGGTAGCCCACACGCACCCCACGAAGCCGCGGGCCACTTTCACGCCAGCGCCGCCGTGAGCCGGCGGTGGCCTTCACCGCCCAACCCGCTAGCTTCCCCAGCCGCCGGCGACCTCACCCCACCAACCTCACCTCCATCCGTGCCGCCGTTAACCACCAGTAGCCCTTCGAAGCCGCGGCACTCTTTCCGCCGTTGCGCCGCCGTCGCACCGCCATTGGCCACCATCTTCCTACCACTTCATCCCCGACCTCTTGGCAACCCATTGGACCCAACCCAACCTCCGATCCGTCACCGGTGAAGCTCCACCATCTACATTTCCGATTTGGGCATTTTGGTCTTCTACCGCCCATTTCGCCGCCACTCACGGCAAACCACCGCCACCATTGGTTTCACCGACCTCTCTAGGCCCTACCCTACTATTTTTGGGTCTTCGTTTGTCCTCGTTGAAAAGTGGGTATCTATGACCCACGGCCACAGTGTATTTTACACTGTGGTGTTGCTCAGACATCACCACTTGCAACTTCGTGATCCTTCGGAAATTGTTATATTGCACTGTAAGTATTTTCCTTAAAGAACTTTCGTGATTTAAATATATTTTTGCACTAACACATATTATCTGTGAATTGGTTTGTTTTGCCGGACTGAGTCCGAGGAGTTTCGGGGGTCGGATGGATTGTGGACGGAGTTGTGTGTTTGTTTGCATTGTGAATTGTGGTTGTTGGTTATGACTTGTTCACGTACATCGCATATTGCATGCATGATCATGTTTATAAAGAAAACTGGGTTTTCGCATGATTGCATACATGTTCATGTGTTTATTGGAATTGGATTTTCATGTGAGTAAAAGGAAAAGAGACTGTAGGGATGGTGGTAAGCAGGGATGGTGGTTGTGTCCCGCCTGTGATTCCCGCCTACAGTGCTCTGTTAAGTATTCATTGTGTGTAAAGGAACTGTAGGGATGGTGGTAAGCAGGGATGGTGGTAGAGTCCCGCCTGTGATTCCCGCCTACGGTGCACGCGATAGGGATGGTGGTAAGCAGGGATGGTGGTTGTGTCCCGCCTGTGATTCCCGCCTACGGTGCACGCGGTAGGGATGGTGGTAAGCAGGGACGGTGGTAGAGTCCCGCCTGCGATTCCCGCCTACAGTGTCCGATAAATGGATTGTTTGTGTGAATCATTTTATGGGAAAATGTTTTACGGATATTTTGGGCCAAAATGGGATTTTTGGCGTGTGTTGGAAATAATCATTTTTCTGGAAAAAAATGATATTTTATGGCTAAATGTATTTTGCTATATTGTTGGTTGCATTAATGTATTTTTATCCCGAGAGTTGTTTGGTTTATACTTACCTGTGGTACCATTTTATGGTATCGCAGATTTTGATGCAGATGATGATGACGAGCCTTAGCTTGGCTCCCTTGGAGGAGTGATCTGGGATTGCTCCTGTTTAGTGAGTTATGTTTTTATCAATTTATGTATTTACCTTTTGTATTATATTTGGGATGACTGTATATTTTTTTAAAGATAAATTGTGTTGAATATTTGTATTTAAATTTCTGGTACTTAGTTGACTTATTTATATTATCCGCTGCGACTTTTATTGTGCACCTTTGCATGTTGCACACACACTTGAGCACATTTCGTTGGGATGCGTGACCGTGTTGTCACCATCCTGACGTCACGATTCCCTTGTCTTTTGTACGTGGGAGTCGGGGCGTCACACCTGTTGTCTCATTTTCCTATCCAACTCTTGTTTTTTCCAGGACTTAGCTTCTTGGACAACGATTGGGATGGGTGAAGTAAGAGGTGGATTATATCATCTGCTTAGATCACGGGTTGCACCTTCTGCTCTAGTAGATTTCTTGCCCAAATTCACCAATAAAGATTAGTTCACTTCCGCTTTTGCTACTCATTTGATGTCTGATGTATGGCACTGCCGTCTCAACCATATATCTCCTTCTAGAATGCTTTTAATTTTTGATCCTATTGTAAAAAGCAATCTAAATTCTCATAATCAAACACCTTGTTCTGTTTGCTCTTTGGCAAAACAACATCGTCTACCATTTCCTAATTCTCAGCATTCTTCTCTATCTTTATTTGATATTGTTCATTGTGACCTTTGGGGACCACACTCCACCATTGCCCATGATGGGTTTCGGTTTTTCCTTACCATAGTTGAGGACCTTTCACGAACAACATGGGTTTATATGCTTCAAAATAAATCAGATGCCAGACCTTGCATTATCACTTTCTGCAATTTGATTGAAACACAATTCCAAAGGAAAATAAAAACCATTCGAAGTGACAATGGATCCGAATTTCAAATGAAAGATTTCTACCAACTCAAAGGAATTATTCATCAAAGGAGTTGCATAGAAACACCTCAACAAAATGGCATCGTAGAGCGCAAACACCAACACATCATGAATGTGGCTCGGGCTCTTAAGTTCCAATCAAATATTCCTCTCATTTTTTGGTCTGATTGTGTTTTAACAGCAATATACATTATCAATCGGACACCCACCCCTCTCCTTCATAACCAAACACCCTATGACATCTTGTTTCACACCCCACCTTAATACAAACATTTTAGAGTTTTCGATTGCCTTGCATATGCCTCCACTTTATCCCATGGAAGAAAGAAATTTGACCCTCGTGGAAGGGAGTGTGTGTTTTTAGGATATCCTTTCGGAGTCAAAGGCTATAAGTTACTTGATTTGAACACTCAACAGATTTTTCTCTCACGAGATGTTCAATTCCATGAAACTGTGTTCCCCTTCCATTCTCACATTTCAAACAGCATTTCCCCTTCCTCTTCCATTTTTAATTCCTTGCAAATAGACACTACACAACACTCCATTCCAGCCACTTCTTCTTCTCCAACCCCTTTTCCAAATCCAACCCCAAATAACCATTCTAACTCACATTTTTCAGACCTTACCATTCCCTCCCCTCCCATTTTTCCAACAACCTCTCATGTTTCTTCATCACCTACCCTATCTCTCTTCCTATAGAATCACCTTCACTTCCTCCTCTTCCTGTTTTCCCTCGCAGGTCAACTAGAACTCGAAGTGCACCTCGTTATTTGCAGGATTTCCATTGTCATCAGACTTCTCTTACTGCTCCCACTTCAAACTTGGACAAGCAGCCACTGTCCTCAGGTACTCCTTTTTCTTTACATAAAACATTATCTTATCATTCTTTTTCACATTCATACAAAGCCTTTTCCATCAGTATTTCCACTCATATTGAACCCAAGACCTATAAACAAGCCATCAAAGATCCGGGTTGGTGCAAAGCAGTGGACCATGAGCTGGTTGCTTTAGAAGCAAACCACACTTGGGAACTCACAGATTTGCCACCTGGAAAAATTCCCATCGATTGCAAATACGTTTACAAGATAAAATACCATTCAGATGGTAGTGTTGAAAGGTTGAAGGTTCGTCTAGTGGCTAAAGGTTATACTCAACTTGAGGGGATGGATTATCAAGAAACTTTCTCTCTCGTTGCTAAGTTAGTCACTGTGCGATGTCTCTTGGCAGTGGCATCGATTAAAGGATGGCATTTAAATCAATTTAATGTAAATAATGCCTTTCTAAATGGGGATTTACATGAGGATATCTATATGAATAAGCCCCCCGGTTACACCAAGGGATCACCTCACCAAGTTTGCAAACTTATCAAAAGTTTGTATGGCCTCAAACAAGAGTCGAGGCAATGGTATTCTAAATTCTCATATGTTTTAATAGATTCTGGTTTTTCCCAATCGAAAGCTGATTACAGCCTCTTCACCCGAGACATTAATGGCATCTTTGTTGCTCTTCTCATGTATGTTGATGACATACTTGTGGCAAGTAATGATCTCAACACAGTGACTGATCTCAAACATTTTTTGCATAGCAAATTTTAGATTAAAGATCTTGGCACACTAAGATACTTTCTTGGCATTGAAATTGCAAGATCCTCCAAAGGAATCCACTTATGCCAACTGAAGTATACATTGGACATCTTGGCAGATTTGGGTACTTTAGGCAGCAACCCCACCAAGATTCCAATTGAACATAATCTTAAAATCACAAAGTCCTCAGGCACACCCCTGTCAGACCCGAGCATCTTCAAACGTTTGATAGGTCGACTGCTGTATCTCACAGTATCTCGACCTGACATTTGTTTTAGTGTCCAGACACTAAGTCAATTTATGGCTACTCCTACTGATCTACATCTCTTGGCTGCCCATAAAATTCTTCGATATCTTAAAAGTGCTCCGGGGCAAGGTCTTCTACTGCCTAGTTCTTCATCTCTTCAGCTTGATGCATATTGTGATTTGGACTGGGCTTCTTGCCCCGACACTAGAAGATCCTTCACTGGATATTGTATTTTCCTCGGTTCTTCTCTAATTTCTTGGAAGTCCAAGAAACAATCTGTCGTCTCTCGCTCCTCAGCCGAAGCCGAGTACCATTCGATGGCAGCAACTTGTTCTAAGCTAACATGGTTACGTTTCATTTTGATTACTCTTCAGGTTCCTCATCCCCAGCCAGCCTTCCTTCACTGTGATAATCAAGCAGCACTCCATATCGCTGCAAATCTGGTTTTTCACGAACGGACCAAATATATCGAACTCGATTGTCACTTAATTCGCGACAAAATCCTGGAAGGTAGTATCTGCACTTGATATGTTCCTAGTTCTGCTCAAGTTGCTGACATTTTGACAAAGGCTCTACCTTCTCGTGTTCTTCATCATCATTTATCCAATATGGGTGTCGTAAACCTTTACGCTCCATCTTTCGGGGGGGTATTGGAGGATCATCACGATGGAGAGGCAAAAAGTGCTGTCTAATGGAACCTGCCATGCCGTTTATAGGAATATTTTGCATTCTGTTATTTCTTTACTTTTGCTGAGTTGTACATAAAAGGGCATTCATGTATTTCTCTATTAGATAGGTAGTTAGAATATTCTTTTGCTGAGTTCCATATAATTCAACTTTCCTGTAAAGCATTTGATCAAGCAAATTAAGACAAATTATGCCTTGGATTTAGAACGTAAGACAAATTATTCCCACAAATATAAGCAAGCATAAGGGCATGTGAATGTGTAAATCTAATTAAACCATCCTAGCATACATGTTTGGGTAACAAATGTAACAATACAGAAGAATGAACTCACTTCATGTGCACCCACCCACACAAATGTAACAATATTACACGACCATTTTTCTACTCTACTAGGTCTATTATTTAAATGAGGACGCATATACTAACTAATTGCATTGAGAGGAGCTCCAATATATCCTCCAATCAAGCTATATAAGACGCAATCATCATGTAAGCACTACAATTCATTACCTCACTATTCGCATGTCAACAGAATAGATTCCTTACATAGAATGTATAACCCTTCTGAAATGGGTTGTGAGTTTGATGGGTGAGGCACACAACTCAGAAATGGTAATAAGTCGCTATACGTGATGAAGATGAGGAAATGAATTAGTTTCAGTGCCTAATGGTTATTGAAACGAATGTGCACATATTTACAAACAAAGACCCTATATATTAACCTTTTATTGATATGCCCAAACAGGGGAGAGAAGAGAATGGGGATGTCACACACTTACAGAAATCATCGTTGGAAGCTAGATCAATGTCTCTACTGAACGTGGCAAACGTTGGTTGTGGGAATGATTCAAGCTCCTGGACACCAACTATCTGCTCGGTGAGAAATTAGGGATACGAAACCCTAAACCAAGTTGAATCAACCAGTCAATGATTTTAGGAATGGGCGAAATTAAGAATGCATGTGAAAAATCGAGAACAAGCAATCAAAATTAAGAAGTTTCTTACTGCGGAAATCGTAGCCCACCACGATGAGATTCTGTTGCCACCAAAAATCTCGCCCCAAATTAGAGAACATTTTAGGCTATCTTGTGTAATATGAGGGGTTCACTTTTAGCGACAACTTCACCTCCTCGCAATAGATGTTTTATCCCCACCAAAGATAACTAATCCACAAGATCTTGTTGCAATAGAGTAATTCAAAATCCACAAACTTCCTTTGTGTGATTAGACCTGTATTTCCTAGAAGTGTAACCGGTCCGGTCTTGGACAAAATTTAGGATCAAATTGGGATGCACTGGTTTTGCATTTTTTAAAACCAATTACGCACCGGTTACTCTCCTAAACTGATACCTCCGGTTTTACCGGTTTCATCCAGTTCAGTCTAATTTTTCGGTTTTAGCAGTATTAGTATTAAGGCATAAAATGTAATTAATATACTAATATATACTAATTAATTAAAGCAAAATATAATTAATATACTAATATATATTAGTATTTCTAATGTATTATGTATTTATCAAAATGAATATGTTGAAAATTTATTAGGCCATAAAATATTATTAATATATATATTTTATGTTTAAAGCATATGATCAAATAAATTTTCATGTTTAAAATTAAAATTATATGTTATAAATTACAATAACATTATCTTATATATAATTATAATTTATATTATTACATATAAAAAATATATATAATATAAAAAATATTATATATAATATTATAAAAACTAATTTAAAATTTATAATATAGTGAACCGGTCCGGTTCCAGTTCCGGTTCTATGCTTCCAGTCCGGTCCTAAAAAGCATAAAACCAAAACCGGACCGGTATTGACTAGTTTTGGAACTAAGGAAATCGTTAATTTTTACACCCCTAGTATTTCCACCATGGTCTTTCTTGGGGAAAATATTCGTAGGAAAAGCCCAAATTTATTGTAGTGTACTTAATGATTTGGGCAATAAATTTTAAAATTTAAATTCTATAAATTAAATATTATCATTTAAATGATATAGATTGTATGCTCAACTCACCAACTTAATAATACAATAACTCAAAAGTTTTTGTATTAGGTTGAGGGCCACACATTTCTTTGCTTCCAATGCTCTCTCTGGCCTTTAGCTCACATGCCAAGTGCAGAGCAGCTTTCTTTCTTTCGTGGAGGAGTATTGCTACAGAGCAGTTATTGTAGTTGTGCATACATTGTACACACTACGTGGCTACTTCTGCTCCTTTAGTTTTTATTTTTTTTTTCCCATTTTGCACCAGACCTTTCCCTTTCTCTCTTCCTCTCTCTCATCATCAGATCTCTCTCATACTGGCGAGAGAGAGAGAGAGCTGCTAATGAGAGAGAGAGTTCGAGATGAGAGAGAGAATCTGAGATGAGAGAGTTCGAGATGAGAGAGAGAATCTGAGATGAGAGAGAGACGGTATGAGAGAGAGACTGAGATGAGAGAGAGAGGAAGAGAGAAAGGGGAAGGCCTGGTGCAAAAAAAAAAAAAAAAAAAGTAAAATAAAAAATAATTAAAAGAACAGAAGTAACCACGTAGTGTGTATAATGTGTGCACAACTACAATGATTACTTTGTAGCAATACTCATATTCAAAGTGTCCATTTTACTAATTACGTTTTACATGACATACGTATATTACCAAAAAAGTCGTGTGTTGTTACGTTGCCGTCCGTGCACGAAATATTCAATTATATGTAGAGGAGAAAAAGAAGGCATCAGCTCAATTAATACGAAAATATCGACCACATTATAAATAAATGATTCCGTGCAAATTATACCAAAGGAAATGTTATCTAGTACTGCTCGATCGTCAGTGGTGAGGCGACGACGGTGACTTGTACATGAAAGATCTTGGGTCGAGAGAAAGTAAATAATTTGTATAATTTTAGTACGCGGAAATATCATGCTTGCGCTCACTTTAAAAAAAAAAAAAAAGGCAAATTTAAAACTCATAAAAAAAAGATTAAAAAAAAAAAGTGTTGTTGCAATGCACAAAATTTAATTAAAAAATGTTTTAATACTTATAAAAGTAAATTTATAAATTGACATATTTTAATATAATATATCAAATTATAAATTTATTTTTATTATAAAATAGATCTAACGTATCACACATAATATTTTATAAAATTTCTTTGCCGCGTAATACTTCTTAATTCAATTACATGTGGAGCATAAAAAGTTTAACGTTGAGTTTCTTGCTCGTAATTTTTCAATTAAGCCAATTTTTCAAATAAATTTTTCGAAAGATGTGTATCTCCGTGGCAAGGTATTTTAAAGTTGAGTTTATTAATTACTCGCAAGGTTGATATGTCAGCACATTTATTGGGAGACCTATTATAATTATAAAAAAAAATTAAAAATCAATAATATTGTTTATTACCGTGGGATCTATTTTATTCGCGTGTTGGTGTATAAAAAGCAGATTGGCTATTTTGATTAATCACCTTATATTATTTTATTATTATTTATAAATTTTATTTTTTATTACTGCTTACAAATCATCTTAACATTCAATCGTAACCTAAGTTAAATTTTTTTTCTTTAATATTTTTGTTAACCAGCAACGGTGCATGCAGCTTAATGACCCCTTGAAATGACATTACTATACTAGAAACATCATAGCCATTTTCTGCCTGTCGCGCGTGTCGACTTGATGTTATTTCTGTCGATGTCCTCACAAATGTGATGCAACACTTCCTCCATGTTCTTTATATAAGACACTGATACCGTTCATCTGGAGACAACACTACCAACAATCCCCAACCAAATGAAGAATTACCAAAGTCTTACATGCTTTATTCTTCCCCTTATCCTTCTCATCCCATTCGGCCATTCCCATGAAAAACCAACGGATCAATCCATCTCCGTTCCTCTCAGAATTGACCAATTACTAGAAAAACTTTACCAATGGATCAGGAATCACCAAATAGAGTCCCGACTCCCAACTAAACCGGATTATAGGAATAGAAACCCCAGTTGTTTTGGCGGGAGTTCTTTGCTTCATAGCTGCTTCTATATCTAGTGCAGGAGGGATTGGAGGTGGTGGGCTTTTCATACCCATACTGACTATAGTTGCATGCGTAGACCTCAAGACAGCCTCAAGTCTCTCAGCTTTCATGGTCACTGGTGGTGCAGCTGCAAATGTTATGTGCAATTTGTGCAACTCCAGTCCCAAGTTTGGTGGCAAGACATTGATCGACTTTGATATAGCCATGTATGCTATTAGGAGTGAGTATAGGGGTGATTTGCAACCTTGTGTTCCCAGAATGGCTCATTACCATTCTCTTTGCTACTTTTCTTGCTTGGTCTACCCTCAAGACTTGTCAAAATGGTGTGTTTTATTGGAGAATGGAATCTGAAGAGCTGGTGAGGAGAAACGGGGGTGGAAATTTGAAAATGGGTTGACTAATGAGAATTGTGGTGATGAAAGTGAAGGGATCAAAACTGCTAAAGAACCTCTTTTGGGTGTGAAAGGATCAGGTTGCAATTTGAGGTTTCCATGGATGAAAATGGGGGTCTTAGCTCTGGTCTGGCTTTCTTTCTTTGTTATCTATCTTCTTCGTGGCAATGGGCATGGACAGGTACGTACGTAAGACTGTTCCATTTCCTAACCAATATTCTTCTCTACGATAATCAAGTTAATGAACTTAAATGCATTTCTTTTTTGGCTTCTCGAATTACTTTGTACTGTACGTGTGATTAATTATCAGATGGTTAGAAATTGCTACCTGCTCCACTCACTATAAGAAACGCGTGACGGATTGTTTACGAAAAGAATAATTATTTATAATAAAAATAGATTTATTTTAATAGAAAATAATAATATTTTTACATAAAATAACTGGTTACAAATTAATAATTTTTCTTCTAAACATCCTAATTAATTAAGTACCTAGCTAATTACTTGACTGTCCATTAATTACGACATAAAATCATGGTAGTACTTGTAATTTGCTACCTTACTGATATAATAATTACTTCATTAATTTGGTTCGTCCCTGCAAAATCAAGTACTACTGTCATAAAAATGGTATATTACGTTGCTAAAGTGACATACAGCTTTTGTTACATAAATATAGAATATATATCTAGAGATGGAATCATAGCAATGGATCTGCAACCATGTAATTTGGGAATAATTCCAATGGATTCGTGGTCCCGTACGTAACACCAGCCACAAGGAAATTAAAGTAGCATCGAGCAAGTTTGTGGGGGATCTTTTAACGTTATTTTATTTTGTTTCTTTGACATTTCTTTTTTATTTTATTTGTAGTTAAGTGTATCTGTAAAAAATTAAAAAAAAATGGTCCATAGAGAACCTTTTGAAATAGAAATATCTGGAGTACTCAAGACGACGGCTGCCTAGCTTTTACGTACATATCCCGGCCACTACATCATTGCGAATCTATCTTTCTCTGAACAAACTCAAATGGAAAATTAGATTAAGACGTGGTCTCGTTACGTTAGTTCAAATAAGATGAGATGAGATATTGAACTATAATAATTTTTGTTTTTTTAATTTTTTCTCTGATTTACGTTTTTCAACATATATGTCGTTTGAAATATCATGTGCAGGGATAATAATCCAAGTAGAACCTTGTAGATCGGGTTACTGGATTATCTCATCATTCCAAATTCCTTTGGCAATGGTTTTCACCTCCTGGATCCTATGCAAAGAGGAGACTGTACTTAAACATCAGACTTCTCCAAACCACGAGGTGCTTTAAAATTTAAAAAAAAAAAAAAATGAGTGAATACTATTTTTAGTGATTTAGATTAAAATGTTTAATACTTCACTTAGCAGAAGCATTTACTCATTCGTTAAGGACGAAGATCAAGACCTACAGCTTAGAGATGGACCTTCAAGCAAACTTATCTTCCCACGAATGGCATTATTAGCAGGGGTTTTGGGGGTTTCTTTGGAATTGGAGGTGGAATGCTCATAAGCCCACTTCTTCTTCAAGTTGGGATAGTACCTGAGGTATATATATAGCTTCTGATCCCCCCCATCCGTCTTCGATCATTTTAAACTTCCAGTACTGCTTATTTTTTTGCTTTGACATGATCTTGGTGCAGGTAACAGCAGCGACTTGTTCGTTCATGGTTTTCTTCGCATCCACCATGTCTGTGTATTCCAGTACGTTTTGATGGGCATGGAGCACACGCGCACTGCCCTCATCTTCGCCATCATAAGTTTTGCTGCTTCACTTCTCGGATTGGTGGTGGTGAAGAGAGCGATTCGTCGATATGGGAGGGCATCTCTTGTCGTGTTCTCAGTTAGCATTGTGATGGTTTTGAGTACTGTTCTGATGACTACCTTTGGAGCTCTTGATGTTTGGAGGACCTATGTTTCTGGGAAAAACATGGGATTCAAATTACCCTGTTAAAGAATAACTTTTATCAGTAGGTTTCTTAGTAAGTCGTCCTGTTTAAGGTACTAATTAAGAATTGTGGTTTTCATTTGAATATGGATAAGTAACTTGCTGTGTGGAATAGGGACTGCTGAGTCGTTTTCTGGCACTCATTTGACATTTGAGGCAGAATAGCTCTCACATCTGAAGCTGCATTGTTGCACAAACCCATACATACGTTCTAGAACAATTAGGCAGTATTTGGATGTTAAGTCGAATTGAGTTCTCTTGGAATAGTAGTGAGTTGAGATGATAAAATGAGTTCTGTGAGGGCTACCTAAGATGAATTTAGATGTGTTTAGATGTTAAAATAAATTTAGATGTATTTATAGAAAGTTAAGTTTTGGATCTCGCGTATAAAGAAATATTGAGTTGAAAAAAATTGTGAGTCCTACGTATAAAGAGGTTTTGAGTTAAAATGAATTTAGTGATTTAAGAGTTTAGTGTTTGAATGTTTGAAGAAGTCTAAGGCTGCATTTGAATGTTAAACTGAGTTGAGTTGAATTGAATTGAGATGATAAAATATTGTTAGAATATTATTTTTTAATATTATTATTATATTGCGATTTGAAAAAATTGAATTATTTATTACATTTTATATTGAAATTTTAAAAAGTTGTAATGATGAGTTGAGATGAATTTAGAAACTAAATAAAGATTTAAGTTCGGTCAAGGAACCAAACGCAGGCTTAACGAGACATGCTTGACAGATCAGAAGCGGAAGCTAGATTTCCAAAACTGGTTAACAAAAACTACCAACCGTTTCAACAAATCAGAATCGACGGAAGTTTCAAATTCTTAAACAACATTTATAATCTAGCGAATACAGTCTTGCAATTGCAACCTCCATAGAAATAGAAAAACATAAAAATGAACAAAGGCTTCCTTATGCCACTGTGGTGGCAGAGAAAGAGAAGCTCGGCTGCTTACGATTTTCTGTTCTTCCTATACAAACAAAACTCCACTGAACATGACCCAAAAAAATGCACTTAAACATTTTCCTTGAATATTCTTCGCAGCACTAAGATATATAGAGTAATTCAAAACCAAAAGTTAACTTCCGTAGTCTTTCTAAAGGGAGAAAGAAAGAACCGGAACATCAAGACCCAACCGCCTCTTTCAATTCATGAAACTTATCCTGCAGATTCTCCATTGACTCCAACTCGGTGGCTTCACCTAGTAATTGAGACACCACCATCCGCACAGCATCACCCAATATAACATCCTTAACTGTGGTAATAGAAATATAGTGTTTTTGGCTGGTTGGGGCACTAGGTAGTGAATGGGAAAAGGTGGTGGGGAAGAGCAAGAACAGGGAGATTTGTTGGTCAGCCGCCATCTCCACCACACAAAGTGCACAACGTCAACGATGCTAGGCCTTTTGAAGCTCGCATTAGTTGGAGCGTGCATTAGTCTATTTATCGAGAACGAAAAATGGCAAATTTTTGTTGGCTTGGGCTTCAGAAGGAATATCTAATTGCAATGAATGTGGTTATTGCTTTCGAATTGTAGAAAAACCAAACTAACAGGCAAATTTGTTTTATGTTCTTGATTTAAAGCTGTCCACGCTACAAATATTTTTAGTATGGATTTTTTTTTTCGCTAAAAAGAGAAAAACAGGAGTACAGGCGAGCAGCTAACTTTTTCTCTCATGTTCTACTAAAGTTTTCCTATTTTTAGGCATACCACTTAATTCAAGAACCATACCAACATCCGGAGCAGAAACATGGCCGGCTGTATGATAAAAAAAAAAAAAAAAAAAAAAAGGCAGCAATTTAACCCATATTGGCAGCAAACGCAAAAGTACTGGTGAGATTGAAATCACACCCATCACACAAAGCACACAAGCTCACTTATCATCTGTTTGGATGTTTGGACCACAAAAGTCACACATTTAACATTTACAAATGTACAATATCATACTTATATTGGATCTATGCTACATCAACACAAATGGACTGCACAAGACTATCTATCCTTTTCCTTACCTCCTCTGGATTGGCACCAACAAGTTTGTCGAGTGGAGCACCGTCCCTCATTAGCCAAAATGTGGGCATCGCCTTTATCTCCAATTTAGTCGCCACCTCCTAACCAATTGTGATGCAAGAACATCTTATGTAAAATCTCCATCAACAAAGAAAATCACCAAACATCAATTTGAAGAATTTTATGGCTGAGATCTCAGGCTATGCATCAAATGGTATTGCAAGTACGAACTGTGTTCTTTATTTAGAATTCAAGCTGGATGTACCCTAGGAATGCAAGTTGTTCTCCCTTTAATAAAAGCATATTGTCTCTATAAAGGCATCAGCTAGCACGAAATCAGTCCAAGTATGCACGTAAAACAGCAATGACAGACCCAAATGTTTAATTATGATAGGCTGAAATTTAAGCTGCAATGCTTCTCAACGTGCTATGAAGTTCTCTAAAAGGAAAGAAACACAACCTGGTCAAAGTATGCAAACTCCAGGAAAATTATTTTCGAAGTAAAGCAGAATAACGTAATCAACATCAGATCCCAAACCACCGTGATTTATATTGGAGATAATATCGCAATAGCAAAGCACTGTAACTCACTAATCCAAAAGACAGGAGTTTACTGCAGAATGAAAAGTTGCTCAGATGAAGCATGCGTAGATATGCACACATAGTTATGGTTCCTTGGAGAAAAAAGAGTAACTATAATATAAAGTTGTCTCAAAATCAGATGACCTGAAAACAACAAGTCAAAGATTCATACTCCTTGGCTCAAATAAAATTAAAAAAAAAAAAAAAATCGTTGGAGGGTCTGTAGCCAAAAATGAATACTCGGATCATGATTATTACTAGAAAGATAATTACTGGCAGGATATTTCAACGGTGGATCAATCGTCATTGAAAATATTCCATTCACCGACTCATGCTGCTAAAGAATGGATATCTACGCTAATCAGGCTTAGCTGCAGCTATTGATTATGTACTAGTCCTTTATCCTTGTCAATCAAACAAAAAGACAAGTCGAATCATACCTAGATGAAGTGAAATCGGGGATTATTCTAATGGTTCAAGCAAGAACCACAAAAACCTGGAAAAAACCAGCTTTGAAATTGTACATAAACCACATGATGAGAAGAGTATGTTAACACACTCCCTTGAAAACATAACATTCTTCCTTCAATAGGTGGTGTTCTATATGCTATATTATGCCAATGATGATTTTATTCTCTCTCGGAAAAGCCATTTATTTTGTGCTTATACGAGAAACAGAATCGACAAATTAATCCTTAATCGTTTAAAAAGATTAGACGAGTTACCTTAACCTCATCAACATCAACTGTGAGAAACAGAACATCAGGGTAGCTTGAAGCCACTTCCTCAAAAAAGGGGTTCATAGCCACTGAAGGCATGCACCATGCAGCAGTGAAATGTACAACAATCTAAAATACAGCCCCAAAAAAACATATTTAATAACCCAAATTTTATTCGAGATCAGCCAAGTGAAAACAACTGCTAAAAAAGGGGGCGGGTATGATGATTTGAAGGGATAATTTTCAAGACTCGCATGGATTATGTGTGTTTTTCAGAAAGACAGGTAGAGGAGAAGAGGGTGTTTCTCGAGGGAAAATACAGTGTTTGAGAGAACTTACAGGGCACCCTTTATTGGTGGCTTGGGTAACATACATATCCCACGACTCCAAAGAGTCAACCTTCACAACCCTGGACTTGGTATGCTGCTCTTCGCCTAGGCCGGCCATTTCCTTCTTCTTCCTCTTCACCTTATTGGGAACTTTGACCCCTCTAGAACCAGAACCAGCCGCTAATGTAACAAGATGTGGAATTGCTCTACAGACTACAGCTCCCCGCAAAAGAGGTGTATCATGAAGGCTGAAGCCACCTTGGACTCTCTCGCTCTCTCTCTCAGTGGGTCCAATCTTTTGATCTGTGGGTCAGAAAATACTGTTCTAACTCATTCGATTTATCTCACAAGTCACATTAAAGTTTATTATTATTTTCAGGATAGACATGAATCAAATGAATAAGACAGCTGGCCAGGCACTGACATTGAAAACAAGGGGATGATGGATCATTTATTGTGAATAGAATAAATATAAATATAAATTACTATTAAAAATAATTATTTTATATATATAATGTGACATTATTTAAATTACATATATCTCAAATTTAAAATAAAAAAATAAAAAATTAAAAGTAACAAAATATATACCGTTACAGTAACTTCCTTTCTATGTTACTCTCGTAGATATTATGCTTTTTCTCAGATTTCAATTTTTTGAAATTTTAAAGAAAACGTTGGGATTAGATTGAAAGGTACAGAACTGTTTCGGACAGAGATGAGCCAAGCGTGGGGTCTGTCGCTCTGTACCCGCCCGGTTCGTTGAATTTGTCCGGCTCGCATTTAACGGTTCGAAAATTCATCCATTAATCTGGACAGGCAGGCAAATTAATGATGTTTTCTGGAACCTAATTGCTATCCCTTTTTTTTAATTGATGTAATTGTTGGTTTCGCTGTCACTGTCAGTCTATCATTTTCTTTATTTTTAAAATATTTTTCTTGCGATAGATTAGATTAAGACTAGTATAGATAGTAAGAATATTTGAAAAGTATTAAGAATATTTGTGAATAATAATAAAAAAATAATAATAGAATAATAAATAATAAATAAAAAGTAATGAATAGTAAAAAAGTAGGTAAAAAGTAGTAATAAAATAAAGAATAGTAATGAGAGTACTTGAAGTACTCTTAGTACCCAAACGTAACCTCTTAAAAGTTTTTCGTATCTTATAATTATAATTTTTTTAAATTTTTATATAAAATATAATAAATATTTTAATTTTTAAAATAAAATAATATTTTATTCA
Source organism: Juglans microcarpa x Juglans regia (assembly GCF_004785595.1). Taxonomy (NCBI): domain Eukaryota; kingdom Viridiplantae; phylum Streptophyta; class Magnoliopsida; order Fagales; family Juglandaceae; genus Juglans; species Juglans microcarpa x Juglans regia. Next base: position 6,531,071 of record NC_054603.1, on the reverse strand, counting down.
ACTTTTAACTTTTATATCAATTCATTTCATCTCAACTTACTGCTCAAAATATTCGCTAACACCTCATTTATATTTGTAAAATCTTATGTTCATATTCATTATCCTGCAACCAAACAAGCAGACCAATCAGAGAATTTCCAAAGCCACTCAGCATACAATGAGGATCGTAATCAACAAAACCAATTTTAACTCTTTCGAGTAGTGAACGTTTTAATATAGAATTGGAGGACTCTCTCTCTCAGGGCCAACAATAAATTCAAGACCCTAAGCATAAATCTAAAGTACAAGTTAGTAGTAAGATAGAAACAGGACTACAATCAATTGACACCACCAATCCACTCCATTATACGCATTACAATCATTATTACTCTTACATATAACAGTTACTCTGTGTGAATTGTAGATGGCCCAGAAAAGCAGACAGCTGTGGAGCACGTGGTCAGCCATAACTCAAACGGGAATCTGATGGCCGCATTGTTGTTGTCTGACGCCGGGGTATTCCGATTTCACAGGAATTGACTCTGGCAGCAAACCGCAGAGAGCAGAGAGACTCGCCAATTGAAGAAGGATCGGGGGAGACGTTTACAAACATCAAGGTCTTGGAGTCCCCACCTAGGCATGGCTGTTTAATGAAAAGAAAACAATGTTTAATGGAAGCCACAAACAGAGTAAGATGATAACAACCAAAGAAAGCATCTGATAAGCACACTTTCGAGCCCGATAGTTGGAATAACAGAACATTGCTATTGAATTGAAAACGCATCACGTTAGGTACAAACAAGACAGCAAAGTTCAGTAATTGTAGAACTCATTTGCACGTTGAAACTCAAAGACAAGCTCACTTTGACAACCACCCCAGCAAGACACTTGAACGAGTGAAAAATGCAGAGATGCCAAACCTTATTCTTCAAATGTACTCATGCCACATGTAAGAAAAACTTCTAATTCTGGAAAAATCTCTTAACTTCTAATTCTGGAAAAATCTCTTAGGATAAGAGATTAGATTGCTTATGATGAGATAGTTAACTCAGCTAAAGACCCATTTCATTTTAACTGTCCTTGACCAAATCTGAGCTAGAGTCTACCTTTAAATTTTATTCTAGTACTTCACAACCAAAATTTGGAGGAAGACAATGGTCCATTTCAGTGTTGCCCATCACCATGACGTATAAGCATACAATCAAATGGTTGAAAAGTTGAATAACAAAACCGCACCTGGAGAAGATATGTCAGCTTGGAGTTCCTAAAAGGAACATGGTCCTCCCTCTTTGCCAATGCAAATATTACGTCGGCCAAACAAGACAAACTTTTATTGATAGCCTGATTACAAAAGATCAGCATACTCATTTTAAGAAGATATACATCGCTAACAAATGAAATAAAGGGGTGAATAGTGAAATTCACCTGAGTTTCCTTCAGCCGGTCTCCAGTTGACCCACTTTTTGATAGCCGCTCACTTCCAGCAAGATCAATGAGGTTTAAAACCCCCTGTACTTGTTGCTCAGTGTTCTAGCAAATCAAGAGAGCATATCAACAGGTAAAAGCATTCAAAATGTAGAGAGAATTCTTTGGGCACTAACAGAACACATTATTATCAGGAACACACCTCATTTACGCCAGATATGCGCAATGTAAAGACAAAATGGCTTCTTGATGACTGCTCATTCATTTGTGTCTTGCCCACGGACCTAAATAGAAAGAATCTTTCAGCATTAGATTTAGTCATTCAAGGGACATTAAGATGAAAGTTCAAAGAAAGTCATACAATAAATAAAATGTGCTCCTTTTTCACTAGAAGTGTGATACTATTTCTACCAATAAAAAAAACGAATCGTGATACAATTTCTATGGTAGGCTTACAAAATTGACCATATTGACTATGAAAATAAACAAATAAATTTACCATATATGTTGCATGTGTGAATGTGCATGTATGTGTGTATACACAATTTATAGACATGCAGAAATACATCCTGGAACAAATAATAAAAGTTCACTTTAATAAGAAACTCCTGGAGGTTGGATGACAGAAACCTGCCACACAATGTGGACACAATATATACAGAATGTCCAATTACTTTCACAAACAAAATGCAAGACCGCAGCCTCGAATACCAAATATACATCATCTAATGCGCTTACCTGCTTTTTGCAGCCTGCTGCAGAAGTGAAGAAATTTCTTTTATACTGCAAACATCAACAACGGTGAGGTCAGAAACATGTGTGTTTCCATTTGCATCATGCTTAATAGTATACTGTTTTCCTTGAACGCCATTTTCTGTCCGTGACATGTCCAAACCATTTGATCGATTTGTTGATAATAAATCGCGGATGGTCTCGTTGTATATTTCCAACATTGAAGCCTACATATGTTGGTCAGTAATCGTTAAGAGCTTCACTAGGAAATGTAAGCAGATTATGAGCAAAAGTTCTTGGTAGTTAACCTGCATTTTGTATTTCCAACCCTGCACTTGAAGCGACTGACTAGCCTGGAAGATCTGTTCTAGTGAACGAGGTATCAGCCCTTTCTGTTCTGAGGTTTCTGGCCTACCCATCATGGTATATGTTTTACCTGAACCCGTTTGGCCATAAGCAAATATACACACCTGCCAGAAGAAACACGAGCATCAGATTAATACAAATTAAGAGGTGATCGATAACAAAATTTTAGAGCCAACTCTAGGACCTATTCAACATGCACAGTTCATTTATAAATAAAACATAGTAATCAATGAAAACTATATAATACAAGTCCAGGCCTGGCAAAAAAACAGCGCAGCCACCAAATGATAGCCAACGATAGCTAAAACTATTACACTTGAAGCCACAATAGCAAATCCAATGCAACTCAAACCAAAAATAAGCAGAACTAAGTGTAAACCCCTGTTACGGATATTTGTCCCACATCACCCAACAAAAAGCTTATTTGTAGCACTGCAAGTGGTAGCATCTTCAGAAGATGCCTATACTCCCAAAGCAATTAGCATATGATCCTCAATCTTATTTGCATTTTAGTCTAACTTAGGTTGAGCCATAAAATCCTGATCTTGATTTGAACATATCAATCAGCTGAAAATGCAAGTGCCTCAGTATGAATAATTGGGAACCAGTGAAACAGATTTACCTTGTACCCATCAAGTGCACTTTGTACAAGCTGGGATATTTCTACAAAAACATCCTGCTGAGAAGCCTCATGCGTAAACACTTTGTCAAATGTGAAAGGATACTTCTGCCCTGCTGACATTTAGTAGCATTTAGTAGCATTTAGTCAAATCACTAGACTTTCATTTTAAATAACAATATGGAAAGTTGAAAAAGGTGCAACAAATAATATACATAAAAAAATCCCCCTATCAAATGTTGCCATATGGCCATACCACTTTGCATCAAGTCAATGCCCCGGCCTAGAGCTTCCGTTGATGTAGGGTAAGCAATTACAGCAGTTTCTGTTGCAACACCATCATCAGGCAACAGGGGACGAACTCGGCAAAAAACACGAATGTTCCCTTTGAGCTCCTGCAACAAAAGGCAATTTTACTACTAGTGAAACCTCATAAAACCTGAAGTAGAAAGGAAACAATAATTACCAGAATAGTATTGTGCAGTTTTTTTCTTAATTTCTCTCCTTCACTAAGCTGCAGTTCTGTATCTGCTAGGCGATCATGTAGTTCCTGCACAATTCTCTTTTGCTCCTCATATTCCGCTCTGGTCTCTGAAGCAGTTAAATCAACCATCTCCATGAAAAAAAAAAACATTGTCGTGCTGTCAGATTAAGCACATGCACAATGCACACCAGAATCTATGAGCACACTAATGATGCCCCGTGCAGAAGTTGATAAAACATAAGCCAGCTTCCTAAATCCTGTCCAATATCAGCATTACCTTTAATTTCTCATTTGCAGCAGCAAGTTGTTGCTGCAGTATGCGAATCTGCTCCCTTTGAGATGAACATGTCTCCTGTAAAAGGGCCCAAAACCTTACAACTAGTGAAGGCAGGAATATATGATGTATGACAATAAGTAACAAACCTCCAAGGCTTTTGATTTTATTGTCAAATTATCCAACTCTACACATGATTTCCCAGTGAATTCTTCGTACTTCACCACTTCTGCAGTTAAAGCCTGAACCTTTGTCACTTGGTGATCACGGTCATGCCTCACTTGTTGAAGTTCCCCGCGAAGGCATCTTAGTTCATTTGATAATGATTCTTTTTGCTTTATAAACTCATCCTGTGAAGCCTGACATATAAGAGTGAATAAGACACTAATCAAGACACTACCAAAAGTCATAGGGACTATTAGTGAAGCTGAAAGAAACCTCTGGAGCCAAGAGAAATGCCATTGGTCTTGCAAATGAATAAAAGAATCAGAAAACAAAAAAAAAAAAAAAAAAAGAATAAACCTGTCTAAAATAGTTTGTTGAACTCTGTTGAATATCATTAAATTAAGTTTGGGGAAAACTGGTGGCAAAAATAAACATATAAATGAATACGTCCCAGAAGAACTTACTTTGAATGAAGTTAATTGATCTTGTAATGCCTTGTTGTGGCACCTTAAATTGCTAAGGTTTTCCACAATAGTCAATTTCTCCATTTCAACTCTTTTGAGTGACTCGCTATGTGTTTCATTATCTTTTTGAAGCTTGCTGTTGTACTGTTGTAAACTCACATTATACTCTTGTGCTCGCTTATACATATCCTCAAAGGAGGCTGCCTGCAGATCCAACAAATTTACATGGAGAAAGCATCATAAGTGATGTAATCTGCTGAGTTCAACCAAACTTTAACTGACGCAACCATTGAAGCAAGGTTCATTATTCAGCATATTCTTTTGTTTTTTTTTATTGGCACCGGGTGTCCAACAACAAAACCCCAACTAATCCCGGGGGTGCACAGGCCCTCAGCAAGGAGTTTCCAGCAATTCCGCAAATTCTAATGAAAAATATTTCTGATATACCCTAGTGAAATCAGGCAAACTTTTATATATTAATATATATATATATATATATATATTACCTTCTGTTCAGCAGCTGATTTCTCCTGCCGAGCCTTTTCAAGGTCTGATGAAAGAAGAGCTTGCAACTTCTCACCATCAACCCTTGCTTCTTTTTCTTTTCTATGGCATTCAATCGCATCCTAGTCATAAGACCACAAGAAATGAGATCTGGAAACATAAAGGTATTGGCTGTTCACACAAAATCCAATTACAGAAATGCTTACCAACTTATCTGATTCTTCCTTTGCAACTCTCTCCTCCAAAGAAGATACAGTTTTTTTCAAGTCTGAAATAATCAGATTGAACTCTTCCACCTTGCTTTTCATCTCCACCTCTAAGAAAATAGAAATGAGTCTACATTAAAAAATGTTTTCCTATTAATAACTCTAATGTCACAGATACTTTATTGCACAAGAAACAACACGTCCATCAAATGAAGGGTATTTTTATCGTATAAATGAAATTCTTTCTTTCTGACTGAAATGGTTATGTTTAATTGAAAAAATATTGCCATTCTCTCCAAGTCAATAAAACTTTACACTGAATTAGTATTATAACCAAAATAGTTCTGACCGAACTAAGTAATTTTATTCAGAGCAGATGCAATTCATGCTGCATATGAGTTGTTCAATTCAGAAGCTTCACAAAATCTAGACAGGAGAGTACCACAAAATATGAATCATTTTGTATTTGATTAAATGATTTATAAATCATATAAATATGTTCAAGTGTGGATGCACACGGAGGGACAAGCACAACCTTCTAATGAGAAAAAAAATGGTTTTTCCCCATTTACCCTGGATAAACATAATACATTACCAGTATCCATGCACTTTTTTTCAACAGATTCCATCACACTTTGAAGCTTTTCCTTCTCAAGAACATGGTTTTCTTCAGTTTGTTGGAACCATTTGATGCAAAGTTTGAGCCTCTTAATATGCTCAGTCATTTGTTCCAATTTCCCCTGCCAAGCATAGCAACAAAACAAAACCATATCAAAGCTCAGAGAAGAAACCAACAAACAATTTAGACTAAAACAAGTTTTAAATTCATGAAAACAAATCGTACCTTAAAATCAAACTGCTTTCCCTTAAACTTTACATTCAACAATGCGTCAACTTCTTCCTTTGTAAACTCTACAGTTCCACACTCTGAACCCTCAGCACTGCCCATATCACTATTACCCGTACCATCTTGCCTACTGTTAACCACAGCAAATGGCTGCCGCATACGGCCTGTGCTTGCTGGTCCTACCGTTCTTCCCAACCCAATCTTCCGACGCTTGTCGAAGGGAACTTGGTCGATACCATCCTTTTTCTACATTTAAAAAAATACAGCACGAAGTGTGAATTAACCATAACATAAAAACGAAGAAACCAAAGTAATCCATTTGAAACCTGAAAACTACATGACAGACATTTGTATTTTCATTCTTAAATTCATGTGCTTCTGTTTTCTTGGCATGCAAATAGGTTAAAGGCTTGTTTGGGTAGAGAAATCATCACATATCATCGTTATAATTTTCTCAAATTCTCATAAAGAATTCAACTTTTTTAAATTTTAAAATAATAATAATATTAAAAAATAATATTCTAACAATATATTATTCAACTTATTTAAAACCATCTCATCTCACTATTCAAACGAGCTCTAAAGATATCTCATTCTCTAAAATGAGCTTTAGTCCATGTTTGGTAAGTAAACATTTGTGCAATTTTTTAGATTTCTTGAAGAAAAATAATATATTTTTTTTGTGTTGGATTTTGTGAAAGTATGTAGGTAGAATGAGAAGATGTTTCGGTGAAAAGATTTTGATATTATTTCGTATGGGAGTATATAATTGAAAGTGTCTTAAAAAGTTGTTTGGATTGATTTTTTTAAGAGGTTTTGTTTTTTTCGTTTTTGTGAAAGCAATTTTGGTTTCAGTATTATTTTTCGTCGACACTAACGCAAATAAGTAGATGGTTTGTTTTCTGAAAAAAAATATTGATTTTTTTTTTCACTTTAAAATATGTACGGATTGAAGTTGAAAAAATTAAAAAATCTGAAAAGTTTTTTAAACCAAATTCTTTATTTTTCGTTATCTAGGACCGAAGAGAAAAATAACTAATCAGCCAGAGACATAAACAGAAACAATCTCTTTGGACTCAAGCAACATCCTAAACAAAAGAAAAAGCAACACCTAACTAAGATCTGGAACTAAGCTTTTGCCTCCGTTTCTCAGCAACTAAGCAACCCCAATGTAATAACACTAATAATTATAATAATAATAATAATATTAGTAAAATGCAAGTAATCAGAGCTTACAGCGGATGGACTACGAGGAGGCCGGTTCTGGTTGCGAGAGGCCATGTTCGAAGCCAAGAACACGAATAGAGTACGACGTGGACTCACAGAGCTCTTTTTCAGGAGAGTACTTGGGGGTCAGTGAATTGCATCCGAGGAAACTCAAATCCAATTCTTGGCCATCGATTTGCGGAATGAAAGGCCGTGAGATTGTGCGGAAGAGGAAGGAGGGGACCGAGGAGATAGTGCGGAAGATTCTTCTATCAAAGATAGGGGTTAATTTGGGAAGTTAGGGTTTGCAGGGAAAGGGGAAGAAGAGAGTATTGGGAGAGTGGGGTCGAAGGGATAAAATTTGAATTTGGATTTCGGCGCTCTCTCCAAAACGCTCTTCGAATGTACCGTTGCTTTTTCATTGGACCGAACCGGATTCTTCACCGGCCCATGTGTCCCTTAAAGCCCAGCCCAAATCCTCTTTTAACGGTAAAAACATGTAGATTAATTAGTAGTTCAGTAGGGTAAATGTGATTATTATGTTGAGTGGCTGTACAGCCGCACATGGGGCTCCGAGAGTTTTTTTTTTTTTTTAATGTAATTTTTAACACTTTTAAATAATTTTTTTTAAAAATAATTTTATAACATCATTAAAAAATACTTCTTTAATCATTAAATATAAAAACTAAAAATAAGAACTGTCGAGAGCCCCATTGGAAGCCGCCCCCCATATGTAAGAGTAGCATTTCTCTATTATGTTTGTACACAAGATTTGAGTTTATTGACCTCTCATACAGTGTTCGATTGCTCGGACATTGTAATCATATAGGAAAATAATAAAAAAAATATTGTTTTTTATTATAAATTTTTTATTTTATTTTTAGTCATATATGTTTATATGTCATATTTTAAGTAATTGTCTTTTAGATGGGAGACATTTGAAGTCATTTCAAATATCCCACATCAGAAAATGGGACTGACTGAAGATGATAAGTAGTATGAATAAAAAATGATTACTGCATGTAACCAAATGTTTCCTTTCTTTATGCCACTTGTGTAAGCTTTATAACGATTTTATAATACGAAATAAACACTTTACAAACAAGAATCGACAAATTTAATGACAAAAACAGTACCTCCAGTCATTGATGCTCTCATTGTTTTGTTGCAGTTTCTCACTGATGTTTGGTATTTCTAAACTCTACTTCACTCTATTTAGATGGTGTAAGACTGAAGAGAATTGAGTGAGTAAGTCTGGGGACCAAATACAATATTTATAGCCGAAGCCTCCATCAAACTTCAGTGTTACGTGTCCCACGTGCTTAGATTTTCATGGGATCAGTTATGGACGTGATGAATAAGTCAGAGTGGTGGACCACTTCGAGGGCTCCTAAACTTAAGGAAGCGAGAGACTCGTTCTCACGAACGGCTTCCATGAGAAACGGTCAACATTCTCCCACTTGGTCCACACTTCTAATCTAATATTTCATTTTAAACTCATCGATAATCTGCATTTAAGTAATAAATACATGAATCATGGCGATAGACCCTCTAATGACGAGTATTACCTTCCATGTATTACCATGTATTTATTTCTTAAACATTATAATTTATGTGGCAACAATTTTTTAATGAATAAACCCTATGTTTATTCTTGGTCCAACACATATGAATTTTCTCAAAAATAAATTCAGGTGCACATCAATATGAGAAAAAACATCAAAATATTTAAGAATTTCATTAAAAAATAACATTGTTCATACAATGAAAAATTATATAATGGAACAAAGTCTCATATTCACTACATGATCCTTGAATTTCAACGGTGGCATGCCCTTAGTCAAAGGATCAGCGATCATTAGCTCAGTGCTGACGTGCTCAATGACCACTTTCTTTTCTTTAACACGTTCCCTTATGGCTAAATATTTAATGTCGATGTGTTTACTTCGACTCTCACTTTTGTTGTTCTTAGCCATAAAAACAGTAGCTGAATTGTCACAATATATTCTCAATGGACTAGAGATAGAATCCATAATTCTAAGTCCAGAAATGAAACTCTTAAGCCATACACCATGTGAAGTAGCCTCAAAATAAGAGACAAACTCGGCTTCCATAGTAGAAGTGGCAGTCAATGTCTGCTTGGCACTCTTCCATGATACAGCTCCACCGGCCATAAAAAAAATGTATCCTGATGTTGATTTGCGTGAATCAATACAGCCAGCAAAGTCAGAATCTGAGTAGCCAATTACTTCCAGATTGTCCGTCCGTCTATACATAAGCATGTATTTTTTAGTTCCTTGAAGGTACCTCATTACTTTCTTTATAGCTCTCCAGAAGTCTAAGCTTGGATCACTCTGATATTGTCCCAACATTCCCACAGCAAATGCAATGTCAGGTCTTGTACAGACCTGAGCATACATTAGGCTTCCGACAGCAGAAGCATGTGGAATGTTCTTCATTTCTTCTCTTTCAAGGTCATTTTTCGGACATTGGTTCAAATTGAACCTATCACCCTTCACAATGGGAGCTACACTTGGTGAACAATCATTCATTCGGAATCTCTCTAAAACTTTATTAATATAGGTTTCCTAATACAGACCCAAGATACATCGAAATCTGTCTCTATGGATCTTAATGCCAATGACATAAGATGCCTCACCCATATGCTTCATATCAAAATTTTTAGAGAGGAATTGTTTTACCTCATGTAGCAAACCCTTATCATTAGTTGCTAGGAAAATGTCATCCACATATAAAACAAGAAAACAGATTTTACTCCCACTGACATTCTGGTATATACATTGATCCATAATATTTTCTACAAAACCGAATGAAGAAATTATATTATGGAATTTCAAATACCACTAGCGGGATGCTTGTTTTAAACCATATATGGATTTCTTGAGCTTGCAAACCAATTGCTCACCATCACTAAAGGGGAATCCTTCAGGCTGTTTCATGTAAACCTCCTCCTCTAGATCTCCATTGAGAAATGTTGTTTTCACATCCATTTGTTGCAACTCTAAGTCAAAATGGGCTACTAATGCCAAAATAACACGCAAGGAATCTTTCTTAAATAGATGAGAGAAAGTCTCTATGTAATCGAGTCATTCTTTTTGAGTGAATCTCTTAGCAATGAGTCTTGCCTTGTATATCTCAATGTTGCCCAATGAGTCTTTCTTTGTCTTAAAGACCCATTTATATCCAATGGCTTTTACACCATTAAGCAACTCAACAAAATCCCAGACTGCTTTACTCTTCATAGAATTCATCTCTTCCTTCATTGCATTGTACCATAATTCTGATTCTTTGTAACTCATGGCTTGTGAAAAGAACTCGAGATCATTTTCAGCTCCAATGTTATAGTCAGATTCTTGCAGATACACAACATAATTATTAGGAATTGCTGATTTCTTTGCTCTAATAGATCTTCTTAATGTTGTACCATCATCTTCCTGATAAGTATGTGGTTCAACTTGTTGTTCAAAAGTTATTGGCAACTCTTGAACTACCTGATCTACTGGAATGTCGTCAGCAGTTTGTGGAACTTCAATAATTGGTGGTTCAACATCAATTTGTACTTGAATGGTGCTGTAAACAATAACCAATCTATCACTTGAGGTGGAAGGTTGAGATTTTAAATGATCATTCTCAGAAACTATGTTCCTGGTTTGATCACTTCCACTAATCAAGTCATTTTCAAGAAACTTTGCATTTCTTGATTCCATAATCCTAGTACTGTGAGATGGACAATAAAATTTGTAACCCTTAGACCTTTCAGCATATCCAATGAAATACCCACTAATGTCCTTGGGTCTAGTTTCTTCTCTTGTGGATTATAAATTCTCACCTCAGACGGGCATCTCTAAAAGCGTATATGTCACAAACTCGGTTTCCAACCTTTCCATAATTCAAATGGCATTTTAGGAATAGCCTTGGTTGGAACTCGGTTTAATATATACACTGCCGTCTTAAGTGTTTCAGCCCACAAGGATTTAGGAAGATTGGAGCTGCTAAGCATACTCCGCACCATGTCCAATAATGTTTGGTTTCTTCTTTCTGCTACACCAGTCTGGTCCGGTGAACCAGGCATAATCTATTAGGCAACAATCTCATGCTCTTGAAGAAACTTTGCAAATGGCCGAGGTGCTTGTCTATCCTCTGTGTATCTACCATAATATTCTCCACCTCTATTTGATCTCACGATCTTAATTTGTTTACTGCATTGTTTCTCTACTTCAGCCTTAAAGATCTTAAAGACATCTATTGCTTCGTTCTTGTTATGAAGCATGTAGAGGTACATATATCGTGAATAATCATCTATAAAAGAGATGAAGTATTTCTGACCATGTGAGTCCATGTCTTGACTACATATATCAGTACGTATGATTTCTAATATGTCTGAACTCCTTTTGGCACCTTTATTTGACTTGTTGGTCTGCTTTCCCTTTATGTAGTCCAGACAAGTCTCAAAATCAGTAAAATCCAGAGTATTAAGTACCACTTCATTTACTAATCTTTTAATTCTATCTACGGAGATATGACCTAATCTTCGGTGCCATAATTTAGAGGAATCCTCATTAATAACACACATTTTAGTGCTAGTGTGAACATGCATTGAATCATAAGTGGTATTGTTTTGTAAATTAATACAGTAAAAACTATCAGACAAAGTACCATTCCCAACACTATTAGATTTATAAAATAAACTGAATGATTTATTTGAAAAATTAAAGGAATATTAAAAAGGTACGAGTCTTGAAACTGAAATCAAATTTCTAGAGAAATTTAGAACATAAAAGGTCTTTTCCAACTTTAAAACAAAACCATTAGATAAAATTAAATAGCAAGCTCTTATAGCTTCCACATGCGAGCCCATCTTGTTTCCTGATAAGATGTTTCGCTCACTTCCCACTGGCTTCCTTAGGTTTTGCAAACTCTGCAAGGAATTTGAAATGTGGATTGTTGATCCAGAATCAATCCACCATGTGTTAATATTGACATTAACCATATTAGATTTATAACAAACAAGTGAGGATGGATTACCTTTGTCTGCAAGCCATTTCTGAAATTTGGGGTTTTCCTTCTTCATGTGTCACTTCTTTTTACAGAAGAAACACCTGGAATCTTTCTTAATACCACCTTAGGGAGGTATTTTTCCTTTCTCTTTCTGATTGGCCTGAGATTTGCCCTTTTCACGCATTGCCAGCATTGCACTTCCACCCTGTTCCATCATCAGTCTCCATTCCTCTTGCATACACATGGTCATGAGTTCATTAATTGACCATTTATCTTTATGTGTTGTATGAGATTTTGAAGGGTCCATATTGATGCGGGAGAGTGTTCAAGATTTAGTGCACCAGGAAAAACTCCGACATTTCAAACTCGAGTTTCTTCAATTGAGCCACATTGTTCCTCATTTGCATGATGTGCTCAAGCACACCTCTCACACTGGTGAGCCTTAGGGATGAGAACTTCATGATTAGGGTGCTTGCTAGTGCCTTGTTTGAAGTGACAAATTGTTCATCAATGGCCTTTAGCAAGTCTCGGACCTTTTCATGCTGATCGACAGAACCACGAATACCAGCAGAAATTCTAATCTTAATGAACATCATGCTGAGGCGATTAGATGGCTCCCATCACTCACAAAGCGCGATGTTCGCTGTAGTGCTGGTATCAGTTACTGCTAGTGGTTCATCTTTCTTAATAGCATAATCTATGTCCATCCACCCTAAATGAAGAAAAACTCTCTCCTTCCAGACCTTATAGTTATCTCCCTTAAGTTCAGGGATATCATAACGAATAATTTGCAGGTTGTGCAACTGCATAAAATTATAGATTACATGTTTACGTTAAAACTGAGGCCTAAAAAATATCATGTTTTACCAATGTAAATCATGCTTAAAAATTGAATCTAATGACATAAAAAATGCATGTGGGCTAAAATTTTAATTCAAGTAGATTCAATTAATCTTTATGATAGAATTTTATCAAATTATTTACTTAATTCATAATTCTAAAAAGTATATTATGATTTGATGTATATTCTATCTTAGATTAAACTTTTATGATAAAACTATCAAATTATTTACTAAATTCAAATTCATGTGGGTAATATATGAATAATTTGATATTTTATCCTAATTAATAATATAAATATAATAAAAATTCCTGTGAGATAAAATTTATAATATTAAGTATAATTAATTACAATTAATATCTAATATTCTTTATGTGATCCTAATTAATCATAATATATAACTTTAATTAATTAAAGATGTTGCGGCGATTCTCTAATTAATTAAAATTATATGGATCACTAGACATTAAATAGCATAAGACAACCTTAATATTATGAATTGCATAATTTTAACTAATACTAACATGTTATTATTATGCACAAATATTCTCATAATATAAGCATAAATATTGCATAATCAAAACTATAATAATAACATTTAATATCATGCCTTTAACAATATACTCATCCAAAATTGCATGTATTAATAAAGAGCAAAATTAATCAATTTATGCAAACTAAATATGAGCATAATAAATAAATTTGCACAATAATTATCCAAATTGCATATAATTAAATCAAATAAAAACTATAAGCACAAATGGCGTAGACACAAAAACCCACTTTTTAGACCATCTATAAAGGTGAAAAAAAAATTTTTTTTTTGATTTTTTTTAAACTGACCCATATAAACGAGATGTCGTTTTCCTCATAGTTTAAAAGAATAACACGCCAACTAAACGACATGTCGTTTTGTTAAACTTATAAATGACGTGTCGTTTTATCGTTATAAGAATGAACTCTGGCCCAACTAAACGACATGTCGTTTTCAACAAAACAAAAAACTACATGTCGTTTATCTCATACTGGATAAATGGCTCTGAACTAAACGACATGTCGTTTTCACCAAACCGAAAACGACGTGTCGTTTAGTAATACTGAATGGTCGACTTCCCCCCTAAACGATATGTCGTTTTCAATAAGGCTGAAAACTACATGTCGTTTTCGTCGTCTTCAACCTCCAGACAGTTGTGCAGATCACGATTTTGGGACTATTTTTTATGTCAAAAATCATGTTTTTAAGCACAAAAAGTTTAGAAAAACTATTTCCACATGATTTCTAAACTTCTTTCGAATAAAAAACATCTAGAAATCAAAACTTAAATTTTTTTTCAAAAATCAGCCAAAAACAGAGATGAACAGAGTATTTCTTCATACACTAAGACAGAGTTACAACGGGGCTCTGATACCAAATGTAAGCTTTATAACGATTCTATAATGCGGAATAAACACTTTACAAACAAGAATCGACAAATTTAATGACAAAAACAGTACCTCCAGCCATTGATGCTCTCACTGTTTTGCTGCGGTTTCTCACTGATGTTTGGCACTTCCAAACTCTACTCCACTCTATTTAGATGGTGTAAGACTGAAGGGAATTGATTTGAGTGAGTCTGGGGACCAAACACAATATTTATAGCCGAAGCCTCCATCAAGCTTCGGTGTTACGTGTCCCACGTGCTCCGATTTTCATGGGATCAGTTATGGACGTGATGAATAAGTCAGAGTGGTGGACCACCTCAAAGACTCCTAAACTTAAGGAAGCGAGAGACTCGTTCTCATGAACGACTTCCGTGAGAAACGGTCAACAACATGGAGTTGGAGCAATTCATGATTGCCAAGTTTCATGGGGCTGATTTTTGTTCTCCAGCCGAATGATATTACCTGATTTGACAAAAAGGGTGTGGGTTTATGAGGATCTTGCTGTCCAAGAAGCCCAAATGCTTCTAATGACTATCCAACCCATGGTCACTATTACAATCTAGCAAGAGAGAGTAAGTCCACAGAAGTCCATCGCCATGCTTTACACTCAGTTTGATACTACCCCCGACCCAGAACGGGTTTAGTCGAAACACAAATTATACAAAATATATATAAATATATATATATATATATATATATATATATGTGTGTGTGCGTGCAGTTATTTTTATGTATTATTTATGCATTTTATTAATGTGATTAGATACGTTACTTTTTTTAATATAAAATAATTATTTTAGTCAATCACATCAATAGAATGTATAAAAAATATGTAAAATTAGTTGTATGTAGCACAACTCAAACAAATAAAAAAAAAAAATGAGTGACACCAGCCCAGCCCAAAAGGGCGACCAAAGTTACCTCCATGCAAATGACATGAATTCCTTGAAAAAGACAAGAGGGCGCTATACCCGCAGCTTGGGAAGGAATAGGAAGAAACACATCTCAATTACACCATGATCATTCTAATTTCTCTTTATTTTCTATTCCTTGCTGAAAGTCAAAAGCCGTACGTTAAAATATATGTTGACAGTCAAAAGGCATCATAAAGCAATCTATGGGAAAGTTTCGCCTTATCTTAGAACTTAATTGGGATGAAGATGTACATATAATTTAAAATGTTAGACGATGTAATCTTTTTGGCTTGTGTTTACATTAGACATGAAACCAATTAAATATTGGTCCTTTTCAGCCATGATCGGATGGACCATCTCTTTCTTGCAATATCAATGTAAGGGCGTACAAACCAAATATATATAATACCCATTTGTGGGATCCGTCGATCCGATCTATTGTCATTTCCAGTTAGCATTTACAGTCAAATACGTCATCAACGCAAATCTTGTTAACAAAAAAAAAAAAATTATGTCTAAAACCCAATCTGGCAAAGGCAATCTTGTGATGATCGTATGAAAGAAGCCAAAAAAGAGATCAGGAGATAGGGCATTCTAAGCACGGGCTGCAGCACCTGATCCGGGATGGTTTCTTCGCTCCTTTTCATCTCTTGCTGCGGCTTTGGCGGACACGTAGTAGGCGACCGTGAACATTCCGTGGACGAAACACAAAATCCCTCCTATAGACAGGAGTCGTTGGTGAGCTATTCCACACGATTTTCTTGATCTCGAATTCGCCAATGTTCCTATGATCAGCATCGACAATCCGACAGCTAATACGATCCTGGTGGTTCGCGCGCGCATGTCATCATGACAAAGGTAAACATGTTTCATCATGTTCATGAGGTTATTTAATTTAATGGGAAAAACAAGGTTGCGTGTATCCAAAAATCATGAAGCAATGCAAGATCGAGCACCTACCAAGAGAAAATGAGTGAAGCAACCGCTAATTGCTTGTTAGCTGAGGAGTTGGCGAAATCTTGCTTGGACCAAACGCAAATGCACCCACTAACCAAGTTACCGATGGTGTGAGCAAGGGCCAAAAAAATTGCTGCAGCCAACCCCAGCTTGAAAGCCTGATAGCTTGGATCTCTACACTCGAATATCCACACCCTCAAATGTTTCACCTATATATTAATTAAAGAAGGGAAACATGAATACAAGACTTATCAATACGATATGATCAGTTTGTGGATTTAGTTCAGCAAATAACCTTGTTTTGAGCGATTTCGGCCTCAATGCCAAGTATTCCGGCCACAATGTCCATGACTATGATCAAGATGCAGAACAGAAACCCCAAGTGTTTCGCCATTTTTTATTATTTTCCTTTCGGAATTCAGAACTTTGCTACAGATGATTTTAGAGGAGAGGATGGGATGAATTCTTATAAGCAACTAATTCCCTCGCTTTATTAGCATGTATCTTTAGAACTCTAGTTGAAGAAAGGGGGAATAGGGATAAAAAGGTTTAGGAAATGCATGAAAAGAGATTAGCCGTGTTCTTTGGGCAAATGCCTCTTCAGCCTTAACATTTATTCTTCTTTTTTCCATACCTTTTCTTTTTAAAGTGGGATTCCTTTCATGGGAGACAAGGAAAGCAGGGTATCACTCACAAGCTGGTGGGGGGAACGTTATTGTTATTGTTGTTATTATTTATGCAAATGAGATAAGGTTTATTAATCTGATGCCGAAAATATTACAAACTAGGCTGTTAGTATCCTTTAGTTACACTCTGAATTATAAGGAGGAATCTAGATGGCTCTCTAACCTTGTGATCACTAAAATTCGCCCAAGGCTTGGGGCTAGTATTCGTTCGTGAGAGCAAGTTCTACTGTTAAAAATATAATATAAATAATTAAATCTAAATCTTCCTATTAGCTTAAGTTTTTTGGACAAATTGTAATTTCATAAGTCATCATGCATAGCAAAGATCCTGAGTTCGAATCCTAACTCTACACTTTACCTCATCTCACTCGTTGAGGGAGAGTTTGGGTCACACGCGCATTAAGGGAATTGTTAAAAATATAATACAAATAATTAAATTTATATTTTCCTATCAGTTTAAGCTTTTGGATCAAGTGGCTACTATCTGAGAATTTTCCTCCAAGATAATTTTCTTAAATCCTAGCCTTATCAAGAATAAATTCATCAAGGCTTCTCCTTTCATTCGGATTGATTGATGCTATATTTTTTCAGCACATTGTTGCATACAGTAAGGGCTCAATCAGATATTAAGAATATTTTAGAATATTTATGAATAGTAGTGAAATAATTGTAGTTAAGATGTTTTTTTGAATTTTGAGAAATGAAAGAGAAAATGTTGAATTTGAAAATACCTTAGAATAGTTATATTCCCAAACAAGCTCTAAGAGTAAGTGTCCGTAATTGCAATAAATTCGTTGAACTTGATGAGATCTTGAGTTGGAGGGTTACATGGATGAGTTTCTGGGAAGAGGGGGTCCAATGACTAAATTGGTCTTTACCTTATTTACTATTTCTCTAATTATGCTGATTAATTATCCCAAGCCTAAGTTGAGTGTTGTTTCTCTTTGAAAGCTATGAGAAATACTACATGATTTATTAAAAAAGTTGAAAACACAAATATAAAAGTGGTAGAGTGAACTTAGGGTATCAATTTTTGTTTTTTTGTGTTTTCAGACGCCATTTTATTTATATATATATATTAAATAAACCACGTACCACCATTATATGGGGTCACATCAATGAGACAAAGTAAGCGGTATAACTAGGACATAGTAGCAATTCTCTAAAGCCATATATAGAAGCTGTTATATATGACAAGAAAGGTGGTGGTATGGTCTCAAATTGTTGTCAACATTTAGCTTAAAAACTTCTACGGGGGAGGATTCCAAATTGCATATTTTGGGTTATTTAAGGCCTATTTGCGATTGCATTAGGAGTTTTAAAAAATATTTAAATGGCCTTAAAAACTCTTTAATTTAAAATTTGAATTGTTTGAGTGTTACATATTAAAGTACTTTTTAGTCTCAAATAAGCTAAAAAGTCTATTTGAAGAAAAGCATCATTTTGATATTTTTCCTCAGACATGTTTTTCGGGATAATGTGGAACGTAATTCTAATTTTAAAAATATTGTCAATAGACGAAAATACACATACAACTTTCAGATAATTACAACCTTCAAACTTTAAAAGATATAATCATAATCTTTAAAAATTAAATGATCTTTTATGTCATTTATACCTCAAAAAAGACTTTTTTAAATTTGTTTCCAAACAAATGTAACATGTTTGAAAGTCCTTTAAACATATAGTTACATATATATACCAAACAGTAAAGAGTGTTTTAATAGTTAGAGTTATTACTTAAGCTATAAACTATTAAGTCTTAAAGTTATCAGTTATATTTCCCACCGCAATCTTAAATATGTACTTAAAGTTGCTTTCCAAGCTTAAAAATATTGTGTTCACAGAGAAAATTGGATGGCATGAAAATTTTCATCTAGAACAATTGAAGTATGCACAATTTTGTGGAGAGCTTGTCTACAAATTTTAGAATATCTAGACAGCATGGAGAATAATGGTTTGTTTGGCAACACAACTATTTTCAAGTAATCTTATATATTTCCTTCTCAAACATCACTCAAACACAAAACACTTTAATCAATTTCAAATTTTTAACTTTTTCATCTTATCATTATCTAATTATTATAACTTTTCCAAACTCATAAGCAAAACACAAAAAACAATATTACTTTTCCAAATTTCAAAACAAAAATTATATTAAAAATTTATGTTAAAACAATTTTTTAACTTTATAATATTTTTATTCAATTGTTCTCTCTCCTCTCTCAAAACCTAACAAAACATCTAAACTCAAATCATTTTACTATTTTTTACAAATATACTGAGATATTCTAACTATCCAAACGGGTTCAAAGAAAATATTCAATAGTTTTAGTTCTCCATTTACAAATAACAGAATGGGCATAATACAAGCAAGAGGGTTGGAAATGAGAGGAATTTGGTTGGAACTTGGAAAGGGAAGCTACTTTGGCTCTTTACAAAACTATCAGCACGCTCTCTGCTGCTTAAGTTGGAGCATAAATGAGAATTATGCCCAAATTGCTCTAGGTTTGATTTGGATAAAGAGATGCTTCTATCTCATTCATTCTCATATCATCTCAATATTCAAACGCCACAAACACAAACACTATTTGATTTCAAATCTTTAATTTTTTCATCTAATTATTATCTAATTATTACAACATTCTCAAACTTCTAAACAAGACATAAAAAATAATTCAACATTTTCAAATTTCAAAACAAAAATTATATTAAAAAATTATATTCTAATAATATTTTAACTTTATAATATTTTTATTCAACGTTTTCTCTCTCATTTTTTAAAACCCTATAAAATATTTTAAATCATCTCATCTCAACTCAAATATCTCACTACAATTTACACGTCATCTCAACTCACTATCCAAACCAAGCTTTAGAGAAACAGGAACAATGTAGCTTACTCCAAAGCAAAATACTGGCGAGCAGGGAGGGGAAATTGTTGTACGAAGACATATTGGGTTGCATTGAACCCAAAATCCATATAATGTTAATGTGCAATATAGGAATCGGATGGTCGCAGACCAGACAATTAAGCTATGTTTGGTAAATGAAGTTGTCTCAAACTACCTCACTATTATTCATTATTATTTACAAATAGTTTACTACTATTTACAAATATGAAGAAGCGTCCAAGCAAACTGAGTTGCTGCCCAAGTTGTTGTGTGAAGAAGTCTTAGTTTGCAAGATTGAGTGTGCTGAATTTTCAATTTGCAAGCACAGTTGCAAGTTGCTTTGTTGCAAGAGTTGAAGCATCATGCACAGGGGCACGTTAGAAGACAGGGGTTAGCATGGTTCCAATTGGAAACAAATTGAGATCTTGGAAGGGCACACAACAAGGCTCACCAATGTCCTTGACCAGGTCACCACTACTATGGCCAAGTTAAGGATAGCCTTTAATGCCACTTGTCGAGATAGCGAATAAAATAAAAGGTTGATGGAAGCCATGAGAAGAGAAACAAACGCCAAGTATAGAGAGACTCGAGAGAAGAATTGTTAAGGGGAATGGTCATGGGCCACATCCCAATGGGCAAAGGTATAAAGCCTTTGTTGATGGGGCCGAGACAAGTGTTACGGGATCCATGCACGAAACACCACAAACCGAGTATAGAAGAGGAGGAAGAGTAAAAAATGAGCATGTGGTGGTGGAGAGGTGGATACGTAATGATGAGAACCGCACTAGAAGCCCTAGTTTAGGAGGAGGGCCTCAAGATGTGAGACTTGAGCAACCACAACATGAAGAAGAGCATGATGCCGATTATGAGCATGAGAGGCCCTATGGCCATGGTGACTATTTTGAAAGAAGGTATCATCACCATGATAGAGATAGAGGTCATCGGGGAAGAAAATATGAAGATGAGTACCATGAAGAAATAAGAAGAAACCAGGTTTATGACCAAGGACTTAAGAGGCCAAATGTGGACTTTCCTCTAATGACCCCCGACTGTATAAATTCAAAATCCTAAGCAGGTCAAAACCTGAAGCCAAACGTGTTAAAACCAAATGGGAAAAATCCCATGTTCCAATTAAGCGGCAATTATTGTCATATTCGAATAGATATGGTACTGTTGTTGGTTTTAAATGTGTTAATTTTTAAGCACATTTAATAATATAACATATTTAACGTGATTATCTATTTAATCAATAGGCATATATCTAATTTCATTTAAAATTTATCGTACCAACATATATGATTGAGAGCATTCTCGTCTGATTCGCTATAATTTTCTCTAAATTTTAGCTTGAAATCATACTTCCTATAATTTTCTCTTAAATTTACTTATCTTTAAAACATCTCTTATATCACATTCTCTATAATTTTTCTATTATATTAAAATAATCTTTTTCTATTATTTCTTTATTATTATTTCTACTATTTTATCTCTGTTGAAGAAAATTGTGCGGATACAGTAATCTAAAAATAAACGCGACTTTGAGGCGTGTAGAACACTATCTTTAAGGTGATAATTGCCCCCACTTGAAAGAGTTTGCTATTGGGTTACAAGCAATTCACTTCCAGGATACAACAAAGTCACCAACTACAGATAGCAATTCTGAAGTTTTTCCTTCAGAGTTTTTCTACAAAATTGTGTAAGTGACTGAAAATATGAGAGAAAGAATGAATAAAATTTGTGGGTCTCATCCCTTATTTATAGAGAATGAAGTGATGCCATGTGAAAGATCACAACTATTAACTTGTGACTTTTTAATTGGCAGTTACTGGTTTAAAGGTTATAATGTTTCACTTAAAGACTAAACGGTATGTGCTTAGCCTAGTGGTCAATAGGTGCCTCCCTTGAGAAGGGAGGGCATTGGTTCTAGTCTTCATAAGTGCCTTTTCAATTAAATTGATTTTTGAAACATTGCACCCTATCAAAGTGCCTATTCGGCCCATGTGCGAACACCCAAGTGTTGTGACTGTTTGGCCCACATGCAAGGCTTGGCCGGCCCAAGCATTGTGTCTGTCCAAGTCCAACACTTCACAAAATTATAAATCAAATTGCACTTGTGAAGTTTTGAACTCCTACCCTTTCATTTGAAACAACACACCATTACCATTAAATCAATACATCTCTTTAAGATAATGGTTCACGTAAATAAATAATAACCCATATTCAATAAACTTACATATTTAATATCACAATCTATAATAAATATAACAATCCCCCACTTAGATTGCGATATTAAATTTTCAGTCAAATACTGATGTCCTCATGCATACAAGAAGGTATCTCTCGACTTAAACCTTCAATTAGTGTAAGTATTTCAAATTCTTAACAAAGTCAATGGTAGCCTAGGCTTAAACCAAGACTCTATACGCTAAGAACGGAAATACCACACACACGATTTTATCCAATTTTAGCGAGATAATTCACCAATTATTTGCACTAATCCACGTGCTCCATCCTGGCATTCATGAACATTTACAAAAATAAACCTTAAACTTTTGCTAGAAGTTGTCCCCACCTCTTATGTTCACATAGGTAAAGTTCCTTTCTATGTCTCTGTTACTTCAGACACTTATACAACTATTGAACTTCATTAAGAGTATAATACTCATCCTACATTTAGCGTAACAGCCAGCACTGACCATCCTAGAAGGGTTTCTCATATTTAATTAAATTTCAGTGCTATTCCAGCCACATAACTGTAACTTGTTATTACCCATTAAACCTTAGACTATTTATTAATAGTGTAAGGTTGGGTTCCTATTACAGATGACTTTTAAAAGAAAGGCTTCAAACCCATTCCACTAGATGTACTATTCACCATATCTCTCGACAGTCCCTTTGTGAAAGGATCCGCTAA
Source organism: Juglans microcarpa x Juglans regia (assembly GCF_004785595.1). Classification (NCBI taxonomy): domain Eukaryota; kingdom Viridiplantae; phylum Streptophyta; class Magnoliopsida; order Fagales; family Juglandaceae; genus Juglans; species Juglans microcarpa x Juglans regia. Next base: position 6,508,153 of record NC_054603.1, on the reverse strand, counting down.
GTTTTTACTTGACCGCACATATATAATAGTGATAATACCATCACTTATTAATTGTTTGACATATTCATGTCTCAAGCTAATATGTCGAGATTTTCCATTATAGACCTTACTATAAGCCCTAGACATAGTAGCTTCACTATCACAGTACAAAGAAATGGCTGACATCGATTGTGGCCACAACTTTATGTCAAATAACAAATTCCTCAGTCATTCTACCTCTTTGCCTGCTGCCGCCAAGGCTACAAATTCAGATTCTATTGTAGAATGTGAAATACATGTCTGTTTCTTAGAAACCCATGAAACAACTCAATTACCAAGAGTGAAAACCCAACCAAACGTAGCCTTATTATCACTTTGCTCTAGTAATCCAACTAGCATCACAATATCCTTTTAGTACAATAGGAAAATTGGTATAATACAGTCCTAATGAACTAGTTCTTTTAAGGTACCCAAGGACTCTACCAATTGCTTTCCAATGCTCCGTACTAGGATTACCCGTATATCTAGAAAGTTAACATACTGCAAAGGAAATATCTGGCCTAGTGCAATGCATTGCATACATTAAACTACCAATTGCACTAGCATATTCTAACTGAGCAACCGCTCTCCCAACATTCTCAGTTAATTTAAATGAAGAGTCGTATAGGGTATTTGCTTCTTTAATTCCTAAGTGTTGAAATTTAAGAAGCATTTTCTCAACATAATGAGATTGACATAAAGCATAACCTCCACTATGTTTCTTTACTTTGACACCCAAAATAGTGTCAACTTCATTAAGATCCTTCATTTTGAACTTTGAAGATAAATACTTCTTAGTTTTAGATATTCCTTCTATATTTGTTCCAAATATAAGCAAGTCATCCACATAAAGACATATTATAACACCATAACAATCCGTGAATTTAGAATAAATACACTTATCAGCATTATTATGCCTAAATCTATGAGATAAAATTACCGAATTAAATTTCTCATGCCATTGTTTTGGTGCTTGCTTTAATCCATACAATGACTTAATTAATTTGTAAACTTTCTTTTCTTGCCCATGCATAACAAACCCCTCATGTTGTTCCATATACACATCTTCATCTAATTCACCATTTAGGAAAGCAGTTTTAACATCCATTTGGTGTACATATAAGTTATATATTGAAGCCAGTGCCATAAGCACTCTAATGGATGTAAATCTAGCCACTGGGGCATACGTATCAAAATAGTATATGCCCTCTTTTTGTTTAAAACCTTTGGCTATTAATCTGGCCTTAAAAGTTTGAAAAGACCCATCTGTATTGTATTTTCTCCTAAATACACATTTACAACCAATAGGTTTTGATCCATGAGGCAAGTTTACTAAAACCCAAGTATTGTTCGACAATATTGAGTCTATTTCATCATTTATCACCTCTTTCCAAAATGCAACATCTCTAGAAGTCATAGCTTCTTTAAATGTTTTTGGATCTTCTTCTATATTTAATAGAATGTGTATCTTATTTAAAACATCATCTCTATTTCCTTCCAAAAGGAAAATAATAGCCTGTGATGACACAAAATCTGGATCCAAACTTTTCTCTTTTCTAACTCTTTGACTTCTCCTCGGTTTAGTCAATGTGTCAGGAATTATACAATTCATTTTCTGACTCAAGTTAGATTCTAGTGTTTGAGTAGGATCTAATACTGCTTTAGAGTCATTATAGAATTTATCTTCAATAAATTCTACGTCCTTTGATTCTACTATAACATTAAAATCCAAATCCAAAAGCCTATATGCTTTTGAATTCTCAGCATATCCTACAAAAACACTCTTGATTGCTCTTGGATCTAATTTTGTTCTTTTTAGGTCCGGAACTCTATAAAAGGCTAAACAGTCCCATACCCTTAGGTATTCCAGATTTGGTTTCCTACCTTTCCACAATTCATATGGTGAAATTTTGAATTTCATAGAAGGTATTATATTATGCAAATAACATGCCGTGAGCAATGCTTCTCCCCACAAATTAAAAGACAATTTTGCATTTAAAATCATAGCATTTACCATATCAACTAGTGTCCTATTTTTTCTTTCTGCTAAACCATTTTGTTGTGGGGTATAGGGTGCACTAGTTTGATGTATTATGCCATTCTCCTCGCAGTACAAAGAAAATTCTATAGGAAAATATTCACCGCCTTTGTCACTGCGAAGAATCTTAATTTTCTTTTCCTTCTGATTTTCAACAACAGACTTATAAGATTTAAACATATTGAAGGCTTCATCTTTACTTTTCATTCAATATACATATGTATATCTTGAGAAATCATCAATAAAAGTAATAAAATATCTATTGCCTCCTCTAGTTAAAATACCATTTAATTCACAAATGTCAGAATGCACAAGTTCTAATAATTGTGTATTTCTGTTTGTTTTAGGAATATGTTTCTTTGTCATTTTTGCTTGAATGCAAATTTCACATTTAGCATCATGTCCATGATTATATGGAATTAAACTATGTTTAGACATAAACTTTAAAGATTTAAAATTCAAATGTGCTAAACGATTATGCCACAAAGTAGAAGACTTAACAATATAAGCAGAATCAGAACTTGTTTTCTTAATACTTAGTTTATACATTCCATCACAAGAGTATCATTTTCCAACAAACACTCCCCTCTTGGAAAGAATTATATTACCAAACTCGATTACGATCTTGACACCCTTCTTAGAAAGCAAATTTGCAGATACAAGATTTTTCTTTATTTTTGGGACATTCAAACATTAACAAGAATAAGTTTCTTCCCAGAAGTGAACTGAATTTCCACAGTTCCTTTTCCCACAACTTTTACAGAGTTGTGATTTCCCATTAGTACTACATGTCCATCTGTTGCATCTTCATAATTTTTGAATTGATATCTCTGATTGCAAACATGAACGGTAGCGCCTGAATCATACTACCAATCAGAATACTCCGTTGTTGTAGCCATATTTAACCCTGTAATCATACTAATGTGCATTTCAGAGACCATGGCCACAATTTCTGAAGTCTCATTTTCGATCAGATTTGTACTATTGGGATTGCCATTTTCTTTCTTGTATTTCTTCTTGTACCTGCATTCACGCTTAAAGTGTCCCTTCTTTCCGCAATTGTAACAAGTTTTTATTTTCTTGGACTTGTCACCATTGTTGGAAAAGTCATTAAATTTTCTCTTGTTTCCTCCAAAATTACCTTGAAACTTATTTTTCTCATCAACAAAGAGCACTTTAGAGCCATTTTGAGAAAATAATTTCTTATCAGGAATTCGAGTTTCCTCTTCAATTTGTAAATGTTTTTGAATTTGCTCTATAGTGAAATCTTCTGTTGTGTGCATAAGTTTCTTTCTATAATTATGCCAACTTGGAGGAAGTTTGGCAATAATAGCCCCAACTTGCAAAGGCTCAGAAACTTCAACATTAAGATCTCGAAGTTTATTCACAAAAACTTGCAATTCATGGACTTGATCCATCAAAGAAATATTATCATTCATTGTAAATTCAAAATATTTCATAATAAAGAATTTATCTGTACCTTGCTTTTCGGTTCAATATTTTAATTCCAATGCATCCCAAATATCTTTTGGTGATTTGATTGATGTAAATAAGTCGTAGAGACGATCGGAAAGTGTATTTAGAATGTGTCCTCTACATACCACTTCATCTTCTTCGCGCTTCTTGCGTTTCGCCTTGATTTGATCATTATCATCAGATTTGGGTTCTGGAAGTACTGACAAGTTCGAATCCAAAACATATGCAATCTTCAATGTAGTAAGAATGAACATCAACTTGTCTTTCCAGCGATTAAAATTTGTTCCATCAAACCTATCTAGTTTGGCAAAGTCTTGATTTATCATCTTGAAAGTCGTCATATCAAATTCTGATCTCATTGTGATTACCTTAAAATTGTTGAAGAAAATTGTGCGGATTCAATAATCTGAAAATAAACAAGACTTTAAGGCGTGTAGAACACTATCTTTAAGGTGATAATTGCCCCTACTCGAAAGAGTTTACTATTGGGTTACAAGCAATTCACCTCCAGGATACAACAAAGTCACCAACTGCAGATAGCAATTCTGAAGTTTTTTCTTCAGAGTTTCTCTACAAAATTGTGCAAGTGACTGAAAATATGAGAGAAAGAATGAATAAAATTTGTAGGTCTCATCTCCTATTTATAGAGAATGAATTGACACCATGTGAAAGATCACAACTATTAACTTGTGACTTTTCAACTGGCAGTTACTGGTTTAAAGGTTATGATGTTTCACTTAAAAAGCAAAGGGTATTTGCCTAGCCTAGTGGTCAACAGGTGCCTCCCTTGAGAAGGGAGGACATTTGTTCGAGTCTCCAAAAGTACATTTTCAATTAAATTGATTTTTGAAACATTGCACCCTATCAAAGTGCCTATTCGGCCCATGTGCAAACACCCAAGTGTTGTGGCTGTTTGGCCCACGTGCAAGGCTTGGCCGGCCCAAGCATTGTGTCTGTCCAAGTCCAACACTTCACAAAATTATAAATCAAATTGCACTTGTAGAGTTTCAAACTCCTACCCTTTCATTTGAAACAACACACCATTACCACTAAACCAATGCATCTCTTTGAGATAATGGTTTACGTAAATAAATAATAACCCATATTCAATAAACTTACATATTTAATATCACATAAATATAACAATTTCTACATATATCTATAATTTAGGGGATGAATTGTAACTCTCCAAATATAGGAAGCCATTATTCACATGATCCTAAACCTTTTTCTTAAAATGGGAAACCGGTTGGAATATGTACGTATTTAGGCAAAACTTCAAATATAAACCCCATAATTTAGGAAAAATGATATTTTGGGTGTCAAGATATTCTCAAATATATTTTAGAATACTTTATTAGCTATTATTTATTATTTTATTATTACTTTTCATTTATTTTTTATTATTATTTACTATCATTCAATATTCTATCATTATTATTTTTTATTATTTACAGAATACTTCAGAATATCTTATTATCCAAACGTTATTCACCACTGGATGAGAATATTCTGACAACGATCACTACGACACAATTGGTCTTTAGTGACGGTTGGAAAATTATGACAGTCCCCAAACCGTCACTAAAATGCCTTTTCTATGACGGTTTTTGAAAACCGTCACTAAAGACAGATGAGGTTTTTTAACGTCCGAACGTATTGAAAATTTACGTTCGAACGTCAAATGTACGTTCGAACATTCTGGCAACTTACGTGCAAACGTGAAATGTTTTGCGCCAAACGTTCGACCGTTAATTAATAACTTTCGATCGTTGATTGTAAATTTAAATTAAATGACTCTAATTTAAAAATTATGTGGTTTTTATAGTGCATAATTTGTGAACAAATCTATAAAATTGACTTGTATATATTTATATATACACAATTTGTAATATATAAATATATATTTATGTTTATATATATTTGAAGTGCAGTGATTTAGTATTAAAGTTGAAAAATATAACATTAAAGAAGATTGAGAATTGAATGGTGAAAAACCATAGAAATATTAAATAATATTTTTCTTTATAAATAATAAAAGTAAAATATAAAATATGATCGAATTTCTTAAACAACACTCAGATGATAGCGTTGTTCGCGAAATTCAAACTTCGTACCTCCTCAGTCAAGGTATCAACCTTGTCGTTGAGGATACCTACATGATGGGCGATCTCAGATACAGACGCCTCTATAGCCGTAAGCGATCGATCGATCTTATGATCGATATGCGTAGTCAGCTGTGAGATCACCGCATTAACCTAAGCAGGCCGTGCATCTCCCGCAGATGTACTCGGCGACTGCTGACTACTACTCCCCACATGACCTGGCTCAGGCTGCGTCGGAGGAACTAGATCCTCTATAGGGGTGGCTGACGTCCCCTAGCCTGTTTAATGCTACGTCGATGCGTGGTCATGTCGAGAGGGCTCATCTGATCTTTCACCCATTCCTCTGGCTAGGTTGGCACTCATCGTGCAAGTAATAGCCGGCTGATCAGGACATCATATGGGAGATTATCTGTGGAGACGATGCTCGCCTCATAACAGATCCTCTCAAAGATATGAAGTGGCAAATCTATGGGATCTCCACGTGCCACTCGTATAAAAAACTGTGCCTGAAGCCGACTAAATGTGGTTTTATGTGTCACAGGATCCACATTTGTTGCAACAATAAGGTGCAACATGTGGAAGAAAGGTAGCAGATGGTTCTGGTTGAATGCATTCTTTCTCTCGATCTGCATGCGGTCCCTCCCGGTGAGGATGTAAAAATCATCGTCTCAGTCATCATCTCGAGCCTCGAGGCCAGTATCATCGGCCTCTGATCGGTCTGCATCTCTAGCTGATACTGGCTCAAATGGGCGGCCAGTAAATGATGCAGAAGTGGCTACATCCTCACGGGATGTAGCGTGTGCAGTTGTCTCAACTCCTCGATGAATCTCGAGGTGTTCGGTGATGACATCTAGTGAAATCTCAATGGAAACACCGCGTACAGTCACGGTATGAGAGGATGTGTCCTGAGGCATGGCACACATCCCATATAGAACTCCTGAACCATTGAGGGGTATACCTTCCCCTTCAATGTGCAGATATTTCCCCAGCCTCTATTGAGGAAAACATCACTCAGGTTCGTCTGCTCCCAAATGAGTTCGTCGAACTCATTAATCAGGACCTCTCGCTCTACCATAACAGTACGAGCCTCGATACAAGCAGTGTCCTGAGTGGCTCCTTCCCTCCCTCGTTTCCTAGTATGCAGAGGATGAGCCATATCTTGAAAATAGAGAAAGAAAAAAAATTATTTACATTGATGCATTTTTTGTGTTAATTTTAAGCTGCTCTGCATTAACGTTCGAACATAGTAAAAGATACATTCGAACGTTAAGATAAAACGTTCGGACGTGTTTCCTTTACGTTCGCAAGCAAACACATACGTGCGAACGTATAACATACACGTTCGAACATAAGCAGTAAATTAATATTGGCTGATGTACGTTCAGACGTTTATATTATATATTTGAACGTATGTATTTTACGTGCGAACGTAAATATGAAAGTCCGAACGTTGAAGCATAAATAAAGTAAAAAAGTAGTACGTTTGGATATTATAATTAAACATTTGGACGTAACTTTTACGAAAATAGTGTCCGAATGTAAAAAAATATACGTTCGAACGTATAAGCCTTAAAGGCTATATAATTGTAACGTCGTATGTTTGAATGTCTTGGTGAAACGTTCGAACGTAAACAAAATATAAATTTAAACGACATACGTTAGAACGTGTATCTTATACGTTCATGGTATTGTTTTACGTGCGAACGTAAAGGATTTACATTCAAACGTTGAAGCTTAAATAAAGTTAAAAAAGTAGTACGTTTGGACGTATTCATTAAACTTTTGGACGTAAAATTTATGAAAAATAATGTCCGAATGTAAAAAGTTAACGTTCGAACGTATAAGCCTTAACGGCTATGTAATTGAAACGTCATATGTTTGAACGTCTTGGTAAAACGTTCAAACGTTACGAGACAGAATAACTGAGTCAACTCAACCATTATTGAAATCTCGAAAATTAATCTACAACGTTCTAAATGCCGAAATGACACCGTAGAAATGAAGTATACACTTCAAAAAATATTTCTACGGTGACTATTAGGCCAATGGCAAGTCGTGGTGGCCAGAAAATGGAGATGAAAATCAGGCCACCACTTATCCTTTTTTAAACAAAACTCAATCCAAATCTTAAATAAAATACATGTTATTTGATTAAAAAATGAATATCTACCTTTTAGTGACGGTTGTGGTGGAGTTTGACGGCGGCGGCGACGGAGGAGAAGCGGCGTGCAACAGAATGACGATGATAACGGTGAAAATGACGTTTCGCCGTTCTGTTTCCACCTTATATACACAAAACGTTCGAACGAAATTCTTAGTACGTTTAAACGTTTTTTGATTTATTTTTCAAAATATTAACTATAATATATTATATTATTAATATATGTTATATATTATAATGTTATATATAGCATTATAATATATAATATTATACTATAATATATATAGTATATTATAGTATATATATATTGTGTATTATATATATAATGTATTATATAGTATATTATATATACTGTATTATATATATAGTACAATATATATATAATATTATATAATATAATATATAATATATTATATATATGATCTATTATAAACTAATGAAATCAACATTAGGACCACATGCTCTTATTACTTGTCTAAAACAAGATACTTTATTATTACAATCTAGTACCCAAAATTCTAGTGTACAAATTCCTAAATAGATTGATTGGAATTAAATTACTCTCCCTAATGAATGACAATTAGATTAATTAGTTTTTTTGAATTTGTGAGTGCTAGTTATATTTCTAAAGTTTAGCAATATGTTTATATATGTTATTGTGATTTTATGTTTACTCTTGAAATAATTGTGATTATTATTTGTGAATTTTGTGAATAGTTTGTGAGTTTATGGTGTTCATTGATGAATTAATATGTATATAAATATTATTGTGAGAATATTGTGAATATGTTGTGATATGGATTTAAAATATTATGATTATTGTTTTTGAATTTTTATTGAATATGTTTAACAAGAAAATTATAAGTTTATGATCTTAATTTAAGTAAAGATTAAAAACATTTAATATACAGATAATATGAAGTTTAATATTTAACATGAAGTAAGTATATATAATATATTCATACTAATTTAGTTAGAATATGATTATTATTCAAATTATAAGTATAGTGTAAATTATGTCTTAAAAAAAATAAGAATAAAAGTACATAACTTAACTATATATAAAATATAATACTTTTTTCATATAGAAGGAGATCAAAGACGGGGCTGGCCATTGGATTAGTAAATAGCAAGGTGCATTTTTTTTAGGAGGATCGATCCATTTTGTTTTCAAAGTAACGTTCAAACATCCTCTATGATTGTGCATGTTACAAGTAATAAATATATAGAGGACCAACTAGCTAGCTAGCTTGGTTATCATGTTGTAGTTGCGTACTTTCATTTGTTACGTTTGTGGCTATGAAGTGGGTCGTACGTATATTCAGACATCGAGATAGATGTCCATTAAGTGGTAGCCCCAGTCGTACTGCAACAGCTGATAGTCGTTGAAAGTCGGGAATATTTATGAATGGTATGGAACTGGATTGGATGAAGTTGAAAGTCGTATATTTGGATGCATTTAAGAGCCATACAAATTATGACCCTCCGATAATGTGATTCAAGAAAATCATTACTATATAGTATTTATATAGTGCATTATATATATATATAAGTTTTGTTGTTCGTTTTATTAATTATATATTATTGATTTATATATATGGTATAGTATATATACTATATTAATTATGTTTTCATCTAAAGTATTATGTTATCATATATATATATATAAAATATAGTATATATACAACACTATAATAGTATATAATGCAGAAGTTAATAAGTAACAAAGAATTATATATTATTGATTTATATATATGGTATAGTATATATACTATATTATTATGTTTTCATCTAAAGTATACTATATATATATATATAAGATATTTAATATATACTACACTATAATATAGTATATAATGCAGAATTTATAGAGTAACAAAGAATATCTCGAACAACCAGGTTGTATGAAATAAGAAAATAGTGAGAAGAAGTTGGTATTTTTCTCAACTTTAAAAAAAAAAATTATAATGAAGAGAAATATTATGAGTATCTAGAAAAAAATACGTATATATAACTATTATATTAAAGAATACTAACTATTAAATAAAAATTTACGCCCGACCATGATTTTTTAACGTTTGAACTTTAATAATGTATTCCCGCTGTATTTTTTATATCTGTTAGGAAGGGTACGTTCAAACGTTTCAATTATAACGTTCGAACATTAAACTAAAAGTGCGGAAAATTTTTCACTCGATTAAGGTATCTCTGTGATGATCTAAACGTTCGAACGTTTATACTGTACGTTCGAATGTTAGTGGCTGAAAATTACTAGAAAATTATAACGTTCGAACGTCAAATTTTTTAACGTCCGAACGTTAGGAAATTAGTGAGGGAAATTTCCCGTTGATTATGGTAACTCTTTGATGATATGAACGTTCGGCGTGCAAGTTGTACGTTCGAACGTTAGTCGGTGAAAATCTATGAACGTTCGAACGACAAATTCCTTAATGTTCGAACATGAAAATAAAAGTGCGAAAAATTTCCCGCTAGATTTCATGCTCTATCATATGAAGGGTACGTTCGAACGTTTATATAAAACGTCCGAACGTGAATCGCAGAAAATTTTTCCTATTTTCTTACGTTCGAACGTCATCTTAAAATTGGGTGGGATAATATAACGTTCGAACGTACAATTTAAAAGTTCGAACGTTTGTTCTAATAATTTTAGAACTTAATGAATACACGCACGGGAGGAAGCGGCTCATTTCTGCTTCTCCCGTGCGCGCAACAGAGAGAGAGTCTCCTGCAAGAGAGAGAGAGAGAGGGTTGAGTGAGAGAGAGTTGAGTGAGAGAGGGACGTCAATTAGGGAGAGTGAGAGTCCCGTTGAGTTTTGGTAAGAAAAAAATATTGAGTTTTTGTCTTCTTTTTTTTAATTTTATGATATTTGTATTGTGTTTTTGTTATATAATACAAAATAATAAATTAGTGTTGTATTTTTTTGAAGGATTGGTTGTTTTGGCAAGTTGGAAGCTTTGGATTTGTAAGAGAATATTGTGAGTGCTAGGTATATTTCTAAACTTTAGCAATATGTTTAATTTTATGATTACTCTTAAAATATTGTGATTATTGTTTGTATAGTTTGTGAATAGTTTGTGAGTTATTGTGAATATGTTGTGATATGGATTTGAAATATTATGATTATTGTTTGTATAGTTTGTGAATAGTTTGTGAGTTATTGTGAATATGTTGTGATATAGATTTGAAATATTGTGATTATTGTTTGTGAATTTTGTTTGAATATGTTACCATGTTTAGAAATATATTGTCTTTAGGTTTTGTTAGTACATGGTTATTGCTTACTCAAGTTTAGGAATATGTTAATACATATTGTTATCGTTTTATGCTTACTCTTGAAATAATTGTGATTATTATTTGTGAATTTTGTGTGAATATATTATATGGTTAGAAATATATTGTATTTAGTTTTTCGTATTTATGTGAATTTTTTATATAATAATTTTTTTTTTTTGTGTTTTTTGAATTTGTTCTTTGACAAGAAAATTATAAATTTAGGATTTTAATTTAGGTAAAGATTAAAAACATTTAATATACATTTAATATGAGATTTAATATCTATCATTTAATAAGTATATATATAATATATTCATAATTTAGTTAGAATATGATTATTATTCTAATTATAACTATAGTATAAAACTTGTTTTTAAAAAAAAAAGAAAAAAAAAGTATATAACTTAACTATATATAAAATATATATATATACATACAATAACTATAATTAATAATTACTTATTAAATATAAACAACTCACTCAATTAAAATTATATAATAACATTTGAAATTAAGTATAACAATTAAAATGATACTTTAAGAATGATAATAATTAAAATGTTATAATAACATTTGGAATTAAGTATAACAATTAAAATAACTCTTTAAGAATTATAATAATTAATATTATATTATAACCTTTGAAATTAAGTATAACAATTAAAATAACTCTTTAAGAATTATAATAATTAATATTATATTATAACATTTGAAATTAAGAATAACAATTAAAATTATATTATAACCTTTAAAATTCTCTTCAATAAAAAAGTCTTGTACCTACCAAGTAAGTAGAGTTGGAATAAATATACTTATTTATTATAAACTAAAAAGTAAGTAAATAAGGATCAAATAAATGCTTATATAAAAATTATATACTTATTGTCCATATAAATAAATAACTCACTCAATTAAGTATAACAATTAAGATTATAATTGTGGAATGATAATAATTAAAATTATATAATAACTTTTAAAATTATATATAACAATTATAATAACAATTATATAATAACAACGAGGCAAAATGATCTTGAAGAAATGTTTATCAATTTGCTTGACTGTCATTGTCTCTCCGGCCTTGAATACTCTCATTCGGTCTTGACAATTACTAATTAAGAGTTGTCAGGACTAGAGAGTCTATGACAGTTAAGCAATTATACTAAAATTCAGATATTTCTTCAATATCATTCTTCCTCGTTATCTATTCATAATAGGAAACTTGTGAAGATATTCTTCTATCTCTCTCTAGTTTAACAATATAACATGCAATACTATTTGTTAGACAATCTAGACATAGAACATGAGGATATTGTTTGTAGTGTTTTTTGATAGATATGGTGGGTCATTGCATAAAAAACCTTAGACCCGTTTGGGAATTAGTGTACATTTATTTGTCCACTAATTCCTAAATTGTCCAGTGTGGACAATTTGAGATTATATTATTTATATTGCACATTTTTGTTATTCCCTACTTTCCACGTTTAATATGAAGTTTCAGTATCTTCCTCTACTGTTTTTCGGGTATACTGTTCGTAGGGTCACAATCCCTTTATTTGAACATGTATATTTGGAGAACTATGGAGAGGTGCTGTTGAAATTTCTACTAACGTGGAAAGTAGTAGAGTGACGAGATTTGTGCAATATGGAGAATATAATCTCGAATGGGATAGGACCAACTACCTTATCAAAAAAGCAATGAGAATTGGAGCATAAGATGCATGTGATTTTTCAATGTATGTGTTATTAATAGATAGATGTTTTTAGAAATGGACAAAAATTGGATGCGTCTGGGAGATAGACTTGGAAAGGATTACGTACCTTATGCACGTGGAATAAGAACCTTTATTGATTTTGCACAGGTCTCTGCTAATAGTCGTGGTTACATTAAGTGTCCATGTCGAGGGTGTAAAAATTTGTGTGCGATAGGATTTGATGAAGTAGAAAGTCATATATTTGTGAACGGTATGGATCTGGGGTATACCCGATGGGTACTGCATGGTGAGCTGTATGAACAGTCAGCAGATGTATTGGTCGATCATCACAATTATTTGCGACACATGGATGATGAATATGAGCAGGATGAGATGGAGGAGATGTTGGGTGACATTGAAGCGGGGATGTTTATGGATGAGGTTAACGACAATGCCTCAAGTGGTGGAGGGAATGATTGTGAAAGTTTTGCTTCAATGTGAGAAGATGCAAAGCGCGAGCTTTATCCAGGTTGTACAAAATATTCCAAAATGTCGTTTATTGTGCGGTTGCTGCACATTAAGTCATTGTGTGGGATGTCGACGAAAGCAATAAACATGGTATTGGACTTATTTAACGAGGTGCTTCCCAAAGGATCTGCATTGCCCAAGAACTTTTATGAAGCGAAACAGTTGAGAAAGGGATTAGGATTTGAGTACAAGTCCATACATGCATGCAAAAATGATTGTGTTCTGTTCTGAAAGGAGAATGAGGAGAAACAAGCATGTCCTGTATGGGGAGAGTCGAGGTGGAAGGGTAAGAAAACGTGCCGGTTAAGGTGTTACGGTATTTTTCCTTGAAACCTAGGTTGCAAAGACTATATATGTGTAAGAAAACAGCTCATGATATGAGGTGGCACGAGGAAAAAAAGTTAAGAATGACGCATATATGAGGCACCCAGCTAATTCACTTGCGTGTCAGTCTTTCGATAATCAATATCCAGAGTTTAGGATAGAAGCTCGAAACGTGCGTCTGGGACTCACAATAGATGGATTCAACCCTTTTGGGAATATGAGTACAAGTTATAGCACTTGGCCCGTAGTATTGATTACGTACAATCTTCCACCATGGAGGTGCATGAAGGCGCCAAACTTTTTGTTAACTTTACTCATCCCTGGCCCGAGATCACCTGGGAATAACATTGACGTATTCATGCAGCCGTTGATTGAAGAGCTGAAAGAGTTATGGGAAACAGGTGTTAGAACTTATGATGCATCCACGTCGACATCTTTTCAGATGCATGCTGCGGTAATGTTGACCATAAATGATTTTCGGGCATATGCGAATCTTTCCGATTGGAGTACGAAAGGGAAGTTAGCGTGTCCGACGTATAATAAAGAAATTACTATTGAGTGGCTAAAATATTCTCAGAAGTTGTGTTTCATGGGTCATCGATGTTATCTACCAGCAAATCATGCATGGAGAAGAGAATGTGCTAAGTTTGATGGGAGAGTAGAGGATAGAATTGCACCGAAAGAGTTTTCTGGGGAAGAGATAGTGGAACAACTGCAACATGTTAAAGTGAACAATTTTGGCAAAGGTCGGGGAAAGAACAAGAGAAAACGAGGCGCAACAGAATTGAATTGGACAAAGCGTAGTATTTTTTTTAACTTACCATATTGGTCGTCCTGCATGTTGCGACATAGTTTGGATGTAATGCACATAGAGAAGAATATTTGTGATAATATAATGGGTACATTCATGAGTATTAACAAAAAGATGAAAGACACGATCAAGACGAGAAAAGATCTTGAGAGAATGGGAATTAAACATAATCTATATTTGTGGGTGGAAGGCAATAGAGTGGTCATGCCACATGCATGTTATACGATGACCAGGGAGGAGATGATGGATTTCTGCAAATGGTTGCAAGGTGTGAAGTTGCCAAATGGTTATGCTTCAAATATTGGTAGATGCGTGAGTCCTGATGATTGGAAAATCAGTGGATTGAAAAGTCATGACTGTCACGTATTTTTGCAGAAGTTATACCTGTGGGAATTCGTGGAAAGATGACATCTAATGTACGTGTCGCCATATCTGAACTCTGTATGTTTTTTAAGGATTTGTGCACTCGGGTAGTAAATCGAGATGTATTGTTGAAATTGGAAGAAGACATTTCTACCATACTATGTAAATTCGAGCAGATCTTTCCACCATCATTTTTTGATGTCATGGTCCATTTAGCAATACATTTACCGTGAGAGGTACTTTTGGGTGAACCAGTGCAGTTCCGTTGAATGTATCCAGTTGAAATATATTTGGGTCGACTGAAGCGCACAGTTGGGAATAAAGCCAGAGCTAAGGGTTCAATAGCAAAGGTCTATATACACGATGAATGGTTAACATTTTGCTCTCTATATCTTCGTGATGTTGAGACAAGATTTAATCTTCAAGAGCAAAATGCTGATCTTGCTGCTTCGACTCCTCGTGAGCTATCAGTGTTTTTCCAGAATGTATGACCCTTGGGTGCACAAACGGGTTACGATTTAATTGATGGAGAGTTGGGTAAAGTTCGGTAGTATGTGCTAAATAATTGCCGGGAGATTGATGATTATCTCAGGTATTTCATTCCATGCTTCGAATAATTATAGTTTTCTTAAAATTAACTATAATTTTTGTGCTCAAAATATACTTCTTTTGCAACATATTATAACAGTAAGCACATGGACAAACTTAGGACGGAAGGCGTAGAAAATATAGAAGCAAGACACGAGGAAGAATTTCCCGGATGGTTTGAAGAACGTGTATGAACTAAAATTAAATATATGTTATATTTTGAAATTTTTAACTCTGGATAATGAAATAATAAATATATACTATTTCAATTTTTAGATTTTGGAACAACGTGCTCGTGATCCTGATCAATTTCTTCTGAATTGTATGCATTATCCCGTGGTCCCTCAAATAGAGCACTTCGATACACTGCATGCATGGTTCGAGGTTATAGATTCCATATTCTGGAACGTGAACGTAATAGAAAGACTCAAAACTGTGGTGTGTTGGTCGAGGGGAGTCATGGAACAGATGATATTGACTATTATGGTGTCATTTGTGATATTATCGGATTGAAATATCTGGGTGGGTCTGTAACATATGTCTTTAAATGTGATCGGTGGGATCTAGGCGGTGGTCGAGTTTCGATACATAAGGATAATCACTTTACGAGTGTCAATACTGCATCTAAATGGTACGAAGATGATCCATTTGTATTGGCTTGTCAAGCTACCCAAGTCTATTACTTGATTGATTCAATGAAAAGTGCTGATGAAGATAATGGAGAGATAACATGGCGAGTTGTACAAAAATTTATCCCTCGAAATATATATGAAGCAGGAACGAGTGCAGATTATGAGAATAGTGGAGATGAAGATCATGACACTCCGATTGTAGAGGCATACCAGGAAGATGGAGAGGGGATTAACTTGTTTGTTGACCTCGGTGCACTCGAGTTGTTCCCCTTGTGTAGAGATGATGTCCCACTCGTCCATCTCGACCCGTCTGTATTAAATGATCATTCAATTCAAGTAAGTGAGGAGGAAGAAGAAGAGGAAGAGTCAGAAGATGAAGACGAATTAGAATCCGGACAGGAGGTGGATAAGGACAATGAATAAGAGGTGCATGATGATGATGAAGATATTATTGATGGAGATTCTGAAACAAGTATGGAAAATTCATCCAAAGATGAAGAATAAAAGTACTAAATATTTAATTCATATAGTTGACTATAAAATATCTTGAATTTTCATAATTTCTTCTAATTTATTTTTCTTTGATATAATTAATTATTTTCAAGAATGCCGCCAAAACGACAACGAAGAAATGTGCCTCCGCCAAGTCTAAGTTCTGAACCCATTGAGGACTTCCCACTCAAGGAATCCGTTCTTGAAGATCAAGTTAACACAGAAGAGAACAACAGCCAGTCGACACCTACCAGTAAGGAAATATTGTTGTTGATAATTAATCATATAGTTAATACTTTTGTCTCAATAACTATAAAATTTATAATTATACTATCTATTATCATGTAGTTGATGCATCTGCACGTCGCGGTCGTGGCTATACACGTGATATCTCTCTTGAAAAAAATAGAAGACACAGAAAACTAAAGATCACAATTCTTGATAATTCCACTGGAGGAGTGGATGATAGTGCAGCAACACTTTCCTCCTATATTGGCACAGTAGTTCGAGCTTATGCTCTATTTTATGTGCGCTCATGGCGAGATGTTCCGAATGAGATTAAGGAGCACATTCGAAGTCTTGTGCTGGTGAGTTTACTTTGAGAGTACATTGTTTTCACCTAGATTAGTATATCATATTTTTGACCTGATTCCCTTGTTAGGATGAATTCGACCTCGACTTTGGCCATAGCGAGGATTTGAGAACCGTGAATGAGTTGATGCCTACACTATTCCGACGTCACAAATGACGATGTCAGGACCACTTCAAGAAGTTTGAGACGTTGGAAGAGGCTGCGCAGTCTCCTTTTCAGCAGATGAAGTTAGATGATTGGAAAAAGTGTTGTGATCTTTTCGCATCTCCAGATTATCAGGTATTTTACATTTATATCTTTTAATTATTTACATTCATATTCGTTCTATATATTATATGTATACATATTACAATTAACATTCTTAATATATTTTGTAGCACTTGAGTTCTACAAATGCACAGAATAGATCCGCTCTGACTGTCCACCATCATGCCGGTTCAAGGTCATTCCACTGTCTTGCTGAAAAAATGGTAATTAAAAAATTTTAGATTTCATTTATTTTCCTGATATTCTTTTATTTAAGTATTAACATTATATTTCTAAAATTGCTAATGTCGTTTTGTTAGAAACGTGATGATTCTGAAAACTTTTCCCTCATTCATGTCTATGCTGTTGCTCACACTAATGAGCATAGTGAGTGGATGGATCCTGTCGCTGCAGATAATTATGTAAGTAGTGTTAATTTTGTTAAATAAATTATTTATGTAACATTTGAATAATTTATTTTTTATTTCTATTTCTTTTAATACGTTACTAATTATTTACGATCATTACCTTTCAAATTACAGGAAAAAATGATGAAGATGCAGTCAACTTCTGGGGAATCCTCTCCTAGTGACATAGACATATTCAAGTAAGTGCTCATGCCGCAGTCTAGTATGGCAAGAGGTTTTGGACGATCTATCAAGCATAGATGTTCATCCTCCTCAATCTCATCGACTTCACAAATTAATAATCTTACGGTAGATTTAGAAGCTGCACAGTGTGTGAATGAGTATATGAGGTCGAGACAGCAAGAGTTAGAGTCTCTCTTAGAACGACAGTCTCATTTAGAGATGTGTTTGCAGGACCAACAGAGAGACCAGTAGGAAAGAATACGC
The DNA here is from genome assembly GCF_004785595.1 of Juglans microcarpa x Juglans regia. NCBI lineage: Eukaryota > Viridiplantae > Streptophyta > Magnoliopsida > Fagales > Juglandaceae > Juglans > Juglans microcarpa x Juglans regia. The sequence continues at coordinate 6,489,936 of NC_054603.1, read as the reverse complement.
AATGAAGTGCAAGAGCAAGTGCAACGGGAGATGATGGTGCAAATGGAGTGTGTTATGTCGTTGCAACAGAATCGCGATGGGCGAGGAAAAAAGAAGAAATAAATTTATCTTTTGTAGTGGTGGCTAGTTTTAATATCTAATTTTAAAATTTTATAAGACATTGTTAGTTTTTAATTGATGGTATGTAATATGATGAAACAAGTAATATGTTTTTAAATTTTATGAAATTAGTATTTCTGATCTATACGTTTGAATGTAAAGTAAAAAAGTTTGAACGTTTGTTCACATTCGAACCAACGTTCGAACGTGAATACATATTGTGTATCGTAACATTTGAACGTAGGCCTCTACGTTCGAACGTGCTGACCCTCAAACAAACAAAACGTTCGAATGAGTAAAGGATTAACGTTCCAACAAACCTCCAAACGTACCACTTGCATTTGAACGCTCCTTCGTTTACATTCGAAATAACGTCCGAACGTTAAACGCTTACGTTTGAACATTAGTCCGTTTACATCCAAACGAAATTTTGAACGTTTATTCTAATTAACGTTCGGACGCATAAACGTTCAAACGTAAATATGATACGTTCGAACTATATTCAACGAACGTCAACTTCTCTCATTCAAAAGCCAATCGGTTGGGTTATCGTTCAAACGTTTAATTTGATGTTCGAACGTGACTTTCTGTGACAGTTCTCAACTGTCCCAAAAAATGGAACGTTCAAACGTCCTACCAAACAGAACACCTCCAACCGTCACTAAATTTTTTTTTTTTTGTGACGGTTAAACAGTAAACCATCACCAATTGTTTTCTGTGACGCACTTTAGGTGAAGGTCGTGGTGATGGTTTCAAACCGTCACCAAATATCTTTAGTGATGGTTTGCTATTTTTTTGTGACAATTTTCACTGTTACAAAAGATACATTATGTTGTAGTGGATAAAATATGAGTTATATAATAGAATTACTTATTCGAAAATAGGAAAAGTAATAACATTTCTTTTTTTAAAGGCATTAAATTCATGCCTTTTCTCGACAAAATAGACAAGCGTATGATTTTAAGCGTGAAACATGCATGATCGTTTGTCTGCTCAGTTTAATGCTTCCCAAATTTTCTCCCCTTGTGTGGGAGTCTGGGACTAAAAAAATAAAGCCATCAGCTCCCTCATGAACACCGCCTGAGTTGATATAATGCTGCTTTGAGTCTTTGACGTTGGAGAAGAATCATGAGTTCTTCGATCCACAGAAAAAGAGAAACGGGATTTGCGTGGAGGGAGCTGCAGACCATTCTGCAACGTTGCAATCACTTGGGTGAATCACGTATTGGCATAATTGGCTGCGTTAGGGTTCCGTCTAAACACTTAAGAAATATTTCAGAATTATGTTAAGTTAAAATGTTTTATTAAATTAAAAATATATATATATATATATAAAATTGAATAAAAATATTATAAAGTTAAAAATTTACTTAAATATTATTTTTTAATATTATTTTCGTTTTAAATTTTGAAAAAATTGTATTTTTTTAAGTTTGTAAAAGTTGTAATAATTAAATGAAAAAATTAAAAATTTAAAATTAAAAAATATTTTGTATTTAAAAAATATTTTTTAAAAAAAAGTTTTAAGAATTTCTTATTTTATCTCATTATCAAAATAATGCCTTGATATCAAAAACAAAACATGCAGTTTCTGTATCCACTCCCATGCACCCCAAAATATAAAAAGAGCGAGTTTTAGTACTATCATTTTGATTTTATACCGCTAACTAATTTATATTGTTCTTTATTTTAAATTTTCAGTGATAAAATTATTTATATATATCAAATCAATCAGAATAACGGAGCGAGCTAGCTAGATGTCAAAACATATGACGAAAGATTAGCATTGCCAAATAACTAAACTAATCAACCACATTTTCCTTATTTTCTTGTCCGGATCATTGGCTTGGCCATGCACGTCAGTAGGTTGTCATAAACATCTATCTACATGCTAGCTAGCTAGCTAGTTGAAGATACTCCCTTAATCTTGCCAATTACCATCCATCTTACGTTTGGGCATGGCGAAACCAAAGGGAGAGATGAATGTCGGCGAAGGCATCCATCCAACGCATCCATGCATGTCTATCACGTGCCCACAGAAGTAGAACTACTAAGATGACTTGGCGATCGGCGTTGTTTGGTTACACACAAATTATTTCATCTTATCTTATCTTATTTAAATATTACAATTTTTTTAAACTCTCATATAAAATAAAATAAATAATTCAACTTTTTCAAATCTTAAAACAAAAATTATATTATAATAATATTTTATTCAATTTTCAACTTTCATCTCATCTCATCAGTGTAAGCACTCTTTTCAGGTCTTCGACTTGCCAAGCTCGGCTCTACTAAAAATACTTGAGCTTGAGCTCGAGCTCAAGACTTTTTTTTATTCTTTGTTCGAACTCGATTCAATAAGCTAAATTCTCACCTCGAGCTCGAGCTCGAGATCGTCCCACAAATGAGTTCGAACTTAAATTGTTTATTTTTAGAATAAGATTTAATAATTAATAAATTAAATAAATAAAAAGATAAAAGATCTTGAGACTAAATTATAGACTGTTGATTTGACCTCCAACAATTAGAATATAATTTTTTAATATTAATTTTGTTTTGAGATTGAAAAAAGTTGAATTGTTTATTGTATTTGTGTGGGAATTTGAGAAAGTTGTAATGATTAGATGAGATGAGACAAGATGAGATGGCTTTTTAAAACAAACGAAACTGTCTCATCTCATCTCATATAATCATTATAAATTTCTCAAATTTACAAACAAAATACAAAAAATAATTCAACTTTTTCAAATCTCAAAATAAAAATAATATTAAAAATTTATATTCTAATAATATTTTATTCAATTTTCATATTATCTTATCTATGTAACCAAACAAAAAATACAGAATCAATTCCAAAAGAAAAATAATTTGTACAAGTCTCAAATAGACAAATTGATAGGTGTGATTTTTATATGATTTTTATTACTATTTTATTTATGAAAAATGTCATTTTTCCTTCAATATTATTGATTTTATGTTATTTCTATATATTTCTCTTTATTTTCTTAAATTTGAAGGAATGAAAGGATTTAGTGTGAAATGAGAGCATTTTGGTATAAAAGAGAAGGAGTGACCAGAATTAGGAGCGAAGATTTGGCGCCAATATATTTTACCTTCTAGGCACGAAAACTTGGCGACAAGGCTCCAGGCAGTTAGATTGGACGACTAGTCTAACTGACCAACTTAAAAGATTAACCTAAACGACATCGTAGGTAACCACTAGAAAAGACAAGATGAGTTTTTCATGCCGGTCCGGAGTCTTTCCCCTCAATAGGCAAGGGTCATGTGGTCTTTGTGACCTCCACGCTCGTTCATTTGTGACTTCCACGCCAGTTATATTCAGCACACATGACATCTACCCTGTGGGACATTTCTGAGTTCCACAATCGCTCTGCTGACCACCAAATCCTTCCAAACTCCATAATTCAAGTTGCATATCACTGAATCTTCCATTTTAGACAATCTCATTATTCTTAAGATAATTTCATTTTATGTTAAAATTTATCTTTAAAAACTATTTTCCAGATCTTTATGATAGATTGTAGCCGCATTTATCTTATTTCCGGATTTGAGTTTTGACATCTATTCAATCACATCTTGTGGGATGAATTGAAGAGAGCTTTTTAGAGTTTGAGTTTTAGAGTCTAATGGTCGAGAGATTATTCTTTAAGTTTCTTTCGAGGAGGCGGATCTAGATCTAGATCCCAATGAAGAACACCAGTTTTATTGTTTTTCTTTTCAATTTCATTATAAACTAATTTTATTTTCTAGAGCTTTGATGTAGCCTAGCATTGAACATACAACTTATATTCTAAGTTATTTTATTTTTAATATTTCCATGATTGAGTGTTTATTTCTTATTCTTAATGCTTGCAATTTTCTAACTAACTATTATTTGATCTATTGAATCGCAATGAGACGGGGAGGTGATCTGTGATTAGAGCTCTAAGATTAAGTACCATTAGTTGAGTGAAAGTTGAGATGCTTTATCGCGACTAGTCATGTAATTTTCAAGAAAAATTCAAAAAATTTAATGAGTCTCTAATTAATTAAATTCACATAGAAATATGAAGTTATTAATTAAAGATATTTTTGATATTATTCGAGAGAAAGTATTGAATAGTTAAGATTTTTTTTTTTATCAACTTGAGATTATTGAGTTTATATAACAAGGAATAATAAGTTGTGTGGGATTTGATAGGTGAAATCAAATGATCTAGATCTATTCTTATTATTTTTAAAATCTTAATTTTAATGCTCTTTTATTCAGTTTTATTTAGATAATCTATTTTTCAAATTTTGATTTTTCAAATAATAATTAATTAAATCAATTTTAATACTTAATAGCATAATTATTTCCTGTAAATTCAGTATCGGTTTTATTCAAAATCTTTTACTACTTATTATAATTATTTGCACTTACATATATTTTATGCGAACACAATTCTCATACGGTTAATACGGATTGATCGGTCCCTATTCCCAACATGATATTCATAGAAACCATGAGTCCCGCACGTAACACCAAGTACCTAGCTAGCTAGACAGCAACAGCATACATACATATATATATATATATGTATAGAGAGAGAATATCTTCCCACAGCTAGCTCTTAATTATAATATGTTCTGTAAAATGCATGGAAAATTAAGTACTTAACTGCGTGCTTAATTATAAGTTCTGCCTAGTTAATTCTTAGGTTAATAATCAATTTTTTCTTTTCAAACTTTTATTTTAAGCCAAATAAAAAAAAACTATTAGTTTTTCAGGGAAAAAAAAAAAAAAAAAAACAAAAAAAAACTGGAAGCTGGGGGCCATGGCGGCTTTGGAAACATGCATTTTTAGGAACATTAATTGATGTGGACTCGATCGATCGAGTTCGAAGATGCAAAAAATGGATCAGCATCTTTGTGGTCCATGAGCGCTGAATTTCCAGGACTTTTACTAGTTTAGGGACGACCTTCCTGCTCTATCTGCCACAAATTAACAAATATCAGAGAGACCAGATATCTGAATCGGAGTTGTACGTACATTTGCATGTATCACGTTGGAATCCCATTCCCGTATTAAATAATTAATAAATAAAAGACTAGATCAGTTACCGCATGAAGAATCATGTGTTAATTTATTTACGGTTATATTCTACATTTTTATATATTATATATGTTTATATAATCTGATGTGAATTGTCTGATCAAGACGACAATTTTAGATTATTAATTAAAATGCATTAAAAATAAATTAATCTAAATGTTAGAGTTGTGTATATAATCATGTTATTAATATTTGTCAATCTAAACAACCGACAGATCATAATTTATGAATCGGGCTATTCTATCGTCTAGAGTAATCCGCTAATTAATTGTATTGCTTTTGATTTTTAGTTTTTTTTTCATATTATTTTAATATTTAAAAAAAAATTACAATACACTTAAAAAACGAAGTTACGTACGCATGAAGCACGACCAGTTCCGTCACCACAGAGGCTTTGACTACGTATAACGTAGTCACTGTCGTCGATGATGACTTCACTTGGGGGTTTGGGTTGGGGGAGTCGGGGACCTTTTAGGTCTGGTCTTTCCGGTCCCCATATAAATTATTGATACTGTACGCAGTGAATCACGTGGAGGCCTTTAATAGGCTTCGTTTGGTTTCTTAAGTACTCTCAACTCATCTCAACTTATTATTATAATTTTTTTAAATTTCAATACAAAATATAATAAACAATTCAACTTTTTCAAATCTCAAAATAATAATAATATTAAAAAATAATATTTTAATAATATTTTATCATCTCAACTCAACTCAATTCAACTCATTTTAACATCCAAACACACTCTAAGTTTACGTACACGACATCATATACATTACATAATTCGATTTATAAAATTAAAATTTTAAAATTAAGTTTCAAATTGAATAATGTATAATGTAAAAGCGTTTAAATAGAATACGTATACATATATATATATATATGTATATGCTATGCATTTTATTGTTTATTATTGTGAAAAAAAAAACATAGAATAGATCTAGCTAATTAGTTCATTCCATACCCATTTAATGTATAGCAAAAAATTTATCATAAGTGATAAATTGGTCATAAAAACCATATCATATTTCTAGCTTGTCCATGCATGTTTTTTATGAAGAAATAACCAATTAAAGAGACTTGAGAGACGACACGTATATTTACAAGAATTAAATTGATTTAGATTTTTAAAAATATCCTACGCGTATATTTATACTTATAAAAGCCTCAGAGGCCAAATTTTTGCAGTTTTTTTTTAACTTATAATCTCCAAATGTTCAACTTTTTTGTGGCTTTAAATGCACATAAATATAATATAATCTTTTATAGATTTTGAAATATTATAAATGAGTAATCTCTTGGATTAGGGAAAAATTGAGAAATCTTTTTCATACTTTTATAGAGACATAAAAAATTTTAGTTGAATTTTCACGTGAGTTATTATATTTTTAAAAATAATTTTCAACTTTTTGAGGGATAAAAATACTTTTCAATTTTATCCGAAATTAAATATTTTTTCTAAAACAAATTAGAATGTCAAGGGATTACAGTGAGAATTTCTTTTGAATGATGATTTAGGTCTCGTTTGAATGTTGAGTTGAGTTAAGTTGTTTATGAATAACAATGAGTTGAGATGGTACAGTGAGTTTTGTGAGGCTTAAGTAAGATGAGTTTAGATGTGTTTGAATGTCAAGATGAATTTAGATGTATTTATGAGAAATTAAAAAAGATTATGAGTCCCGAATATAAAGAAGTGCTAAGTTAAAAAAAAAAAATTTTAGGTCCCACGTGTAAAAATTTTTTAAGTTAAGATGAATTTAATGATTTAAAAAATTTAGTGTTTAGATTTTAGACTCAACTAGACTACGTTTAGATGTTGAACTGAGATGAGTTGAGTTGAGTTTAGATGATAAAATATTGTTAGAATATTAAGTCGGAGTCGGAGTTGGAGCTCCAAGAAGCTCCGATTCTGACTCCGAAATTTTTTTTACTGTACACTTGCGCTCGAGCGAGGTGTCGAGCGCAAGTCGAGCACACGTTGTATTGAACATTGGCTCGATCGACATGTCGAGCGGAAGTCGAGCGAATCTCTTCCAGAGAGGTTCGCTCGAGCGACATGTCGAGCGGAAGTCGAGCGAACCTCTCTGAAAGAGTTCCGCTCGAGCGTCACGTCGAGCGCACGTCGAGCTCCGATCTTAGGTCGGAGCTCCGATAGGAGGTCGGAGCTCCGACCTCCGATCGGAGTCGGACTCCGACTCCAATTCGGAGTCGGAGTCGGAGTCGTAGCTCCAATTTGGCTCCGACTCTTGTCGGAGTCGGAGGTCGAAAATGAGCACTCCAACTCCGTCGGAGTCGGAGCCCAGCCCTATATATGACTGCAAATATACGTACGTACTGTAAGGTATATTTTTTCTATTACAAATGTATTCCTGGCTTTTGATATATTAAATATGATATTCATAGAACAATAAACATGATAAATATAAAAATAATTATGATTATAATTAAAGAAGTGTTATGTTTATAAATTGATTTTATAAAAATAAATTAATTAACTGATATGACTTGATGTGATATATTAAATCTAATTACTTTATAATAAAAGTAGTTTTACAATATAACATATTTCATTAAGGTATGTTATTAGTTTGTAGGTTTAAATTCGTAAGATGTCTTTGTGATTAAAATATTTATATTATAATTATATTTAAAATAGTTACAACTCATTATATTAAAATTATAATAAGGCACGCATTAATTGCTCCATTCGTTATAAGACATATTTGACATGTTGTATAAAATAATAATAATTTTATTATAAATGAAAAAATAATATTAATTTTAATTGTTTCAAAACATTAAACAATCAATATAAAGTGGACGTACGTAGATGTGTTAGTCGTTGTAATTGCTTGCGGGGCTAGTTTATAATTTGTCATTTTGTGTCCCGTTGCCTTATATAAAGCTCTCTCATGAGCTACAAATTTCTCCACATCCAACACCACCCGCTATATAGCTCAGCGTTGCTATCTTAACGTTAACTTTGCTAGTTTCTTCATTGGCTAGCTAACCAGCCTTTTTTTCTTTTCAAGTACTCGATCATTATGGACTGTAAGAAACCAGTGCTGCAAGACGAGCAGCAAACCTTACAATTTCAGATGAAATCTGAAGCTTTTAATATAATACATCAAAGACGGTCTGCCAATTACGAACCAAATATATGGCAATGCGATTTCCTGGAATCACTTGATAGCATTTACGATGTTAGAATCCTAATTCCCACCCACATTATATTCATTAATTATATGAGGAAGTTCCATATACATTGTTTCCTATATATATTGAGATTATATTCGGATGTTTTTTGTTTTTGCAGGAACCGGAATGTAAAAAACGTGCAGAGAAGTTAATAGAAGATGTAAGATCAGTTATATTTGGAAAAGCTGTAGAACTTGACTCCCTGGCTCAGTTGGAGCTGATTGACAGCTTGGAAAAGTTGGGTTTAGCCGGTCACTTTGAAGTGGAAATCAAGGAGGCGCTAGGAATCATAGCAATATCCATGAAGCAGAAAAATGGGAATCTTAATGGAGATGATGATCTCTACGCTACTGCTCTGTGCTTTAAGCTTCTCCGGCAGCATGGCTATGATGTTTCACAAGGTATAATATTCAGAGTACAACGTAGTACTATTTAAGATAATATATATTATTATTTCCAAATCCTGCTCATATCTAACTTCAATGAATTATATGTTAAACCATATCAGATATGTTTAGCAACTTCATGGATGCAAATACGGGAGCATTCATCAGGAAAAGCAAACACGAAAATATCAAAGGAATGCTGGAGCTCTTGGAGGCCTCACATGTAGCGTTAGAAGGTGAAAACTTTCTGGATGTGGCTAGAGAATTCTCAACCACAACTCTCGAAGAAACCCTTTCAAATTTAGACGGTTTCCTTGCGAAGCAGGTGATCCATGCATTGGAGCTTCCCTCACAAAAGAGGGTGCAATGGTTTGACGTCAAATGGCACATCGGTGTCAAAGAAAAACACAGGGACATGAACTCTATTTTGCTTGAACTTGCTAAACTTAATTTTAACATAGTTCAAGCCACGCTCCAAAAAGACCTAAGGGAACTATCCAGGTAACTGAGGCCCCTTTTAAATGTCGAGATATGAAAATTTTATAAATAGTAATAAGATGGTTTGTGAATAGTGATGAAATAGTTTAAATTAAGATATTTTATTGAGTCTTGAGAAATGAGAGAAAAATATTGAACAAAAATATTATAAAATTGAAATATTGTTATAATATATTTTTTTAATATTATTTTTATTTTGTAATTTGAAAAAATTAAATTATTTTTTATTTTTTATTTAAAACTTTGAAAAATTTATAATGATCAAGTAATAATTAAAAAAAATAGTTAAATATTTAAAATTAAAAAATGTTTGTTTTTAATGTTATTTGAGAAGGAAATAAGCTGATGATATGAAGAAAAATGAGATGAATTATGAAACGGGTCTAAATGAAAGTATATGAATAACTGATGTGACGTCCTCGCAGTCGATACATTGTACCATAAAGATCAAATTAATGATATGTTTTTTATTTTAATTTTTTATGTGAGTTTTTAGGTGGTGGAGGAATCTGGGTCTCGCGGAGAATTTGACTTTTGCAAGAGATAGACTTGTCGAAAGTTTCGTCTGCTCGGTGGGCCTTGCGCACGAACCTCAGCACAGCTGTTTCAGAAAATGGCTAACAAAAGCCATTAATTTTATACTGATAATTGATGATGTCTATGACGTTTATGGCGTATTGGAAGAACTCGAAATCTTCACCATTGCCGTAAATATGTTAGTGTTGCAGCATATTACAATCCCAGAGGTTTTCTAAATTCTTAGAACCTAAAGAATTCTAATCAACATGTTAAACAAATTCAGGTGGGATGTCAGTGAAACTAAAATGCTTCCGGAGTGCATGCAGATTTGTTTCCTAGCACTCTACAATACGACAGATGATTTCGTCAATGAAATCCAAAGAGAGAAGGGTTGGGACCAGTTATTACCAGTACATGTAAAGAAAGTGGTAAGTACACATCCATTAATTTCCTATCACGATGAATACATGAAGGCTGCGTTTGGATCTGTATTGATATGTGAGTTGTAATATTTTATAAGTCTCATTGAGATATGTTTAAATGTAAATAGGTTAAGATATTTAATTAAATATATGAATTATGTTGAGATGTTATAGAAAGTTAAAAAAAATAGTGGATTCTATAAATGATTGGTTTGAGATAAATTGAAGTAAGTTTGGGTTCCGAACATAGCTAAAGATCATCGTTGGTAGATTTTTTTTTTTTTAATGTTGTTTTGGGTGAAAGTATTTTCTTCTTTTGTTTAATAGTGGACAGATTTTTGTAACGCATTATATGTGGAAGCAAAGTGGTACACCACGGGCTACACTCCATCCCTACAGGAATATCTAAGCAACGCATGGATTTCATCATCCGGCTCTGTGTTGTTTGCCTATGCGTTTTTCTGTCTAGAGCATAATAAAGTCAAGAAAGCTGAGGAATACGAGAATTTCATGGAGAAAAGCAAGGACCTCCTGTATAATATATCTGTCATAGTTCGACTCTGCAATGATCTGGGAACTTCATCGGTAACTACTCATATGTCCATTAAATCTAGAAAAAAAAAATGAAAACCTTTAAATATGATTGAATATTGGCTTGTTGTCCATGTGGAATCACATCTTTTTCAAAAAACTTAGCTGATGGGAACTAGAAGGCGTAATTTTAATTATTTTAATTATATTCTTAACACTTTCCCTCAGATGTGGGCCAGACTCCTCCTTAATGAGTGGGCTTAAGATGTAAAATATTTAATTAAATGAGATAGAGTGTAGAGTAAATATTTGAACTCATGAACTGATCTATTCTGATATCATGTTGAATAATCAATATTTATCCTAAAAGCTTAAGTTGATGGAAATTGAAAATGGTAGATTTAATTAATTATATTCTTAACATGAGTCCGATAGTGCTCATAATTGTAAATTTATTGAAGTACTTTTGCTACTTGCAATATATAACTAATTTAAAACAGGCCGAAGTTGAAAGAGGAGATGCTCCATCATCAATCGTATGTTATATGAGAGAGAAGAATGTTTCAGAGGAAATGGCTCGGAAGCATATCAAAGGCATGATAGACGAAAGCTGGAAGAAACTAAACGGGGAATGCTTAACGCAGATGCCCATGCAGCTCATGCAAACATTTGTGAATATCGCACGTGTGGTGGAGGGCCTTTATCACAAAGGAGATGGGTTTGGTGTTCAAGATGGAGACAAGCGGAACAAAATCAAGTCCTTGCTACTTGAGCCTCTCTGATGCTCGATCTAGTACTTGAATTGAAATCTCATGCATGTTATATATAGGAACAAACATCCTGGCTATAACGCTTTGGATTAAACATACTTAGAATCTAAATAAAGATGGTTTTGTGCGTGCCCTTGTCTCTGTCATTTAAATAAAGATAATTAGGGTCATTTTAGTTTGTGATCTTTGATAAAAGTACCGATCCATCTGTGTTAGTTTTCTCATGTGAGTTCACAAATATAATCTGTTGTTTAAAAATAGATGTACTCGATCTGGCAATATGAGTACTAGAAACTCTTCTTGAGCTTGCTTTTTTATTTCTTGCTTTTTACAAGATTATATAAATTTGCTATTTATCCATTCTAAAAGTTTAAATTAATGGAAAAATATAGATTTTGTTATTTATTTTATATGGACTTAACCCTCTCCCTTACATGTGAGTGAGACCTCTCTCTTAATAAGTCCAACACAAAGAATATTTAACTAAATGGAATAAGTTAATTAGTGAAAAATCAGAATTCGAATTGATTAAGAATTCAAGTCTATTCTAATAACATATAAAATTATCACTTATCACAAAAACTTCAACAAATAAAAATAATTAAATTTCATTATTTATTTTATATATGTTTAACCTTGAGTCCGACTCTCGGAATGACAAACGGTATAACTTGATACCTAGAATGGTACCCTTATCGATAGTAAAATTGTATTTTTTTTTCAAATTTTTTTTTAATATTTTTAAATACTTTTAAAAAATTTTAAAAAATAGAAATTTATTAATAATTTATTTCTTAACTATTAAATTAAATAAAAACATAGTATCAGTCAAAATCAAAATGAGAGGCACCATTCTTGGCCCCCTATTAATTTTTTTTTTCCTCAGATGGTGCCCTATTAATGAATCAGTACTGCTACAGGTACCCGTCTTCGGGTACCCGTAGCGGAATCACTGATGTGGCCATGCCACGTCAACGATTATTATATTAAAAAAAAAAAAAAACAAAAAGGGCGGAAAGGCCTCGTTTCAGAGCGCCATTTTGATTTCAGAAACCATTTTTGCCGAGCCAAATGTTGTGGGTTCATCGTTCTCCAGATTGTTCCGAAACCATTTTGCGCTGAAAGGGAAAATCCGTTCGTCGATCTTCATCGCGTTCAAGTGAGTGCCGTCGGACCCAGAAACCATTTTGGGCTCTGAGAAAAAGAAAAGCAGGTTCGTCTTCTTCGTTGTGAAGGTGCCTCTGGTTTATGGTTTATTTTTTTTTTCTTCATCTTTGGCATCACTGGCTCCATCACCGTCTACTGGTACTGGTATTCCTCTTGGGTGTCTGAAGAAACGAGACCCAATGATGCACAGTAGATATGGGCTTGCTCTGTCTCAAGAAATGCTAGTCTGAACAGCAGCCGATCTTCTTCTTTCTTCTTTATCATAAATAAATAGAACATAAATAAATAGAACACCTACGGAGATTGAATGTAATGTTTTCTTTGTTATAAATTTTGTTGTCACATTCCTATTGGTGGTTTTCATATTCATTGTTTTTTTGTAGTAGATGTGTTTGTTGTTATGCCACGCTTATGGACGCACAACCATTAACTTCTTCCTTTTGTCTGGAACATGATTATTGGTTCTTAGCTCATATTGTATTGGCCAGCTTGGCCACGTTGATGAAATATGGTAGAATTTGCAAGAGTGGAGTATTTCAAGGGACCTGTATTTTGAAGCTTTAATTTGCAATATGGTTTTGTAAGAATTGCTAATGCATGTTTACTTTTGGGATTGTTAAAAGAAATCATTTTTAATTATCTAATTCAATAATCAGAAAAATATCTCAATTGTTTTTTATTGGTTGGATGGAAAATATGTCAATTTCACATGATTGAAGCTTAATCATCACAAGACTCGAGCCCATGCCCTAACACTTGCAACACTCACCCAAAAACATGGCACACCTCTTATGCATGCAAGTCATAATGCACACGTCTACTGTAATTACCGTCTCATGCACAGTGAAAATTTGTTATTAGCATATATTGTTTGGGCAAATTCCTAATAAGACATTGAATGTCGCTAACTTTAGTATTAGACTACATTAATGCAATCCTCTAAATATTTCTATATTTGACCACAATGGACAAGAATACAAGCCTAATTGCAATTTGCTTTCTCCTCTTGCAAAATCCTTTTTTTATTTTTTATTTTTAAGAAAATCTTAGAGAATGGATGTATTTGCATTATTTCATACTAAAAAGGATTATGAGAATTCTTAAGTGGGACTAGGACTACAAGAGTTACCTTCCCTAACCGAGGTCCGGTTAAGAGTTCCAAGTTCAATTTGTATTCACTCCCGAGTAGAAGTGCAGGGAAGTATGCGCAGTTAAATACTAGAAAATCACACAAAAGATACTCTGCGTGTAAGATTGATACTACCAAGGTGCCTTTCGTATGTGAGAGAATGATTTGGGCCTGACCCTTTTGATTTTCTCCAATGAAATCATCAATAAGTGAGTAAAACTCTTACTTGCAAATAATGACAAGCTTAGCTGTCTAGATGGTCCAGCTTAGCATGCGGAAATTTGAAATTTTATTTGTTCTGTTCTACATATATGCAAGTCATAATGACAATAAGAAGATAAAACTTTGCAGTTTTGTGGCTAAGTATTTTTTTTATGAAGTAATTGATTGTGGAATTATGCAGTTCATCTCTTCTCGGCATGGGAAAAGGGGAAGAATACTCATCTCCTCAAATACCATCTAGCTCAAATCCCCCAACCGCTGTATGTTATATTTTTTTCAATGTTGCTTTATTTCTATGTTGAGTTGATATTTATTTTCAAAATACATAAATAACTTGTGTAATTATGTCAGGATATACCATCAAGTAACCGGTACTTTGTAGATTACACCAGTCCCGATTACTACGGACCACTTCCTGCGTGGGCAATGCCTTTTCCGCCATATCCTGATGGCGGGCAAGATCCAAGAAACATTCAAGTGGTGATTAAATTGGCTTATTGTTTTTTTGTTTGTATAAGTTGGCCCTTTTTTTTAGTTTAATGTCATTGATTTGTCAATTTCACATGGCAGAATGTTAGTGACCCGACTCCTCTCATGACTACATATTCCGCCACGAGTGAAAGAGTTGATATAGAGGAACCACCTAAATGTAGAGAAACTGATATTCCATGTACCTCTGAAAGAGTTGAAGAAAGCAAAGAAGATAGACTAAATTCAGAAGAAACTGAGGATGGGATTGCCGGGACACCACATTTGTCGGATGAAGTTGGTGGTGATCCGATTCAAGAGCCAAGTTCGGGAATGGAGTTTAATACTTTTGAAGAATTAATGGTCTATTATAAGCAGTATGGTAAGAAAAGCGGGTTTGGGGTAATGATAAGAAGGACTGATAAAGGAGATGATGGAACTGTCCGATATGTCACTCTTGGTTGTGCCCGTGGTGGGAAGGCTCGGAATAGGACATTGAATGTCGCTAGACCACGTCCAACAGGAAAGACAGAATGTAAGGCAAAGATTAATGCCTTAAAAGTTGATGGAAATTTCCGGTTGACAACAGTGAATAATACCCATAACCATGACCTTAGTCCAAATAAGGCTCGCTTCTTTCGATGTAATAGAGAAGTGAGTGACTCTGTAAAAAGAGTCCTAGATATAAACGACATGGCTGGTATTCGAATGAATAAGAGTTTCGGATCTCTCGTCGTTGGCGCTGGTGGATTCGAGAACCTCTCATTTTTAGAAAAGGATTGTCGTAATTATATCGACAAGGCAAGACATCTAAGGCTTGGTAAAGGTGGTGCAGGAGCGCTTCAAGAGTATTTTTGTAGAATGCAGTACAAAAATCCTGGTTTCTTTGCACTGATGGATTTGGATGATGAGGGGAGGTTAAGGAATGTCTTCTGGGCAGACCCTCGTAGTAGGGCAGCCTACCAATACTTCGGTGATGTGGTGACATTCGACACTACATACCTGACGAATAGGTATGGGATGCCCTTTGCACCATTTGTTGGTGTAAACCACCATGGGCAATCAATTCTGTTGGGAGCAGGGTTGATTTCCAGTGAGGATACAGAGACTTTTGTCTGGTTATTCCAGACGTGGTTGAAGTGTATGGATGGTATCGCTCCAAAAGCTATTATCACCGATCAAGACAGAGCGATGAAAAATGCAATAGCTATTGTTTTTCCTGGAAGCCGACATCGACTTTGTTTGTGGCATATACTGAAAAAAGTGCCCGAGAAGCTGTCCTCCTATGCTTCGTACAAAAGTGGGATGAAGAATGCATTGATGAAATGTGTGTATGACACGCATACTATTGACAAGTTTGAGAAATCTTGGGATGAGTTAATCGATACTTACCACTTGCATGATAATGTCTGGCTGAAAAGTTTATACACTGAGCGTGAGTATTGGGTGCCGGCTTTCTTGAAAGACTGTTTTTGGGCTGGGATGAGTACAACACAGCGCAGTGAGAGCATGAATGCTTTTTTCGATGGTTACGTTCATGCTAAGACAAACTTGAAAGAGTTTGTCGATCAGTTTGATACTGCGTTGAAAAAAAAAATTGAGAGTGAAAATAACGCGGACTTCCACTCATTTAGCGTTACCATTCCTTGCATATCTAGATCTCCTATCGAAAAGAGATTTCAAGAGTTGTACACAAATGTTAAATTTAGGGAAGTTCAGATGCAACTTACCAGCATTATCGATTTGGATCCAGAGTTACTTAAGAGGGATGGTGCAGTAAAGACCTATCTGGTAGAGGACGAAGTTCGTGTGGAAGAGTTCAGTAAGTTGGTTACGTTTTCTGTGGACTTCAATGAGGAAGATGCAGATGTTAAGTGTTCATGTGGTTTATTTCAGATGAGGGTATACTATGTCGGCACATTCTCGCTGTATTTAAGTGTAACAGGAGAAAATCCCTGCCAGAGAAGTACATTTTAGACCGATGGAGGAAGGATATCAAAAGGAGATACAAGTTAATCGATAGCAGCTATGATGCAGGGGATCAGCGGCCAGATGCTTGCAGATATTCTAGTCTATTAAAATTCTGTTATCAAATGATTACTTATGCACCGGGTTCAATTAAACATACTGAGGATGCGACACATAAGTTACATGCAATGATTGAATTATATAGTGAGAATCAAGAACTTCCATCAATTACCCTCACTGGTTCTAATGTTGGTTGTACTCAAATGACACACTCACTGTGGGTAGTTCAAAACAAGTACTCAGTCCATTGGTTGTCAGAGGGAAAGGCAGACCCCCATCTCTTCGAAGAGCATCCAAGATGGAGAAAGAGATGCGGAAACTTAAAGGAAAGACAAAGAAAGCACCAGTAAACCGGAAACGTAAACAGGTGAATATTATTTTAGCTTTAAAAATATATTTGTAAAGCTAGGGATTTTTTATTACATGCAAAAACAATCTTACTCTCCAATGCTACTTGTTTATTAGAGAGATGGAGGAGATACACCAGTGCCAGACACATGCAGGAATTTATTTGGCCCATCAGTGTTAGATATTTCCAATGTTGGTTATGTGCAATTATATTACTTTTGTTATATTTATACTTGAAATGTTATATTTATGTTTTTATTTGATTTTCATGTTTTTTTTTTTGGAAATCCAGCTTGTTCAAGACAAATCAGCTGTTGTCATTGATGGAATCCAGATTGGACAAACAGTGGGTGGGAGTCAAGAAAGTGTAATATTTCTTAACTTTTCATATGTCAATAGTAATATTGACATTATTCTAATCTATGCAAATTAATCCTTACAGGTTCAATTTGGGTTGGATGGATCACAACCTGGACAACTTGGATTGGATGATTCACAATTGGTTCAACCGTGGTTGGCGAGCCCAAGGAACTAATTCCAGGTACTACGAGCTAAGGATATAGATAAAGTAATAAATGATCCGTGTTACAACCTCATATGGAATCTGTTTTGTTATCGTACTAGAGAGTCAAGTTAATAAATGATCTGTTTTGATACATTCATTTCTTTATTATTTCTTTTTATTGTGTCGGGGTACATTATTGTGGGGGTTGTCAGCGGGATCAAACTTGGTAGATGACAATAGCTCTACTGGTGGCAGTTTTAGTGGCAGTAGTTGCAGTACTACTCACAGTTAAACGCATGGTTAGTTCCACAAATCTCACAACACTGACCATAGTAGACTCCTTGTACTGAAAGTCTGAAATAGAAATGAGTTTTGGCGGGTAACGTTAGAATTTTGATAACTTCATCAAATATTTTGCACTGTACTTCCTTATTTTCACCTATCTCAAGCACCTCTGGCTTATGTAATCAGGCACTAGCTTCTTTTCTTTCGTTTTTTAGCTTATTTCGTGTAATCAAAGTGAAGAAGAAGGTGGACCTTTAGCAGTCTGCTCTTGTTTGTCTAAGGGATCTTTGAAAGATTTGAAATAGAACTTTGGACCAAGTTATAGAATGATTTTAGTATCGACTTTCGTACTATGCTAATATTTATATCAATTACATTGGGAATATCTATATCAATTATATTAATTCCTTTATTTTTATCTTACTTCACATGCAGGAAACATTGAGGTTTATTGGTAGAAACATTGGTGAAGGATTTTCAAGAGCTGAAATGATATGATGGATTAGTCATTTTTTGTTTCTTGGTAGAAACATTAGTGTTTTTTGTAAGTTTATCATGTTCTACTTAGTGGTGATATGGCATGTAAGATCTTATGTTGGTTGTTTTTTTGTAAGTAGTAAATGTAATTTTTTTGGAAATCTTGACAAAAGATACAAGATTGTTGGCAATGGTTTTTTGTGTAGTTGGAACAAATCATAACATTATTTTGATTTGTTATGATAGTTTTTCTTCCAAGAATGCGCATGGTTGAATTATTTACTGGTATGCAGTTTTAGTACCTACTCCATTGCTTTGGATTGCAAAATATTGTTTAATTCATGGCTACTTTGGTGTGTGAGAGTTTTAGAATTCTTATGTGCAACTGCTGCTTTTGTTCATGTACTACTGGGTGTTTGGAGTTTACAAATTTCCTGTATGGAACTGCAATTAAAAGGAGAAGCTATTTATACTACCCCCTTACTCTCCCTTTACTCTTAGATTGAGAACGTCGGCCTTATTTTAGTTTTTCTTCCAAGAATGCGCATGGTTGAATTATTTACTCGATTGATTATTTTAGTACCTACTGGTATGCAGTTTTAGTACCTTACAAAGTTGAATTGCAGCGTATAGTCACAATAATATGTCCAATTCCATATGTGACTAATACCCAAACTGAGTGGACTCTTCAGAGTCTTGCGCCCAAATTATTAATTAGAGTAATAGCTTGCAAATCACTTATGTAATATGAAACAATACATCAGAGAAATAGAAAATCTTACGACTGGTTTGAAGCTGTAAAAAAATGAGAAAGTAGGCAATTCTATCAGAGAACTTATTGACAACTAGATCAGAATGAATGGTGGTATCTGGTTCCCATGGGACTGCCGTAGCTTTGGCTTAGATAGGTACTAAAACTGCATACCAGTAGGTACTAAAATAATCAATCCAGTAAATAATTTGCGGGACGCATTATTTGTGACTGAAGTGTTATTTGGTTGGCTCATCCCTTTTGTGTGCAGCATTCAACTTTGTCCAATTATCCAAAAAATAAATAAGCACAAATTAAATATACACTATATACAATCAGACTAAAATACTCCACAAGTCATTAACATAAAAAAAATTCCAATTAGACTATACAATCAGACTAAGTTCTAACATCACCAACCAACATATAAACAACTTAAATATACATAGCAACTAACTGCTAACACTATTTGTAAGTTTATCACTTATTTACAAGACAAGTAACATGCTACAACAAATGCAGCAGCCCAATACACCCGGAGTAGTGTGCGTGAGCGTCTGATTTCAGCTTCGCGTACAATAAGCGCCAAATCCTTCTTCACAACCTTTTCATTTCTATTGGATAGCGCCATCTCTCTCATCTCGATGTCATCCGCTCTCCTACTGAGATCAATCTTGCTCTTTTCGATATCGTCAAGTATCTTCTCCAACTCTTTCTTGGCTCTTAACAGTTCATTGTGAGTTTCTCTTAGATCGGATTTTCTGTATTGATCCTCCTCTACCCACTTGAAATACTTACAATATGGTAATCCCTAATTATTTTAAAAATATTTTAGAAACATGTTAGATGCACATAATATTTAAATTTTTTATTAAACGTAAATGTAGTTACCTTTGTGTTGTAGTTAGAACACCCTAAGAAGGGTCGTCCTGGATTTCTTGTAGTAGATGAGTATCTTAGTTGGGCTTCAATTTCACAGAAGCATAATAGTTGACCCAGACTTCGTTTACCAGAAGATGAAGAAGAGTCCGTTGTGGATGATGAGATATTCTTAAACTTAAGGTGAATAAGAAACAAAAGGAAAATGGACAATCAAGAACAAAACTAAACTTTCAGCATCTTCTTTAAAAGACTATCAACTATCAAGACAATTTAAAGTCTCCACACATTTAAACTAAACAAATCTTACTCTCTAAACATTTAATAAGATATTCTACATGTTGGACCTTACAAATAATTAAAGTCTTCCTCTTCCCATCATAATCTAGATTCCTTAACCACCAAAACCTAGATTTAATTTGGTATCATTTGCTCCTATATGTGAGACGAGACAAACCTAGATTCAAAATCTGAGACATGATGCTTATGAATATCAATCACACAATGCTTATGAAAACAGCACACAAACCCATCCTAGTAACATTGTAACACATGTCTTGCAAAAGAAATTATATAGTCAAGATAAAACACAACTAAGAACAGATGACGGAATTAAATTCTTCCTTGATACTCCTCAATCTAAGTTTGAAAAGCCGATGTATAATTTAAAACCATAATAAAGATATGACATAACATCTATTACTTATCATCCAGAAAAACAATCCTAGTAACATTGTAACACATGTACAAATAAAGAAATGATTAGTCAAGATAAAAGTCTCAATCTAAGAACAAATGAAGGAGACAGAAAAATTCTGCTCGTACATCTATTACTTATCATCCAGAAACAGCACACACAATCCTTCACCTACTCCTTTTTCAATCCCCCAATGCTTTCAATGTTTTTGGGATCCAGCACATTTTTTTCCTTTTTGATTTTCCTACCAAAATAAAGATCATACCTAAGTGAAAATGCCTTCATTTTAGTTTTTTTTTTTTTTAGATCAATCGTGCCTACTGCTACTCAAACTGAAGGAGACAAAGAAACAACCACGGTAAATGAACAATCAAGAATTGATAAACGAAAAAAAAAACAGAGTATTTATATTTTTCTTATCGATTAGGGCTAGGGTTTCGAATCTACAAGTATTTCGAAATAATTTGCAATTTCGAGTCTAAATCAAGTGCTATTTCGAAATCCACAAGAATTTCGAGATCTCCCATTATGGTTAGGGTTAGGGAAAGGGTTAGGGATAGGGTTAGGGTTAGGGTTAGGGTTCGGGTTAGGGTTTTCACTTATTCAAGAATCATGTGTAATCTGCCGATTTGGTGAGTTTGGAAAAATCGAAATCATCTATTCAATAAAGAAACCCAATGGGAGATTCGGTTGTGGTCATGCGAATCGATAGATACAATCAAGATGACAAAGAGAGTACCTCCCTTTGTGTATCGTCTTCCTGCACGTCGGTGGGGACGTCGCTCAACTGAACTGAAGAAGATGACCACCCTCCGTGAATCGTCGTCTTCGTTGCTTGCTTGGGAAGGTTCCCAGGTTCCGTGCGGGATTCCATGGTCTTCGTGGCTGAACTGAAACTAAGGGGAGGTTGTCTTCGGGTTTGAAACGGCTTCGTCGTTTCAAGTGTCTTGCCCATTTGAACGAGCACGAGCGATTATTAAAACGAAACCACACCGTTTTAATAATCCCACGTAGACTCCCGGGTACGCGGGGGTGCCCCTCCCGTGTACGAGCAGCATTTTTATTTTGTTGTTAATGAATACAACTTGGTCCTCGAAAAAACAAGGCACGATGGGCGTTTGTAGAAATTAATTAAATGGGACCACCACAAGTACTACTTGAGAATCGGACTCGAAATATCTGAATTTTATTTTTATTTTATAAAAGAATCTTGCTGTGCTTGGAGAAAGACGTTTTTATCCACTACTAGCTCTGAAGCCCTCCATAATGAGGTTTTGATAATTATAAGTCTGGTGCTGCAAGCTGTGACTCATAATTCATTTCTTAATCATTATTTAAATATAAAACAATCATAAAATACATAAATGACACGTAATTTTTTTTAAAAATAAAATCTATTATTAAAAATTAATTTTTAAGTAATACTAGATACAGTAAAAAGTTGTGCAAGCGTTGCACTCTTTTTTTCAAAATAAGTGAAGTGTACTATTGAAAAAATTAATTTTTTCATATGAATATCATATTTGTTCACTATTTTTAAAAGGAATGCATGACTTTACCCACTTTATAATTGTAAATATCATTTTTTTAATTTTTATGTGAATCATATATTTATTCACTATTTTTCAAAAGAATTATATAATATATACAAATTTTATAATTATAAATATCATTTCTCATTTTTATATAAAAAATCTTGAGGAATTGGTGGGAAAGTAATTAATGTAAGAGTCCTTCAATATAGCATTCACTGTAGTGGTACACACAATGCACACACTATACGGATGCATGTGGTCCATTTATTTATTTTTTCTTGCAAAACGCGCAGAGGAGACGCTACCTCTCTCTCTCATCATCTCTCGAGCGTCTCTCATCATCTCTCTCTCATCAACGATTTTCTCTCTCATCAACTCTCTCTCTCTCATCTCCGCTTCTCTCTCATTGTCTCTCTTTCAGTCAGATGGTAAATTAGGATTTGAGAGATGTGTGAGTTAAATAATGTCACATCATGTATGTAAAATGATTACTTTTAAACAGTGACTGCTATCTATATTTATTCTTAACGTAATTGGTTGGAGGGTTTGATTTAGGACTTGAAGAAATGGTGGGTGAGTAATCAATGTAATTAGGACTTAATTAAATTAGTTGGAGGGTTTGATTTAGGAGCTTGATGCGACGTTTTCATACTCATGCTTGGTGACGAAATGGTTGAGTAATCCAAATTGTACCTCGAGAAAAACAACATATTTGATTAACACGTGCTGATACGCATAAAATCATGGAGCTCCAAGTCGAAGATTGACCATTATTGAAAGGAAATCCTAAGCTGTAGATAATATAAATAATAAATTAAAGATCATCGAGGAGGCCGACAAGAAAGAGGACCAGAGTCGAGCAGCATTGTTACATACAGGTAAAAATAGTGCCTGCATGCGCACCGGCCCGTTGATATGACAATACGCCACATCAGCATTTATTTTATTTAAAAAAAATGAAGTCGGAAGGAAGAAGGAAAAAGGAAAATCCTTCAGACTTTTCATTTCTCTCATGGCGTCGTCTCTCTTAATTTCCTCTCTCTCTCGGTGATCTTATCATAGCAGTCTCTCAGAATGATGTAGCTCCGTCGTTGTTGGTCAGTTACAGTAACCCACGCCATCCTTGGCCGCTAAATATCAAATCTGGTAAGAAGTTTAAAAGCTTTAATTTTTTTTCTATTTATCTTTTCTCTGACTTTGGGATTGTGTGAGTGTGAGTCGTGAAATTTGTCAAATGAATTGGTCCCACCATGGGGTAGAAATGTAATAAATTGAATATTGAGCATGAAATTGGATACTGAGCATGGAGTTTGACCTGATCAATTGCTCAATACATTAGAAGTTCGAACTCATGACCTGATTTACTTTGATATCCTATAAAATCATCAATATTTATCTTAAAAGCTTAAGTTGATGGAAACTAAAAATGATAGATTTACTTAATTATTTGTATTATAACGATACTTATTGTAAATTAATTGAAGTACTTTTACTACGTGCAATATATAACTAATTCAAAACAGGTCGAAGTTGAAAGTGGAGCTGCTCCATCATCAATCGTATGTCATATGAGAGAGAAGAATGGTTCAGAGGAAATGGCTCGGAAGCATATCAAATGCATGATAGACGAAAGTTGGAAGAAACTAAAAGGGGAATGCATAACGCAGATGCCCATGCAGCTCATGTAAACATTTGTGAATATTGCACGTGTGGTGGAGTGCCTTTATCAACAAGGAGATGGGTTTGGTGTTCAAGAGGGAGACAAGCGGAACAAAATCAAGTCCTTGCTACTTGAGCCTCTCTCATGCTCTAATACTTGAATTGAATTCTATATTTGAACAAATTAAATTATTTTTATATTTTGTTTAAAAATTTGAGAAAGTTATAATTATTATGAAATGATTAGATGAAAAATTTAAAAATTTGAAATTAAAAACTGTTTGTGTTTGTGATATTTGGATACTGAGATAAGATAAGATGAGATGATATTGAAAGGAAATTGTAACACCCCGTATTTTAGTGTATTTTCACTGAAGGATTATTTTTAATAATTCAAAAAATTATTCTCTTAATTTATAATTATCGGATATTTTAAATGGGTTATTTTATGATCTTTAAATTGTGAAATTAAATTGTTATGTTTTCTTAATATTTCTTTATTGTTGTACATTTAAATTGTTCTTCTTTTTAAATTAATTGATTGTGAGATTTAATTATTTTATTTTCATTGTATCATTAAGTTTAAATTATTTTAATTGACTTGCGGTTTTAAAATCTTTTCCGTTGGATCATTTTCTGTGACCCAAGATGTGAGGATTGGACCTCATTTCTTTTCCCCACTTTTCTTTTTCCTTTTCCTTTTCCTTTTCCTTTTCTTTTTCTTTCTTCTTCTTTTCTTTTTCTTCTCTCCTCTCCCGCGCGACGCACCCTCTCTCTCCCTCCCCGTCCGATTTCTTCTCCACCCAGCCCGCCGCTGTGAGCCGCCCGTGACCGGCACCGCCCCCTCCGTCCACCTCCCCATCGGCCGGCGACCTCACCTCCCAAATCCCAGCCCCTATCTCGCCGCCGATAACCACCACGCGCAACACCTAGCCGCGACCTTCTCTTCCTTCACGCGCCGCCGTCGCGCCACCTCCGGCCACCATCTTTTCACCACTTCATCCCCGACCTCTTGGCAACCCAATGGACCCAACCCCGGCTCCGATCCGTCACCGGTGAAGCACAACCAAGCTCATCTCAGTTTCAGACTTTTTGGCTTTAAAACCACCCTTTGTGCTGCCACCCACGGCAAACCACCACCACCATTGGCTTCACCGACCTCTCTAGGCCCTACCTTATCAATTTTGGGTCTTGGTTTGTCTCCGTTGAAAAGTGGATTTTTGAGACCCACAGCCACAATGTATTTTACACTGTTACGTTGCTGTGTCGCCACCTTTTGCAGTTCCATGATCATTTGGAAATTATTATATAGCACTGTAAGTATTTTTCCCAATAACTATCCTGATTTAAATGTATTTTTGCACTAACCCATATTATTGTGATCTGGTTGGACATGCCGGACTGAGTCCGAGGAGTTCGGGAGTCGGATGGATTATGGACGGAGTTGTGTGTTTGGTTGGTATTGTGAATTGTTGGTTGTTGTGGTGTTGTTCATGTACATGGTATATTGCACGCATGATCATGTTTGTAAAGGAAACTGGATTTTCGTATACATGCATTCATGTTCATATGTTTCATGAAAACTGGGTTTTCATGTGTTAAAGGATTTTGGGTGCGTGTGTGTCACGACCCCAAGCCGAGATGGGGTATTATCTCGGTGGAGCTCCTCTGGTCACTCGGGAGCGGAATATACTGAGTGACGTCCCCTGGGTTGTCGTTGGGTGACGATGGGATCGGACGAGATGGTCTCTTGCCGACTCCGTGGCCCCTCTGCTGGTGGGGGCTAGAGGATGCTTGGCCATGAACGCGCTGGGCGCGAAACTGGGCATCGCTCGTTGCGTAGTGGGTGCTTGGCCACGAACGCGCTGGGCGCGGAACTGAGCATCGCTACGAAGCCAGGACATGCTGATGATCCCTAGGGGAGATCATGGTGCATTGGTTAATGGAATAATGGGCTGTTTTCTGGAAAAATAGCGTGTGTTGATTAAAAGGTTTTTATGTGATTCATTTTCTGGAAAAATGAGTTTGTATTGATTTGGGTCATTTTCTGGGAAAATGAAAGAGTATTGTTTTTGGGCCAAAATGAGATTTTGGCATGTGTTGGAAAATATCTATTTTCGAGGAAAATAGTATTTTTAGATTTAATGCATATCTCATCATATGCATGCATGTTGGTAGCATTAATGTATTTTTATCTCGTGGTTATTTGGGTTATACTTACCTGCGGTACCATTTTGTAGTATCGCAGATTTCGATGCAGATGAAGCTGAGGGTGAGCCTGAGGATTCGGCTCCGCCTGATGAGTGATCTGGGATCACTCGTTTTGGTTTGAGATTTGTAAAATATTTATTTTGGATGACTGTATAATTTTTAAACATTTTTACTGATTGTTTAAAATGTATTAACAATTCTGGTACTTAGTTGTATTAATTATCCGCGGCGTTGTTTTTGTACACTGTTGCATGCACACACACTTGGCATTAACGTTGGGATGTGTGACCCTGTTGTCATCATCCCTACGTCTCGATTCCCGTGTCTCCTTACATGGGGTTGTGGGCGCCACAGAAATCCTAAGCTGTAGAGTAGACACATCATATATACATGATATAAATAATAAATTAAAGATCATTGACGAGGCCGACAAGAAGAGGACCAGTTGTCGAGCAGCACTGTTACATATAGGCAGAAATAGTGTCGGTATGCGCACCCGTTAATATGGCAACACGCCACATCAACATTTATTTTATGAGTTTTGCTATGTACAAGTAAGTTTGCGTACCAATCTGCGTACTAATGTTGTTGCGTTCATATTCTAAATTCAAATTAGCATTGTTTTCAATAAAATCTACTTTCTGACCAATCATATTGAATGTGTGCGCGTATTAGTGCGCAGAATTGCTTACAATTAGATTTTTCCTTATTTTATTTTAAAAAAAAAAAAGAGACTTACTAGGTACAAGCAGTTTGGCGCACTAAACTGCGTACCAATACTTACATAATTTTTTTTATTATAAAAATAATAATTTTTTTTAGAGAATAATAGGATCTTCTGTCTCACGAAAATCATTTTTGTCTTCAATTCGCATTATTTTATTAAACGAATGCCTTACATTTAACATTGGTGTGCAGTTTAGTGTGTGAAATCGCTTGCAAGAAGACTTTTCCAAAAAAAAAAATAAAGTCGGCAGGAAGAAGAAAAAAGGAAAAACCTCCAGACTTTTCATTTCTCTCTTGGCTTCGTTTCTCTCATGGTGTCGTCTCTCTTGATTTCCTCTCTCCCGCTCTTATCATATCAGAGTCTCGGAATGATGTAGTTCCATTGCTATTGATCAGTTACAGCAACCCATGCCATCCTCGACTGCTATCCACATTTCAACATCGAATCTAGTAAGAAGCTTAGAAGCTTTAATTTTTCTTCTATTTATCTTTTCTCTAACTTTGGGATTGTTTGAGTGTGAGTTGTGAAATTTGTCAAACAAATGGGTCCCCACCGTGGGGTAGAGATGTAATAAATTGAATACAGAGCATGAAATTGGATACGGAGCATGGAGTTTAACCTGATTAGTTGCTCAACACATTAGAGTCAAAGTTTAAACTCATGACCGGATCTACTTTGATACCTTGTAAAATTATCAGTATTTATCTTAAAAGCTCAAGCTGATGGAAACTAAAAATGATAGATTTAATTAATTATTTGTATTATATTGATACTCATTGTAAATTAATTGAAGTACTTTTACTACGTGTAATATATAACTAATTTCAAACAGGCCGAAGTTGAAAGTGGAGCTGCTCCATCAACAATCGTATGTTATATCGTAGCTAGAGACAACAAGACTCGAACTGTGTTGATTTTAGCTACAGGTGCAAAAGTATATGTATAATCGATCCCATAGGTTTGGATGTACCCCTTTTGCAATCAGTCTCGCTTTAAACCATTCAATTCTACCATCTGCTTTGTACTTCACAGTAAAAATCCATCGGCATCCAATGATTGGGAATGCATGGTATAGATTTAATAATCACCGCATTCCAATAAGTCACAACTACAAGTACAAGCTAGCCAATGCATTGCAATTATTAATATGCAAAAGTACCCCAGCAATAACAATCAAGGCATGTATATACATCATATTCATGAACAGGGTGTCAACAGGTTACACAGAAGCCAAATAACAATTTGCTTCAATCCAGATCCTATCATTATCTCAGAATCTAACTGTTTCAATAACTAAGCAAGACTCACCACACTGCCAGTTATTGCTTCCCATCCTTGTGCTTTAGCTCATGATTTTGATATCCCAATCCAGTAAATAAAAATGAACAAGATATAGAACAACTCCACCTCCTTTCCAGCAAACGAACACTATTAGCATTCACAACAAAGCATGTATCAGTAAAACCCAAACTTTCCACATGCCCAAGTTCAGGACTAGACTCACTGAAAGGCATGACGAGTTCAATATTCTTCAAGATTCAACTTTCATAAGTTTAAACCCCACGATCAAAAATAAATTAGTCAATCAACAAGAATATGATGCAGTGGCACAAAATAGTTGCAAATTTTCAACTCTTTTATCATCACAATACAGCCACATAATCAATATTGTTGGAAAAACTTTTCGAAAAGGAACAAAATGGAAGTAATACATAAGTTTATTATAACCAAGTTTATCCTTTCTGATCCTTGTAGTATTTTCATCACCAACATCCCATCATCCACATTTATGTTTTTCAGCTTGCAAGTATTTTGCAAGAGCTACAAACAAGAATAAATAAACAAAAAAAAAAAGCCACCACCAGGAATGTGAAATCCACCAATGTATCAACTGTAAGGCCCCCAACGAAAGACCCAAACTACAAGGTCTATACTCCAAATAGACTAGTCAATGATATAATTGGAGTCTCATTAGAACTTTATAAATTTGCAAGAACTTCTCATTCCCAAGTAATGTGGGATCTCATACATCACTTACTTTTATCCTTATCATATGGAGTATCACAATCTACCACCCTTAAATTCTCGACGTCATCGTCGGGCCTATCCATCGTAGGTGGCATGGCTCAAGTACCACATTTCTGGTTGTGATAAACTCTGATACCATTTGTAACGCTCCAATGGAAGACCCGAACTACATGACCTATACTCCAAAAGGACTAATTAATGATACAATTGGAGCCCCATTGGAACCTTATAAAGATCAAGAACCCTTCCTTCTCATACCATATACCACATACCATTATCCTTATCATATGGGGTATCACATCAACCCAATGATTTAGATTCCTCTCTCTTTCAATCTGTTTCATATCATCGTCCTTGTCTTCACTCTATTACATTATATTGCCTAAGAGAATCACAAAATAGTTTTCAATCATATTGCCTAGCAGTCTCCTTCCACCCAAAAGACAAAGAAATGACAAAAAGAAAAATCATAGATTGCTTTTCAGGTACCTGAGATTTGAATGGGGAACAACAAAATCGTTCCCCTTGCAACATATAATGGGCAAAACCCAAATCTGAGCCGTGACAGGATAACTATCGGGAAATCAAAGTGCTATAGGGAAATCAAACTCATGACTGGTTTAAGACAGTTGAGATACCACATACATGGAAGAACAAGAACTTAGTAAACGGAGGGAAAAATAAATCCATGATGAAGAATGACCGTCTACCGCAAGGAACAAGGAGAAGGGACTCACCATCTGCCATGACGAAGGAGAAGGGACTCAACATGAGCTTTGTGAAATGCACTAGGAAGAGAAAAAAAGGTCGAGCAGAGGAGAGGGGAGGGGAGTTAGGAACAAGGAAACGCACCTTTCATGGCTTGCAATTTTTTCATTCTTACCCATTTAAGCCACATGGGCTGTCGTGGGCGAGGCCTACGCCCTTGTTACTGAGTTTAGAATTTTTCATATATTATATATACAATCATGTCATGTATGGGGAAGAAAGACTATGCTACTTTTGGTCATGTTGGTACCACCGGCGGGAAATTCTATGGCTTTTCTTTTAAGCAAACAATCTTGTATTATTAATAAAAGTTTGTCAAGCTATACATCATTTCTCTCTCAAGATAGTATTTGAGATTACATCAGGTCCTTCTTCCATCTAGACCCTGTCCCCCTCCCTTTTAAAGCTTAAAGCATACTTTTCTAATAATTGCGCCGCTATATTACCCTCTCTAGGAGTATAAACCACCTTCCAATCTTTCCTCCCATCTGTATAAAACTTGATATCATCTATAATATGTCCAAACCAAGATTAATCTTCAACATCTCTATATACAACATTGAAAATTGTTAAACCATCCTCTTCTATAATTGCCTTCCTTATGTCTAACTCATTGCATACCTCTATCGCCTTCCATAGTGCATAGATTTTAGCAAGAGCAGGTTACGAAACATGCTTCTTTTGGGCACAAATCGTGACTAGAACCTCCCTTCCTTCATCTTTGATTATGGAACCAATCCTCATTCTCTTGATTTTTTCAATATAAAGTCGCATCCCAATTTGCATTCACAAATTCACTAGGTGGTTTCCACTAGTTCTTTGTCAATCTCCCAGCCACTGTTGTGTTTTGAATCCCTTTCTTCTTTCATTTGCTGATTGAAACTCTTCCATACTTATTCTTGCTAGTTCAGCCAACTTACTTGGACTATGGAATACATCTTCATAAATGAACCCATTCCTTCTTAACCATAGCCTACGCAGGGTAGTAGCAACCTACTCCATCTCAGCCTTGCTTAACCTGCCCATTAGCATCACCCATAACTTTATAAGTTCTTCTTCATCATTGGACCATTTCTGGACTGGAATTTGCTCCTGTACCCACACATTATTTGTTGCTGGGAAGTTCCCCAAAACATGCATCACAGTTTCCTCCCTGTTTTGACAAATAGGGCAGCAAGAGTTATCAACAATTTTCTTGTTAAAAAGGATTTTTCTTGTAGATAGGATGTTATTTCCTACTTTCCAGAAAATACATTTTAACCACCCCTGTAACTTTCATCCCCATATAAATTTTCATCTGTCATCTTGCTTAGTTTCCTTTGATGTCTCTCTTGGCTCTCCTTTTTCTGTTTAGATCCACATAGTAAGCACTCCTTATTGAAAACATCTCATCCTTTGTAAGGCCCCAAATTAATTTATCCCCAACCCCTAGCATGCTAATTGGGATACTACAAATTACATATGCTTCTTCCTCCACAAACAATTATTTAACTCTAACTTCTTTCCATTCTCTGGACTGATTGTTAATGAGATCACAAACCATAGATTCCCCATTAACGGCCTTACTAGGTGATTGTACACAGAAAGAAATAGGTGATGGGATCCACCTATCTCCCCATATTCTAATTTTATCCCCATTCCCAACCCTCCATTTAAGACCTTTTTTGAGAAGTCCAATCCCATTCCATACACTCCTCCATATCAATAATGGTGCCCCCTAGCTTGGCCTTTAGTATATGTTGTTGCTTGAAATAGTTATCTCTATAGACTTGAGCAGCAATCGAGCTTAGGTTTTTCAACATCCTCCAGCCTTGTTTTGCAAGCAAGGCTAAATTGAAACCCTCCAAGTCTCTAAAGCCCATCCCTCCTCTTGTTTTTTATACTCCCATCTTTTTCTAGCTTTTCCATTTTATTTTCTTGTCCCCATCTTTGTTCCCCCACCAGAATCTGGAAATATTGAGTTTAGGTCCTTACTTATCCTTCTCAAGAGCTTGACAATACTCATGGTATATGTTGGGATTGCATGTACTACTGCCTTTATGAGAACCTCTTTCCTAGCTTGAGATAGGAACTTATTCTTCCAGTCATTTATTTTTGCCACACCCTTTCCTTAATACACCTAAATGTGTTATACTTTGATTTTCCTACCATTGCTGGTAAACCCAGGTACCTCTTATTGTTGCCACAAGCTTTTGTCCCTGTTGCTCTCAACATGCATCTCCTTTCTGCTTCCCCAGTGCTTGAGCAAAAAAAGATGGAGGCTTTAGCTTTATTAAGAACCTGGCCTGAAGCTCTTTCATAAGTATATTGAATGTACTGCAATCTCTCTCATTCATCTCCAGTTGCCCTTCCAAACAGCCCACAATCATCCGCAAACAATGGATGATTTGTTCTAATACCTCTAGCCATGGACACTCCTCTTATCTCCCCCCCATCTTTCAACATTAGTAAGCATTGTACTGAGACCCTCAGGACAAAGCAGAAACAGATAAAGAGACAATGGGTCTTCTTGTCTCAAGCCTTTTAAAGGTGCAAATTTTCCTCCTGGTTTTTCATTGATCAATACAGAGTAAGTAACTGAGGTAACACACCTCATTATCAGAGCAATCCATCTCTCGTTGAAGCCTATCTTCATTATAACAGCTTCTAAGTAAGCCCATTCTATATGATCATAGGCTTTAGGCCTAACTAGCTTTAAAGCCATTGTCAGAGCATCTCGTTAAAGCCTGTTTTTTCCACTCTGCCTAGTCTTCATTGTGTGGAGTGCTTCATAAGCCACCATTATGTTGTCTGAAATGGCCTCTTAGGGATGAATGCACTCTGATTTAAAGATATTATGGCATCTAGCACAACCTTTAGCCTGTTAGCAATTACTTTTGAAACAATCTTATACAAAACATTACATAGGATTATTGGTCGAAAGTCACTAACATATACAGGAGATTTAACTTTGGAATCAAAACAATGTAAGTGTAGTTTAAAGAATAAGATAAGGTACCACCATTTAGAACACTCAGAACTGCATGAAAAACCTCCTCTCCCACGATGTTCCAATGATTTTGGTAGGAATATACCTCAAACTCATCTGGGCCTAGTGATTTCAGTGGGGCCATCTGTTTTAATGCTTCTTCCACTTCAGTTCTGTTGAAATGCCAGGTTGGCACACACATTGAGATATTTGTTGTTTCTATCTCCATGCTGATACCAGTTCTTCTTTGCCCTTTGTCTCTATTTTAAGTCTTCATTCTCCCTAAGTTGTCCCAACTCCCTTTGTATCCCTTTGATCTCTATGTTATGA
Organism: Juglans microcarpa x Juglans regia; assembly: GCF_004785595.1. Lineage (NCBI taxonomy): Eukaryota > Viridiplantae > Streptophyta > Magnoliopsida > Fagales > Juglandaceae > Juglans > Juglans microcarpa x Juglans regia. Next base: position 6,457,238 of record NC_054603.1, on the reverse strand, counting down.
CTCCCTTACTCTAATTGTAACCTGTGAAGGCTTGTTGTTTTATCTTTTATCTCTTTCTCCTTATCCTTCTCGAAATTCTTGCTCCACTTGGTTAAAGCTCCACTGCATCGACTGAGCATGTCTTGCACTTTTGAAACTAGATCCAACAACCCTGGCCATTTATTCCATTCTTCCTCTATTATGGTCTCACACTCTCCGTCAACTGCCCACCCTGCTTCATATTTAAAGCCTTTCTTCTCATGCAGAGTTCCTTTCTTGAATTTATCCATGGTTAATAGGAAGGGTCTATGGTCTGAACTTTTAGCTATCAAGACCTCCAGTCTTAGACTAGTATGTGTTGGCCACAACCCTGCCTAATCGTTCATTTGTGAAAGTTTAATCAATATGCCTATTACTCTAGGTAAATCTATCTCCATTCCAGCCAATGTCATCTAACTCCACCTTCTCCAAAACATATCTAAAATTTGACATTAAGTATTCTTCCAAGGGTTGCGCCTCTCATTTTCTTCGTTTGTTACTATTTCATTAAAATCTCCCAAAACAAACCATCCATAGGGAATATCATGTTTAAATGATAGTAACATATCCTAGACTTCTTTCCATTTAATAGCATGGTTGTCCATAGAAACACATTAACAACCATTTGCCTTTTATTTCATCATCAAATATCCATACATTTATATGGTTTTGTGAGTAGTTAATATGTTCCACTCGCATCTCCATATTCCAGAAAAGTGCTAAGCCCCCACCCCTACCAGTTGGTTCCACCACAACACAATTTTTGAACCCCACATTCCTCTTTAACACCTCATACTTTCCAGCTTTTAACTTAGTCTCCATAACAAAGACTAATTGGGGTCTCTTTTTCTTTACTAGTAGGCAAAAGTCTCGAACTGTTCAAGGGTTTCCAAGAGCCTGACAGTTTCAGCGTAGGATTTTCATTGTGATTGGCATGGCTGATTTACAACCACCACCAATTCCTTTGTCAGATTGTCCCCATCTTTCCTGCTATCTGTTTTGCCTTTTTTCAACTCCCCCTTCTATAAATCATCCATGCCTTCATCACTTATTCTTCGTTTGAAACTAACCCAGTTAGACATCTCCTTAGGTGCTTTACCCATTCCCATGGCTCTCCTCTTCCATGTACCCCCTACCTTCTTCCGCCCTCTCCCTTTCTCCTCAGACTTCTTTATTATACCTTCTATTGAGATCATAGTAGATTCTAAACAAAAAGGCCCCTGTACTTTTCCTTCACTCATCACTATTTTTTTACTCTGCTCTCTACTACCCCTTCTCTCAACCTCTATACCCTCTGTAGAATTCATAGATACTTTCTCCCCCAACACCATTATTACTTCTTTGCTTCCCCCTCATTTTCATCTCTTCCATCCTTTCTCATCCCTTGTCCTTCATCTGTTTTTTATTCCCATCATCTCACAAATTTTCTTTCAGATTTGTGCCCTGTAAGAAATCTGGACTAATAACCCCATAACCTCCAATTGCTGATCTTCCACCATAATCCTCATTTGATGAATTTCCAGAGCTAGTATTGCTCTTGTATTTGGGTTTTCCTCCTCCCATTCTCCTTATAGTTGTTTCAGCTCTAAGCCAAGGCCCAAATTGCTCTACCTCGCTTGTCTATTTCTCCATTTACTTTTGACTGGCCATACAACCTTAGGAGCTATAGATTATTCTTCCACAAGTGAAACAAATACGAGGAAGTTTTTCGTACCTGAGGGAAACCCACTCATTCTGTTCTTGCACTGTGATTGTTCTTCCTCGTGCAACTGGCTTGGTTTAAGTCCAGAATGATATGCACCCTGAAGTAATTACCCCAACTACTCCCATCCTCTTGGACCACCACATTCGTCACCCTTTCGATCCTATTGCTGATTTGTTCCCCACAGTTACGCATCAAGTAAGCTAGTGGCAGGTTGTACATTTGTACCCAGGAAGTTTACTGCTCAAATCTCATCTTCTGTGATTGAGTGAAACCATCAAACAAGTTAAGGACTAAAAGGATGTTATCGAATAACCATGGCTTCCCGTCCCATAATCTCTGTTTGTCTTCCTTATTTGCAAAGGTAATCACAAAAGTGTTTCTCCTCACTTCTTGGAATGATGCTTGTTTGCTTACTCTCCAGACCTTTGCCATGGTTCATCCAATAACCTCTTGCCCGATCGTAATTATCTTCCTCACCAAACTCCTGTCCCCCTTCTGTTTCACCTCCTCTAAAATACCATCGTCCACCTTGATGGACGCATACTTCTCCTCCATCAATCGCAATCTATCCCACTTATCACCTAGCTCTTCCATCCTGTTACTGCAACCTGCCATAGTGACTGATGACTTCAAGCGCCCTCACCCGAAAGGATAGGGAGTAACCGTTTCCTTCACCCCCGCCTTCTCAGAGAGATGGTAGAGAGAAGAGAGATTGTTTAATAGAAAGACCCATAATTCTATGGCTTTTCTTGATGTCATTAATTCGTAGGTTCAAGATTTTCTTTTTTTTTTCTTTTTTTTTTTGTATGATCATGATTTTTTATGCTTTTTTTTTTTTGTTTGTCAGCATGGATCTTACCTTGAAAACAAAATATATATGGTCCGGTAATTAATTTTAGTACTTCTATTTACACATTAAAAAAAAATTCATTCCATTATAAACCCGTACTTTAGTATTACAAGCTTGTTTAAAATTAATACACTACTTTATATTAAAAATATTATTATTTTGAGTTTATTATAAATATATTAGATTCCACTTAACTAGTATGTTACACACTTGTATATAATAGAGCTAAAAAATAGGTTGACGTTTGAAGTGATGTCACATGTCACTACAAGGAAAACTACTTATTGCGTCGAATTTGGCATTGTCGCAAACAAAATCATCGGAAATGGTACCTAATTGCAACGGTTAAAATGTCGCTGCAAGTTTTTGTCAACAATTATGGGATCGACAATCAATGAGCAATGATTCAATCTATTACGGCGATTCTTCATCATTTGCCACGATTTTACCGTCGCAATAACCATAGCTTTACTGCATTGGCTGGTCATCCACGAAATAAACATATTGCGGTGATACTAATCAACCGACGCAAAAAAATAAAGTTTGTATTCTACAATCTTACGTTGACATTTGGTTCTTTTTTTTTTTTCCCAGAGATCCCCCATCTCCTTCTCAAGGGTCACCTACGACCGTTCTTGTTGTTTCGATTTCTCCCAACAAAAGCCTTAATTTCTGACATGAGCTCCTCATTCCGGCAAGGTGTCGATTTCAACGGTAGGATGATGATGATCTCTCTTTTTTTGGGTTGTAGGTTTTTCATATATAATTTTGTATATATATAAATCATCATCCCATACCACTTGCCGACTGAATTTCAAGCACCATTCATGAGTAATGAACTTGCATCCCATATCTGATTTTGAGATTTCTTTGAGTGTGTGATGATGATTTCTCTTTTTTTGGGGTTGCAGGTTTTTGTGATTTCTCTTGGTAAGCCATTCCATCCCTTACCAGTAATGTAAATGACAATTTTTGAGACTTTGTATGATGGAGAATGATCCAAAATCTGGCATAATCGAAAATCCAGAGATCGTTTTTAACAAATTTTGGCTTTTATCAAGGTATTTTTTCCCCTGATAAAGTGATGTTTGTGGATTGTATAGAATCATTAATGTGTACAACTGTGAAAAGCTTGAAAAAATATAAGTGTTTAGATTATTTGGTTGTTTCTTGGAAACAAAAATGTTATGCTTCCATTATGGCATTTCATAGTTGGCTTTTTACTTCCTGGTTGATAATAGAAGAAGTGGGCATCTTAATATTTGCAAGTTGATTTGTTTTTGGCTGAATGTTATGTAGCATCAATGTTTTGCTTTAAGCCATTTACATGGGCTTCACCTAATATTCATTCATTCTCAATAAAATCCTATCTTATTTACCTATAAATTTTTGGCAATCCGCCATTTACTTATATTCTGTCAAAGGAAAGTCTCATAATTTTTGCTATATGTGAATCCACTTTTTCTTATGAAAAGAGGCGTGAGAAACACACTTAAAGTGAACTCCATCCATTCCTAAGTTTTCTTTGGTGCGTGCCCAGCTCCCCCACAAAACCAGTTTCTTGCATTTTTCTTCAAGTCTTTGGTCAGATTTGAAGTTTAGAGCCATTCAAAGAGACGAACCCAATATTCATCCTTACCTTTGAGATCAGATTGAAGACTCCTCAAAATGACACTCAATAACAAACCCAAGAAACCCATTACTCCTTTCAAATCCCTACCCATTTAATATGTATGAAGTATTAAATGTTATGTATGAACTATTAACATTTGTTTTGAACGATAAGAGACACAATATGAACAAATAAAATAGAATAGGAAACTCAATCTAATTCTTTTTCTTTTTTATTTTACATACTTATATATACATATACTCTTTATTCATCTATGCTATAAAGTAAAGAATATATCTTCAGACATGTATGTATCATGATATATTTAATGAAATAGATTTAATGAATATGTATATCGACCCATATCCATTAATTGATACTCATACAAATTGAATCATGTGCCAAAAACCAGATTTGAAATGGTGACACGAGGATTTTCAGTCCTCTGCTCTACCAGCTAAGCTATCCTCTACTCTATGAAACAGATAAGTGGTTAGAGTTATTAATACCGATAAACTTTATGTTTGTTCCCCTTTTAAATGAAGATAAGGATCTCAAAATTAATTCCAGAACTGATTAATAGTAAGTTAAAAATAAATTACAGTTAATATATATATCAACAAACTAGCTAGGCAAGTACTAATCATACTTATCTCAATTGAGGCGATGGCATTTTATAGGATACTTTATTCATCATGGAAGTCATGGTTATCTTCTATGAAATTCTTCTCAACTCATTTACCTATTAATACACATATACTTGAGTTTAGATAGTTGCTAACTTCCATGAAAAATTCAGTTTTTCACATGTATAAACTCAAGTTTCGATATGTCAAATCTGAAAATGTTTTTTCCACACACTTCGCTATGTAATACATATAAACACACTCCCACACACTTGCTTAGTTTCACTCGATTCAATTAAATTTCTTACTTCTCAAAAAAAAAAAAAATGTTAACTGAGGTTTCAAGAGTTGATAGGCACTTCTATTTTCCAGGCAAAGGTAGTCAATAGCCACTTGTTGTGGAGAATCACCATTAAAAAACGTGCACTGCAATTACTCTCAATATCTCATCTCACCAGTCTAACAAAATCTGGTAACTAAAAGTAACTTTTAACCAACAAAAAATTACCAACACACACAGAGATTTCCAAAGAAGCTTATTCTTTTTAAGATATAGTTAAATATGACAACAATTTTCAGCAAATATAATCCATTATAAGTTTACCACTTGCCACAAAATAAGTTTTTTGATAGGGTTATAGACTTAGCATGAATGACTCTTACCTTGAGAACAAAGATCCTTCAACCTCAAAGATGGCATCTGTAATGATCCAATTATCAGGATAAGGCTTACCACTTGGTGCAAAATAATAACCAACATGTATTATCATTGGCAAGATACCAAAACTATCATTCACCATGGTAACCAGCTAGAAGATAGAAGATAGAACATGTAATGACAAACCCCTAGCCATAAGAAAGATATAGCTTTGGATGCATATAACCTAATTAGCTATCCAGAAAGTCACTAAAACTGATCTAAAAATGTGGAGTTTAAACAACCACTGAATACAAGAATTTACTAGAGAAATTATGATCCAATACAACTTAGCAAAGAAAAAAATTATGATGCAATACAAAATCTCTACTTGTCTAAGCTAAAGAGGCAAACACACATTCGCCCATATGATTTCAGGAATATACACATGCACATGTTTACTAGAACTCATCAAGAAACTAAAATCTATTGTTTCTAAGTCAGTATAATACCCACTATTGACCTTAGGATACAAAGGAAAAGGAACAAATTTAACTAATGGTTTAAGTAGCACTCTCTAAAACTGAAGGTGTCCTTTTGACTAAAACAAAATTTTAAGGATTACATGTTTCTCTTTCAAGAAAAATATAAATATGTGCTATGAAGAACACAATTTTACCTCAATCTTCGAATCTATTCCATAGATACAAAACATTTTTTATAGGTGGTCTGTCCCAAGGTGTAAGTGGATTCAAAACAGGATCACCATGATATGACCTCAAATGCACATCATTGTGAAAACAGGCTATTGAAAATAGAACTAGAAAGCAGCACCATCCTATGCTTTCCAGAATAATAAAAAATAAAAGAGAAGGAAAAAGAATCTAGCATTAGAAATTCTAATCAATATAGCATTTGGTATTTATGAATCAGCAAACATACTTAGACTTCACCATATCATATGTTAAAAATGACCAATTGAAGCTGTGATGCATGTGCACGATACCCATAAGAATTTTATAACTGTTCCATTAATAATTCATACAATTTGTCTCTAATAGATGTTGCTTCATGCTTGTTAATAATTACTGACTTTGACATTATATGGTCCTGTTTCGTAGACTTGTATATATTAATAATCCTGGTTTTACAGATGTGAAATGTAAATATCTTGAAATTACTGTTAATTTATTTTTATAAAGGACGTTCGATGGGAGCACTTAGGGAGTTTTTCTTTAGTACTTTATGTTTTTGGGCTAAAGCTCTTGTATTGAATGGAGATCATCTTCATGATTTGCTTTTAGCCCATTCTAGTTTCCTAGCTTGTATTTAGGCATTTTCTCTTGTATACTTCCTATGTACTTGGGCTATGCCTATACTCTCTCACACACACACACAAACAGAGAGAGAGAGAGAGAGAGAGAGAGAGAATGATTCACGAATAGAGTACCTGATAATAAGATTGAGAGGCATCAACCAAGCCAAAATTGGATTGATCAGCACCATATACTGCTGCACTTAGTGTTTGAGAGTTTTCAACAGCTTCTTTCTCTGCAACAAATGTAAAAGAAATTCATAAATTGAAACTAAATATGGAGGCAAAAGAGAAGACAATATGAGAGGGTAGGCTCCACAAAAAATAGCTTAATCAAGGGAGAAGTTAACCATCTGATTATTCAATATGGAAAATGATTAACTAACCACTCTTTTCTAACTATTTTACAACTCTATATGAAAGGAGGGTAGCTTTGTAAAATTGAAATTCATTTTTAAAGAAGTGGCACAATTGCAAAGAGACCTAAATGCTTGGAAAGAAGAATCTTCCAAGCTGATCATAGAGACCTAAATTTCTCTCGTAAAGGTTGTTACTCTCCCCTAACTACTCAACCACCACCATATGAAATTGCCAAAACCAAGCTTCATCCAAAAATATTCAATTCCAACCAAAAACTATCAAACCCTTTATGTATGTTCCACCATTTTTCCTTACAACATCAATGCCACTACGATTGTTTTTGCCTCTTAAGTAATACTGTGTCAATTATAGAAATTTAAAAGTTTGATTCCATTGACTTAGCATACCTTTTGCTTGATGCCCCATTCATTTGCACATATATCAGGTTCATTAAAGTGATGTTATATATATATATATATATATAGATATCTTCCCTATTGTACACCAAGAATACAGTTTCATATATTAAATACTATTGAGAAATTTACATTGGCTTTGGTAGTATGCCCATGTAGTCTTTATGACCTACATTTGGGGCTATTGATTTCTTCTCTCAGTAGCCAATATATTTTACTTATTTCATGCCAACTAATAATCGTTGTCCATTCCTTTTTTCAAGATCGACAAAAGTTGGATGAATTCTAAGGATAGACTTCGATCAACGAAATATGCTAAAGGAGTTAAGGAGTTCCTCACATAGGCATGAAATGACGCAGTGGGGAGTGACCACATCCGGTGTCCATGCCGTATATGTCCTAATAATATTTGGCTACCTATAAGTGAGGTGGAAACTCACTTGTTCCTTACATGGATTAATCCTAACTACATAGAATGGATATATCATAGGGTAGGAGGAAGCATGGAATGTCACTGATGACGAGGACGATGGCCATGTTAGTGATAAAGAAGGATACATTGATGACATGGATGAGATGTTAGACGACATCAGGGGAGGGACGTTCGCTGATGTAGCCTCAGGCAGTCCTAGCCGCGATACTGGGGCTTCTATTCTAGGATCTACACAATACTCAGCCTACGAAAAACTTTTAAATGATGCCAGACAACCACTTTTTGATGGCTGCACACAGTTTTTGCAACTCTCGTTCATTGTGAAATTGCTACACATTAAAACAATTAGGGGTTGGTCAATAAGATCATTTGACATGCTGCTTGAGCTTTTGAGGTCTGCATTTCCAGATGCCCTCTTGCCATAGTCATACGAAGAGTCACGATCATTGCAGCCAGGTTTAGGCTTTAGTTACACCAAAATTCATTCTTGTCCTAACGACTGCATATTATTTTGGAAGCAACATTTCGAGCTAAATGAATGCCCTAAATGTAAGACTTCTAGGTGGTTGTCAACCATACACAAAAGCCACCTAATCCCTCAGAAGGTCTTGCGTCATTTCCCTTTGAACCTGAGGTTGTAACGACTATATATGTCACGAAAGACAACCGTTGATATGAGATGGCATAAAGAGCAACGAGCAAATGATGGCATCAATATGAGACATCTTGCTGATTTTGAGGTTTGGAACCAGTTTGATAAAGATCATAATTGGTTTGCAGTGGATGCTCGCAATGTCCGATTGGGTCTATCAAGTGATGGGTTTAACCCTTTCAATAATATGGCCAAACCGTATAGTATATGGCCAGTTATCATTCTTCCATATAACTTGCCTCCATGGTTATGCATGAATGATGCGTTCTTTATGATGTCTCTCATTATTCTTGGACCAAAATCACCGGGGAATGAGATCGGTGTGTACTTGCAACCCCTTGTAGATGAATTGAATGATCTTTGGACAAATGGGGTTGCTACATATGATGCCTCTACGAAGGAAACATTCTTGCTACATGCTGCTTTATTGTTGACAATTAATGACTTTCCAGCGTATGGTAACCTTTCAGGGTAGTCAACTAAAGGCAAACTAGCATGTCCTACTTGCAACTTGGGTACAGATTCTATGTGGTTGACAAATGTTCGAAAGCATGCATATACGGGACATCGTATATGGAGAACAAAAAAAAGTGTTTTCAATGGTAACTGTGATCATTGCACCCTGCCAAATTTGTTAACGGGACTTGATATTATCAATCAACTAAGTTTTCTTGGAGATGTACACTTTGGTAAAGGTTTGAAGAAGCGGAAACGTACTCTCGATGAATTGAATTGGATGAAACGGAGCATATTCTTCAATTTGCCATATTGGTCGACACTTAAGCTCAGACATAATCCAGATGTTATGCATATTGAGAAGAACATATGCGACAACATCTTGGGAACCTTCTTGAACATTCCTGGGAAGATAAAAGATAATATCAATTCTCGGCGCGACCTTTCCAATTTGGGTATAAGAAATGAGTTACATTTGATCCAAGATTGTCAGCGGTGTACAATGCCACCTGCATGTTTCACATTGTATGGAGATGAGTCCCCAATGGCGATATTGTCTGATGATGTATTCATGGTATAATATAAACTTAAGTGTTAGTGTTGATATTCATGGTACATTGAGTTCAACTATATGAGATTTGTAACAATTGCCAATATTGGTTGTCTTGACCATGTATCTCATCAGGTTCCAAATAAAGTGAAGTTGCTAGTGGGATAACTTGGACATGGATGGTTTTATTGCATAGTTTTTGTTAACAACTTGGAAGTAATAGTTTCAGCTGGGCTAGCCTTTTTTTCCTTTCCTGCCATTCAATTTGGTGATGCTACTGCGGGAGGCAACTTCCTTTTGATAAAAATAGAGCATTTGTTGAAAATTGCATAGCTATAAATTGTATTACATATTACATTTTATCATCGATGTCCATTGTGTGCGTTGGTATTCACAAATCCTCAACGAAGAGCATACATTGCCAAGATGAGTCCCACATGCCAATAAGCTTTGAAGTTTTGAAAAGGGTATCTCAAAAAATATACAAAAGTCATTTTATATAAGTTAACATAATTTTTGTGATTAATCTGAACAGTGAAGAAGTTGCTATATGAATTCGCTTAATAATTAATGTTATTCATGATTTGACGCCTTTAAGAAGAGAAATTCGAAGGCCTATGAAACACTACCTGCTAAATTGGACATGGAAGAACTTTTAGAAGCTTGAAAATGTTTAATTATTATACATAAAAGTATTGGAAAAAAACGTTGGCAATATTATTTACATCTTGCAGTTATGCCTATTAAATATTTCTAATTGTGCCAATAAGTATTAATTTAATACTTATAATGAATATTCATTTCTTTCTATGCAAATAAGTATTCATTTAATAGGTATTAAATATTAAATACAGATAATTATGCCAACAAGGAAGGAAATAATTAATGGATTAATCTATTCCTTCCAACCAATTATATGATGCATATGCAAAATTGTTCCATACTTCTTCTATTCATTTAATAGGCCTTAATTTGGGATAATATTTTAATAGTTTAATGTAGGATAAAAGCAAATGTTGGGTACGACTATTGGGCTTGAAATGTTATAGAATGTCAACCAAAAAGCATGGGCGGGAGAGCTTGGCGCCTTGGAGGAAAAGTCAGGGCTGATATTGCAATTTAACCCTCATTTTCAGCTCAGATTGAGAGGTTAGTACAAAGAAAAATGATGAAATGGTTGGCAGATTAAGAGACACCCTTTTTACAGCTTGCATGTGTCATTTCACCTTCTTCATTGTAGACACAAAGTTGAGAAACACCCTCGTTCCATTCCGAAGGGAGAAATGACCTCTCTCACACTCATTTCCTCAAGATAGAACATAGTTGTTCTAGAAACTAAGCTTCTGGACACCTAAGCTAGTTGTGTGATAACAAGAAGGGTAGGAATCCAACAGTTCTACGACCAACTTCAAGGGGGTAGGTTAAATTTGCTAACCTAAGGTTGTAATTTCTTTCTTCTGATCATAGTGAGTTGGGACTATAATATGACATCTGATATGAACTTTTCACAGTGTTTTGTGACTACAGTTGTGAGTTTCTTGGGCAATTAGTGTCAACTTTTACTTTCTCTTTATCTCCTTTCTTTCTACTACAAAAACATATGCCTTTTTCTTTCTCTCAGATTATTACTTGTATTTTAATAAAGGGAAAGCTTTAGGGTACATTGTGTTAACCTCGACTAATTGTTTAAGTAAAGCATGAAGTAATTTGTCTCTTGATGTGAGTGTATTCTTCAATATAGTATATTTTATAAATGAATTGTGGTTGAAGCCCATGGCTTTTGGCAGCGATATCTATGGGCTTAAGGTATTGACAAGATAACTGAAATGGATTGAAAGTTTTCTATTGTTTAGTACCTTAGTATCTTGGTCATCTTTAAAGGGAAAATCTTTTAAGAGACATTTCCATGTATCTCTTATAATGGTAATTAAATAGTGCTTCCATGCTTTGGTATCTCCATGATGTTGCCTTCGGTGGATATAAGCCTTTTCATGCATATATGAACTAGTATTACATAATGATTTCCTGTTAATATATTACTTTAAGATGTTTATACTTGTTTCAACCATTACTATTTTTTTATTAAGTTACTATCACCAAGTTAGTTAAGTTAATATCAAAGGCACTTGAGGCAATCAAAAGATGGCCCCAAGTGGACGAGGAAGATGGAAAGGATGAGGTGTAGGTAATAGACGTGTTGGGGCTGCAACAATTAGACAATCAGAACATCATCCAGAACTTGCCTCATGGACCCTTAGAGATCTAGAAGTTAGCTCTAATGACTCGATGCAGCCACCAGACAGAGTACCGGATGCTGGTTTAGATAATTTGCAAGTGGATGCACAACAGAATAGAAATGATGATGGTAAGTCTGAGTGTTCTTCATGGCTGTCACATTACTTCGGTTATATGAATGCATACTTAGAGATATTGTCTCCTTCTCACAGAGGTTGAAGTCGAATCAGTGGAAGCTCCAACAGTGCTACCCGCAAAGAAACGTGGCCGTGGACCTACAAAATGCACAGAGTTTGATAAGCTGATGAAGCATGGTAAGATTTCTTTGAAAATCAAGGCTGACCAAACAGCCCCATGTTGCGAGAATGCAACCATGTTTACCATAAGGGTAACATGGATATTAAAGCACCATGCAGACATGAGTCATGCTCGTTGGACTGATGTCCCCGCTCCCGATAAAGATGAGCTCATTGACCGTGTGCGGGTAACAACTAAATAAGTCCTATGTATCCATTTGTTAAATTTATTTTCTATTGGTCGACATTAAACCTTAATGTCCTTGTCCATGTTAGGCTGACTTTGTTCTCGATTGGGATTTGGATAACCATCGAAAAACTGTTTCGAAACAACTTCGCAAGCGACTTAACACTTTTCACCATCAACTCCACAAAAAATATTTGGCTTATTCAAGTCATGAAGAGGCGTTAGCCAATGGGTGTGTCTTGCTGGACCCCTTGGTGTGGGTTAAGTTATGCGGGAGGTGGGGAAGCCACGTATTCAAGGTATTGGACACATTATTTATTGCACCAATTTTTTTTTATTTTTTATTTATTTTCGTTATTGACTTAGTTTAAAATAATAACTGACTTCTATTTGTTCATATGGCAGAAGGTTTCAATGTAAAATACAGAGAATAGAAAGAGGCTGACAACTAATCACACAGCTGGAAGAAAATCGTTTGTGAGAATACTAGAGGAGCAGGTATATAAATTGTATCAGCCTTCATTTAATAAGTGAACTTTTATATGTACTTTTAACACAAAATGAGCATGAACTGTATATTTTAATTGATATACAACAGTCACCTACAAGCAACCTAGTGGAGTTTTACAAGGAAGTTTGTTGGTCTAAGAAGAAGGACCAGTTTGTGTCGCCCACAACAGAAGAACTTTATGTGAGCAATTTCCTTGGGGCTTGCTTTGTATTCATTTTTCTAGTCAATTTCTTTGAATTATTTGTTTCAATTTATATTTCAGTTAATTAAGTACATTGGCTTACAAGTCATGTAAAATTTGTTGGTGTAGCACAAAATAGTTGGAAAGTTGTCTGATTTGGAACCCGAAGTTCGTACAACAAAGGCAACAGAAGGGGTTTTTAGAGATGTTTTGGGACATAAGTATGGGTATGCTAAAGGTTTAGGAGAGATGATAATGCCGGAGTCTACCCAAAAAAAAGATCACGAACGTGATAAACAATATGTTGAAGTAGTAAAGGAGGTTGCATACTATAAGAATGAGGTTGCAGAATTACGGGGAGATGTGAGGGTCCTTTTGGAGAGACAATAAGAGTATGGCAAGTTGATGAACATGTTAATGTCTGAGAGGCAGTCACGGGGAGATTCTCTCCCTACTACTTTGGATATTAGGTCCTCCAAGCTCTAATAAAGCATTTTGTGTTTTTTGGGATCAATGTGCTAGCATCCTTTTGTAGGAATCAGCATTTTGCTTTTGAGGCTAGAGGTAATGGGTTCTGGTTATAGTGTAGTAACCTAGCTGGGCTGGCAATATTTTCTAAGTTTTGGAGGGTCAAACAAACGTCGTGAAGTAGAATTGATGACTATATGGTTTGATGCAAAAGATGGGAGATGCATATTAATCATGTGAGTAGAACCATATTATCCACTCCATTGATTACATGTATAAATATATAAATTAAGTCATGCATATATATCTGGGTGCAATTTCATATTGAGTAAATCATTTTCAAATAGTTTAGATTCCTAGGAAATGTAGAAAACTTGTGTATGATAAATTGCTTGCCATTTTGCTACACATACTTGGTGTTGGCATAAGACAGAGGTAAATACTGAAATTTTCAATTCTGAATATGCTTCTAAGTTTGATAACTGCCAGCTGTTGCTTCTCTTAATTATTTCAAATGTAGTGTCAATAATTAATGTTATTTTTTTCCTCTTCTTCTAAGTGTTATAAGGTGATGTTTGTTGAAAGTGGATGTGGTTATGCATGTGAGACTTGTCAGCATTGAGTTTGAGAAGAATGATTGTGGATGGCTTTTGTAAATTCCAAACTTGTGGTGAACAAATGAGAGGTAACGAACTGAGGCTGTTTTTGTGTTTTCTTGCAATAATTCATGCTATCAAAGCTGTGCATATGTTTTCTTGTTTTGTGGAATGTCCCTACATATGTAATGTTTTTAGATGGATCGAGTTTATAATGGGCCATTGTGCAGTTTTTTGTGTTTGTGCTGAAGTAGTTTTTGTGTTTTTAAAAATCATTGCTTATCTTCAAATAAGCCAGATGCTTCAAGTCCCTACTAACTTCTTGTGCAATATTGTGTACTTAAAAAAATGTTGTTGTGTAAAGCCTTTTGAGTGGGTAAAATCTTTAATGCTTCACCATGTTTGGCTTAGAAGACTTGACAGTAGGCAAACATATAAGTGTAGTTTCCTTTACCAATAGTATTTGACAATTTTTGTACAGCTTCTTATAAGATAATTGTAGGGAAATGGTTTTTTGTTATATAAGGTTATAACATATTTGAATGTTGTTGTCCATAATTGTAGTGATCCATGTTAACTGGTTCTTCTATTTTGTTTTAGGCAACATCAAGTTATGGGTAGATGATAAGTATAACCATCCAAGAAGATTCTCTATCTATCGGCTCACATGATTGAGAAGCGAGCCCATAGATAGAGAAGCAATATGGTACAATGATAAAGTAGATGCAACACCAACTTCAGATTCTCTGTCTATGGGCTCACATGATTGAGAAGCAATATGGTACAATGATAAAGTAGATGCAACACCAACTTCAGATCAAGCAAGCAGCCCAACTGGAGATAGATTCCAAACATAAGGTTAATTATGCTAGCATATAGGGATTTATTCCTACACAATATCATGTGAGACTCAAGTAATATGTTTAGTACTTAATATGGATTTGTTACTTTATTAATGTAAATATTAGACTTGTTGATATTATATCCGGTATGCATTTAGATGTTGATCCACCACATGATATTTGACTTGAGTTCAATATATAGTTCATCAATGAAGTTGGACAACAATCATGTTCTAGTATATTTTTGTAAATGGTGTCCCTACTAGTTTATACCCAAATATGGCGCTTATCATTTTTTCCATACTGATTTTGACTATGAATATTCATCCAATAATGGTGAGTATCTATACTGCCGAAATGGTACTTTTGTTATTATTTGAAAATAGCAAAAAACCTTTAAAGAATACATTGAGGAGCATACAGAGAGGTGAGGTCGCAGCAAGGGGGAGGGCTCGCAATTGCAAGGAGCGAGAGGTGAGGTCGCGACGTTTGGGGGGGGGGGGGGGGAGAGTTAACTTGCAGTCATTGGGAGAGAGAGAGAGAGAGATGAGAGTATTGTGGGGTGGGGGAAGAAATGAATAAAGGAAAAATGTAGGTTTTAATTTTTTTAGCTTTTGCGGCGGGTTATTATCACTGTAAAAGTTGAAAACGTCGCTGCAAAAAACAAATAATTCAGAATTGAAAAATAATTCTAGTAAGTTTATTTGTGGCGAGAAGAAGTCGTCAGTAAAAAGCTACTAACGTCATTGCTAAAACTAATATCCCACGAGAAATTAATATTTCAGGTAAGACTCTTTGAGGCGAGAAAAAGTCACCACATAAAACCTTTTTTTTGCTGCAAAAATATTTTTCTCCACAAAGTTTTATTTGCCAACGTGATCTCATGATAAAAGACTAGCACCCTAAGGGCCGGGTAAGAGGTGGCCCCGCCCCGTAGGGGACGGATAGCACCCTACTTACACGTAAAATATAATAAAATTTTAATTTTTTAAATTCTAAAATAAAAATAATATTATAAAATTATTTTATTCAACTTTTAATAAAATATGTCATTTCATATCATCTCATCTGAATTAGATAAGGCCTGAGAATCGTTGACATCGTGTAACACGCCCGAAGAACTAGAACAATGCCTTAGGCCTTGTTTGTTTTTACAGATAAGATGAGATGAGATAAGTTAAGATGAAAATTAAAAATTGAATAAAATATTGTTAGAATATTTTTTTTAATATTATTTTTGTTTTAAAATTTAAAAAAATTGAATTAATTATTTTATTTTAATAAATTATAATAATTAGATAAAATGAGATGAGATAAATTAAAAATAAACTATACCCCAACTTGCATGTGGAATTTTCGAGGAGAACCAAGTACGTACGTACTACGTAATTAATGGGTGTGGGTTTGTCTCCTCTTACTGTATTACGTGCAAGGCACGTATTTTTATATGCTAGAAAAGTACTATTATATATATATATATATATATATATTTATGACAAATGATTTTTACAAACTAAAAAAAATAAATTCTATACAAATTTTTATAAAAAAAAAGACTTTATATTCAAATATGTAAAAACAATTATTCATTTTTTATGGGATTCATATCGTTAGAAAAGATCTACATGCAATTTGTTTATTCAGAACTTATAGCTAGTATTACTTATTTTTTATATATTATACATCATATTTTTATTTCACTTTTATTTTACTATATAAGTTATAATATATTTATTGTTATTGGATGATAAAGATAATTCAATAAGTCAATGTCTTTTAAACTGGATGACATAAAAGATTGATCCCTAATAGGAGAACCAAGTTTGAACCCCTCAACCCTATATATATAAAATAATCATCTACTACATGATCATTTAATGGTGATAAATATATTACATTTTATATAATGAAATATAAGTGGGATGGTAGTGTGGTATATAGAATTTTTCAAAATATAAAATTTGAAATACATATTAATTAATATAATAAATATAATAATTAGAGAACTGTTATAGTCTTAAAAATATTCTATAAGAGTAAACCTATAAATTAACGTAGTTTAATATAATATATTAGATCTATTTAACAATAAAAATAATTTTCCAATATTACGAGTCATGACAAACTGAGTCAGTTTATAAATTATTGAGAAATGATAGTTGCTGTCGTGAGTGTACAAGCGCTGTGTAATTAATTTTATGAAATAAATAAATAAATATATGACCCACATAAAAAAAATTAATTTTTTAATAGTAGATCCTACTTTTTTTAAAATAACTGCACAATATTTGATCATTCTAAGACAACATGTAGTATTACTCAAAAGTTATTTCCGTAAGTAGAATCTCTTTGTAGTTAAAAAAACTTCTCTTATAGTTAGTCGGTGTAATTGCTTGCGGGGCTAGTTTATAATTTGTCATGATTTCGTGTCCCGTTGCCTTATATAAACCTCTCTCATGAACTACAAATTTCTCCACATCCAACATCACCCGCTATGTAGCTCAGCGTTGCTATCTTAACGTTAACTTTGCTAGTTTTTTCATTAGCTAGCTAGCCAGCCTTTTTTCCTTCTCAAGTACTCGATCATTATGGACTGTAAGAAACCAGTACTGCAAGACGAGCAGCAAACCTTACCATTTCAGATGAAATCTGAAGCTTTTAATTTAATACATCAAAGACGGTCTGCGGCCAATTACGAACCAAATATATGAAAATGCGATTTCCTGGAATCTCTTGACAGCATTTACGATGTTAGAATCCTAATTCCCACCCACATGCATTATTTTCATTAATTTTATTAGAAAGTTCCATCTATATTGTTTCCTATATATATTGAGATTATATTCGGATGCATGTTTTTTTCTTTTTGCAGGAACCGGAATGTAAAAAACATGAAGAGAAGTTGATAGAAGTCTAAAAGATCAGTTATATTTGGAAAAGCTGTAGAACTTGACTCCCTGGCTAAGACGTTGGAGCTGATCGACAGCTTGGAAAAGTTGGGTTTAGCCATCCACTTTGAAGTGGAAATCAAGGAGGCGCTAGCAACCATAGCAATATCCATCAAGCAGAAAAATTGGAATCTTAATGGAGAGGATGATCTCTACGCTACTGCTCTTTGCTTTAAGCTTCTCCGGCAGCATGGCTATGATGTTTCACAAGGTATAATATTCAGAGTACAACATAGTACTATTTAAGATAATATATATTGTTATTTCCAAATCCTGCTCATTTCTAACTTCAATGAATTATATATGTTAAACCATATCAGATATGTTTAGCAACTTCATGGATGCAAAGACGGGTGCATTCACCAGGAAAAGCAAACACGAAAATATCAAAGGAATGCTGGAGCTCTCGGAGGCCTCACATCTAGCCATAGAAGGTGAAAACTTTCTGGATGCGGCTAGAGAATTCTCAACCACAACTCTCGAAGAAACCCTTGCAAATTTAGACGGTTTCCTTGCGAAGCAGGTGGTCCATGCTTTGGAGCTTCCCTCACAAAAGAGGGTGCAATGGTTTGACGTCAAATGGCACATCAGTGTCAAAGAAAAACACAGGGACATGAACGCTATTAATTTGCTCGAACTTGCTAAACTTAATTTTAACATAGTTCAAGCCACGCTCCAAAAAGACCTAAGGGAACTATCCAGGTAACTAAGGCCTCTTTTAAGGCTTCGTTTCAAACTATAAATCATCTCAACTCATCTTAATTTATCATTACAACTTTTTCAAATCCCAATACAAAATATAATAAACAATTCAACTTTCTCAAATTCTAAAATAATAATAATATTAAAAAATAATATTCTAATAATATTTTATCATCTCAACTCAACTCAACTCACTTCAACATCCAAACACAACTTAAATGTCAAGATATGAAAATTTTATGAATAATATTAAAATAGTTTATAAATAATAGTGAAATAATTTGATTTAAGATATTTTATTGAGTCATGAGAAAAGAGAGAAGAAATTTGAACTAAAATATTATTATAAAATATTTTATTAATATTATTTTTATTTTGTAATTTTAAAAAATTAAATTTTTTTTGTGTTTTGTTTAGAAATTTGAAAAAGTTATAATGATTAATTAAATTAGATGAATAGTTAAATATTTGAAATTAAAAAGTACTTACTTTTAATGATGATGTTTGAGAAGAAAATAAGATGATATTTGATAAAATGAGATAAATATCCAAACGGGACTTAAATGAAACTACACGATATGGATAAGTGATGTGACGTCCTCGTAGTCGATACAATATTGTACCATAAAGATCAAATTAATGATATGTTTTTTATTTTTATTTTTTGTGTGTGTTTTTAGGTGGTGGAGGGATCTGGGTCTCCGTGAGAATTTGAATTTTGCAAGAGATAGACTTGTCGAAAGTTTCGTCTTCTCGGTGGGCCTTGCGTGCGAGCCTGAGCACAGCTGTTTCAGAAAATGGCTAACAAAAGCCATTAATTTTATACTGATAATTGATGATGTCTAAGACGTTTATGGCATATTGGAAGAACTCGAGCTCTTCACCATTGCCGTAAATATGTTAGTGTTGCAGCATATTACTATCCCTGAGGTTTTCTTAATTCCTAGAACCTAAAGAATTCTAATCAACATGTTAAACAAATTCAGGTGGGATGTCAGTGAAACTAAACTGCGCTTCCGGAGTGCATGCAGATTTGTTTCCTTGCACTCTACAATACGACAGATGATTTTGTCAATGAAATCCAAAGAGATAAGGGTTGGGACAAATTATTACCAGTACATGTAAAGAAAGTGGTTAGTACACATCCATTAATTTCCTATCACGATGAATATATGAAGGCTGCGTTTGGATTTGAGATTATTTGAATTGATCTGTGAGTAGTATTATTTTGTGGGTTCTATTAAAATATGTTTGAATGTAAATATGTTGATATATGTATTTAAATGTATGAACTATGTTGAGATGAGTTTAATTTATTTTATATAAAGTTGAAAAAGTAGTGGATTCATAGTTCAAGTTTTGACGGATTCCCTCTGTTTGATGCAGAGTACTCTCTCTAGGTTTCTTGGAACGTGGAGTCCATCTCTGATCTCCGATCGAAAGAGGTTCAGTCTATTGCCATTCCTTGCAATGGAGGATCTAGCTAACCTTTATGAAGGATTTAATCTAACCAAGGAAGAACAACAAGAGTTCAACTTCTCGGAGGAGGACATTCTTCAGTCGCAACACTTTAGCAACATTAGCCTTGTCACTCTGGTTGTTTCAAAGAAAGAAGTCAACAAAGGAGCTTTTAAAGCTACGATGGCCAAAGTATGGCAGAGTGAAGGCAACTTAACATTCAAAGATATCGGTAGAAACAAGTTCTTAATCGAGTGTAGTAACATGGATGTGAAAAAGAGGATCCTATTGGGCCAACCATGGTTCTTTGACTGGAACTTATTAAGTGTGCAAGAATGTATTGGGGCGTCGCTGTCAAAGACATAGGATTCTCTCTAGTTCCATTCTGGTTACAGCTCCACGACCTGCCATTTGCTGGCATGAATAAGAAACTGGGAGAGAAACTTGGAGAGAGCGTAGGAAAAGTTCTACTCGTAGATGTAGACGAAAAAGATAGAGCCTGGGGTAGTTATTTACGTGTCAAAGTACACATTGATATCACGAAACCCCTGGCAAGGGGGAGAGTAATCACGATGGGAGATTCACGTCGTTGGATTCCATTCAAATATGAACGTCTCCCACCTTTCTGCTTCAACTGTGAAGTTTTACTACACTCCAGCTCCATTTGCTCGGGCAACACCTCAAATGGAAGATCTCGAGGGAGTCATTCTCTGCAATATGGGGCCTAGCTCAGAGCTGGCCTTCCAGCGAAACCAGATCATCCTCATGTTCACCCCCGCTACTCAGGGAAGGGAGACACAGAAGCACGGCAGGATAGTTCAGAGAGCCCACCGTAGGAAAATGGCGGGAAAAGCAACATGCATAAAGAAGCTACTGTTTTGCAAACATTTCTTCACGTTAAAGGCGGGAAAGATAATTTTCAAGATTCAGAAAATCCCAATGCTCACTATTCACACCCAAGAAATCGAGATCCTTCCCCTATGCTAGATGAAGGAACGTCAAATTACATCAGGGACTCTAAGGCAGTGGCTGACATACCTACTCCTACCAACCTGCAGACTGACCCTCAGCAGAGTGAACATGACTTGTTTGCCTTAGAAGTCAACAATCTGGTATGTCCCCCTCAATCAGATTCTCAGCTAAGTCCAGCTAGACAAAACAAAAACCATCTTTTGTCTAACTGGAAACGGAGGGCCAGAGGGGTTCCAACCTCTAGTTCCTTGGCCACTAAATCCCACTTGCCTAAGATTCTCCCAAAGATTAGGAAAAAAAGGAAACCAAATGCAATCCCCATCCCATCCCCGAGAATGTCCAAAAGACTCAAGAACTCTTCAATGGCAAAGGCTGTTAAACAGCCCTGCCAATCCCCCATGAAAACCCTCTGCTGGAACTGCCGAAGGCTTGGGAACCCTCGGACAGTGTAGGAGCTCCACCATTTGGTGAGAGAAAAGTCCCCAAACCTTGTCCTTTTAATTGAAACAAAATGCAGAAGGAATAAGATGGAACACATTCGTAACAGGTTGGGTCTCGAGTGCAGTTTCATAGTGGACTGTATAGGGCGTAGTGGCGGTCTGGCAGCCCTTTGGAAGCAAGATCTCAATGTTGATTTAATCTCCTATTCCCTCAGTCACATATCCCTTAAGGTTCAGGGAAATGAAAGTGCTAATGACGTGACAATCACTGGCTTTTATGGCCAACCAGAAACTTATAAACGAAAAGAAAGCTGGCGTCTTCTAAGAGCCCTCAAACCTCCTCAAAACTCCCCATGGCTATGCATGGGGTACTTTAATGAAACAGTGTCCATTGGTGAAAAAATAGGTGGCCCTTCTAAGCCCTTGAAACAAATGGAAGATTTCAGGCAGACTATTCTTGATTGCAACCTGGGTGACCTTGGCTATGAAGGCTCTCAATTCACTTGGTGTAACAATCGAGAGGGCCCTCACTTTACCAAGGAAAGATTGGATAGAGCCCTTGTTAACAGTGCCTGGCAACAATTATTCAACTTCAACTCTGTGAATATCCTGCCTGTCCAATCCTCGGACCATAATCCCTTACTAGTCACTACTCAAAACTGTCTCACGCCAGCCTTCACTTCTCAAAGAAAACTCTTCAAATATGAAGCAGCAAGGACTAAACAGAAAGATTGTGATGATATTGTTAAGAAAGCTTGGTATGGGGCTCTCCAACATGGTTCCAAAACATATGTTATTAGAAGAGGACTTGAGACGACCATATTCCAACTAAGGGAATGGAACTGCATATCTAGAAGAAACCAACAGAAAATCCTGTTTCATAAAAGAGAGCAGTTAAGAATATTATAGGATGCTAATACAGGCCAGACTAATAACCAAATTCATTCTTTACAAAGGGTGATTGATGGCCTTCTAGAGGAAGATGACTTAAAGTGGAAACAACGAGCTAAATAGAAACGGTTGCAAGAGGGAGACAGAAACACCAGCCACTTTCACAGATGTGCCACACAAAGGAAACAAAGGAATGTTATTTCCAAAATAATTACTGAGGAGGGTAACACGGTATCGAAGGCAGAGGATATTGGGGTGCAGTTTCAAGAATTCTTCAGGAACCTTTTCCTGTCATCTAATCCAAGTGGCATAGCAACTCTTCTGGAAGACTTTGAACCATCTGTTACTACTGACATGAATTCTAATTTAACCAAAAGTTACACCTCTGAAGAGATAGAGAGGGTTGTATTTGAAATGAACCCCATTGGATCCCCTGGCCCTGACGGATTCCCTGCACTATTCTATCAAAACCATTGGCCCATTGTGGGAAAGTTGGTCGCAGACAACAGTTACAAAAATGATCAACTCTAAGATAGGATTCCATTCCATAAACAATACCTTCATCACCCTTATTCCCAAGAAAAGAACTTCATCCTCAGTATCTGATTACAGACCCATAAGCCTTTGCAATGTTCTCTACAAAATCATTGCCAAGGTCATTGCCAACAGACTCAAAAAAATACTGCCCCATCTGATTTCTGAGACTCAAAGTGCTTTTGTACAAGGTAGATTGATTACTGATAACACTATTGTGGCCTATGAACTATTACACTCCATGCAAAATAGGATGAGGAGGAACGAGGGATACATGGCACTTAAACTTGACATGAGTAAAGCCTTTGATAGGCTAGAGTGGAATTTTCTGAAAGTTGTGATGCTAAAAATGGGTTTTGACTGTGGTTTGGTTGACCTCATTATGCAGTGTGTTACCTCAGTGTCTTACTCTATCGTCATAAATGGATCACCTCAAAACAAATTCAATCCTTCAGGAGGGATCAGGCAGGGAGACCCCTTTTCTCCTTACCTCTTCATCCTTTGTTCTGAATTACTAAGCTTTACCTTGAAGTAAGCTGAGCTAAGAGGTATCATCTCTGGATTTCCTCTAGCTAGAGGCTCTCTTTCTATTACTCACCTCTTTTTTGCAGATGATAGCCTTGTTTTTTGTAAGGCTCAGTCCAATGAATGGGAAAGGCTACATGGCATTTTAAGCTCTTATGAACAAGCTTCTGGCCAAAGACTCAACCTAGAAAAAACCTCAATATTCTTCAGCAAAAATACCAGTCTATCTACTCAGCAAACCATAGTGTCAATGGCAGGCATTCAAGCTTCGGACCCCTTTGACAAGTACTTAGGTCTGCCCTCTTACATTGGCAAACAAAAATTCAAAGCCTTCCATCCAATAATTGACAAGATCCAATCCAAGATAGGAAGCTGGAAGACAAACCTGCTATCACCAGCAGGCAAGGAGATTCTCATGAAGTCTGTTATCCAGTCCATTCCAACCTACTCAATGGGCATATTCAAGCTACCTAAATGCATATTAAGGAATCTCAATAAACTCATGCAATCCTTCTGGTGAGGGCAAAAAGAGTAGAAATCAAAGGTACATTGGCTCAGCTGGAAGAAAATAGGCGTTTCCAAGCAAGATGGGGTCTCAGATTTAGGGACTTTGAAAACTTTAATCTAGCTATACTGGCCAAACAAGGATGGAGATTACTCACCCATCCCTCCTCACTAGCTGCTCGAGTCCTTCAAGCTAAATACTTTCCCCATACTGATTTCCATAATGCAAAAGTCAAGCCTTATGACTCTTTTGTTTGGAAAAGCATAACTGTAGCTCGACCTCTCCTCCTTGAAGGCCTAATCTGGAGAATTGGCAATGGAAGATCAGTCAAAATTTGGTCTGACAGATGGATCCCCACCCCTTCCTCATTCAAGATCCAATCTCCTCCCAAAATCCTTGATCCCGAGGCAACAGTTTTTAATCTCATTGACCATAACACTCTCCAATGGAACACTCCTTTCCTACATCTCATTTTCAATGAAGAGGAGGCCTCTTCCATCTCAAAACTTCCCATTAGCCCCTGTAATAGCCCTGATAAGTTAGCTTGGAGATGCACCACCAATAGTAAGTTCTCTGTAAAATCAGCATACCACCTCCAAGTTTCTATCTCCTCAGGCAGTCTTGGTCAATCATCCACCCCTCCAAACTCTGTTGGTTTATGGAACCTCATCTGGCACTTAGATGTTCCCAATTCTACTAAGATGTTCCTATGGAGGTCTGCCAAAGACATTCTTCCCACAAAGTTTAACCTGTTCAAGAGAAAGGTGGTTGACACACCCCTTTGCCCAATCTGCCTCCTTCAACCTGAGACAGCCTCCCATGTTTTATGGTCGTGCAAAGTTGCCCAGGATGTCTGGAGCTGCAGCTCTAGAAGAATTAAAAAATGCAGCATCAGCGAGGCTCCATTCAGCTTGATATTGGACAATCTCCTTTCTTCACTTCCTGTGGAAGACCAATCTGTTTTGGCACACACCACCAAACTGCTCTGGCATAGAAGATGCAAATGGGTGTTTGAATCCCAATTTCTCTCTCCTCAACAAGTGACTATCCAAGTTACCTCTACTATCTCAGAATATAACCTGTCAAAGAGAGTCCCAGTGATTAGGACCCTCCTGCTCCCCCCCCCCCCCCTCTCTACTCAGTGGTGCAAACCCCCTTTCAACCAATTCAAAATCAATTGGGATGCCGCCATTGATAAGATCAACTGCAGAGTAGGTATAGGAGTGATTATTAGGGATTGGAATGGATGTGTCATGGCCACCTTAAGATCCTCATGAGCCTCATTCCCTGATCCTTTGCTGGGAGAAGCTATTGCAGCACTACGAGCACTCAAATTCTGCTAAGAACTAGGCCTCAGCTCCATCATCCTCTAAGGAGACTCTTTGAATGTGGTTAATGCCATAAATGATCACGAGATCAGCTGGAGTTCTGTTGGCATGCTCATAGTTGATATCAAGAAGTTGCTTCTACTGGTAGGAGCTAGGAAAGTCGTGTATGTTCCACGCCAGTTAAATACAGTGGCCCATTGTTTGGCCAAAAGTTCACTAGATCTCCCTTTGGAGTCTATCCATGTAGAGGATTATCCTCATTGTATCCACAACCTCCTTGGTTGATTTATCAATACAAGTGCACCTTTTTCTCAAAAAAAAAAAAATAGTGGATTCCATAAATAATTGGTTTGAAAAAGTAGTGGATTCCACAAATCTCGTTTTGTTTTGGGTGAAAGTATTTTCTTCTTTTGTTTAATAGTGGACAGATTTTTGTAACGCATTATATGTGGAAGCAAAGTGGTACACCACGGGCTACACTCCATCCCTACAGGAATATCTAAGCAACGCATGGATTTCATCATCCGGCTCTGTGCTGTTTGCCCATGTGTTTTTCTGTCTAGAGCATAAAGTCATGAAAGCCGAGGAATACGATAATTTCATGAAGAAAAGCAAAGATCTATTGTATAATGTATCTGTCATAGTTCGACTTTGCAATGATCTGGGAACTTCATCGGTAACTACTCATATGTCCATTAAATCTAGAAACAAAAAAAATGAAAACCATTAAACATGATTGAATATTGGTTTGTTGTCCATGTGAGATCACAAATTTTTCCAAAAACTTAAGCTGATGGGAACTAGAAGTGGTAGTTTTAATTATTTTTATTATATTAATTCTTAACTCTCGCTCACGTGTGGGCCACTCTTCCTCAATGAGTGGGTTTAATATGTGAAATATTTAATTAAATGAGATATAGTGTAGAATCAAGATTCGAACTCATGACTTGATCATTTGCTTTATAATACCTTATGAAATTATCATTTATCCTAAAATATTAAGCTGATGGGAGCTAAAAATGTTAGATTTGATTAATTATTTGTATTATATTCTTAACATGAGTCTGATACTCATTGTAAATTAATTGAACTTTAGCTAAGTGCAATATATAACTTTAAAACAGGCTGAAGTTGAAAGAGGAGATGCTCCATCATCAATCGTATGTTATATGAGCAAGAAGAATGTTTCAGAGGAAATGGCTCGGAAGCATATCAAATGCATGATAGACGAAAGCTGGAAGAAACTAAACGGGGAATGCTTAACGCAGATGCCCATGCAGCTCATGCAAACATTTGTGAATATTGCATAGGGCTGGTCTCCGACTCCGACGGAGTCGGAGTGCTCGTTTCCGACCTCCGACTCCGACAAGAGTCGGAGCCAAATTGGAGCTCTGACTTCGACTCCGAATTGGAGTCTGAGTCCGACTCCGATCGGAGGTTGGGACTCCGATCGGAGGTCGGAGCTCTGACATCCTATCGGAGCTCCGACCTCCTATAGGAGCTCCGACAT
The DNA here is from genome assembly GCF_004785595.1 of Juglans microcarpa x Juglans regia. Classification (NCBI taxonomy): domain Eukaryota; kingdom Viridiplantae; phylum Streptophyta; class Magnoliopsida; order Fagales; family Juglandaceae; genus Juglans; species Juglans microcarpa x Juglans regia. The sequence continues at coordinate 6,430,479 of NC_054603.1, read as the reverse complement.
AAGATCGGAGCTCGACATGCGCTCGACGTGGCGCTCGAGTGGAACTCTTTCAGAGAGGTTCGCTCGACTTCCGCTCGACATGTCGCTCGAGCGAACCTCTCTGGAAGAGGTTTGCTCGACGTCCGCTCGACATGTCTCTCTTGCAGAACTCTTCCAGAGAGGTTCGCTCGACTTCCGCTCGACATGTCGCTCGAGCCAATGTTCAATACAATGTGTGCTTGACTTGCGCTCGACACCTCGCTCGAGCGCAAGTGTACAGTAAAAAAAATTTCGGAGTCGGAATCGGAGCTTCTTGGAGCTCCGACTCCGACTCTGATTCCGAATACATATTCGGAGCTACTCCGAATTCTGATGACTCCGACGAAGTTGGAGTCGGAGTGAGAGCGGAAGTCGGACGGAGTCGAAATTTTAGGAATTTTGCACACCCCTAATATTGCACGTGTGGTGGAGGGCCTTTATCACCAAGGAGACTGGTTTGGTGTTCAAGATGGAGACAAGCGGAACAAAATCAAGTCCTTGCTACTTGAGCCTCTCTCATGCTCGATCTAGTACTTGAATTGAAATCTCATGCATGTTATATATAGAGCAAACATCCTGGCTTTAACGCTTTGGATTAATCATGAAGTAGTCGTCTTAGAATCTAAATAAAGATGGTTTTGTGCGTGCCCTTGTCTCTGTGATTTAAATAAAGATAATTAGGGTCATTTTAGTTTGTGATCTTTGATAGAAGTACTGGAAACTCTTCTTGAGTTTGCTTTTTTATTTCTTGCTTTTTACAAGCTGATTATATAAAATTGCTCTTTATCCTTCCGAAAAAGTTTAAATTAATGAAAAATATAAATTTTCTCATTTATTTTATATGGTGTTAACACTGATCTCCATTACGTGTGAGTGAGACCTCTCTCTTAATAAGTCCAACACAAAGAATATTTAACTAAACATAATAAATTAGTGTAAAGTAAGAATTCGAATTGATCAAGGATTCAAGCCCGCCGCCGCCGCGTCTGCGTTGCCTTCTCCCAGCCCGCCGCCGCCGCGCCGCCTGGCCGGCACTGCCCAGCCCTTCAGCTCCCCCTCCCTACGGTGACCACCCCCCACCATTTTTAGCCTCCCTCGCGCCGCCGTTAGCCTTCACGAGCTCCTCAAAGCCGCGGCACCCTTTGAGTTCCAGCGCCGCCGTCGCGCCACCTCTACCACAATTTCTTCACCACTTCATCCTCGACTTCCTAGCAATCCAATGCACCCATCCTTAGCCCCGATCCGTCAACGGTGAAGCACATCCATCAACATTTTCATTTTGAGCATTTTTTGCCTTAAACCGCCTCCTCACCACCACCCCACGGAAAACCACCACCACCACTAACTTCACCGACATCTCTAAGCCCTATCCTATCAATTTCGGGTCTTAGTTTGTCCACGTTCAAAAGTGGATTTTTGAGACCCACGGCCACAGTACATTTTGCACTGTTCTGTAGCTGTGTTGCCACTTCTTGCAGCTCTGTGATCCTTCGAAAATTATAATATAGAACTATAAGTATTTTCCCAAAGAGCTTTCGTGATTTAAATGTATTTTTGCAGTAACTCATTTTATCTGTGAACTGGTTGATTATGCCAGACTGAGTCCGAGGAGTTCGGGGGTCGGATGAATTGTGGACGGAGTGATTGTGTGTTTGGTTTGCATTGTTGGTTGTTGTTATGGCGTTGTTCATGTACATGACATATTGCACGCATGATCATGTTTGTAAATGAAACTGGGTTTTCGTGTACATACATTTATGTTCATGTGTTTATTGAAAACTGGTTTTCATGTGTTTATTTGAAAATTTGATTTTCATGTAAAATGATTTGAGTATGTTTAAAATGATTGGATTGACTGGTTTGAGAAAAAGGAAAAGAGACTGTGGGGATGGTGGTAAGCAGGGATGGTGGTAGAGTCCTGCCTGCGAATCCCGTCTACGGTGCATGCGGTAGGGATGGTGGTTGTGTCCTGCTTGTGATTCCCGCCTACGGTACACGTGATAGGGATGGTGGTAAGCAAGGATAGTGGTATAGTCCCACCTGTGATTCCCGTCTACAGTGCTCTGATATGTATTTATTGTGTGGAAATGAACTGTATGGATGGTGGTGAGCAGGGTTGGTGGTAGAGTCCCGCATGTGATTCCCGCCTACGGTGCACGCGGTAGGGATGGTGGTAAGCAGGGATGGTGGTTGTGTCCCGCCTGTGATTCCCACCTACGGTGCACGCGGTAGAGATGGTGGTAAACAGGGATGGTGGTATAGTCTCGCCTGCGATTCCCGCCTACAGTGTCCGATAAATGGTTGATTTTTGTTTGAATCATTTTCTGGAAAAATGACGGATGATATTTTTGGATCTAACGTATATTTCATCATATGCATGCATGTTAGTTGCACTAATATGCTTTTATCCCGAGAGTTATTTAGATTATTACTTACCTGTAGTACCATTTTATGGTATCGCAAAATTTGTTGCAGATGTGGATGACGAGCCTTATGCTTGACTCCGTTGGAGGAGTGATCTGGGATTGCTCCCGTATATCGAGATTTGTTTTATCAATTATTATGTATTTGCCTTTGTAATATATTTTGGGATGACTGTATAACTTTTTAACAGCTATTATTTTAAATATTTGTATTTAAACTTGTAGTACTTAGATGACTTATTTATATTATCCGTTACAATTTTTATTGTGCACTTTTGCATATTGCACACACTTGAACACATTTCGTTGAAATGCGTGACCCGTATTGTCATTATTCTGACGTCATGATTCTCGTATTTTTGTACGTGAGAGTCGGGGCATCACATGCAAGCTATGAATTTCTCATAGAAGTTCAAGTCACATATGTCGCATTTAATTTCTAATAAAAAATAAACAATATATAGTGAGATATTTGAGGCTTATGCATGCATAAGATCTTTTATATATAATTATATATATATATATATATATATATATATATATATTAAAGAGTCGAGATCACATGTCGAGTGACCTCTACCTAGTTTTATTAAGAAAACCCTCACTTATGAAAGAGTAATACCGTGCAATTCCAAAAACAAAAAATACTTACAAAACAATCCTTCCCAAATAACAAACCAGAAAACCCACCAAAACCATGGCACTATTAACATCCCATCTAAAAAAATTAACGCCTAACATACGGAAGCCCAACCTTATCCAAGCGAATCACTCCTTCAGCTTGCAAGGAAGAGAAGAAATTCCTAAGTATCTGATATTAATGCCACTTTCCCCTTGTCTTGCTAAAAAATCCGCTGCCTGATTTATCTCCCTACATTAATGCAAAACTTTAAAATTTATACCCATGAGCAACTCATGTAAAGCCTCCCAAAAGTCCCACAAATACCATACCGTGCAACTCCTCATCACCCAATTTACCACCACTGCAGAATCACTTTCTATCTCATCATTACGGAAACCCAATTCTGTACATAGTCCCACACCTGTAGACAATGCTCTTAACTCCGATTCATTATTAGTTCCAAAACCGTAGGATTCTGAGAAAGCGGCTATCAGACTACCAGTAGAATCACGTATAACCCCTCCCCCACCACAATTTCCCGGATTCCCTCGACAACTCCCATCAATATTCAATTTAACCCAACCTGCAGATGGCCTCCACCACTTAATACACCACGGAACTCTCTTCTTTACAGGAACTATGGACACCTCCAAATCATTAAGCAGTCTTCGGTTCGTTGAAGACAAACTTGTTACCTTTAAAAGATTTTCCGATACATGATGTATCCAGAACTTAATCTCCATCCATACCGAGTCAATCGAAAGTTGAACCCCCTCCATACGAGCTTTACACCGCCGTGCCCATAACCTCCACGTAATAATACTCGGAATTATCCCAATTAAAATTCCCCTCTGTGATGATCGGTTTGCACAGTTAAACCACATTGTTACCGGAGCCCACCATGAGTTACATTCCATGCACCGAACCCCCAATGCCACAGCAGCTCTCTTCCAGATCGCCTGCGCAAACTCGCCAGTGCAGAAAATATGGTCTAACGTTTCTCTGTTTCTAACCTCACAGCAATCACACCGAGACACTAGAGGAATGCCAATTGAACAAATCCGACTATCTACAGCCAAACAATTAAACCTGGCTTTCCCCATACAAATAGCTGCTTTACTAGGTAAATGTTTCTGCCAAATCCAGTCTAACCAAGGAAGTTTTTCCCTTCTCACTCTAATTACGTCCCAAGCACTAGTCGACGAAAATAAACCATTAACATTCGGCTTCCATATAATCACATCTGCACCTTCACGCCTCCCATCCACCTCATGAATAATCTCCCGAGCTTTAACGCTTCCTACCAAATCTTCAAGCAAATCTTCATCCCATTTACCGTTCACCCAGCAGTCTTTTATTTGGAGATTAGGATTCTCAATATTAACCATAGTGGAGCTCAGTGGACCACTCCTCATCCACTTATCAAACCAAAACGAGCCTTTCCTTCACGAACCCGCACCTGCAAGTTTTCCATCACATCTGGTAGTACATCCGCCACCGATTTCCAGAATCTAGACTCCGTACTTTTCCTTTCACTCAGCACCATGTGACCGTTCATGCCATATTTAGCTTTGAAAAATTGTGTCCATAAATTATCAGTAGTAAGAAAAAGCCAAGCAAACTTCATGTGCAAGCTCGCTGAACCTCAGCAAAATTTCTCAGTCCTATCCCACCCTCCGAGACAGGAGCGCACATTTTGGACCACGCAAGCCACTTTCTTCTCAATTTTCCATCAGATTCGCCCCAGAAAAACGAAGAGAGAATGGAATTGATTTTAGAGAAAATCACACCAGGCACCTTCAAAACAGCAAGTTGATGAATCACCATACTTGACAGCACATGACGAAGGAGAATCAGTCGCCCTCCTTGAGATAACAACTTTAAACGCCAACTCGCCACCTTCTTTCTAACTTTGGACACCAAAGGCTCAAGAATTCGAGCCGTAAGTTTCCCAGATACAAGTGGCACCCCAAGTACATTGATGGAAACGAGCCTTCTCTATAACCAGACAATTGGAGCAATCCCAACCGTCTATTAGAAGATATTTTCTTGGACAAAAAAAGTGCAGACTTATCCTTATTCACCACCTGTCCTGACCACTGCTCATAAAGTGACAACGTCTTCAATTGTTCTCTCATAGATCTTTTAGTCCCATTACAGAAAATGAGAAGATCATCCGCATACAGCAGATGCGAAACAAGTGGCGCCCCCCGCGGATGGTTGAAAGTTCCATGGACCATGGAGATATCAAGTGTGTGAGTAGAAATAAATATATTATAAGCAATATTAGATATAGTCGTAAATTATGTAACTATCGAATATTTTTTTTAAAAAAGAATAAAGTCTATAATTAAAAAATTAAATTTTTTATATAAATTTTATATTTACTTAATTTTTTTAAAAAGAATATACGATATTTACACACTCTATAATTAGAAATATAATTTCTCTTTATTTTATTATTTCGTTGCTTTCGGCTAATATTTTTCAAGCTGATCGAGCAGCTTATATATAACTTATCTCGATCATGAATTTTAAATATTTTTCTTTTGGATTTCAAATAATGAACCCAACAACCCAATTAATACTAGATTATGTTTGGATAATTAGATGAGATGTAATGATCTAATTTCAAAACTTTTTATAATTTCTTTTCTAAACATTATTTAAATTCAAAACAATCTTAGAATGTTTAAACATCATGCAATTTTTTTGAAAAAGAACAGGGTCTACTATTAAAAATTAGTTTTTGAGTAATACTAGATACAATCGTAGGTTGTGCAAGCATTACACCCTGCTTTTGAAAATGAGTGGAGTGCATTATTAAAAAAATAATTTTTTATGTGGATCTCATATTGATTTACTATTTTTAAAAGGAGTGGACGGCATTGCGCACTCTATATCTGTAAATATCATTTCTCTTAATTCTTTATGTCAATCTCATGTTTACTCATTATATTTCAAAAAGATTACACAGTGCTTACACATTTTATAATTAACATATACTAATTAGCATATACTAATATATATAGTCCTATATACTAATATACTATACTATATATATGATAATATACTATATATATATTTTAATTAGCGTATACTAATTATATATACTAATATAGATTTTTACTATATTATACTATAATATATTTTAAATAACATATACTAATTATAAGATACTATAAGATATTAAATAATATAGATATTTACTAAATTTGAAACAAATACAGTTCGAGTGGTAAGTCAAAACCGTTCAAACATATAATCTAACGTTCAAACGGTTTTGTACATATAAGTTATTGGGGGACAGAGGCTTTTAAATGTCGATATCCCCTTTCGTAAAAATACAGTTCTCGAATGTTTGAACGCCCTTTGTGCATCGATGTCGTTGCCATAATCACCACCCCCGTCGAAGCCTCTTCCTCTCAAGTATCGATACGCTCCTCAAGAGTTATTTTACTATTTATTTTTATCGTTTTGTTGTATTATTTGTTTGAATTAGGAAAGTTGTATTTTTCCATCAATATTTAGAAATGAAGTATAGAATGTGATTTGTTGAAGAACTCAAGGAATTGATTGATTCCATGGGTTTTTATGGCCGCTGAGTTGACTCAGCCATGACTGAGTACGATTCAGTTATCGTTTGAACGCAAACTTTCGAACGATATGAACCAAACACGAGGGTTACCGTTCGGACACTATTGTATCCGTTAGAACAGTATGTACTTGATAAATGTTAATGCACATTATGTTATAATTAAATTAATATTAATATTTATAACATTTATTAAATATTAAATTAGAATAATAATTATATTCTAATTAATATTAACTTATTAATTTATTTTTATCACATTTTATAGTTCTATCAATTAAATGTTAATGCACATTATATTATCATTAAATTAATATAAATATTTATCACATTTTTAAATATTAAATTACATATTATTAATTTATAATTAATATTAACTAATTAATTTGTTTTTATCACATTTTGTTGTTCAATCAATTAATTTATTAAATTGCTATTAGTATATAATTTTGTGAATACTTATTTATTACATTTTATCACTAATGTTGCATATATATTTTAATGTTTTAAATTTTAGGTTGATAATGTCTTATAGGGGACATAAGTGTGGCAGACTAGATGAACCTTCCATCCAAACAGTATGAGAGATGATTGTTTTACTAGAGCAGCATGTGAACATTTCTGACTTTGTAACTCTTATATAGGAGGGTCATTCCCTGTAATCAGTCTTCAACGATCGTAGTTGGGCACCAATACTAGATCGGAGGAAAGAAACATGGGAGCTTGTATCTTATATTGACACCGTTGCTAGGTTCTATAAATAGCTCGGTGGTGCCAGCCCACAATCTTTGTCAGAGTAGCTCCAATTATATTTTCAGCAAAAAGACTCGCTGAATTTCTCTGTATTCCTAGACTGAGCGACGCATATCCGAACGTGATGCCTAAAAAGTCTGATCCTTCGGGTGATGCGGAGATGACTCAGGATGAGGGAACAATTTATGTAGATGAGCTCAATACCCTCGCTGATCATGAGGTGAGGGACTTGGTTGTTGGTCCATATGCTCCTCTGTATGATGGGACGAAGAGTATAAAGCAGGAAGATATATATTCTTTCTTCCAGATCATGAATTTGATAATCACCAATAATATTGATCATCGGTAGCACAAAACAGATGTTGGCATGGATCGAGCAAAATTTATGATACGCGTTGCTTGTGGCGTTCCTATCAACCTAGTGGAGTATATATTTGATAGGATTCGATCAGAGACTCTGTACATTACGACAGATAAACTATCATTCGGGATCATGATCAACCGATTTCTTCTATATGTCGGGGTCGTGCCAGATGTCGCCGAATGTAAATGGGAGCATTTTGTAAATTTGATTTAATTATGAATTTTTTTTTTGTGTTTTCTGAATTAATTATTAATTTATATTATTCCTATTATTTAATTGATGAATTTTATATAAATTATTAGTTAATATAAGAATAATTCTACTTATCATTCCCAGTATACACCACACACTTCATCTATTTTATTTTTTTATTTTTCCTATAACAAGTATGTGATGTATGTATGATAAGTAGATCAATTCAATAAGTTTAACAAGAATAAAATTAAATTAAAATTAAAAAAATAAAAATAAAAAATAATTTTAAAATATGTAAAGTAGCATTCCTCTAATCACCGTTCAAACATTTAATTTTACATTCGAACATTAATTAACTTACTATTCAAACGGTAAGTCAATGTACCGCCAAAATTTATTGACTTAACCTGCCAATTTACAGTGCAATCATAAATAATATATGTTCGAACATTGTTTGACCTTAGAGTTCGAACATTTTTGTATGTTGTTCGAATGTTAAGTCAATGTCCCACTACATTGTTTCACTTAACATACCATATTAGGGAAAAATATTTTCATCCCAAAATATACCGTTCGAACGGTAAACACCTTCCGTCATTTTTTAGAAATGAAATTTGAAATTCTTCCCTACATCTCTTTTTTGGAACGATTTTTCATTTGGTTCCAAACAAAAATCGTTCTAATAGTTTTTTTTTGTTATTGTGTGTAGAATCAAGGTTCAAACTCATGACCTGATCTGCTTTGATACCTTGTGAAATCATCAATATTTATCCTAAAAGCTTACGGAAACTGAGAATAGTAGATTTAGTTAATTATTTGTATTATATTCTTAACATGAGTCTGATGCTCATTGTAAATTAATTGAAGTACTTTTGCTACGTGCAATATATAAGTAATTTAAAATAGGCCGAAGTTGAAAGAGGAGATGCTCCATCATCAATCGTATACTATATGAGAGAGAAGAATGTTTCAGAGGAAATGGCTCGGAAGCATATCAAAGGCATGATAGACGAAAGCTAGAAGAAACTAAATGAGGAATGCTTAACGTAGATGCCCATGCAGCTCATGCAAACATTTGTAAATATTGCATGTGTGGTAGAAGACCTTTATCACCAAGGAGATGGGTTTGGTGATCAAGATGGAGACAAACAGAACAAAATTAATCAAGTCCTTCCTACTTGAGCCTCTCCCATGCTCGATCTATTACTTGAATTGAATTCTATATGTGAGTGGAGAAGCCCCTAGGGGCTGAGCTTGGGATTTGGCCAGAACCCAAGCCCACATACAAGACTCGAGATGGGCCAGGACTGCCTTGGTAACCCAGACGGCCCAGGGGGAATGGCCCAAGACAGGAGTTCGAACGAAAGAACCGGAGACTGAGCCACATGGCACCCTTGATAGAGGCGCCCACAACCCTGACAATAGGGAACGACTTGGCACCAAAGCGCAACAACAATCAGAGGTGTCCTCATCTCTGACACAGTTATTAGGATGGCACAGGTGGCCAAGCGAGCCTGCTCGGGCCACGCCGCATTTAATGATGCGGGAACGAGCACGCATGGCAGGGACATGTTGCATTCAGGCATCTGGGGTTAGTACGGAATGGCGCATCCACCTAGGTGTCAACAACAACCTAGGGCGGACCTGACAAGTCTAACCGGATGCAGGAAGTTGATAGAGATGTGCAATCCGATATAGATCTGCACAACCGTCACAACCACTTCGGGACAAACTGATTTCAGGTATAAATACCCATCTTCCTGCCAAGAAGGGGGTTACTCTCTCTCTCATGCTTGAACACTATTGCTATCTCATTTTAGTATCTGTTTTTTTTCCCTTTTCCACAATCTTAAACTAACTTGAGCGTCGGAGGTACCATGGCCCCCGAGCTCCCCCGCTCTCCTCCTTGCAGGAAAGAGCTCGAGCGCTGTCAGTGTGGAGTGGCACAGGCACATGAAACACGACATAAACATTGGCGTCGTCTATGGGATTTCCTCTTGCAAGTAACGTGTCATGCATATGCCGGCCATGACGTACTCTTAAGCCTCGTGGCGGGAAGAAGAGCGACCTGAGGCGATGGAAAGAAGAATCAACGAACAAGCTGCAACAATACAAAGGCTACAGGAAGAAATGGCGGCCCTCTGTCGAGAAAATGCCGCCTTGAAAGGGTCGGACGGAGAACCAGAGAGTGCAACAAAGCCACAACTCCGAGACCCACTGTCCACCCGAGGTGGAGGCAGCAAAAGAAGAGCGATGCAAGGCGGACCTTAGGTTCTAGAAACTAGAAACCAAGTACAACGGGGTGGTCAAACAGGTAGGCCCACCTTCAACGGTAGACCAATTGCTCACTAGAGTCGAGTTGCCGTATAGTGCCGACGTTATGGCGGTCCCTCTACCCCCGAGGTTCAAAGTCCCATTGATAGACGCATACGACTGATTAAAAGATCCCCTGGAACACTTGGAAACCATCAAGGTGAACATGACCCTACACGGGTTCTTGAGAGAGGTTGCGTGCAGGGCATTCCCCTTCACACTGAAAGGGGCGACGAGGGCATGGTTCAGGGCCCTGCTACCTGGGACTGTTACTAGCTTCACTGAGTTGGCATCCCTTTTCTTAACACAGTTCATGGCTAGCTGGAAGAGGAGACTACCTGCTGCCTATCTCCTGACCGTGAAGCAAAGAGATGACAAGAGCCTGAAGTCCTACCTCTCTCGTTTCAATAAGGAACGAATGAAGACAGATAACTAGGACGAGAAAATCACCCTGGTCGCACTACTTGGGGGAATTTGGCCCCGCAAACCCTTCATGGTGGAGATAGCAAGAAAAATCCCAACTTCGCTAAGGGAATTCATGGACCGCGCCGATGGCTTCATTAACGTTGAGGACACGCTCCAGGCTTTGACTGCCTCACGCCGAACTGAGCTGGACATAGCAGACAAGAAAGCAGCTGGCTAGAATGGCGAGGGGAGCCGAGAAGATTAAGAAGATGCAAAGTGCAAAGAAGAATAGCCCACAAGGGGAAAGACTGTACAACACATCCACACCAACTTAGCTGTGGAAACCGAAGGGGACTCGAGCCGGTAAGACGAACAGAGACTGGACTCTAGCCACTCTAAATATTGTACCTATCAAAAAACCAGCAGCCACTGGACGGAGGACTACGTCACGAGGAAGCAGAAGCTAGAAGAGATGGAAGCTCTGATAGACCAACGAGGTGATGAAAGGCGCAGCCCGTGGTACAACAACTGAAGGCGGCCACGAAGAAGCGAACCCCGGACATGAGGTATTCTGACTAGCGTAATAGGACAAGCTCGCGACGAAGGAGCTCAGACATTGAAGAAGGACCGATGGGCGAAATATGTACAATAACAGGAGGATACGCAGGAGGAGGTGTCACCTTGTTGGCAAGAAGGGCCCACACCAGAAGAGCCAGATACAAGGAAGTGTTTGCCACTTACAGGCCAGCCCTGAGCGCGATGAACCATGCGAGGGAACCTGTCATAACTTCCAACGAAAAAGACGAAGAAGGAGTTTTGCATCGTGACCATACAGATCGCCAACTACTTAACCATGAGGGTCCTAATAGACAACAGCAGCTCGACAGACATTTTGTACTGGGAAGCATTTGTCCGAATGGTGATCACACCCGGTCAGTTGCGTCCAGCTCCATTTTCGCCCATGGGTTTTACCAGAGATACGATCCAACCAATCGGATCCATCACCTTATCCATTCTGGTAGGAGCAACCCTGAGAACAATAGAAGCTATTGTGGACTTCCTTGTGGTAAAAGCCCCATCCGCCTACAATGCAATCTTTGGGCAGCCAACTTTGAACCGCCTCAGAGTGGTGACGTCCACATATCACCTCAAGATAAAATTCCCAACCCCCATGGGAGTGGGGGAGATACGCGGCGAACAGAAGCTGGTAAGGAATTGTTACGCTCAGGAGCTGAAGCTGACCCTGCTGAGGTCCGAACCCTAGTGAAAGTACACAATTCCGCAGCTCTACCCCAAAGATAGGTAGAATGAAGGACCATGAGGGCCACGAGCCACCCCAATTTAAGAGGGAACATTTTGTGTAAGAAAACATGAGTCCACCCAACCATGTAACCTGTGATTATTTAAATGAATGTATGATTTTGCCCCTATTCGCTCTTGTTGTTAGAATATCGAATGCCACAAGCCCAGTCCCTTGGCTAGCCCCAATGCATTGGCTAAGCACCAGAGCCTCCTGAGCTCCCCCCTAGTCACCTAACTCACCAACCTTCTCGCAATGCATGGTCGAAGCATTGCCTAAGGGGCAACTCCTCCCGAGTTTACCCTTCATAGCCTGTCAGGAACAAGTTCGTGGACTTGCCAACCTTCGCGCACCACAAGCCCAGTCTCATGGCTGGCCACGATGCATTGGCTAAGGGTCAGGGCCTCCCTTTCATAGCCAATCGAACACGAGTCACTTAACTCGCTGACCTTCGTGCAATGCATGGTCGCGATGCATTGGTTAAGGGCTGAAGCCTCTTAAGCTTTCCCTTTCACAGTTAGTCGGACACAAGTCCCTTGACTTGCTGACGTTCATGCACCACAAACCCAGTCCCTTGGATGGCCGTGATGCATCGGCTAAGAGCCAGAGCACCTCGAGCTCCCCCCTTTACAGCCACTCGGGCATGAGTCACCTAACTCACCGACCTTCGCGCAATGCATGGTCGCGATGCATTGGTTAAGGGGAATTTTTTTTTCAATGTGAATTGTTGTTAACATTTCCATTTTGCTATTAATGTTGGAGTTCGTTTGTAGTGACCCACGCAAAGTGGTCAGGGGAGCCGTCGACCCCTTTGGTCCATCTTAGGTAGTTTCTGAGCTCGTTGACTCATTCTCGAAAGTAATCCGCGCGAGGCAGTTGTGGAGCTTGGAGGCATGTTAACTTCAAAGGCTCATTTTTTAAAGTAACCTGCTGGCATCGTTTATGGCACAAATGCGAACACTCGACATTTTTCTAGTGGAGATGCCATCCAGGGAGTAACGTCAGCCAGTGCGTAAGACTGAACCAACCTTGTTGACATGTCGAAGGTCGAGTAGCTCGTAAGGCTGGACTCGTCTCGTTGACCTTTGTAGAAGTGAGGGAAGGTCGAGTAGTTTGTAAGACTGGAATCGCCTTGTTGGGTCTCGATATATGTTCATAAAACCACTATGATATAGTTTACTATGACTTTGTTAATTGAATAAATATTTAGCCAATAGATTTGTTTTTGTTTTTTTGCAGAAAATACGCAAGAGATTTAAAGTATATTTCAAAGTATAGTACTAAGCATTAAATTATGATTAGCCTATAATATTATGGAGTCTGTTTAATTCCATTGTTTATTTTTTCAGATTTTTGATAAAATTGTTATGTTATACTTTAAATAGAAAATCAATGAATATGTTATGAACTTTAGATTATTTCTATGGTATGATTTTAATTAATTAGAATATCTAGAAGCGCTTTCTTAGAAAGTAACAAACTGTGTTTATTGTTTTGTATAAATTTAAAAACACTTTCATATTTCCATGGTATGAATTTAGTGTTTCATATAAATAACAAAATGTGAAATGAAATTTTAGAAGCAGAGCTACTAGGTAAGTAATTTGCTTATCCACCAAACTTGTATGGACCTGTCACTTCTCTTAATTTTGTATTAGGTTTATTTTAATTTATATAAATCTATGACGTGTTTTAACTTTGTATGGATTTCAATTCTCATTTTATTGTTCATTGTGGAGTGAAAGATAGCCATTTTATTCACTTTGATTAAGGATAACTCAATTCATCTCAAATCAATAATTAATGAAACTTAGGTCTTGTTTGGATAATAAATTGATCTCATTTAATCTTATCTAATCATTATAATATTTCTAAACTTTCAAACAAAATATAATAAAAAATACCTTTTTATTTTTTAACCAGGTGCTAGGTGCAAGGGGCATAAGTGCCTTGCACGTAGCTCCTCACTAGTGTGTGTATATAATTTTAATAGTTATCTTAAGAAACTGTAACACACCGCTCCTCACGGTTAATAATAAAATTATTTTTAAAAATTCACGGAAGATAGAGTGCTACTACTAACCTTGACTTAAATATTTTCTTATACTTGTGCCAGATAAAAATATTATATATAATAAATAAAGTCATTTCGTATTAAAATACTGAAATTATAAATGAGAGTGCGTTGAAATATTTATTAAAATTTCTCAAAGCTTGTATAAAAAAAAATCATAATTTAAAATCGCTATACATGATTTAAGCCACTGTCGCATCTCTCTGAACTAAGTCTCGTCCTGCAGCTCTACTTAAACAGTAAAATTATATGCTAAATTAATCTATTATTATTTATTATGATAATAATTCGCTATTATTATAATTGTTATTTATATTATTTATTATTATATACAAATAATTCATTATTATTTAGTATTATTTCTTATTATTATTTACAAATTTTTTTAGATAATTTCATCATCCAAACATAACTTAATTATATGCTAAATTAATCTCACTCGAACAGTAAAATTGGGTATCCTTTACTCTAGAGCCATAGATATATATCTTCTCTAATTTTTGTATCAAACTTAACCTTACAAATAAAAAAAAAAAAATAAAAAAAAAAAAAAAAAAAAAAAAAAAAGGAGTGGGGGGGCACTAATTAAGTCGGGTTGACAAATAAATCCAAGACATCATAATTTGTCTACTTGATTGCAAAGCATGCACGACATGCATTTAATGCAGCTGATACAAGCCACATGAGTACTCTACAGAACGGTCCGGGTTCAGTAGCCCCGCGGCGCACCTGTTTTTTAGGAAAAATTTCTAATTCATACATTTAATGCAAAGTCATGTTTTATGACTTTGCATAAAACAGGCCCGGTACTCATCAATGAGAGCATCATCATGTATAAAATTTCTAATTCTTTCAATTTTAGAAAAAATTTTAATTATTTAATTTATTTAATTTTTTATTTTTGTATAAAAACCTCTCTTAATCTCATTTCCTGTTTTAGGAAAATATTTTAGAATGTGAACAGTAACTTCTTAAATATGAAGAGCTACTATTCATCTCTAAATAATTTTTTATAAATATTTTATTCTAATAAATAAAATAATTTTTTTCTTCCAATCATCTACACTTTCTGATCTCATGCTCATATTTATTATAGCTATAAGTAATAATTTTGAAAATAATTTAAATAATTACAAAAATATAAAAATAATTTTAAAAATATTATCGTACCAGCTAAAAAAAAGAATATAAATTTTTGTTTAAAATTTTCGCTATATAGAGAGTAATAGTCCAAAATATAAGAAAAAAAATATAAAATAGTAAGTAGTTAAGTTTATAAATTATGGAAGTGTGAGAAAAAAGTAATAAAGAAATAATATAAAAATATTATTTTAATAAAATAAAAAAATAATAGAGAATAAGATGTAGAAAGTTTTTGAAAGAAAAGTAAAATTTAGAGAAAAAATTAAAAATATATATTTTTTAGCTAAATTTTAAAAAACTTTATAAAAAACTCAATGTGAATTATCTAATAGCCCCAATTGCATAAGTTATAAACGCGAATCGCGATAACAAAATCTTATTCATTATCCAAATTCAACATTACCATAAAAAGTAAGAGAATTGTTTCGTTGCACCAAAACAAAATCTTTTGCTATTTCTTCCGAAAAGACCCCTGAGTTGATTTCCTTCTGAAGCGTCAATTCATCTTCCCATTGATCCAGATATCATGAAGTCTGTAGCTTTTAATAAAATGCATCATGAGAGACGGTCTGCCAATTATAAGCCAAATATTTGGAAATACGATTTCCTGGAATCTCTTGATTTATAGCATTTACGACGTGAGCATCATTCCCAGCCATATTTAATTTTATGCTAACAGTTCTTGTTACTATATAGTTTTAATTAACGTGCTTGTATATTATAATCTGCATATATAACGAACATTCATTCCTATAATTTCATGCATCTTCATAATTATTTGATGGTAGTTTCAGCAATTTCCATATTTTCTCGCAGCTGCAATATAATTATATTTGATTTGCATGTTTGTTCAAATTTGTCAGCGATTAATATTAATATAAAACGATCGAGGCGATCGATCTACTGATCTACTTTCCATTGAGATTTGAAACGATGATGTTTTTGCAGGGACCAGAATATAAAAGACGCGTAACGCATTGTCCCGAGGGTCTGAAGAGTTAATTCATATCACTTAAAAATTATTTTTCATCCATATAGTACATACTCTAATTTTTCTCTATCATATGTAATACTCATTAATTTACATCAAATTCTCCAGTATAATTATTTTAAGACAATACAAAGTCTCAATATAAACATCAACCTCCCAACAAATCATATCATCAGAGCACAACTAGCTTATTGAATAAAAATCCTCAATACTCATATAAATCTTCTATGCTTAAATCATCATTCTTAATTCCTCTCACCCATGCTCCATATTTTTTATCCTCAACTAGAACATTCAAATTATCTGAAAAATATTGTAGAGATAAGGGGTGAGTTATCAATAACTCAGTAAGCAGAAAACATATACTAGTATGTAAACATGAGCCTTTTTCAGAAAATTCAGTATGCAGAAACAAAACATTTCATTTTTATATGCATATCTCATAAACGTGTTATCAGAAAAATCAGAGTGACTTTTCAGACGTTTCATCTCAAAAATTAATTGTTCATATTTAAAGACACTTTTCGTATTCAAAGACCATTTTCATATTCAAAAACCAACTGTTCATATTTAAATATTCGTTTCATATTAAAAAACGCTTTGGCATAACATAACTGAACATCTTCATCATATCATATCATGTCATATCGTATCATATCATATACCATGTTTAACCCCCGTAGTAGGGTTGTGCTATTCCCGGTGGTCAAACCAGACAGTATCATGTTGTGAAACTTTCCATTTTTCAATCTCGGAGCCCCGAGTGTGCACACAAGAAAGAACACGTAAAAGACCACTTTGTTTCCAAAGTAGGTGCACTCATATCATATCATATCATGTTGGTACCAACCATATCACGTGAACTAGTATCATCATATCAGAACCATATTCAAAATCAGATTCAGAACAGATAAGTATGCCAAAGTTTTATCATATCCATATCATATCAAAACACTTGCGAAACATATTCATATAATTTCCATTTGATAAAAAACAGATCCAAATCATTTCATACCACATGCATAAAAATCTCAATTATATCATATTCGCTCTTTTGCTTATTTTAGAAACTTGTCAAATATTACTCATGTCTACACATTTCATGTCAAAAATATTTCTTTTCTTTTTCATACGTATCTCATGAGTGAATGCAAAACATATACTGAGGTTGTTTTTCATTTTTTTTTTAAAAAAAACAACATGCACATTTTTATAAACCAATTTCAGTTCATTTCTTTTTATGCAAATCTAGCAGAGGAACCTCGCTTACCTGGACTTCATAGCCTTTCAAAAATTTCCTCAAAAATGCCGAATAAAAAAATTAATCGTCACCTATAAAATAATCACATAATTTTCGTAAATTTTTAGTCGATCACGTACTTTAATATTTAAGTCTAAAATGCTAGAATAACCTATTTTAATTCCTCAAAAACTTAAATTTCCAATCCCTAAAATATCATCACTTCCCAAATTCTTCAGTATCCAACTTGACATTTGACTAAAATATTAAATTCTAACTTATTTACTACTGAAGAAACAAACTATCAAATTTAATACTAAATAGAATAATTATACCAAAATATTTTAAATTATATAACTACAATTATTTAATACACTAGATCATAATAAAATTACAACATTATCGTTTACTTTTAAAAAAAGCTTTACTAGAAATAAATTTTAACTTATCAAAAATCATTTTTGTAAACATGGAAAACTTAGAGTTTACAAATACATATTAAAGATTTAAAACACAATAATAAAACTTGTAACTCATAGGCAATAATGTAATTTTATTTATTTATTAGACCGACTATGCAATGGCTTTTGAAAATTTTCCATCACTTGAAAATGTGATCAAAGGGCATAACAGTAATAATTTCTATTCTATTAGGTTACAGACTTACCTATAAATATAAACATGTATATATATATATATATATACAACTATTTAAATCAACAACATGAAAAAAAAAATAGAGGAAAGGAGTGCAGCGGCGAGAGCTTACGACCAAACCGAGAGTATGCGTGGAGGGGCAAGGCGCGACGGGCTGGCTGGAGGAGCTACGGTGGCGCAACTGGAGTGCAACGGAGGCATACGACGGCGGGGTTACCTACGCTGGGCGGCGAGAGCGAGAGAGAGACGCACAGTGAGAGAATGAGGGAGAGACCGAGAGGAAACAAAAAACATCTGGAGGTGGCATGAGCTTATCGGGGGACTGAGGCGGCATGCGGCGGACTGGGGTGATGGGAAGTCCTTGTCGGTAGTTTCTGTGGGGGCACAACGCGGTGGAGCTCTCGATGGAGGGTGATTGCAGCGGCTTGGACGCTACTCTGTTTTAGACAACTAAAACAAAGTATTTTGAGGCTTGCAACAGAGGCTACAGGCGTTGGGTGGCAGCTCCGCATGGCTGGGCACGGCGGTGAGGTTTGGATTGAGTTTTCACAGTGGAGATTGATGACCGAACGGTTTGGGGTGGCGGTTTACTAGGTACAAACTGAGCCCTTCGGTTTGGTATTTTACGGAGACAAGATGGTTCGTTGCGTGGTGGTGCGGTTCTGGACTAAGGTTCACAGAGGGGAGTGGATGTTCAGAAGCGTTTGGATGGCTGAGGCGTGAATAAGAGGGCAATGGCAAAGAATTTAGGGTTGAGAAAAGCATAATATATATAAGCTATAAATGGAAAACAGATAAAATCTAAAGAGGAGGAATTGAAGGACGTGCATAAAAGAGAAAATATGATGTGAACCCAAGCGACGTGAAATCTAGAAGCGTGTTCCACGGCCTGGCCTGGTAGTGGGTTGGGTCTTACCCGACGGGCAGAGAAGTTGATAGAGGACGTGGTAAGAATTATATTTGGGGAAGCGGTTGACTCAGAGGCAAAGTTGGAGCTGATTGACAGCGTGCAGAAGTTAGGGTTAGCCACCTACTTTGACGAGGAAATCAAGGCGGCGCTAGACACCATAGCAATAGCATCCATCAGCAAGAACAATCAGAGTCCAGGAGAAGAGGCAGGTCCTTTATACGTTACTGCTCTGTGCTTTAAGCATCTCCGGCAGCATGGCTAAGATGTTTCACAATGTAATTATAAATATTTTTTTTTATAGGATTTAAATTTTAGACTATTATATCTAATTCAAATGCAATATTCCCAATTACTGATTATTCATTGAACTCCGATGCATTACGTGGAACCCACATCAGATATGTTTAGCGGCTTCATGGATGAAAAGACGGGAACATTCAGGAAAAGCAAACACGAAGATATCGAAGGAATGCTGGAGCTTTTGGAGGCCTCGCACCTAGCTTTAGAAGGTGAAGACATACTAGATGAGGCTAGAGAATTCTCAACCACAACTCTCGAAGAAACCATTCCCAATTTAGACGATCACCGTGCGAAGCAGGTCGCCCATGCTTTGGAGCTTCCCTCACAAAGGAGGGTGCAGTGGTTTGACGTCAAATGGCACATCAACGTCAAGGAGAAAGACCGGCACACGAACGATATTTTACTTGAACTTGCTAAACTTAATTTCAACGTAATTCAAGCCACACTCCAAAAAGATCTGAAGGAATTGTCTAGGTAATTACAAAAAAATATACTTATATTAATGTACCAATTAAGGATAAGAACTTATTTGTTGGTTTTTTTTTTTTTTTTTTGTCATTTAGGTGGTGGAGGAATCTGGGCCTCAGAGAGAGCTTGAGTTTTGCAAGAGACAGACTGGTCGAAACGTTGATCATCTTCTCAGTGGGGTTTGCTTTTGAGCCTGAGAACAGATGTTTCAGAAAATGGCTTACTAAAGTCCTCATTCTAGTTGCGATAATTGATGATGTTTATGACGTTTATGGCACGTTGGAAGAATTAACACACTTCACCAATGCAGTAACTAGGTTAGTATCAATTAATGCAATCATGCATGCAAGTTGTTCTATAATCATGTAAAGAATTCTAATCTCAACATGTTAAATTCAGGTGGGATGTCAGGGAAACTCAACAGCTTCCAGAGTGCATGAAGACTTGCTTCCTAGCACTCTACAATACAGTCAATGAATTCGTTAATGAAGTTCGAAGAGAGAAGGGTTGGGACCCATTATTACCTCATCTAAAGAAAGTGGTACGTACTCACCTGTTCATTTCCTATACTTTGAACATCTTCCATGGATAATTTATTAAGATCATCGATATTGGAACAAGAATTTAAATCTCTTAATTAATATTCTTGCGTTTAATAGTGGGCAGGTTTTTGTAACGCATTATTTGTGGAAGCAAAGTGGTACAACACGGGCTACACTCCATCTCTAGAGGAATATCTTAGCAACGCATGGATTTCATCATCCGGCTCTGTGCTTTTGGCCCATGCTTTTTTCTGTCTAGAGCACAAGGTAACTGAGGAGTACGAAAACTTTATGGAGAAAAAGAAAGAACTTCTGTATAATTTGTCCATGATAATTCGGCTCTGCAATGATCTTGGAACATCATCGGTACGTAAGATCAACTGTTTGAATCCATTAAATTAAGGTTAAAGAGAAACTTAGAAATATATATGACTCCTTTCCTAATTGTTCATTCATTATTCTTTGGTACAATCTATGACTTTGGGACCAGGCTGAAGTGGAAAGAGGCGATGCTCCTTCATCAATCCTGTGTTGTATGAGAGAAGAGAATGTTTTAGAAGAAATAGCTCGGAAGCATATCGAAGGAATGATAAACAGAACTTGGAAGAGATTAAATGGGCAATGCTTCACCCAATTGCCCACTTTGCAACCATTTATCAATATGGCAACGAATATTGCTCGTGTGGTGCACGGCCTTTATCGCCATGGAGATGGGTTTGGAGTTCAAGATGGAGAGACTCGGAACAACATCCAATCTTTACTTGTTGAGCCTCTACTCATGCTCTATTGAGTTGAGATTGCATTAATTTTGAAAAGAATAATTCTACTTATCATCTTCATACGCCACATGTTACATTTATTTTTATTTTTTTTCATTTTTCTTATAATAAGTATGTTGTGTATAGATCATGATAAGTAGATCAACAACTCAATTAATTTAACAAGAATAAAATAAAATAAAAAATAATTTTAAAATATATAAAATGTGTAGTGTGGGATTATATGTAGCATCCATTTTTTTGAAAAACATTAGTGGATCAAGAAATAGCATTGCCCAAGAAAAATTTACTTATCATTTTTTACACCATACACCAATATGTAATTTGTTATTTTTGTCATTTTATGTAAATACACATATATTGATGTGTAAACATATATATTAATAGAGAAAAGATATTTGCAACCGTGAATTATGCAATCACCGCGTAATCGCTTTGAAAAAAATGAATAAAAAATGAGAACTACATAAAAAAAAAATTTAATAATATTATATCTCATTCTTTTTCAAAACGATTATGCGACGTTTATATACTTTATAATTGTATATAAAATTACTCATATTGATATATAATGTAAAAATGCTAATGAGTAGCATTTCTGCACCCCAAACCTCTAAAATTTCCTGTGAAGTACTCTACAATGTTTATTTAAAGTTTAATTAAGGCTACGGATGACTTTGCATTATCTCCCTACTATTTGAACTGCGATTTATACCGGCGAAGTGTAATGGGTGTGTAGAGAAATTTTGGAACTTTCAGGGCTCGTTTGTCATCTCATCTAATTCTTATAATTTTTTTAAATTTTACATAAAATAAAACATATAGTTTAACTTTTTCAAATTCTAAAACAAAAATAATATTAAAAAAATATATTTTAATAATATTTTATTCAAATTTTAACTTTAATCTCAACTCATCTTATCTCATTTCATTTTAATCGCTAAAACAAACGAGGCCTTAATCGGTATAGATCGATTTTAAAAATTTAATAAACGATAGGAAACGATTCATCATCAAAATTAAAATTTTTAGTTTTTTTAATTTCAGTCCAATCCGATTTGGGTTTTTCGGTTTACACGTACATAAGATTAGTCTTATAATTTTTTCAACACTAAATTTAATTATTAGAATTTAATATTTATTATTAACAATTACTCATTCATAGTATTTAATTATACTAATATATTACAAGTACTACTGTCTAACAATTATAAGAATAATAAGATAAATTTTATGTTATATTAATTAGTAATTAGTATGTAATGTATAATATAATACAATATAAAAACCTATATAAATTTTTTAAAATATAATATAAAAAATTAAAAGAATATATATTGATTCAATTCAAACCGATTTTCAAGATATAAAAAGGGATACCAAACTGATTTAGTACCTATTTTAAACCGGTTGATTCAACCGACTTTTATGATTTTTTTTATGAGTAATGATAGATACAATTGTGGAATGTGTAAACGCTATGCAATCCTTTTGAAAAAGAACATGGTTTACTATAAAAAAAATTAATTTTTGAGTAATGCTTGATATAATTATGAGTTGTGCAAACGCTGCGCACTCTTTTTGAAAATGAGTGGAGTGTACTATTAAAAATTATTTTTTCATGTAGATCTTATATTTATTCATGTACATTTTGCATGTTCCACTTAGATCTAAGTAGTTGACAAACCTCAACCAAGTTTTTACCTGGACTTCCCATAAATTACTAGTGGGTTTGGATTTCCAAGCAGGATTTTAATCACTCAAAATCTTGGATTTCAAATTCTATTTATTGAAAAGGAATTTCAAATCATTCTAAGACATAAGTTACATTGAATTTCAAATCCAGTCATTTCTAAAATCCATCCAAACAAACAATTTTAAAATCAAATACATTTGGATATACAATTATTTGCCTTGTAGTTTGGTGTGTCTGTTCTTGTATTTGGTTTTTGGGTGGTGAGGAACAAGATGCTAGAGAGAATTATGGTTATAAAATTATATGTGCCTTTGCAATTGGTTTACCTTGTGTTTTGTTATATGGATGCAGGCTGAAATTGTTTTGACCAAATTTTGTGTGCCTTTGCAATCGGTCCAGCTGATGATGCTCACCACTACAAGTTCAAGACATGTGGAAGAAATTAAGGAGGTCACACCAGATTTGAGAGAAGTTGAGTTGATGTCTATTTGTGCACTTTGAGTGTCATTCTTGAATAGGTACTGGTCCTTGTGTTAATTTAGGATATTGTTACTTTCATGTATTTTTGTACTTTGGGTGTCATTCTTGATGCTATGTACAAGGAACTTATGTTAATTTGGGATACTGTTACTTTGATGTATTTGTACACTTTGGGTGTCATTGTTGATGCTATGTACAAGGAACAATGTGTGGATTGTTGTGTAATCAGAGTTAGATATAATTTGAATGCCCCTGATTTATTTCTACGTCTTGTATTTCTGCCTCTTTATTGAGAAATAAAAGAGCAGGTTGGTGGATGGTGAGACACATAAATGTTCTTTTCTTGAAGTCATAGGTGCAAGTGTTCGTCAGTGGGAGTCTGGGACAAGTGGATCCAGATATGGTGGAACTTGTCAAAACTGGTAGTCAAAAATGAGGATCCATATTTATAAATACATAATACTTTTTTAATTCTCTTATTGTACTCTTACAAGCATCACCTCAATTGGAGATCTCAGCTTACAGGAGTTTTTTCTTTTTTGGGTGGCTTGGCAATCTGAAGTTTATTCTCTTTGGGAAATGGTTCTACAGTAGTAACAAATAAAAAAAATCATAAAATAAAGTCTGCATTAGAAACTCAAGAATCCCTGCCATACATTCGACATTCCAAATTTAACACCTAGTCTATATCAATATACATAAAGGCCCTATCAACAAAGTCTCTAATAATTGGCCCCCATTACAAAAACTAGGTCCCTAACAACAAAGTGAGCGACTGTTGGTCGAGATTATATGCAACAAAGTTCCCATTAATTGGGGCTTCACTTTGATCATATTAAGTACAATGATTGACAAATATGCAATGATCCTAATACACACGATGTAGTGTGCGTGAACACCGCATGTCTACTTCTTGCCTTCACAGCTTGACTTAATCGTTGTGGAGTCCCAACTCCCTTTTCCCAATTCCTTCCTCTCGTTTGAAGCTTTTCTTCATTCTTTAACAATTCAATTTATCTTTGTCTTCGTTAATATCCGTCCATTTGAATTAGTAGCATGACATGCTGCAAAAGCTGGATTAGTATTATCCGACACATTTATAAAACAACAAATACTTTCTTCTCATAGCAATTTAGAAGATATAGTGGAACGCCATTAGTCTAAAATAAGCCATTGTTGTAGGAAAGAAAAACTTTACCAATGATTGGGAATGCATGGTATAGATGTAATAATCACCACATTCCAATAAGTCACAACTACAAGTCCAAGCTAGCCAATGCATTGCGATTATTAATATGCAAAAGTATGCCAGCAATAACAATCAAGGCATGTATATACATCATATTCATGAACAGGGTGTCAACAGGTTACACACAAGCCAAATAACAATTTGCTTCAGTCTAGATCCTATCATTATCTCAAGATCAGATTGTTCATTCGGACCGGATTTTTTTCCGGCCCATAACCGGGTTTCGGCCCGGGACATACCTGGGCTGATACCCATATGATTAAAATCGGTTTCATCTTGCCTGGGTACGAGATTTTAAATCCGAAACCCGAATTTAAACTCGGTACCTGGTTTTTTTTAAAACCTATGTATTAAAATGAATCATCACTCCTTCAGATCTCTCTCTCTCTCTCTCTCTCTCTCTCTCTCTCTCTATTCAACTTGCGCCGATGTCCTCTCTCACCCTCACTCTCACGCCAAAACCCTAGCCTCCTCTACCTTCATCACCTTTGTTGCTTTGTCATCTCCATCTCTCTCCCCCCCCCCCTCTCTCTCTCTCTCTCTAGTCGTCATGGTCCCATTCCGTGACCAGGTGAGGGAAATTTCAGTATTTTCTATTATGGGTTTGAATTTTGGACTGTTAAGTGCAGAAACCCTAGCCTTTTTTTGCCGAGTGCCGAAACTCTAATACTCTTAGATCTACTCTTAGATCTAAGATGTGGCTTTGAGTTGTTTTTGTTTTTTTGTTCTAGATCTACTCCTAGATCTTATCCCATAATTTGCATTATATTTTCTTTTTATATGTAGATCTTAGAATCCTTGATGTGCTCTACTATTTGGTTTTTTTTTTTATTTTTTATTTTTATTTTGGGTTGTTTTTAGGGTTGATAATCCACCAGTGACCATGATCTGTCTTGTTGTCTGTATTTCAACAAAGATTTTCCAGATTTGCAAGGTGCTTTGTCTGGGTTTGCTACATAAAGGGTGGTCTTGTGATTACTCATCCTTTTCTTTTTTCTTTTCTGAGATGCCGAAACCCACTTTCTCTTTCTTGCTCTCACGACGAACCCTAGCCTCCTCTGCCGATCGAAGCGTTGTCTTTATCCTTGGGTATCTTTTATTCTCTTTGTTTTTTTTTTTTTTTTTGGTTCTCTCTTTATTGATTTTGAGTTTCTTTTGATGAGAATGTTTGAATGTTTGAGGAGTATTTTTCTGGGTTAGATCCTCGTGACGTCATCTTCATCCGTGGGTATGTTTTCTTCTCTCTATATGTTTTGTTCTCTGTTTGTTGATTTTGAGTTTGTTTTGTTGATTTCGACGAAGGTCTTGTGAGATTCAATGCTTTCTCTTTTGTTTCTAGAAGATTTGTTGTTGTCGGTGAAAATTAAAATTTTGAAGTTGAATTTAATAGATAAGAAGTAGCTACTCCATATATATTATAAACATGATTATTCGGTTGTGATGGGTTTTAGACTTTGGCGTGAAAGTGATGGATTAATATTTTCTTAGATCTAATCTTTTTTCTTCAACATGGGTCGTTTTTCACTACTGATCTACCCAGATCTTAAGTTTCTTCAGCCAAAGATTTAGGAAGAAGCCGAGGAACAGATGTTGCACATGACCACATAGACCCTTTCCCCATTCTAGCACATCTGGGTATGGAACTCTCTCTCTTTTGTGTGTGTGTGTGTGCGTGTCTTGGTATGGGTTGTTTTCTTCAGAGCCAAATAGAATGTCTTCTACCTGTATATTTGAAAAGTTTGACTTGTTATGCAGCAGTACTGATAGAAAAAAAGGTAGACTTTTCCTGTCTGAAAAGTCTTTACAAGGGTTACAACTTCCCATTATTGGTTTAAAAATGGAACTCAGTGATCAACATCTTTTTTTTAAGTCCATCACCAAACAGATCTTCAAAGATACTGTATCTTAGTTGTGACGCCCCGACTCCCACGTACAAAAACAAGGGAATCGTGACGTCAGGATGATGACAACACGGGTCACGCATCCCAACGAAATGTGCTCAAGTGTGTGCAACATGCAAAAGTGCACAATAAAAATCGCAGCAGATAATATAAATAAGTCATCTAAGTACCAGAAGTTTAAATACAAATATTCAAAACAATTTACCTTTAAAGAGTTATACAGTCATCCCAAATATATTACAAAGACAACACATAAATTAATAAAAAATGAAACTAGATAAATAGGAGCAATCCCAGATCACTCCACCAACGGAGCCAAGCTAAGGCTCGTCATCCTCATCTGCATCAAAATCTGCGATACCATAAAATGGTACCACAGGTAAGTATAAACCAAACAACTATCGGGATAAAAACATATTAATGCAACCAACATGCATTCATATGACAAAATCCACTTAACCATAAAATACCGTTTTTCCCAAAAATGATTATTTCCAACACACGCGAAAATCACATTTTGGCACAAAAACATAGTCTGTCATTTTCCTAGAAAATGATTCACACAAAGCAAATCATTTATCGGACACTGTAGGCGGGAATTGCAGGCGGGACTGTACCACCGTCTCTGCTTACCACCATCCCTACCGCGTGCACCGTAGGCGGGAATCACAGGCGGGACACAACCACCATCCCTACCGCGTGCACCGTAGGCGGAAATCACAGGCGGGACTCTACCACCATCCCTACAGTTCCTTTCCACACAATGAATACTTATCACACAAAATGAATACTTATCACATACCATGAATACTTATCACATACCATGAATACTTATCAGAGCACTGTAGGCGGGAATCACAGGCGGGACTATACCACCATCCCTGCTTACCACCATCCCTACCGCGTGCATCGTAGACGGGAATCACAGGCGGGACACAACCACCATCCCTACCGCGTGCACCGTAGGCGGGAATCACAGGCGGGACTCTACCACCATCCCTGCTTACCACCGTCCCTACAGTCTCTTTTCCTTTTTCTCAAACCAGTCAATCTAGTCGTTTTAAACACACTCAAATCATTTCACATGAAAATCTAATTTTCAGATAAACACATGAGCATGTATGCAATCATGTGAAAACTCAGTTTTCATTTACAAACATGAACATGCGTGCAAATATGCCATATACATGAAACAACACCACAACAACCAACAATTCACAATACCAACCAAACACACAACTCCGTCCATAATCCATCCGACCCCCGAACTCCTTGGACTCAGTCCGGCATGTCCAACCAGATCACAATAATATGTGTTAGTACAAAAATACATTTAAATCACGAAAGTTCTTTGGAAAAATACTTACAGTGCTATATAATAATTTTTGAAGGATTACGAAGCTGCAAGAAGTGGCGGCTCAGCAACGTAACAGTGTAAAATACACTGTGGCCGTGGGTCTCAAAATCTCACTTTTCAACGGAGACAAACTAAGACCCGAAATTGATAGGGTAGGGCCTAGAGAGGTCGGTGAAACCAATGGTGGTGGTGGTTTGTCGTGGGTGGCGGCGCAAATGCTGGTTTTAGGCCAAAAATACTCAAATCGGAAATGAGGTTGGATGTGCTTCACCGGTGACGGATCGGAGCTGGGGTTGGGTCCATTGGGTTGCTAGGAGGTCAAGGATGAAGTGATGAAGAGATGGTGGCCGGTGGTGGCACGACAGCGATGCGCGAACGAAGAGAACGCCACGGCTTGGTGTTGCGCGTGGAGGAGAACGACGGAACGAGAGGGGCTGGAATTTGGGAGGTGGGGTCGCCGGCCGATGGGGAAACGAACGAAAGGGGTGGTGTCGCCGGACGAAGGCGCACGGCGGCGGACTGGGCGAGCGACGGAAAGCACGGGGAGAGAGAGGGAGGCTGTCGTGCGGGAAGGGGAAAAGCAGAGGAAGAAAAAGAAAAGGGGATGAAAGAAAAGAAAGGGAAAAGAAAAAGAGAAAAAGAAAAGTAAGGGGAAATAAATTAGGTCCAATTCTCACATCTTGGGTCATAAAAATGATCCAACAGAAATGATTTTAAAACAGCAAATCAATTAAAATAATTTAAACGTAATGATACAATGAAAATAAAATAATTAAATCTCACAATCAATTAATTTAAAAGAAGAACAATTTAAATGTACAACAATAAATAAATATTAAGAAAACATAACAATTTAATTTTCACAATTTAAAGATCATGAAATAACCCATTTAAAATATACGATAATTATAAAATAAGAGAATAAATTTTTGAATTATCAAAAAATAATCCTTCAGTGAAAATACACTAAAATACGGGGTGTTACATTAGTACAATTTTCTACTAGAATCTATGCTTAGCATTGTCACAATTTTCTTTTACATGTATCTATCCTGCAGAAAAAGAGATAGAAGATAACCCAGCTAGGATGAAGCAATTTGTGTTAGGCAAGCTTGGAAAAGTTCTTGATGAAATGTCAGCAAAGGCTTCTTTGAGGAGCTTCTTTGGTGTGAGATTAAATCACTGATGGGAAGAGTCGAAAGATTGTGCTGCTGATTTTGTAACTCATTTCTTGTAATTTTATGTTTGGTAATGTAATTTATAAATACCAATAGTGTAATATGTAGTGGATTGCATTATGATGCATGCATAGATGAATATTAAATTTGTTTTCTTGTTTTACATGTATTTAGTATTTGTAGAACACAAATATTATGCGTTTCTTGAACTTGACTTCTTAGAAAAAAAAAATTAATAAAATAAAGGCTTTTACTTAAGAAGGGAAAAAAAAATCCGCATACAACCAAGAACCTAGAATTTCGGATTTTAAAAATCCGGATCCACCCGGGTTCTGGCCCAGGTCTAACCCGGTCTGGGTTCCGACCCAGGTTTAAAACCCAGGTCCCGGTCCGGGTATACCCGGGTTCCTAGATTGGAATTTGGATGAACACCCCTATCTCAGGATCTAACTGTTTCAGTTACTAAGCAAGACCCACCACACTGCCAGTTATTGCTTCCCATCCTTGTGCTTCTGCTCATGATTTTGATATCCCAATTCAATAAATAAAAATGAACAAGATATAGAACAACTACACCTCATTTCCAGCAAAAGAATAGTACTAGCCTTCACAACAAAGCATGTATCAGTAAAACCCAAACTTTCCACATGCCCAAGTTTAGGACTAGACTCACTGAAATGCATGATGAGTTCAATATTCTTCAAGATTCAACTTTCATAAGTTTAAACCCCACGATCAAAAATAAATTAGTCAATCAACAAGAATATGATGCAATGGCACAAAATAGTTGCAAATTTTCAACTCTTTTATCATCACAATACAACCATATAATCAGTATTGTTGGGAAAACTTTTCGAAAAGGAACAAAATGGAAGTAATACATAATTTTATTAGAACCAAGTTTATCCGTTCTGATCCTCATAGTATTTTCATCACCAACATCCTATCATCTACATTTACGTTTTTCAGCTTGCAAGTATTTTGCAAGAGCTACAAACAAGAATAAATAAACAAAAAAAATGCCACCACCAAGAATGTGAAATCCACCAATGTATTAACTGTGACGCCCTCAATGGAAGGTCCAAACCACACCTATACTCCAAAATGACTAGTCAATGATATAATTGGAGTCTCATTAGAACCTTATAAAGAGCAAAAACTTCTCATTCTCAAGCAATGTGGGATCTCATATATCTATTAAATTTATCTTTATCATATGGAGTATCACAATCTACTACCCTTAAATTCTCGAAGTCATCGTTGGGCTTGTCCATCGTAGCTGGCACGGCTTAAGTCCCACATTTTTGGTTGTGATAGACTTTAATACCATTTGTAATGCTCCAATGGAGACCCAAATTATATGGCCTATAGTCCAAAAGGACTAGTTAATGATACAATTGGAGCCTTATTGAAAACTTATAAACACACTACAAGAAAATTGTTTATTTGTGGCCAACTATTTCCTACGAAAATAATTATTTCCTACTAAAAATAAGTCTGTTTTGGTCTTAAATAGTCATTCTCGTCGTAAATAATCCTTCACAAATGCTCAAAATTTTTTATTGTAGTGAGAGCAAAAATCTCTCATTCTCATGCAATATGAGATCTCATACACTACCTACCATTATCCTTATCATATGGGGTATCACATCACCCCAATGATTTAGATTCCTCTCTCTTTTAATCTGTTCTCTTTCAATCTGTTTCACATCAACGTCCTTGTCTTCACTCTATTACATTATATTGCCTAAGAGAATCAGAAAATAGTTTTCAATCATATTGCCGAGCAATCTCCTTCTACCCAAAAGACAAAAAAATGAAAAAAAAATCATTGATTGCTTTTCAGGTACCTGAGATTTGAATGGGGAACAACAAAATCGTTCCCTATGCAACATATAATGGGTTAAACCCAAATCTGAGCCATGACAGGATAACTATCTGGAAATCAAAGTGCTATAGGGAAATCAAACTCATGAATGGTTTAAGACAGCTGAGATACCACATACATGGAAGAACAAGAACTTAGTAAATGGAGGGAAAAATAAATCCATGATGAAGAATGACCGTCTGCCACAAGGAACAAGGAGGAGGGACTCACCATCTGCCACGACGAAGGAGAAGGGACTCACCGTGAGCTTTGTGAAATGGACTGGGAAGAGGAAAAAAAAAAGTCGAGCAGAGGAGAGGGGAGGGGAGTTAGGAACAAGGAAACACACCTTTCATGGCTTGCAATTTTTTCATTCTTACCCATCCCAAAAGCTGTGTTTCATTTAAGCCACATGGGTTGTAGTGCGCTAGGCCTACATCCTTGTGATTGAGTTTAGACTTTTTCATATATTATATATACAATCATGTCATGTATGGGGAGGAAAGATTATTCTACTTTTGGTCATGTTGGTACCGCTGGCGAGAAATTCTATGGCTTCCCTTTTAAGCAAACAATCTCGTATTATTGATAAAACTTTGTCAAGCTATACATCATTTCTCTCTCAAGACAGTATTTGAGATTACATCAGGTCCTTCTTCCATCTAGACCATGTCCCCCTCCCTTTCAAAGCTTAAAGCATACTTTCCTAATAATTGTGCCGCTACATTACCCTCTATAGGAGTATAAACCACCTTCCAATCTTTCCTCCCATCTGTATAAAACTTGATATCTTCTATAATATGTCCAAACCAAGATAAATCTTCAACATCTCTATATACAACATTGACAATTGTTAAAGCATCCCCTTCTATTATCGCCTTCCTTATGTCTAACTCATTGCATACCTCTATCGCCTTCCATAGTGCATAGCTTTGAGCAAGAGCAGGTTACAAAACATGCTTCTTTTGGGCACAAATCGTGACTAGAACCTCCCCTGCTTCATCTCTGATTATGATACCAATCCTCATTCTCTTGATTTTTGAATATAAAGTCGCATCCTAGTTTGCCTTCACAAATTCACTAGGCGGTTTCCACCAGTTCTTTGTCAATCTCTTAGTCACTGTTGTGTCTTGAATCCCTTTCTTCTTTCATTTGCTGATTGAAACTCTTCCATACTTATTCTTGCTAGTTTAGCTAGCTTACTTGGACTATGGAATACATCTTCATAAATGAACCCATTCCTTCTTAACCATAGCCTATGAATGGTAGTAGCAACCCACCCCATCTAAGCCTTGCTTAACCTGCCCATTAGCTTCATCCATAACTTCATAAAGTCTTCTTCATCATTGGACCATTTCTGGACTGGACTTTGCTCCTCTACCTGCACATCGTTTGTTGCTGGGAAGTTCCCCAAAACATGCATCACAGTTTCCTCCCTGTTTTGACAAATAAGGCAGCAAGAGTTATCAACAATTTTCTTATTAAAATGATTTTTCTTGTAGGTAGGATGTTATTTCCTATTTTCCAAAAAAAAAAAAAAAGCATTTTACCCACCCCTGTAACTTTCATTCCCCATATAAATTTTCATCTGTCATCTTGCTTAGTTTCCTTTTATGTTTCTCTCTTGGCTCTCCTTCTTCTGTTTAGATCCATATAGTAAGCACTCCTTATTGAAAACATCTCATCCTTTGTAAGGCCCAAATTAATTTATCCCCAACCCCTAGCATGCTAATTGGGATAGGACAAATTACATATGCTTCTTCCTCCACAAACAATTATTTAACTCTAACTTCTTTCCATTCTTTGGATTGATTGTTGATGAGATCACAACCCATAGATTCCCCATTAACGGCCTTACGAGGTGATTGTACACAAAAAGAAATAGGTGATGGGATCCACCTATCTCCCTATATTCTAATTTTATCCCCATTCCCTACCCTCCATTTAAGACCTTTTTTGAGAAGTCCAACCTCATTCCATATACTCCTCCATATCAGTAATGGTGCCCCCCTAGCTTGGCCTTTAGTATATGTTGTTGCTTGAAATATTTATCTCTATAGACTTGAGCATCAATCGAGCTTGGTTTTTTCAACATCCTCTAGCCTTATTTTGCAAGCAAGGCTAAATTAAAACCCTCCAAGTCTCTAAAGCCCATCCCTCCTCTTGTTTTTTATACTCCCATCTTTTTCTAGCTTTTCCATTTTATTTTCTTGTCCCCATCTTTATTCTCCCACCAGAATCTGGAAAATATTGAGTTTAGTTGCTTACATATCATTCTCAAGAGCTTGACAGCACTCATGGTATAAGTTGGGATTGCATGTACTACTACCTTTATGAGAACCTCTTTCCCAGTTTGAGATAGGAACTTATTCTTCTAGTTGTTTATTTTTGCCACACCCTTTCCTTAATACACCTAAAGGTGTTATACTTTGATTTTCCTACCATTGTTGGTAAACCCAGGTACCTCCTATAGTTGTCACAAGCTTTTGTCCTTGTTGCTCTCAACATGCATCTCCTTTCTGCTTCCCTAGTGTTTGAGCTAAAAAGGATGGAGGTGGTTTTAGCTTTATTAAGAACTTGGCCTGAATCTCTTTCATCAATATATAGAATGTACTACAATCTCTCTCATTCATCTCCAGTTGCTCTTCCAAACAGCACACAATCATACTCAAACAACAGATGATTTATTCTAATACCACTCTTAGCCATGGACACTCCTCTTATCTCCCCCCATCTTTCAACATTAGTAAGCATTGTACTGAGACCCTCATCACATAGCAAAAACTAATAAAGAGACAGTGGGTCTCATTGTCTCTAGCCTTTTAAAGGTGCAAATTTTCCTCCTGGTTTTTCATTCATCAATACAGAGTAAGTAACTGAGGTAACACACCACATTATCAAAGCAATCCATATCTCGTTGAAGACTATCCTCATCATAACAGCTTCTAAGTAAGCCCATTCTATATAATCATAGGCTTTAGACATATCTAGCTTTAAAGCCATTATCAGAGCATCTCATTGAAGCCTTTTTTCCACTCTGTCTAGTCTTCATTGTGAGGAGTGCTTCATAAGCCCCCATTATGTTGTCTAAAATGAGCATCTCAGGGATGAATGCACTCTGATTTAAAGATATTATGGCATCTAGCAAAACCTTTAGCCTATTAGCAATTACTTTTGAAACAATCTTATACAAAACATTACATAGGCTTGTTGGTCGAAAGTCACTAACATATACAAGAGATTTAACTTTTGGAATCAAAACAATGTAAGTGTAGTTCAAAGAATGAGATAAGGTACCACCATTTAGAATATACTTACAACTGCATGACAAACCTCCTCTCCCATGATATTGCAATAATTTTGTTAGAAACATGCCCCAAACTCATCTGGGCCTGGTGATTTCAGTGGGGCCAATTGTTTTAATGCTTCTTCCACTTCAGTTCTGTTGAAATGCTAGGTTGGCACACGCATGGAGATATTTAGTGTTTCTATCTCCATGCTGATACCAGTTCTTCTTTGCCCTTTGTCTCTATTTTAAGTCTTCATTCTCCATAAGTTGTCCTAACTCCCTTTGTATCCTTTTGATCTCCTTTATGTTGTGACTCCCTTCCTCTAATTATAACTTGTGAAGACTTGCTGTTTTATCTTTTATCTCTTTCTCCTTATCCTTCTCAAAGCTCTTGCTACACCTGGTTAAAGCCCCACTGCATCGACTGAGCATGTCTTGCAGTTTTGAAACTAGATCCAACACCCTTGGCCATTTATTCCATTGTTCCTCTGTTATGTTCTCACACTCTCCCTCAAATGTCCACCCTGCTTCATATTTAAAGCCTTTCTTCCCATGCCGAGTTCCTTTCTTGAATTTATCCATGGTTAATAGGATGGGTCTATGGTTTGAACTTTTAGCTGTTAGGACCTCCATGCGTCTTTCTCTATAAGTCTTAGACTAGTATATGTTGGCCACAACCCTATCTAATCGTTCATTTGTGAATGTTTCATCACTGTGCCTATTACTCTAGATAAATCTATCTCCCTTCCGGCCAATGTCATGTAACTCCACCTTCTCCAAAACATCTCTAAAATTTGACATTAAGTAGTCCTTCCTAGGCGTCCCCTCTCTTTTTCTTCGTTTGTTACTATTTCATTTAAATCTCCTAAAACACACCACCCATAGGGAATATCATGTTTAAATGATAGTAACATATCCCAGAATTCTTTCCTTTTAATAGCATCTGGTTGTCCCTAGAAACACATTAACAATCATTAGCCTTTTATTTCACCATCAAATATCCATACATTTATATGGTTTTGTGAGTAGTTAATAAGTTCCACTCGCATCTCCCTATTCCAAAAAAGTGCTAATACCTCACCCTTGCAAGTTGGTTCCACCACAACACAATTTTTGAACCCCACATTCCTCTTTAACACCTTATACTTCCCAGCTTTTGACTTAGTCTCCATAACAAAGACTAAGTTGGGTCTCCTTTTCTTTACTAGTAGACAAAAGTCTCGAACTGTCTAAGGGTTCTCAAGAGCCCGACAATTCCAGCGTAGGATTTTCATTGTGATTAGCGGGGCTAATTTACAGCCACCACCAATTCCTTTGTCAGATTGTCCCCATCTTTCCTGCTATCTATTTTGCCTTTTTTCAACTCCCCCTTTTTTAAATCATCCATGTCTTCATCATTTATTCTTCGTTTGGAACTAACCTAGTTAGACATCTCCTAAGGTGCTTTTCCCATTCCCATAGCTCTCTTCTTCCATGTACCCCCTACATTCTTCTGCCCTCTCCCTTTCTTCTCAGACTTCTTTATTATACCTTCTGTCGAGATCATAGTAGATTCTAAACAAAAAAGCCCCTATACTTTTCCTTCAGTCATCACTATTTTTTTACTCTGCTCTCCACTACCCCTTTTCTCAACCTCTATACCCTCTGTAGAATTCACATATACTTTCTCCCCTGGCACCATTATTACTTCTTTGCTTCCCCCCCTCATTTTCATTTCTTCCATCATTTCTCATCCCTTGTCCTTCTTTTGTTTTTTATTCCCATCATCACACAAATTTTCTTTTAGATTTGTGCCCTGTAACAGATCTGGACTAATAACCCCAGAACCTTTAATTGCTGATCTACCTCTATAATCCTCATTTGATGAATTTCCAGAGCTGGTATTGCTCTTATATTTGGGTCTTCCTCCTCACATTCTCCTTATAGTTGTTTCAGCTCTAAGCCAAGGCCCAAATTGCTCTACCTCGTCTGTCTGTTTCTCCATTTATTTTTCACTGGCCATACAACCTTGGGAGCTATAGATTATTCTTACACAAGTAAAACAAATACGAGGAAGTTTTTCGTACCTGAGGGAAACCCACTCATTTTGTTCTTGCACTGTGATTGTTCTTCCTCGTGCAATTGGCTTGGTTTAAGTCCAGAAGGATCTGCACGCTTAAGTAATTTCCCCAACTACTCCCATCCTCTTGGACCACCATGTTTGTCACCCTTCCGATCGTATTGTTGATTTGTTCCCCACAGTCATGCATCAAGTAAGCTAAAGACAGGTTGTACATTTGTACCCAGGAAGTTTCCTGCTCAAATCTCATCTTCTGTGGTTGAGTGCTAAAGGCATGTTGTACATTTGTACCCAGGAAGTTTCCTGCACAAATCTCATCTTCTATGGTTGAGTGAAATCATCAAACAAGTTAAGGAATAAAATGGTGTTATCGAATAACCAATGCTTCCCGTCCCATACTCTTTATTTGTCTTCCTTATTTGCAAAGGTAATCACAAAAGTGTTTCTCCTCACTTCTTGGAATGATGCTTGTTTGCTTACTCTCCATACCTTTGCCATGGTTGATCCAATAACCTCCTGTCCGATCTTCTTGTCGGTAATTATCTTCCCCACCAAACTCATGTCCCCCTTCTGTTTCACCTCCTCTAAAATACCATCGTCCACATTGATGGACGTATACTCTTCCATCAATCGCAATGTATCCAACTTATCACCTAGCTCCTCTATCATGTCACTGCAGCTAGTCATAGTGACTGATGACTTCAAGCACCCTCACCCGGAAGGATAGGGAGTAACCGTTTCCTTCACCCTTGCCTTCTCTGAGAGATGGTAGAGAGAAGAGAGATTGTTTAATAGAAAGACCCATAATTCTATGGCTTTTGTTGATGTTATTAATTCGTAGGTTCATGATTTTCTTTATTTTTTTCCTTTTTTTTTTGTATGATCATGATTCTATTTTTTATGCTTTTTTTAAATGATCATGATTCTATTTTTCATGCTTTTTGTTTTTTTGTATGATCTTGATTCTTTTTTTTTTTTTTTTTTTTTCTTCTGTTGGTGTGGATCTTACCTTGAAAACAAAATATATGGTCCGGTAATTAATTTTAGTACATCTGTTTACACATTGAAAAAAAATTCATTCCATTATATACCCGTACGTATTACAAGCTTGTTTAATATTAACACACTACTTTATATTAAAAATATTAGTATTTTGAGTTTATTATAAATATAATAGATTCCACGTTAACTAGTATGTTACACTTGTATATAATAGAGCTAAAAAATAGGTTGACGTTTGAAGTGATGTCACATGTGGAGTAGTATCACGTGTAAAAAGCTACAAAAAAAATCTAAATAAAAATAAATCCAAATAATTCTAAATAGGATAATTAATTAAAAATAAAGCAAAAAAATATTTTAGAAAAGGGAAATAGTATAATAG
Source organism: Juglans microcarpa x Juglans regia (assembly GCF_004785595.1). Taxonomy (NCBI): domain Eukaryota; kingdom Viridiplantae; phylum Streptophyta; class Magnoliopsida; order Fagales; family Juglandaceae; genus Juglans; species Juglans microcarpa x Juglans regia. Next base: position 6,392,927 of record NC_054603.1, on the reverse strand, counting down.
AAAAAATTTAAATAATTTCACGTCGACAAGTAAAAGGTTTTATGGGGCGAATATTTCTCGCCGCAAATAGTTTTACGAAAAATATTAATTTCTCGTGGGTTATTAGTTTTAGCGATGATGTTAGTAGCTTTTTGCAAGCAACTTTTTCTAACCGCAACTTTTTCTAACCGCATGTTCCATCAACTCAACTGCTGAATAACCCAATATCTCTTCCGCTACTTTACCAAACATAATAGTAGCTATCTTTTTAGTATTATCATCCAGTTCAACATATGCCCTAACACTTTTAATGCATTGAATATATTATTTTCAATTTAAACAGTGTTAAATTCTAAATTTAATTAGATATCAATTATAAATTAAAATTGTAACATACTTATTGTGGTTTGCAGACCCCTTGACTTTTGCAATATATACAAACAAAGCTTTCATTGTATTTATATCCAGTCCCTTTATTACAGCCAACACATGACATGAAATAAAATATTTGGCCCAAGTTAATCACAATTATCTTTGCCTCTATCTAAAATTTTGCTTTCTATGTTAAATCATAATCAATTTTTGTAAAGAATGTTTGTGTAAATATTTTAATTTATTATTAATAAAATAATATTTATCCTCGTTGATTGCAAACCCTTCATCAACTCATATCTAATGAAAAGTAATTTTTTATAAAATGAATATTATAGGGAAAGATTTCAAACAATGGGCGCGGAATCACTAAGGTTTGGATTCAGAGATGAGTTGAGATGGGTTGAGATGGTCTGTAAATAGTAAAATAAAAGTTGAATTATTTATATTTTATGTGAAAATTTGATAAAGTTGTTTTGTGATTTGAAAAAGTTGAATTGTTTAAAAAAATTGTAATGATGAGATGAGATGAATTGAGGTGAGTTTTGAATGTAAACAATAAGTAAGTGGATAATTGTCATTGGCGAATGTGTAGATATCTTATTGAATTTCAGGAAAGCTCATGAAGTAGAGTAAACACCTTTTCCCATTTCTTTTGATTAGACAAATCTGAAACTAGTTTGGTGACACCACACAGGACATGTGGATGATTCAGACCTAGGCCAGCTGGTCTACATCATGCTCAGCATAGTTCAATATCATCATCTATTATTACTTGTCATATCAATTACCTCACAATAATAATTTCTTCGTTCTTATTCTGGCCTCTATCCCCTACCTTTTACCATTCTATATAGGACAATGCTAGAGCCAACGGGAGCCCAAGAGCCACTGCTTGGGCTGCCATTGGCTCTAGTATATGTTTTTTTTAAGTTATTTTTTACATAAATTTTTTTAATCCTTTTAAATATTTTTAAAAAATAAAATAAATTTAGTACATCATTAAAAAACACTTCCTTAATCATAAAGATGTTCTCAAATATTTAAAAATTTTAATTAAAAAAAGATGCTTAAATTAAAAATTTAATGAAAACTTAAATTAACAATGCAAATTTCAATACTAAAATTTCATAACAAAGTAAAAAATGGTGAAAGTTTTTTAAAATAGAACTTTGGCATGCTATATCTACTTATATTCATACTGTGTTTACAAATATCTACATTATTAAAAACATATTTAAATAAAAAAAAATTATAAGAAGAGGAAAGATTGAGAGACAACTGAATCAGAGCCTCAGAGATGGGGAGAGAGACATTGAGATTTGCGCAAAAGAAAAAAAAAAAGAGGAAAGATCTTGAGCGGATCACTATGATTTAAAGCAAAGGCGGCGAGAATTTATGAGCTCTATAGATCATTAATACAGATCTTGTATAACGTTAACTTGAACGGAAAAAAATAAAAAACGTTAAAACAAGGTTTTCCATTTGATAGCCATTATATATATATATATAATATATATATATATATATATATATTATATATATGTAGCCTTTAAGTTAGGTTATAATATTCCAAGTACAAAATGTGGTGATTCAAGCCCATATCTGCACATCATTTTTCTCTCTCATTTTATTACTCCTACCAACCTTCACCCCCTCTCTATCTTAATTACCTACTCACTTCTACAACATCGCCCCCTAATATACTATTACCATTAATTATCAGCCATCAAATTCATAACTTCCATAGCTCTAAAGCAACTCAAGATGTTAAAATACATAGAATGTTTTTTACTTACTGATTAAGGAAGTGATTTTAAATGTATTGGTGTATTTTTTTTTAAATAATTAAATGTATTAAAAAATGTGAAAAAAAAAAAGGAAAAAAAAACACATGGGCGGTATGCCCAGCGATAAAGGTGGGGCGGCATAGTAGCCCCACCCTTTACAAAAACTCATCCACTGCAACGTCCATCCTATTCTAGCTACACATATTTTACACAAACTCATCAACACAAAATTATACAAATTTTACACAACCATATAATCACAACATTACACAGATTCACAACATCTATTTTCCATTACCATTACCAAATTACACATAATTAAATTGAGAGACAGAGAAAAACAATGTCTAAAAGAGAGAGAAGACGAAGGGAGAAGAGAGAGAGAGGCCTACTGTGTGTCCAGAATTTTGACAAGATGTGTATTGGACTGCGGCTTGTGGAGGTGGTTTGGGAAGAGTGGTTGACTGGGTGAGATTGCGTGGGGTTGAGAGGCTCGCAGTCACTGGGAGAGAGGTGAGGTCGTGGTAGGGGTTGAGTGGCTCACAGTCGTTGGGAGAGAGAGGTGAGGTCACGGCAGGGGGTGAGAGGCTCCCAGTCGCAGGGAAGGGGTGGCCCCGCCCCATAGGGGGCGGGTAGTACCCTACTCACAAGTAAAATATAATAAAAAATTTAATTTTTTTAAATTTTAAAATAAAAATAATATTATAAAAATATTTTATTCAACTTTTAATAAAATATGTCATTTCATCTGAATTTGATAAGGCTTGAGAATTGTTGACACTGTGTAACAAGCTCGAACAACAAGAACAATGCCTTAGGCCTCGTTTGTTTTTGTAGATAAAATAAGATGAAATGGTATAAGTTAAGATGAAAATTAAAAATTGAATAAAATATTATTAGAATATATATTTTTAATATTATTTTTGTTTTGATATTTGAAAATGATTGAATTATTTATTTTATTTTGTGTAAAAATTTAAAAAATTTGTAATAATTAGATAAGATGAGTTGAGAAGTTTTATGAAAACAACCAGACCTACAACTTGCATGTGGAATATTCGAGGAGACCCAAGTAAGTACGTTCTATGTAATTAATAGGTCGTGGGTTTGTGATCTCCTGATCTTAAGACTGTATTACGTGCAATGCACGTATTTTTATATGCTAGAAAAGTAATATTATATATACTTATATATATTTATGATAAATGATTTTTACAAACTCTAAAAAATAAATTCCATATAAATTTTTATAAAAAAACAGACTTTTTATTAAAAATGTAAAAACAATTATTCATTTTTAATAGGATTCATATTTTTACAAAAGATCTACATGCGACTTGTCTATTTAGAGCTTATACCTAGCATTACTTATTTTTTTATATGTTATACACTACATTTTTATTTCACTTTCATTTTAGTATATAAGTTGTAATATATTTATTATTATTAGATGATAAAAATCATTCAATAAGTCAATGTCTTTTAAACTGGATGACATAAGGATTGATCTCCAAATGGGAGAACCAGGTTTGAACCCCTCAACTATATATATATATATATATATATATATATAAATCATCTAATAAATAATCATTCAATTGTGATAAATATACTAATATTACATAATGAAATGTAAGTAAGATAGTAGTGTGGTGTATAGCATTTTTCAAAATATAAAATTTAAAATACATATTAAGTAAAATAATAAATATAATAATTAGAGAATTGTTATAGTCTTAAAAAGATTCTATAAGACTAAACCTAAAAATTGATGTAGTTTAATATAATATGTTAGATCTATTTTATAATAAAAATTAATTTTTTAATAGTAGACCTCACTTTTTTTCAAAACGACTGTACGACGCTTGCGTACTCCATGACTGTATATAGCATTACTCAAAGTTATTTACGTAAGTAGAATCTCTTTGTAGTTAAAAAATTTCTCTTATAGTTAGTCGGTGTAAATATTGCTTGCGGGGCTAGTTTATAATTTATCATGATTTTGTGTCCCGTTGCCTTATATAAAGCTCTCTCATGAACTACAAATTTCACCACATCAACATCACCCACTATATAGCTCAGCGTTGCTATCTTAATGTTAACTTCGATAGTTTCTTCATTAGCTAGCTAACCAGCCTTTTTTCCTTCTCAAGTACTCGATCATTATGGACTGTAAGAAAGGAGTACTGCAAGACGAGCAGCAAACCTGACCATTTCAGATGAAATCCGAAGCTTTTAATTTAATACATCAAAGACGGTCTGCCAATTACGAACCAAATATATGGAAGTGCGATTTCCTGGAATCTCTATACAGCATTTACGATGTTAGAATCCTAATTCCCACCCACATGCATTATTTTCATTAATTATATTAGAAAGTTCCATCTATATTGTTTCCTATATATATTGAGATTATATTCGGATGCATGTTTTTTCGTTTTTGCAGGAACCGGAATGTAAAAAACGTGCAGAGAAGTTGATAGAAGATGTAAGATCAGATATATTTGGAAAAGCTGTAGAACTTGACTCCCTGGCTAAGACGTTGGAGCTGATCGACAGCTTGGAAAAGTTGGGTTTAGCCATCCACTTTGACGTGGAAATCAAGGAGGCGCTAGCAACCATAGCAATAACCATCAAGCAGAAAAATGGGAATCTTAATGGAGAGGATGATCTCTACGCTACTGCTCTGTGCTTTAAGCTTCTCCGGCAGCATGGCTATGATGTTTCACAAGGTATAATATTCAGAGTACAACGTAGTACTATTTAAGATAATATATATTGTTATTAAATTCCAAATCCTGCTCATATCTAACCTCAATGAATTATATATGTTAAACCATATCAGATATGTTTAGCAACTTCATGGATGCAAAGACGGGAGCATTCATCAGGAAAAGCAAACACGAAAATATCAAAGGATGCTGGAGCTCTTGGAGGCCGCACATCTAGCCTTAGAAGGTGAAAACTTTCTGGATGCGGCTAGAGAATTCTCAACCACAACTCTCGAAGAAACCCTTGCAAATTTAGACGGTTTCCATGCGAAGCAGGTGATCCATGCATTGGAGCTTCCCTCACAAAAGAGGGTGCAATGGTTTGACGTCAAATGGCACATCAGTGTCGAAGAAAAACACGGGGACATGAACGCTATTAATTTGCTTGAACTTGCTAAACTTAATTTTAACATAGTTCAAGCCACGCTCCAAAAAGACCTAAGGGAACTATCCAGGTAACTAAGGCCTCATTTAAACGTTCAGATAAATGAAAATTTTGTGAATAATAGTTATAAGATGTTTGTAAATAGTAGTGAAATGATTTGAGTTAAAATATTTTATTGAGTCTTGGGAAATGAGAGAAGAAATTTGCACAAAATATTATAAAGTCAAAATATTGTTATAATATACTTTTTTAATAAAATTTTTATTTTGTAATTTAAAAAAAAATTAAATTATTTTTAGTTTTTTTTTAGAAATTTGAGAAAATTATAATGATTAGGTAATAATATAATTAGATGAAATAGTTGAACATTTGAAACTAAAAAGTGTTTGTTTTTAATGATGACGTTTGAGAAAGAAATAAGATATGAGATAAAATGAGATGAATATCTAGACGGAATCTAAATGAAAGTACTTGATATGAATAATTGATGTGACGTCATCATAGTCGATACAATATTGTACCATAAAGATCAAATTAATGATATGTTTTTTATTTTCATTTTTTGTGTGTTTTTAGGTGGTGGAGGAATCTGGGTCTCAGAGGGAATTTGAATTTTGCAAGAGATAGACTTGTCGAAAGTTTCGTCTGCTCGGTGGGCCTTGCGTGCGAACCTCAGCACAGCTGTTTCAGAAAATGGCTAACAAAAGCAATTAATTTTATACTGATAATTGATGATGTCTATGACGTTTATGGCATATTGGAAGAACTCGAGCTCTTCACCATTGCCGTAAATATGTTAGTGTTGCAGCATATTACTATCCCAGAGGTTTTCTTAATTCCTAGAACCTAAAGAATTCTAATCAACATGTTAAACAAATTCAGGTGGGATGTCAGTGAAACTAAAATGCTTCCGGAGTGCATGCAAGTTTGTTTCCTAGCACTGTACAATACGACAGATGATTTCGTCAAAGAAATCCAAAGAGAGAAGGGTTGGGACCAGTTATTATACGTACATGTAAGGAAAGTGGTAAGTACACGTCCATTAATTTCCTATCACGATGAATATAAGAAGGCTGCGTTTGGATCTGAATTGATCTGTGAGTTGTAATATTTTGTGGGTCTCATTGAGATATGTTTGAATGTAAATAGGTTGATATATGTATTTAAATATATGAATTATGTTGAGATGAATTTACCTTTTTTTTATAGAAAGTTGAAAAAGTAGTAGATTCTATAAATAATTGATTTGAAATAGGATGATGTAAGTTTGTGTTCCAAACATAACTAAAGATCATGGTTGTTAGATTTTTTGTTATGTTGTTTTGGGTGAAAGTATTTTCTTCTTTTGTTTAATAGTGGACAGATTTTTGTAACGCATTATATGTGGAAGCAAAGTGGTACACCACGGGCTACACTCCATCCCTACAGGAATATCTAAGCAACGCATGGATTTCATCATCCGGCTCTGTGCTGTTTGCTCATGCGTTTTTTTGTCTAGAGCATAAAGTCATGAAAGCTGAGGAATACGAGAATTTCATGGAGAAAAGCAAGGACCTTCTGTATAATATATCTATCATAGTTCGACTCTGCAATGATCTGGGAACTTCATCGGTAACTACTCATATGTCCATTAAATCTAGAAAAAAAAAATGAAAAACCTTTAAATATGATCGAATATTCGTTTTAAATATATAACTAATTTAAAACAGGCCGAGAGATGCTCCATCATCAATCGTATGTTATATGAGAGAGAAGAATGTTTCAGAGGAAATGGCTCGGAAGCATATCAAAGGCATGATAGACGAAAGCTGGAAGAAACTAAACGGGGAATGCTTAACGCAGATGCCCATGCAGCTCATGCAAACATTTGTGAATATTGCACGTGTGGTGGAGGGCCTTTATCACCAAGGAGACTGGTTTGGGGTTCAAGATGGAGACAAGCGGAACAAAATCAAGTCCTTGCTACTTGAGCCTCTCTCATGCTCGATCTAGTACTTGAATTGAAATCTCATGCATGTTATTATAGGAACAAACATCCTGGCCGCTATAACGCTTTGGATTAATCATGAAGTAGTCTTAGAATCTAAATAAAGATGGTTTTGTGCGTGCCCTTGTCTCTGTCATTTAAATAAAGATAATTAGGGTCATTTTAGTTTGTGATCTTTGATAAAAGTACCGATCCATCTGTGTTAGTTTTCTGTGAGTTCACAAATATAATCTGTTAATTAAAAATAGATGTACTCGATCTGGCAATATGAGTACTGAAAACTCTTCTTGAGCTTGCTTTTTACAAGATTATAGAAAATTGCTCCTTATCCTTCATAAAAAGTTTTAATTAGTAGAAAAATATAAATTTTCTTATTTGTTTTATATGGTGTTAACACTCTCCCTTACGTGTGAATGAGACCTATCTCTTAATAAGTCCAACACAGAATATTTAACTAAACAGAATAAATTAGTATAAAGTCAGAATTCGAATTGATCAAATATTCAAGTATCTATTCTAATACCATATAAAATTACCACTTATCACAAAAACTTCAACAAATAAAATTAATTAAATTCTATTATTTGTTTTATATATGTTTAACTGTGAGCCCGACTCTTGGAATAACAAATGGTACTTAATACCTAGAATGGTACCGTTATCGATAGTATAAATGTATTTTTTCTAAATATTTTTTTAATAGTTTTAAAAATTAGAAATTTATTAATAATTTCTTTCTAAACTATTAAATAAAAAAATATATGGTATCAGTAAAAATCAAAATAAGGCACCATTCTTGATCCCCTATTAATTGTTTTTTTCTCAGATGGTCCCCTATTAATTAATACAGCTTGCATGGTCCTTCAAAAAAAAAAAAAGGGGGACGATGGGCGTTTGTAGAAATTAATTAAGAAAAAGTCTATTTTACCTCTCTAATTTGACATTTCTATTTGATACCTAGTCAAAATTTATTTTTTATTTTATTTTTTTTTTACTTAATAGTTAAGGAAGTGATTTTAAATATATTGGTATATTTTTTATTTTTTAAATATATTTAAATATGTTAAAAAAATATGAAAAATAAAAAAATTATACTGGGTGGTATGCTCAACGGTCAAAATGGGACTGCATAATAGCCGCCCCATTAATTAAATGGTACCACCACAAGTACTTGAGAATTGGACTCGAAAGATTAAAATGATTTTTATTTTTATTTTATGAAAGAATCTTGCATGCTGTGCTTGGATAAAGACGTTTTTATCCACTACCAGCTCTGAAGCTAGCCTTCAGAATGAGGTTTTGATAATTATATGTCTGGAGGCTGCAAGCTGTGAATTTCTCATAGAAGTTCAAGTCACGTATGTCGCATTTAATTTCTAATAAAAATTAAACAATATATAGTGAGATATTTGAGCTTATGCATGCATAAGATCTTTTATATATAATTATATATATATATATATATATTTGTACAAAAATCCAGAATCCATGGACCCTGGAGATATCAAGTGTGTGAATAGAAATAAACATATAAGCAATATTAGATATAGTCGTGAGTTGTGCAACCGCCGAATATTTTTTTTTAAAAAGAGTAGAGTCCACAATTAAAAAATTAAATTTTTTATGTAAGTTCTATATTTATTCAATTTTAAAAAAAAAAATGCGCGATGTTTGCACACTCTATGATTAGAAATATAATTTCTCTTTATTTTATTATTTCGCTACTTTCAATTAACATTTTTCAAATTGATCGAGCAGCTTATATATAACTGATCTCGATCATAAATTTTAAATATTTTTTCTTTTGGATTTGAAATAATGAACCCAACAATCCAATTAATACTAGGTTATGTTTGGATAATTAGATGAGATGTAATGATCTAATCTCAAAACTTTTCATAATTTCTTTCCTAAATATTATTTAAATACAAAACAATCTTGGAATGTTTAAACGTCATGCAATCCTTTTGAAAAAGAGCGGGGTCTACTATTAAAAATTAATTTTTGAGTAATACTAGATACAATCATGGGTTGTGCAAGCATTACGCCCTGCTTTTGAAAATGAGTGGAGTGCATTATTAAAAAATTAATTTTTTCATGTGGATCTCATATTGATTTACTATTTTTAAATGGAGTGGACGACATTGCGTACTCTATAACTGTAAATATCATTTCTCTTAATTCTTTATGTCAATCTTGTGTTTACTCATTATATTTCAAAAAGATTACACAGTGCTTACACATTTTACAATTGTAAATATCATTTCTATTTTTTTTATATCCCAAATGATCTTTTGAGGAAATGGTGGGAGAGTGATTAATGTAATTAGTTGGAGGGTTTGGAGCTTATGACGTTTTCATTCTCCATGCTTGGTGACGAAATGGGCAGAATAATCTAAATTGTACCTCGAGAGAAACAACCACTACAACAGAAAGGGTCTTTTGGGATGAAAATTTTCGTCCCAAAATACCCCAATTTCGTCCTAAAAAATTTTTTGGGATGAAAAAAATTCGTCCCAAGGTCGTTCCAACATCACTGTGCCAAAAGGTATTATGGGATGAAAATCACCATTTCGTCCCAAAAAATATCTTTTGGCATCCCAAAAAAATCTTTTGGGACGAAATTGAAAGAAACCATTCGAACATGTTTGAACGGTAATTTCTTTTTGTCACGATTGAAATTCGTCCCAAAATATCGTTCAAACGGAAACAATTTTAAGTTCGAATAGTAGTGACGTGTTTGAACGATTGCGAAATATGTTCAAACAAACATGAAGTCGTTCGAACGGTATGAATTTATCTTTGTGTTCGAACATTAAATGGTCAGGTCGAACGGTATATGGGTTCGAACGGTATAGGTTATGTTCGAACACGACTGAAATAAATGACGTTCGAACGTTGTGTGATCGTTCAAACTCTACGAACATAAATTTCGTTCGAACATTATGTTAACGTTCGAACGCTATTGTCGTAGAGTTCGAACGTTTTATGTTCGTTCGAACAAAATCTCTTCAATTTAAATCAATAATAGAAAACCAAATAGATATTCATAATATTTGAAAAAATACATTAGAAACTGTTTAACACTCACAAAAGTGTTATAATAAGCGCAAACTAAATAAATAACAGTCGAGACGGGCATTGTTCGTACATAAATAGATAATCCCAAAATCTGTACGTAAAAAGCCATCAGTTGCTTAGAGGCTTGTACTGTTGCATAAGCTGCTGCATTTAGAGTTGCATCTGTCTTCTGAACTCTTCTTGTTGTTCTTCATGTTGTTTGAGGTGCATCTCCATATCTGCTTGTTTTGCTAATTGAGCCTCTAACTCATGCTGTCTTGCAGTCAATTCTTTGATTCTGAAATTTACATTCTCTAGCACTATAGAAGTCATAAATGCATTACCAGAAGAAGAGGAAGAGGGACCAGGCTTTACACAGCGACCCAAACCCTTCAAATATCCTGAACGTTGACCCAGGACTTGTGTAAAATATCAATATCACTTGTTGATGAATTTTGATCTGACACAGATTCAGCACGTAGGGCAACCATTTTATCCTAGACATATATAAGATAAAGAATTAATATCGTCATAAATATTCTAATATATTTAATTAAAACAGCTTATAATACTTACATAATTTTCACGGGCATCAGGATGAGTCCACTCTCCATTACAATCAGTATGCGATGCAGCATATAATTTTGTCAGATCATAATTAGTATTTGAATCTTGCTACAATAAATGTGTTAAGATATAAAGTCATTATGATTCATCCAAATAATTAACTATATCCAATAAAAAAAATAGCAATACCAATTTCTTAGAAAGGCGATGGAAAGATCTTGAGCCTGCATGATGATTAATCTTCAATTTTGATCTATTTGTTTTGTTTATAGAACTTCGCTCCTGCAAAGAAATTGAAAATATTATGAAGCGAAATGACAAATAAAACAAGTAAAATAATTAAATTTAATTATACCTGATATGATGGATCCTCAAACATGTCACAAAGTTTTTCTCACTCAGAAGGTCGAACATCCTGAAAAGGATGTTGGCGTGCATCTTCCTTTTTCTCAAACTTATTATAATGCTCATGACACCTCGCCTTATATTTGCGAAATGCATTACCCATAAGCTCTTCCACAGTTTTACGCTCCTCTCTCCGACCAAAATTTAATTCGAAATCATCCTTAAAAAAATAGTCACAAACACATTATCATTTATAATATTCTAAATTTAAGTAAAATATAGAAATTTATTCTACTAAATCAATGTTTTAAACATTAACAAACAACGCTTGTTGATAAGCTTTTTAACATCTTGGGGGACTTTCTTCCATGAAGTCGTTGCCAAAGGTGCGTAAGTTCGTGTAAGAGCACCCACATACAATGCAAGCCAAGCTGCTGGTTATCCTTCGCCCCCGGTATGTTCGTCAGGAATGTTAACCTTGATCTTACCCACCTTCCGATATTTTTCCAACGTCACCCCTCTAGTGGTGCCTCGACCTTGACGAGATTGTACTGTAGACTCTATAAAAAATAACATTGTAATCAATTTCATTTATATGTCTATTATAGGACCTTAATTAATAACTTTTATGAGTATTAGATTTTTACCTTGTTCTTAGAGTCAATCTCTAATGGTGAGTCTGAAGGAGAACTAAGAACAGGTGGAGATGGGTTGCGAACTTCCTTCCTCTTTGGCGGCATAATTTCAAACTACTGATACATTCAATAAGTAAAATATTTATCATCAAGTGTAATGTTAACACATAATTGGTCAATCATAATCTGTATCGGTTTCATTTGACAATTCGCTCTCATCATCTGTAGATACTTCAGATGATTCAACATTTTCCTCAACTGTCGCATCAACAATTTCAGCCTCAATATCTTCTCTATTTAATGGAATCATCTCATATTGGCTCAAATCCACAAACAAATTTAAGGCAGGTTGACTCTCTTGGTATGCTTCTTGAGTAGAGGAGTAATATTCTTCTTCATCTTGTCCTTCCATCTGAGGGATAACATCATATATATTTCTTGGAGAATATTTTTGTACTACTCGTCATTGATTTCCTAACTTCGGGTCATCTAAGTAGAATACTTGAGATGCTTGAGAAGCCAAAATAAAATGATCATCTTCATACCATTTTTTTGATGTATTAACACTCAAAAAATATTCATCATCACGGACTCCAGTACGAGGATTGCTTAAATCCCACCAATCACACTTAAACAGATACACCGCAATCTCTCACAAATATTTCATTCCAATTATATCGACAATAACCATATAGAAATCAATATTTTATCCATCATGACTTCTTTCGACTAGGACACTACTATTTTAGATTTTCCTATAACAATCTCGATCCATTGTGTGATACCTACTTCCTCGAGAAATACATGCAGAATATCGAGCAGCGCGTCTCAATGGGCCACGCGCCAAGGCATACAATTCATCCGATATATCATTTGGATTATTCGCATGCATTTGTAAAACCTACATATTGAGTAAAACATATACTATATCAAAATTGAAATTAATATTTTTTCATTGGTTATTGAGTAACGCATATGTAATGTCAATACCCGTTCTTCAAACCATCTCGGGAACTCCTCTTTATGTTTCTGGTTTATATCATTTACTCCTAGTTCCTTGAGCACGTTAATATGATCACTGAAATTGATGATTACCACAAATTTTTTATATTCTTAGACTTTTTTAAAAGTAAATGAGGGAATTTAAATTAAGAAAAAGTTAAAACTTACTTCAAGTAGTTCTCTATCTCAGGGCAATTGTTTAGCACGTACTACTGAGCTTTCTCGAACTCTCTTCCACACAAGTCATAACCACGCACTGCACCAATTGGACGAACTTGTTGGGAAAACACAGAAAACACATTCCATTGTCTTGCTCGGTCAACGTCAAAGTTTCTTTCTGGCCGATCAAACCGAGTGTCAACTCCGTGGAAATATTTGGAACAGAAGGTATGCCACTCATCGTCAATATATGATTCTGCAATTGATCCTTCTGGAAGGGCCTTGTTACCCACTGTACGTTTCAACTTTCCAAGAAATCGTTCAATGGGATACATTCATCTATATTGAACTGGTCCTGCAAGCTGAGCCTCACGTGGCAAATGAACGGCTAGGTGAACCATGACGTCGAAAAATGATGGTGGGTAAATACTTTCTAGCTTACACAATATTATGGCAATTTCTCGTTCGATTCGATCCAAAACTTCTACATTCAACGTCCTAGCACATAAGTCTTTAAAAAATGCACCCAACTCAGGGATACCAATAGGCAAGATACGCTGTAAGAAAACATGACAATCATGACTTTTTAATCCAGTTATTTTCCAATCATTTATTCTCACACACCTTGTTAGATTCGAGGCATAACCATCCAGTAATTTTATCTTCATTAGCCACTCACAAAATGTAACCCTTTCATTCCTTGACAATGTATACCACCCAATCGGCATGTAGACAGACGAACCATTTTCTTGCAATTGCATTTCCCGTCTTATTCCCAACCGCTTCAAATCCTTCCTTGAGTTTATTGTATCCTTTGTTTTTCCTTCAATTGACATCAATGTTCCCAATACGAATTCGCATATATTTTTTTCAATATGCATAACATCAAGGCTATGCCGCAATTTTAACTTCGACCAGTACGGGAGTTCAAAAAATATACTCTTCTTTGTCCAATTCAACTCATTCGTAGCTCGTTTTCTCTTTCGTTGTTTTTTACCAAATTCTTTACATCCAACATCTATAAATTGTGCAAGTACATCTTCGCCAGACAAATATGGTGGAGGTTGGCCCTGTTCAACAGTTCCATCAAACATTCTAGAATTTCCACGCCATCTATGGTCACCAGGTAAAAATCGACGATGACCCATGAAATATAATTTCCTCCCGTACGTAAGCCATTCAGATTTGGTATGTTTGTTACAAGTTGGACATGCAATTTTCCCCTTAGTACTCCAACTTGACAAATTTCCATAAGCAGGAAAATCATTTATTGTCCACAACACTACAACATGCATCTTGAACAACTTGCCTGTTGACGAATCAAATGTGACAACCCCATTCTCCCACAAATCTTTCAATTCTACAATCAATAGCTGTAAGTGTATGTCTATATCATTTCCCGGTGACCTTAGACCTGGGATGAGCAAACTCATCATGAAATATGGATCTTTCATACACTTCCACGGTGGTAGATTATACGACATAAGTACAACTGGCCAAGTACTATGACTAGTACTCATGTTTTCAAACAGATTAAATCCATCTGTTACCAACCCATGTCTTACATTACGCGATTCTTCAGCAAATCATGGGTGTTCCTGATCAAAATCCTTCCACACCTGGGAATCAACAGGATGTGGCAAAATATCATCGTTCCTTACTCTGTCTGATGAGTGCCATGTCATGTCTATAGCCATTGCGCGTGACATAAATAATCATTGTAATCTAGGTATCAATGGAAAGTGGCGTACGACCTTTTGCAAAACATTTGCCTTGTCCGATGTCCATTTTGACTCGTGGCATATAGGACACTCGTTCAACTACTCATTCTCTCGCCAAAATAATATGCAGTCATTTTTACATGCATGTATTACGTTGTAATCAAATCCGAGTCCTCGTTTCAACTTTTTTGCTTCATAGAAGTTACGAGGTAAAGTATTGTCTGTCGGCAGTGCCTCTTTAAACAGTTCAAGTAACATATTGACTGCCTTAATAGATAATTGACACATTGATTTTATGTTAAGCAATCTTACAGTAAATGACAACTTACTGTGTCTTCTGCATCCTGGATATAGCTCACGCTGTGAATCATTTCACAAGCGTGCAAAAGTGTTATGGCCCCCATCATTTGAGCTTGATGTGTCCATGTCACCTTCATACATAAACATTCCCGCACCGATGTCACCTAACATTTGTTCCATATCCTCATCGTATTCATCTCCAACAATCTCTGGTTGTACATCTTCATTGATCTCTTCTTCTTCATGTGGAGCCTTAAATGAAGTTGGATATGGTTCGCCGTGTAAGACCCAATCAGTATAACCCTTATCAATACCTTTGACAAACAGATGCTCTCTCACCAAGTTTATCTTATGAGAACGCAAATTCTTGCATTCTCTTCATGGGCATCTAATACGCCCATCACTATCACATGTACCCAATGCAAACTCCAAGAATTTCTTAACACCTTCAGCATATACATTGTAATTCTGACCCAATCGATCGCTAACTCTCATCCAACTCTTATCCATGCCGACTATATTCATTACAAACAATCACATGTGCATCAGCAAACAACCATATATCATGTACCAATCAATGAGTATGCCACCTTTCACCGAGTAGTTGGTCCTATGCCGTTCGGGATTGTATGATCATAGTCGCCAACCTATGATCTATTATCTGTCACGTCTAATAAAATTTCGGCAGCATCTCCCCATAGTTCTCCAAATATGCTCATTTGGTTGTGTGCACTGACGATTAACACGTCGTTGCACCATCATCGAAACTGCATATCCGGAGAACAATGGATGAATCTACCAAAATCATAATATTAGACGACAACAGATATAGTTCTTTAGTTTGCGAGAATGATCTTACAATTCCAAACTGTCCACTCTGGACAATTCAAGAGTTATCAATCAAGCATTCATTAGGATTGATAACTCTAGAACGGGTCTAAAGTTTTTTTTGATGAACAAACAATGCAAGATATGCTAACATATGTCAAATAATAACAACATATTATTTATACAACAATACAACAAAAACATAATTAGTAGGTATTATTTCAAGATTTATTTCAGATTTTAATTTAAATATTAGTTTTATTAATTTAGAATTAAGTATTTAAGTATTATTAAATGTTAACTATTTGTATTTTAATTTAAAGATTTAGTAGTATTTTAATTTAGAAACTTCATTTTATTAATTTAGAATTAAGTATTTAAGTATTATTAAATCTTAACTATTTGTATTTTAATTTAACTATTTAATAGTATTTTAATTTAAATATTAATTTTATTAATTTAGAATTAACTATTTAAATGATATTAAATCCTAATTATTTGTATTTTAATTTAAAGATTTAGTAGTACATATAATTTACAACTATCCGGAAATATTTAATTCTAAATGTAAATACATTGATGTAATGTTTACGTTCGAACGATTCTAACCTATATTCGAACATAATGAATACGTTCGAACGGTAATCCTAAACCGTTCAAACGTATTCATTCCAATTTTCAGTCGTCTTCAAAAACGTCGAAAACCCCATTAATCACAAACTCACAGCAATACAAACAACAATATCAAAGCATACAAATTTCTAACATTGCAAAATATTAAGTTCAAACCATGCATGAGAATATAAAAGGTATACCTGAATTTTTGGAGATGAAAAGGGAAGGAGATGGTGATATGCGGTGCGAAAAAACTCCACTACAAATAGTAATCCGAGAATAATTGAGTGAGATGGAAATTTTTTTGAGTTTGGGGGCTAGTTTGAGGAAGAATACCTCTGGTACGCGAAGGGGGTAAACTTCGGGCGACACTGAGAGGGCGCGCGGGAGGAGAGCGACAATATTGTGAGGTTCTGTCGTGTTTTTGCAGAAGATTTCATATTCGAACGGTTATTTACTAAACGTTCGAACGTGAAAATATTTAGCTGGAGAAAATTCCCTCCTAGATTTTCACGTTCGAACTTATAAATAATATGTTCGAACGTTATTAAATTATTCCCACTCGAAAATTATCCGTTCGAACTTTTATTTTTAACTGTTCGAACGGTATTGTAAATGTTTATTAATATTTTTTTTTCATTATACCTTTGAATAAAATAACAACATTAATATATATAGATATATTAGATCATACTATAGTTTAATTAGCGGGATATTTTCCCACCACTGCAATAATCCGTTCGAATTATAACAAATTACGTTCGAACGGTAGTCCATCAGTCTTTAATTGGCGGGATGTTTTCCCACCATAGCAATAATCCGTTCGAATGTTATTTTATACATTCAAACGCCAAATATGGGTTCGAACGGTTTACGAGTGCTGTTCGAAGACATCACCTTTATGTTTAAATATAATTTTTTTATCATTAAATGAAAAGTACTATAAGATCATATTTATTAGTTATATATACTATCATATATATAATAATCTATACTAAATATCTTCTGATATAGTATAGTATACTAGAGTATACTATAAACATGTAAGATGATATCTATTAATAATATATACTATGATATATATTAGTAATATATACTATAATATATATTATACTATACTAAATTAGTATAAAGGAAAATATATTAGTAATGATTACGATATGATATATAATAATCTATACTATATATGATATATATCGTATCATATATATTATCCTATATTAAAGTATAGTGAAAAATATTAGATCATATATATTAGTAATATATCCGGAGAACATATATATAGCCTCAAATATACTAAGGTCACATAATAAATTATAAAGAAATTTATAAGATAATAGTATATTAGTAACCTATACTCTATATATTACAGTATATATAATCTACTATAATAGTATATATATTATATTAATTTATAGGATTATAAATATAATATATATTTAATATAATTTTTACTAAACTTAAAACAAATTACTTTCGAACGTGAAATATTCACGGTCGAACGGTTTTATATTACCGTTCGAACGTAAAATATTAGGTTTTATAAGAGATTTCTCTCACGCCGCTGTCCCCACCGTTTGAAAAAGCGAGAAAACGTTTGAACGCACTACAATCGCCGCCGTCTGCCGCCTTAATCAGTACCTACGTCAAACACTCTTCCTCTCAAGTGAAGGTATGCATTTTAAAACTCATTTTACTGTTTATTTTATAATTTTATGGATTTATTCGTTTTTGTTTTTAAAAAATTAGATTTTTTCATCAATAGTCACCGTAGAACATCATAAATCTACCGTAGGATGTTTAGAAATGAAGAGTACTACGTATTTTGTCAAAAAAACCACGGAATCGATGCTATTTTAGGTGTTTTCATGGCCGCTGAGTAACTGAGTTGACTCAGCCATGGCCGAGTTAGATCTAGTTTCCGTTCGAATGCGTTCGAATGATTTAACCCTTACGTTCGAACCATATATTAAGCGTTCGAACGGTGTTCAGTTTCCGTTCGACCATATATTATATTCGTTCGAACGCTTTATATTAAATTCGAACTATTTTGTTTATATTATATTATTAAATTGTTTTAATCGTTTTATTGAATTATTCTATCAATTAATTTATTAAAGTAGATAATTTTGTAAATCTTTTCATCGTAATTAGATTTTATCACTAATGTTGAATATATATTTTATTTTTAAAATTTCAGGTTCATAATAATGTCTTATCGGGGCCGTAAACGTGGTAGATCAGGAGAACCTTCCATCCAAACAGTTCGAGAGAGAACTGTTTTACTTGAGCGACAGGTAATACTGATGGAGAGTCATTCCCTTCCATCAGTATTCAATGATCGTGGTTGGGCACCAATCTTAGATCAGCGAGAAGAAGGAATGGAGCTCGTTTCCTTCATTGATATCGTTACTGAGTTCTATAAAGAGCTCGGTCCTGCCAGCCCAGACGATGGAAGGGCATATAGGATCTGTGTCCGAGGAGCTCCTCTTATATTTTTAGCGGATGGACTCGCTGCATATCTGGGTATTCCTAGGCTTCTTGATGCCTATCCAAACCTGCCGCCTAGAGAGTCTGATCCTTCAGGTGATGCAGCTATGTCTTAGGACGAGGGACCAGATTATACAAATGAGATCGATACACTTGTTGATCATGAGGTCAGGGACTTGATTGTTGGTCCAGATGCTCCAGTGTACGATGGGACGAAGAGTATTTGGCAGGCAGATTTATCTTCTTTCTTCAAGATTATGAATTTAATCATTGCCAACAATATTGACCCACGGCAGCACAAGACCGAGGTCGGTATGGATCCAGCGAGATTTATGATACGGGTTGCTCGTGGCATCCCGATCGACCTCGTTGGTTATATATTTGAGAGGACCCGATTAGAGGCACGGTTCATTACGACAGATGTACTGCCATTTGGGATCCTCATCACTTATTTTTTACTACATGCCGGGGTCGTGTCCGAACCTGCCGAGCGTTCTCGATTTTCAATGGCACCGATCAACAGCACCACCCTGTCACGGAGTACGGGACACTCGAGATTTCGTTTTCTTGGGACTGTTCCTAACAGGGCTGAGATTAAGAGAGATGCACAGCTGAGAGATACTGGAGTATCGGCTGGTGAGATATCTACACAGGCTGAGGCATCAAGCACATCTATTCGCGAGGAGATGGCTGACATATTGCGTGTTGAGCTCGGCGCACACACATCAGCAGTGATTGATGCAATGCATACTGCAGTGCATACTGCCATGTCTGAGTTGCGTACAGAGATTATGGCTGACGTATCTGGGTTACGTACAGAGGTTACTGAGTTACGTACATCGATTAATGCCAATAATGCAACTCAGGTCACGCTCAGTACTCGACTGACACAAGTAGAGACACAATTAGCTGCAGTCGAGGATGTGTGTAGAGATCTCGCATCACAATAGTTTCTATTTTTTATTTATATTTTCTTTTATTATAGTTATGAACAATATATATGATGTTTTGATAATTTGTTTTATTTGTAAATTAAATATAAAATCTTTTCTGGAGTAATTATTGATTTATATTAAGTGGTGTATGATTGATAATATTTATTTAACTAAAAAATCTTATTTAACATAAAAGAAATCATTAAAATATTTTTAAATTAATTACATAAAATTAATTAATGAATTTGTATATATGATATATATTTTTTATATTTTGACTTTCATACTGAAATTAATATTATACCTTCGAATGTATAAATGTGGTGCTTGAATATGTTCTAACTAAATATATTCCGTTCGAACGATTTAGAAACCTTCCCGCCAAGATTTGCCACCAAATATTTTCTGTTCGAACGCAACAAATAATCGTTCGAACGTTTGTGAATTTTAACCGCCATAATAAATTAATTCTCAGCCAAATTTTACTGTTCGAACGTATTTTTTGATGTTCAAACGGGAAAAAGTTTTTGAGACGATTTAATTCCTCACAAAAAATTATGTTCGAACGGTTATTGTAACGTTCGAACGGTTTTGTAAAGTCATCAATTTTTTGGGACGAAATTTAAATTTCGTCCTAAGAAATGACTTTTAGGGACGAAATTTTTTTCATCCCTAAATAATTTCGTCCCAAAATCTCAAATTTGTTATAGTGAACACATTTGATTAACACGTGCTGATACGCATAAAATCATGGAGCTCCAAGTCCAAGATTGAGCATTATTGAAGGAAATCCTAAGCATAGAGTAGACACATCATATATACATGATATAAATGATAAATTAAAGATAATCAAGGAGGCCGACAAGAAGAGGACCAGGTGTCGAGCAGCACTGCTACATATAGGCAGAAATAGTGGGCACCCTTTTTTTTTTTCCATCTTGTATGCGCACCCTTTTTTTTAAACTTCGACTTTCATTCAACAAACATCACAATGGCCTCCGGCCATTACATTGTTAAGGTTAGGAATAGACACTACATTACAAGAGTACATAAAAAATATAGTATATTATATACTATATGAAAAATATACTATATTATAATTAACATATACTAAATAGCATATGCTAATATATATAGTCCTATATACTAATATACTATACTATATATATGATAATATACTATATATATTTTAATTAATTATATATACTAATATAGATTTTTACTATATTATACTATAATATATTTTAAATAACATATACTAATTATAAGATACTATAATATATTAAATAATATAGATATTTACTAAGTTTGGAACAAATACAATTCGAGCGGAAAGTCAAAACCATTCAAACATATAATTTAACGTTCGAACAGCTTTGTACATATAAGTTAATTATTGGGGGACGAAGGTTTTTAAACGCCAATGTCCCCTTTCGTAAAAATACAGTTCTCGAATATTTGAACGCTCTTCGTGCACCGCTGTCGCCGCCGTAATCACCACCCCCGTCGAAGCCTCTTCCTCTCAAGTATCGATACACTCCTCAAGAGTTATTTTACCATTTATTTTTATCATTTTGTTTTATTATTTGTTTGAATTAGAAAAGTTGTATTTTTCCATCAATATTTAGAAATGAAGTATAGTATGTGATTTGTTGAAGAACTCAAGGAATCGATTGATTCCATAGGTTTTCATGGCCGCTGAGTTGACTAAGTCATGACTGAGTACGATTCAGTTATCGTTCAAACGCAAACTTTCGAATGATATGAACCAAACACGATGGTTACTGTTCGAACACTATTGTATCCGTTAGAACAGTATGTCAAGCTGTACTTGACAAATGTTAATGCACATTATGTTATAAGTAAATTAATATTAATATTTATCACATTTATTAAATATTAAATTAGAATAATAATTATATTCTAATTAATATTAACTTATTAATTTATTTTTATCACATTTTATAGTTCTATCAATTAAATGTTAACGCACATTATATTATCATTAAATTAATATAAATATTTATCACATTTTTAAATATTAAATTAATATTAAATTACATATTATTAATTTATAATTAATATTAACTAATTAATTTATTTTTATCACATTTTGTTGTTCAATCAATTAATTTATTAAATTGCTATTAGTATATAATTTTGTGAATACTTATTTATTACATTTTATCACTAATGTTGCATATATATTTTAATTTTTTAAATTTAAGGTTGATAATGTCTTATAGGGGACATAAGTGTGGCAGACTAGACGAACCTTCTATCCAAACAGTTTGAGAGAGGATTGTTTTACTAGAGCGGAATGTGAACATTTCTGACTTCGTGACTCTTATCAAGGAGGGTCATTCCCTGTAATCAGTCTTCAACGATCATAGTTGGGTACTAATACTAGATCGGAGGAAAGAAGCATGGGAACTCGTATTTTATATTGACATCGTTGCTAGGTTCTATAAATAGCTCGGTGGTGCCAGCCGACAATCTCTGTCAGAGGAGCTCCAATTATATTTTCAGCAGACGGACTCGGTGAATTTCTCTGTATTCCTAGACTGAGCGATGCATATCCGAATGTGGTGCCTAAAGAGTCTGATCCTTCGGGTAATGCAGAGATGACTCAAGATGAGGAATCAATTTATATAGATGAGCTTGATGCCCTCGCTGATCGACTTGGTTGTTGGTCCAGATACTCCTCTGTATGATGGGACGAAGAGTATAAAGCAGGAAGATCTATCTTCTTTCTTCAAGATCATGAATTTGATAATCGCCAATAATATTGATCATCGGTAGCACAATACAGATGTTGGCATGGATGGAGCAAAATTTATGATACGCGTCGCTTGTGGAGTTCCTATCAACCTAGTGGGGTATATATTTGATAGGATTTGATCAGAGACTCGGTACATTACGACAGATAAACTATCATTCGGGATCATGATCAACCGATTTCTTCTATATGTCGAGGTCGTGCCAGATGTTGTCGAATGTAAATGGGAGCCGATATCAGGTGTTTTGTAAATTTGATTTAATTATGAATTAATTTTTTTTTGTGTTTTTTGAATTAATTATTAATTTATATTATTCCTATTATTTAATTGATAAATTTTATATAAATTATTAGTTAATATAAGAATAATTCTACTTATCATCCCAGTACACACCACACACTTCATCTATTTTATTTTTGTATTTTTCCTATAACAAGTATGTGATATATGTATGATAAGTAGAACAATTCAATAAATTTAACAAGAATAAAATAAAATTAAAATTATAAAAAATAAAAATTAATTTTAAAATATGTAAAGTAGCATTCCTTTAATCACCGTTCAAACATGTTATTTTACATTTGAACATTAATTAACTTACTATTCAAATGGTAAGTCAATGTACCGTCAAAATTTATTGACTTAACCCGCCAATTTACAGTTCAATCATAAATAATATATGTTCGAACATTGTTTAACATTAGAGTTCAAACGTTTTTGTATGTTGTTTGAATGTTAAGTCAATGTCCCGCTACATTGTTTCACTTAACATGCCATATTAGGGAAAAATATTGTCATCCCAAAATATACCGTTCGAACAGTAAACACCTTCAGTCATTTTTAGAAACGAAATTTGAAATTCGTCCCTACATCTCAATTTTAGAACGATTTTTCATTTCGTTCCAAACAAAAATCGTACTAGTAGCTTTTTTTGTTATTATGTGTAGAATCAAAGTTCAAACTCATAACCTGATCTACTTTGATACCTTGTGAAATCATCATTCTTAACACGAGTCTAATGCTCATTGTAAATTAATTGAAGTACTTTTGCTACGTGCAATATATAAGTAATTTAAAACAGGCCGAAGTTGAAAGAGGAGATGCTCCATCATCAATCATATACTATATGAGAGAGAAGAATGTTTCAGAGAAAATGGCTCGGAAGCATATCAAAGGCACGAGGGAATGGCCTGGCAACAAAGCGCAGCAACAATCAAAGATGTCCTCATCTCTGACACAGCTATTAGGATGGCATAGGCGGCCAAGCGAGCCTGCTCGAGCCACGCTGCATTTAATGATATGGGAACGAGCACGCATGGCAAGGACATGTTGCATTCAGGCATCCTAGGGTTAGTACAGAATGGCATGTCCACCTAGGTGTCAGCAACAACCTAGGGTGGACCTGACAAGTCTGACCGGATGCAGGAAGTTGACAGAGATGTGCAATCTGATACGAATCTACACAACCATCACAACCACTTTGGGACAGACTCATTTCAGGTATAAATACCCATCTTCCTACCAAGAAGGGGGTTACTCTCTCTCTCAGACTTGAACACTATTGCTATCTCATTTTAGTATCTGTTTTTTTTTTTTTTTTCCTTTTCCACAACCTTAGACTAACTTGAGCGTCGGAGGTACCATGGCCCCCGAGCTTCCCCATTCTCCTTTTTGCAAGAAAGAGCTCTAGCGCTGTCAGTGTGGAGTGGCACAGGCACACGAAACACAACATCAACATTGGCACCGTCTATGGGATTTCCTCCTACAAGTAACGTGTCATGCATATGCCGACCATGACGCGCTCTTAAGCCTCGTGGCGGGAAGAAGAGAGACCTGAGGCGATGGAAGGAAGAATCAATGAACAAGCTGCAATAATACAAAGGCTACAGGAAGAAATGGCGGCCCTCCGTCAGGAAAATGTCGCCTTGAAAGGGTCGGAGGGAGAACCAGAGAGAGCAGCAAAGCCACAACTTCGAGACCCACTGTCCACCCGAGGTGGAGGCAGCAGAAGAAGAGCGATGCAAGGCGGACCTTAGGTTCTAGAAACTAGAAACCAAGTACAACGGGGTGGTAAAATGGGTAGGCCCACCTTCAACTGTAGACCAATTGCTCACTAGCATTGAGTTGCCGTATAGTGTCGATGTTATGGCGGTCCCTCTACCGCCGAGGTTCAAAGTCCCATTGATAGACGCATACGACTGATTGAAGGATACCCTGGAACACCTAGAAACCATCAAGGTGAACATGACCCTACACGGGTTCCTGAACGAGGTTGCATGCAGGGCATTCCCCTTCACACTGAAAGGGGAAACGAGGGCATGGTTAGGGGCCTTGCTACTCGGGACTGTTACTAGCTTCATTGAGTTGACACGCCTCTTCTTAACACAGTTCATGGCTAGCTGGAAGAGGAGACTGCCTACTGCCTATCTCCTGACCATGAAACAAAGAGATGACAAGAGCCTGAATTCCTACCTCTCTCGTTTCAATAAGGAACGAATGAAGACAGATAACTAGAATGAGAAAATCACCCTGACCACACTACTTGGGGAATTTGGCCCTGCAAACCCTTCATGGTGGAGATAGCGAGAAAAATCCCAACTTCACTAAGGGAATTCATGGACCACGCCGATGGCTTCATTAACGCTGAGGACACGCTCCAGGCTTTGACTGCCTCACGCTGAACTGAGCTGGACAGAGCAGACAGGAAAGCAGCTAGCCAGAATGGCGAGGGGAGCCGAGAAGATTAAGAAGATGCAAAGCGCAAAGAAGAATAGCCCACACGGGGAAAGGCTGTACAACGCATCCACACCAACCTGGCTGTGGAAACCTAAGGGGACTCGAGCCGGCAAGATGAACGGCGACTGGACTCTAGCCACTCTAAATATTGTACCTATCACAAAACCAGCAGCCACCGGATGGAGGACTACGTCACGAGGAAGGGGAAGCTAGAAGAGATGGAAGCTCTGATAGACCAGCGAGGTGATGAAAGGCGAGGCCCGCGGTACAACAACCGAAGGCAGCCACAAAGAAGCGAATGCCCAGACAGGAGGAGTGCTGACAGGCGTAATAGGACAAGCCCGCGACGAAGGAGCTCAGACATTGAAGAAGGACCAATGGGCAAAATACGTACAATAGCAGGAGGATACGCAGGAGGAGGCGTCACCTTGTCGGCAAGAAGGGCCCACGCCAGAAGAGCTAGATACAAGGAAGTGTTTGCCACTTACAGGGCAGCCCTGTGCACGATGAATCATGTGAGGGAACCCATCATAACTTCCAGCGAAAAAGTCGAAGAAGGAGTTCTACATCGTGACCATACAGATCGCCAACTACTTAACCAGGAAGGTCCTAATAGACAATGGCAGCTCGATAAACATTTTGTACTGGGAAGCATTTGTCTGGATGGTGATCACACCTAGCCGGTTGCGCCCAGCTCCATCCCCGCCCATGGGTTTTACCAGAGATACGAATCAAACCAATCGGATCCATCACCTTATCCATTCTGGTAGGAGCAGCCCCGAGGACGACAATAGCTATTGTGGACTTCCTTGTGGTAAAAGCCCCATCTGCCTACAACGCAATCTTTGGGCAACCAACTTTGAACCGCCTCAGAGTGGTGACATCCACATATCACCTCAGGATAAAATTCCAACCCCATGGGAGTGAGGGAGATACGCGGCGAACAGAAGCTGGCAAGGAATTGTTACGCTCAGGAGCTGAAGCCGACCCTGCTGAGGTCCAAACCCTCAAAAAAGTACACGATGCCGCAGCTCTACCCCAAAGATAGGTAGAATGAAGGACCATGAGGGCCATGAGCCACCCCAATATAAGAGGGAACATTTTGTGTAAGAAAACATGAGTCCACCCAACCATGTAACCTGCGATTATTTAAATGAACCTATCATTTTGCCCCTATTCGCTCTTGTTGTTAGAATATCAAATGCCATAAGCCCAGTCCCTTGGCTGGCCCCAATGCATTGGCTAAGCACCAGAGCCTCCCGAGCTCCCCCCGAGTCACCTAACTTACCAACCTTCTCGCAATGCATGGTCGCGAAGCATTGGCTAAGGGGCAACGCCTCCCGAGGTTATCCTTCATAGCCTGTCGAGAACAAGTTCGTGGACTTGCCAACCTTCGCGCACCACAAGCCAAGTCCCATGGCTGGCCACGATGCATTGGCTAAGGGCCAGAGCCTCCCAGCCCTGCCCCTTCATAGCCAATCAGACACGAGTCACTTGACTCACTGACCTTCGTGCAATACATGGTCGCGATACATTGGCTAAGGGCTGAAGCCTCTCAAGTTGTCCCCTTCACAGTTAGTCGAACACAAGTCCCTTGACTTGCCGACTTTCATGCACCACAAACCCAGTCCCTTAGATGGTCGTGATGCATCGGCTAAGGGCCAGAGCGCCTCGAGCTCCCCCTTTACAGCCACTCGGGCACGCATCACCTAACTCACCGACCTTCGCACAATGCATGGTTGCGATGCATTGGTTAAGGGGAAAAATTTTTTCACTGTGAATTGCTGTTAACGTTTCCATTTTGCTATTAGTGTTGGAGTTCGTTTGTAGTGACCCACACAAAGTGGTCAGGGGACCTGTCAACCCCTTTGGTCCATCTTAGGCAATTGTTGAGCTCGTTGACTCATTCTCGAAAGTAATCCGTGCTAGGCAGTTGTGGAGCTCGGAGGCACGTTAACTTCGAAGACTCATTTTTTAAAGTAACCTGCTAGCATCGTTTATGGCACAAGTGCGGACACCAGACATTTTTCTAGTGGAGATGCCATCCAGGGAGTAACGTTAGCTAGTGCGTAAGACTGAACCAACCTTGTTGACATGTCGGAGGTCTAGTAGCTTGTAAGGCTGGACTCGCCTCGTTGACCTTTGTAGAAGTGAGGGAGGGTCGAGTAGTTTGTAAGACTGGAATCGCCTCGTTGACCCTCGTACACGTGAGGGAAGTCAAGTGGAGGTCAAGCAAATCATAAGACTGAACTCGCCTCGTTGACCCTTATAGGCATGAGGGAAGTCGAACGGAGGTTAGGGAGCTTGACTATGTTGTAGAAGCTAAACCGGTTAATGTAGACAACTTCCAATCACAAGTGTGAAATTTGCGAACCTGAATCATCTTGTTGGAATGTGGCGACGGTTTGAGGATGTAGGCGAAGCCTATGGACAGCCATATTTCAGCGATGACGAAGGTCCTAGGTGCCTGTGTGCATGTTAAAGCCAAGAAATTGATTCCAATGGAGAAATGTTGGGATGTCTGACCAATGCCTGAATGGGGCTATGTGTCCGATGTTTTGCGCCATAGGATCCAGTTTTGTTAGTAGAAATGGAATTCACAAAAATTTAGAGAGAGACAAACCAGGATGTTTTAGCTAAGGGTGTAACCGGTCCGGTTTTGAACAAAATCTAGGACCGAGCCGGTATGTACCGATTTTGTATTTTTCAAAACTGATTACGCACCAGTTACCCTCCTAAACCGGTACTTTCGGTTTTACCAGTTTCCGGTCCAGTTTTTCTATTTTTTTAAAATGTAAGTTTCATAATTTGTCATTAAAAATTTGTTTATAAAAAAAATGATTTAAAAAAAATCTGTTTTATACTTTTATTAATATATTAAACTATATAATAGTATTAATATTAGACTATTGGTATAGTTATAAGTTATATATTAGTATTAGTTATAAACTTTTAGTAAAAACTTGTAGTATTAATTATAAGTATAACTATAGTCATTAGTTTATATTAGACTATTAGTATTAGTTATAAACTTTTAGTGATTTAGTATTAACATTTTATGTAAAAATTTATAAATTATAATAAGAAAATATTTCATATATGAATATATATTATATATAAAAATTTCACATAAAAATTTATAATTATACATAATATATAAAACTTATATATACAATAATACAAATATTATTTTTTATATATATTTTTTATAAAAAAGGTCCGGTCCGGTCCGAAAAATCCTAAAACCGGAACCGGCCGATTTTCACATTCTAAGAATCGGTTCCTGACCGGACCGGTTCAAAACTGGTAAAACCGGTCCGGTCCAGTCCGGACCGGTTTTCCGGTTTGAATTTACACCCCTAGTTTTAGCTGTTGTAGCCAAATTTTGTTTGACTGAAAATTGCCCGCTACTAGTTGTCATTTCTTCTCTTCCTTACTCTTCTTTTCTCCTTGTTTTCCTTTCTTTTTTTTAAACAACTTGTATGGTATACACCGTGTAGCTTTGACCTCCTAGGTTGGCCGTTGCATGGGACATGTGACCATCGCTGGATCCCCTTGGCCGTATATTTCATTAGCGGGTAGTTTCGACAATGATGCTAAAGGACTTCTTGTTTGTGCTTCATTGCTTTGGAGATGTGGCAAGAGAACTTCCGAAGCCGAGGAAGTTCTGTCCAATCGATTCCTGTTCATGAAGCTGTTGTCGAAGATGTATATGGTTGTGCAATTCGTGGCCAAGCGGCTTGTGGCTGTGAGAGAATGATGGTCAAGCAACCAGTGATGGCCAAGGTGCATGGGCACTAGTGCTAGCGGGATGGTGCTGGCCGAGATGCTTGTGCAAGGTGGGATGGTGCTGGCCGAGTCTCGATGATGCAGGTGGCCAGGACGGGATGTGCCCATGGCCGAGTTGAGATGCGTTGGTTGTGCATTGCTGAGTTGGGTTGATGCAAGCGGTCGGGACGAGATGGTTGCATGGCCAGGACACAAGTGGCCGAGACGTGCATGGTCGAGATGCCGGCCCTTCACGGGTGGCCAAAAAACGAACACTCCTGGGTGTGGGGTGTTTGCCTGCCACTAGGTGGCTGAGCAGCTCACCATGTAGTCGTGTGTGAGCAGCGGCCGGGGACCACATGTCGGCAGCAGAAAACCCCGTTGGTGGCCACATTGTGCCTGCAGCTGCTTTTCATAAGTGCTTTGTGTTAGACAGAGCACAACAACCACATTTTGCCATGGGCAGCTCCGGTGGCAAGGAGCTTTTGCGGCTAAGGAGCCCCCGTTGAAGAGGGCCACCCTTGCTTAAACAGAAAACTCCGATGGACTATCTGGTGGCTGCCATTGGTCCTCTTGGCCAGTGCTTGGCCATCGCGGGATCAGAATTGTGCGCCAGCGGTTTTGCCTTGCATGACATACACATTTCTCGGCGGTGGATGGACTATGGATCACCTCGGGGGGAGGATAGAAACTACTGGTGAACCACATGGTGGTTGCTGGTGCTTCTCGCTGGCCCACGGTGGGGAAGCTGTGAGCCTCTCATATGCACTTTAAGTGCACGGGCTACATGGCTGAAGGCCACCGCGTGCCCACTGTGGTAGTCGAGGACCACAACGGTGGAGATAGATGACACTGGAGGGCTCTCCTGGTTGCGCCACGATTGGACAGAGCTATTGTCCCGTGTGCATATGGGTGCAGTGTTCATGACCCCTGCAGACAGAGGGCCTAACGGTGGCCATCAGGAACTGCTGGTAGGACGCCACAAGCCTTTGGGTGCATTGTAACGTGCACCCGTGGTGCATTGTGGTGGGACGTGCATGGCATTATTCAAGCCATGCACAGCCACCATGTTCCCCTTATGCACACTTGGTCTGTGCCCACGTGTGCATTCAAAGTGTATCCCGCCCTTGCTTTAAGTGTACAGTGTATTCAGAATGTATTTAAGTGTACACTATTCATCCATGTCCTCTTCCCTCTTTTTGCACAATGCAGTAAAAGTGCACTGAGCATTTTGAAACTCAAGTGGCTAAGAAACTTGGGTTCCCGACCTTACACGTTGGGTGCATAAAAAGCATGTACAGTGCACTTAGCAGCCTCGATGAGGGAAGGTTTAGTCGCCCAATTTTTATTAAAAATGTTATTCATAAAAAGACAAAAGGGGAGAAGCTGATAATACTTATATGGAGAAAACTTTATCTGCTCAGTTCGAGATGAATTTTCAAGCCAGAAAATAGTCATTCTCCCACTTTCGATGTAGAAAATTAGTCAAATCCCATAGACAGCGCCAACTGTTAACGCCTAAGAATGGAACAACAAGAAAGAATGGGAGAAAGAGACAATCTCGGCCAGCTAAGACTATTCAGGCCTTGATAGGTGTGGTTTGGAGCCCTCGACGGTAGTCCGATGTGGTTGTACGGTGTTAGTGGGTACATCTATGGTATTAAAGGGAAAATAAATGCAGGAAAAATAAAAGAGAGGGAGACACATAGATTTACGTGATTCGGCACTGGGCCTACGTCCACAGATTTTTTAGAAAGGAAAATCTAGTATAATATGAGTATTTTATAGTCTCTCGTCCTCACTGTACAATAGAGATCGAAACTCTATCTTCTGGAGGAGATGTAATAGCTGGAGTCCTTGCCGAGAGATTGAAGAACCTCCCTTGAGAAAGTTGAAGTCTAAACCCAAAGTCCTCTGGAAACCCACCTAAAGTCGTCTAGCTGTCCCCTTTATCCTCTACTCCTCCCTTACTTTATGTCACATCTTCCATTTTCTTCCTAATATCATTTTCCTTCCTTAGCCTTCTGTCCCCTCCCCCTTCCTTCCCTCTCTCTTCCCTCCTAAAGAGACCCGCCCCATCTTGTATTGGGCCTAGAATCCATTATGGACCAGAGATATTTTATCACCTCCACTTGCATAAAATCTTATAATATATATATATATATATATATATATTTGTACAAAAAACCAGTATCCATGGAGATATTAAGTGTTTCAATAGAGATAATGGACGATGTTTATGCACTCTATAACTGCAAATATCATTTCTTTTTATTTTATTATATGACCGCTTTGGGCTTACATTTTTCGACCTGATCGAGCAACTTATATATAACTGATCATCATCACGAATTTCAATTATTTTTTTTCTTTTGGGTTTGAAATAATTAACCCAAAGACCCAATTAATACTAGGTTATGTTTGGATATTTAGATAAGATATCACGATGAACTCATCTCATCTCAAAACTTTTCATAATTTCTTTCCTAAATATTACTCAAATACAAAACACTTTTCATTTTCAAAATTTTAACCTTTTAATTTAATCATTATATGATCTTTTCCAAACTTTTAAACAAAACATAAAAAATAATACAACTTTTTCAAATTTTAAAACGAAAATTATATTAAAAAATTATATTTAAATTTTTCTTAACTTTATAATATTTTTATTTAATTTTTTTCTCATTTCTCAAAATCTAATAAAATATCTCAACTCAAATTATTTCATTATTATTTACAAACTGTTTTACTTCTATTTACATAATTATCGTATCACCTTATTATCCAAACAATATGCCCTAAAAATCTGATAGGAAGAACAAAATAATTATGGGGTTTCACGCTCCCTATTGTCTAAGCTATTATTTGTGAAGTTTTAAATCGATCATTTGTTTTTCAACGCCCTCTTGTTAGTTGACCTCGATATCTCTATCTCTCTCTCACACACGCACAGACAGATAGACATATATATATATATATATATATATATATATATATATATATATATATATATCACCACCCAAAAATGTACAATACTCATGTATATCTAGATCATTAAGTAAGAGCTAGGCTTCCCATATATATGTAAAAATTGAATGAAGTTGATCATGGGAATTGGTCACCAAAGACAACTTGAATCTTCGGTCCTGCTTCTTATTTCAAACTTTGTTTTCTTTACCTATATATAAATAGAGAGCCTAGCCTATCACAATAATAAGATTTTGCATTATTGAATAATATAAAGTTAGAGATTACACAATACTGTCTTTACCGCGTAATCTATGATTACAAATAATTTTATTATTATTATTATTATTATTATTATATGGCCGCTTTGGGCTGACATTTTTCGAGTTGATCGAGCAGCTTATATATAACACAAAGTTAGAGATATAGAAACTGAGAAATATTATTTTACTTTTCTTCGATTTAGATCCCTTAAAATTTTTGTCCGAGCTCTAAAATAGGAGAGAAAAACAAATACACTATGCATATTTATCTCTAGCTCTTTCTCCAAGAGATCCAAATCCATTTTTTTCTTATATGCTAATTAATTAAGGGGAGACTCCAGATTCATTCATGCCGGCCGCCCATAAACGTAGACAATTTTATTGAACCAAAGTACTGAACTATTTTGAGGTCTAGTCTTTGACTTTTCTTAATTCGTTATTATATTATTAATGTGTGCGCGTTCAGAATTCTAACACAAAGTGAGAGAAAGAAACTCGGCCTCTTACGGTCAAGAAAAAAGTGCTCCTGAAATATTTTAAAATATGGTACGCGAATTAGGAAATTCTCGATCTGGATAGATTAGTTGGTTTACCTTTGAACATTCTTCAAGTTCAACTACATCACAATGTATTAACGAGTTCATAAGGCAATAAGACGTTGAACTCAAAAGGGATTTTCCTAACTAATGCAAGATGCTATATATCCAATATTATGTGTCTGTCAAAAATATATATATATATATATATTGGGATCGAGGTGGTGGGCGGGAGGGGGCACAAGTAAGAAATTTGCAGACTAATGAGAAATGCTTTAGTCACCAAAATATTATACAAAAATAACTTTATAAATTAACATAATTTGAAATGATATGTTAGATTTTAATTTGAGCCATGGCACCCCGTCCCTTTGACAAAATGAAAAACTGGAAAAAGAAAACTATATAATAGTTTGCATCCCTATTTTCGGACCTAGATAAGTTATGAACACGTTTTAAAAATGAGTTTTGCTACTCATCATTTTTAGTACACACAACATTTATTTTACTTTTATTTTAATTTTTTTGTTTAATTTTTTTAAAATTAATTAAATTCTTCTACTCATCATCCATACGTACAATACACATTTTGTAAGAAAAATAAAATAAAATGTAACGTGTTGTGTATCGAGATGATAAGTAAAATTTTACTTTAAAAATTACTTTTTTCTAGTATCAACACACACACACACACACACATATATATATATATATATAATATATCTACTTATATATAAAGTGCGAATGCTTGAAGAACAGTATTTTCGTCTAACATTTTCTCTTCCCATTTTACCCCTGCTTCTATCCTAAATTTTCATTCAGCCTAGATGTACTCCCTCCCTAGACGACAACCCCTCTCCCACCCAAAATAGCTTCCCTCTCTCATGGATTCACCCTCATCAACCCCGTGCCGCCGTGAGGTACCAGCGTCATCACGGACCACCACGGCAGCTCCCCCTCACGCCAGCAACACCATCCCACCGAACCCAGTCCCTCACGGCAGTCCCTCTTCCCCATGCAAGGCCCTCTCTCCTCTCGGGTTCCTCACTTTGCACTACCGTGGAGCCGCCGTCGTTAGCCTCCAGCTCCACCGAGCACCGCCACAGGTCTCCCCTGATCTTCCCCTTCCTCCTCCCCTTGACCCGGAGCCCGTAGCTCCTCCTTAGGCCACGCACGAAACCCACGGGTTTCTCCCCCAAGCGCCGCCCTCAGCCGTTCCCACGGCCACCGCACCACCACCAGAAGCTCCTCCTCCCACTGACGACTTCCCCTAGCCACCCCCATGCCTAGCCGAGCCACCCAGCTCCTCCACGCTCTCTCACTCTCTCATGGGTGTCCTCCACCTCCCAGCCATATCCAAAGTAAATGAATTTCGAAGTTTTTTTTTTTTTTTTTTAATTTGATCTATTATTTGACCAATAATAGATCAAATAAAGATAAATAATTTGCATGCATCTATCTTTCTCTTCTTCTAATGTCAATAATAGATCAAATAGAATAATTAAATTTGCAGTTTTAATGGATTTTTTTTCCATCTTTTAAGATATATTATCAAAATTTATTTATTTATTTTATTTATTAATTTTTACAATATACTATATATCAATTTATCTATTTTTTCCTCATATCATTTAAATATTATATTTTTTTAATAAAAAATCAATAATAAAAGAGAGAAATTAATTTAAAAATTTTATAATGATGAATAATTTCCTCTCCATAATTCATGTAAAAAATACAAAATAAGGAATCAAATATATATAAAAAAAAAAAAAGGTACATTTGAAGGAATCTCTTTATATTTTAAAAAAAATTACATTATAGAGGAGTGCTAAATTACACCATATCTAATACTTTATGAAAAATGCTAAACTCACCGAATGTGGGTCTCGAATTTCTGTTCCAATTCATTTTTTTTTACTTAGTGATTAAAGAAATATTTTTTAGTAATGTTGTGAATTTTTTCATTTTCAAAAAAATATTTTAGAATATAAAAAAATGAATAAAAAAATAAAAAAAAGATTAAAAAACTTTTTTCTAGCTTTCTCGGTTGGTTCTCGAGTTACATCCCTCGGGATGTACCACTACTCTTACTTTATTGGATTCATTTTTTTGGTTACCCAATTTTATCGAATGGTGAGTCCAAGACTTAGAGTTATTGGAATCATTTTCGTTTTTTATTTTTTTAAAAAAAAGAAATATCTGCTCCAAATCTTATATTCTTCACTTTGATTTTAATTCAACCTAAACATGCATACCCACATTAATTATTTCATACACTTAATTCATTTCAACGTATATTAGAAACTATTGTGATTTTGCTTCTTTTTTTTTCTTAAAAGAAATATAAGAAAAGAAAAGAAAAATAGAAAAATAGAATATATATATATATATATATATATATCTTTTAATTGTATTCGATGATTCATAATTTCATACAATAGAAGTGAAAAACCCCACCAGTTAACTTAAATAACATCTTAAGAAGTTGAGGGAAAGTATTTCCAAATGATTTATAAATATATATATACTTTTTTATTTTTTTATTTTTAAATAATAAATTTAACTTATTATATAAATTTATAAATTTATTTTTAAAAAACTTTCTACATGGTTGTCTTACTTCTCAGGAGCTATCATTTCTACGGCATAATCCCACCTACTTTAAGCAATTATGTATTGTAAAAAATAAAAAAATCATACCAAATAATACAATAAATACCCTAAAATAAATTTGACATATTAATATATCTGATTAAAGTCTGTAGAAATAATGGAATGTTATTTTCAATTTTTCAGCACGCAGACATTGAAGAGAGGGAGGGACAAAAAAATCAATAATAATTCATTTCTTTATTGAATTATTTGATTTTTGAGTGATAGCGATAATTTTTTTTAGCAGTGAGCAGGAAATTGATAATTGATAAATTTATTTGTATAAGTAAATAAATAAATAAAGCATGCAGGATTCAGGAGGGATTTGAGCTTTGATATAAAAGAGATAACTCACAGGACAACCCGCATTTGAAATTTAAGATACACAGTGAGCCACCGATGCATGTAGTCAATCTCAAGAGACGCCGGAGGCCTCCCGCAACCCAAATCGGCAACATCTCCTTCACCTTGAAGTTCCACTACATGTCCTGTGCAAATTGTAATAAAGCAACTAGATATGACTACAACGAAAAATTTGTGTGCTATAATTGTAAAAACATGAGCTTCTCATAGCCACGGTAAATCATTTTATCTCATCATTTTAAATGATCATTCCTTACATGATAAATATAACATAGTAATTGTTAAAATTATGCAATTACTAATATTCTCATTAATTTTAGCTAACGAGTCTATTTAGAAGTAGAGGAAGATACTGGATGTATATCGATTGTTATCTTTGCACTGATAGCAAAAGAAATATTGAATTGTACAACTATTGATCTTTTCAAACAAACAGGAGAGGTAGAATGTTTAATACATTATGTCTTTATATTTTTTCATTATTATAGGAGCACCTAACATATTTAGCAAATATTGTAGGTACAGTTTCAGAAAATGAATAGATTATGTACTTGCGTACAGAAATGAATCAACATGGACAACTGCGCTAGAATAAACTCAACGTATTCTCTGTCCATCCAATAAATCAAACTATGTCATAAACACTCAAAATCTCTTCTTCTTAAACTTCTCACTGTTGTAATTATATACGTAAATAATTAAGACACTAAATTGTATGTAAAGTCTATACTTCTTTATTTACTTTATATGTTTTGTTCAATTTTTGTTAAAAAAAAAAAAAAATTCACATTCTCATTTACTATTTTGTATTTTTTTTAATTTTTTCTTTATATTTATCAAGTGGGCATACGTTCAGCGCACGTTGCCCTTGCTAGTATATATAAAAGCGGCAATGCAAAAAGCAACAGTATTTTTTTGTCTCACTTTTTTTTTCCAATTTTGTCCTCTTTTTTTGCTGTTTTTCCGTTTTATCACTTTTTTTTAATATTTTCTTTGCGCTTTTACAGTTTTACCCCTCTTTTTTGTTTGTTTGCTTTTTTAGTCCCTCGGTTTATTTATTTCTTCTATTCGTGGTTTTACGTTTTTGCCAGTCAGTTCCATTAACAATGGCTTCTCAACCATTTTTCCTTCCCGTTCAAATGTAAAGAAAAAAAAACCCCGTTTAGAGGATTCGAGATATAAAAAGGATAGATATAATATCATACACATACATTAAATTAAATCAAACTCAAAACAATCTTCAAAAAATATGTTCAAATCTAAAAAAAGTTAATTCGTTCTGCAAATCCAAACAAAATGCCTTCAAATTTCTATAAATTCAGTAAATAAATCATACCCACACAGATTTGTACAAAAAAACCAATACAAAAAATATCACTCGGACCTTTCTCACACCATTACAAAAAATATCACTCGGATTTGTACAAAAATAAACAAACTCAGAAAGGAAATGATACCCATTTTGTCCCTTCTCTAATATTCCTTCGATGGGCTGTCATGAAAATGCCTATTTACAATATTAACGATAAATAAATAAATCCCTGCCATGAAAAGATTCAAATAAAAATGAAGAAGAATTAGGAGAAGGAGGAAGAAGAGAGCTTCTGATTATTCAAATTTCAAGTTAACAAACCAATGGTAGGCCGTGTGGCAGACAATCAAAAGTGCCATGTTCTCCAAGACAGCAAATTTCCATAATTTCTAGCCACCCAACAAAGCCTTTCACCGAAAAAACAAAGGAAAAAAAAACCCAAAAACCACTCCACAAGGCCACCATAGTCTCCCTTCCAACCAACTCATCTTGCCGAAATCAATCACCGAAGACACCAAGGAGAAGTCGGAACACCACTTG
Organism: Juglans microcarpa x Juglans regia; assembly: GCF_004785595.1. NCBI lineage: Eukaryota > Viridiplantae > Streptophyta > Magnoliopsida > Fagales > Juglandaceae > Juglans > Juglans microcarpa x Juglans regia. Next base: position 6,355,063 of record NC_054603.1, on the reverse strand, counting down.
ACAACTTCGAAATTATCGACTTTGAATCCAGCCAACCAGATCCACCACGCACGGTATCCCTTTCTTCTTCGTAAGACCTCGCCGATTCCTCCCTCTCTTTTCTTTATTGTGTTTCCTCAACCAAATGAGGAAAAAAAATTTGATATTTTTTTCACTAGAAACTGCTATCGCCATCGATCTCGGCTCAGCCACCAGGAATTCGCCATTCTCTGCCCATTCTCTGCCAGCCACCCACATCTGTCGTCACACCTCCATTTTCCCCTGGTGAGCTTTAAATCCCATTGTCGCACAACTTTCTCTTCTCTAGTCAAGGTGTTTTGGTTCTTTTAGTTTTTTGTCCCTTATATTTCGGATTTCCCTTTTTGATTTTCAGCTTTTCTAAAATGTGCATGCATGCTTTTTGTTATTACAAAAACACCCTTCAACCCATGGCTCTTAGAATTTCGTAAAAGCCTCTTGAAGAATCATTTTGTGTAATTATGTTTGTACCCTTAGGTGTACATGCAGGTCGTATGTTCTAACCCTGGGTCATTTACATGGGATGTGCTTAGATTTTAAATGGGACTTGTGTTTTTAAATTAGGTTTGGCCTTGATGTATGTTCATAAAACCGCTATGATATAGTTTATTATGGCTTTGTTAATTGAATAAATATTTAGCCTATGTATCTGTTTTTTTGCAGAAAATACGCAAGGGATTTAAAGTATATTTGAAAGTATAGTACTAAGCATTAAATTTATGATTAGCCTATAGTATTATGGAGTCTGTTTAATTCCATTGTTTATTTTTTCAGATTTTTGATAAAATTATTATGTTACACCTTAAATAGAAAATCAATGAATATGTTATGAACTTTAGATAATATTAGTATCTATTAATCTTAGTATAATTAAATATTTATTAGATTATTTCTATGGTATGATTTTAATTACTTAGAAAACCACGAAGCGCTTTCTTAGAAAGTAACAAACTGTGTTTAGTGTTTCGTATAAATTTAGAAACACTTCCTTATTTTCATGGTATGAATTTAGTGTTTCGTATAAATAACAAACTACGAAATGAAATTTTAGAAGCAGAGCTACGAGTTAAGTAATTTGCTTATCCACCAAACTTGTATGGACTGTCACTTCTCTTAATTTTGTATTAGGTTTATTTTAATTTATATAAATCTTTGATGTGTTTCAACTTTGTATGAATTTCAATTCTCATTTTGTTGTTCATTGTGGAGTGACAAATAACCACTTTATTCACTTTGATTAAGGATAACTCAATTTATCTCAAACTAATAATTGATAAAACTTAGGTCTTGTTTGGATAATAAGTTGATCTCATTTCATCTTATCTAATTCTTACAATTTTTCCTAACTTCCAAACAAAATATAATAAAAAATAAATTTTTATTTTTTAACCAAGTGCTATGTGCAAGGGGCATCTCCTCACTAGTGTGTGTGTGTGTATATATATAATTTTAATAGTTATCTTAAGAAACTAGGATTCGATATATCAACCACATATGAGACACCATATAACAGTACCAACGGATAAAAGAAGAACGCCGCTTATGGAACTGTAACACCCCGCTCCTCACGGTTAATAACAAAATCATTTTTAAAAATTCTAGGAAGCTAAAGTGCTACTACTAACCTTGACTTAAAAATATTTTCTTATACTTGTGCCAGATACAAAAATTCTATATAATAAATAAAGTTGTTTCGTATTAAAATATTGAAATTATAAATGAGAGTGCGCTGAAGTATTTATTAAAATTTCTCAAAGCCTGTGTTACAAAAATCATTATTTAAAATCGTTATACATGATCTAGGCCACTGTCACGCTTTCCTGGACTAAGTCTCGTCCTGCAATTCTACTCGAACAGTGAAATTATATGCTAAATTAATCTATTATTATTCATTATTATAATAATTCGCTATTATTATACTTGTTATTTATATTATTTATTATTATTTACAAATAATTCATTATTATTTAGTATTAACTTTTATTATTATTTACAAATTATTTTAGATAACTTCATCATCTAAACATAACTTAATTATATGCTAAATTAATCTCACTCGAACAGTAAAATTGGGTATCCTTTACTCTAGAGCCAGAGATATATATCTCTCCTGTGTTCTTTAAACGTTTCGAATAGATTCCAGCTTTAATGGAAGGTTTAGCACAAAATTGAGATGGGATAAGTTGAGATAAAAATTAAAAATTAAATAAAATATTAATAAAATATTATTTTTTAATATTATTATTATTTAAAATTTTTAAAAAAATTAAATTATTTATTATATTTTATATAAATAATTAAAAAATATATAATAGTAAAATAAAATAAAATAATTTTTGTATCAAACGTAACCTTATACAAAAAAAAAAAAAAGGGCCACTAATTAAATCGGGTTGACAAATAAACCCATGACATCATAAGTTGCCTACTTGATGGCTTTGTGTCTGTCCAAGCTGGGCGGAGACTTTGATTTTGGATGGCTGAAGCCTTCGTTTGATCATAAATTATTTTTAACTCATCTCAATTTATTATTATAATTTTTTCAAATTTTAATATAATATATAATAAATAATTCAACTTTTTTAAATTTTAAAATAATAATATTAAAAATTAATATTCTAACAATATTTTATCATATCAACTCAATTCAATTCAATTCATTTTAACATCCAAACTCAATCCTTAATTAAAAGAGTATTGGTAGAGAACGGTCCCGGTTCAGTAGCCCCGCGGCGCACCATTGATTTGACGTCCCTTTTTATTTTTTTTTCTTCTGACTTTGCATAGTCATGTTTTTTAGGAAAAATTTCTAATCCATACATTTAATGCAAAGTTATGTAAAGTTTCTAATTCTTTCAATTTTAGGAAAAAATTTAATTTTTTGTTTTATAACAACCTCTCTCTTTTATCTGATTTCCTGTTTTAGGAAAATGTTTTAGAATATGAACAGTAACTCTTTAAATATGAAGAGTTACTATTCATCTCTAAATCATTTATTTATAGATATTTTATTCTAATAAATAAAATAATTTTTTTCTTCCAATCATCTACATCACTTTCTTATCTCATGCTCATATTTATTATAGTTGTAAGTATTAATTTTAAAAATAATTTAAATAATTACAAAAATGTAAAAATAATTTTAAAAATATTATCGTACTAGCAAAAAATGAATTTAAATTTTTGTTTAAAATATTCGCTATATAGAGAGTAATAGTTCAAAAATAAGAAAAAATATATAATAGTAAATAGCTAAATTTGTAAATGAAAGTGAGAGAAAAAAGTAATAAAAAAATATTATTTTAATAGAATAGAGAAATGATAGGGAATGAGATGTAGAATGCTTTTGAAAGATGAATAAAATTTAAGAAAAAAATTAAAAATGTATTTTTTAGCTATATTTTCGAAAAATTTATAAAGAACTCAATATGAATAATCTAATAGCGCCAATTACATGAGTTAACGCCAAAACAAAATCTAATTCCATTATCCAAGTTGAACTTTACCATAAAAAGTAAGAGAATTGTCCAGTTGCACCAAAACAAAATCGTTTGCTCTTTCTTCCAAAAAGGCCCCTGAGTTTATCTCCAATAAAGACATCATTTTTTACTTCAAACTTGACATTTTTAGGTGCATCCCGTGCTAGCGTAACCGGTGCCGTTTCCCAGAGTTAATTCTAATTAAAAATTCTGGGAGATTTTGGCCGTGTTGGCCTATATAAAGCAGCTGGGCGAATTATTCGACCAAGTCCATCGTCAACTCAGCATTGCTTAAGCTAAACTCTCTCCATTATAAATAATATAAGCATTTCCTTCTGAAGCGTCAATTCATCTTCCCATTGATCCAGATATCATGAAGTCTGCAGCTTTTAATAAAATGCATCATGAGAGACGGTCTGCCAATTATAAGCCAAATATTTGGAAATACGATTTCCTGGAATCTCTTAATAGCATTTACGATGTGAGCATCATTCCCAGCCATATTTAATTTTATGCTAACAGTTCTTGTTACTATATAGTCTTAATTAACGTGCTTGTATAATTTGATGGTAGTTTCAGCAATTTCCATATTTGGAACGATAATGTTTTGCAGGGACCAGAACATAAAAGACGGGCAGAGAAGTTGATAGAGGACGTAAGAATTATATTTGGGGTAGCGGTTGACTCAGAGGCAAAGTTGGAGCTGATTGACAGCGTGCAGAAGTTAGGGTTAGCCACCCACTTTGACATGGAAATCAAGGCGGCGCTAGACACCATGGCATCCATCAACAAGAACAATCAGAGTCCAGGAGAAGAGGGTCCTTTATACGTTACTGCTCTGTGTTTTAAGCTTCTCCGGCAGCATGGCTATGGTGTTTCACAAGGTAATTATAAATGGTTATAATATTTTAGGTATGCAACTTCCACACATTTATTTAAAAAAATATGTAAAAATAGAGTCCACAGTAAAAATGTGATCAGTCTTCTCGTGTGGATACCAAATGCATTCCCAATTACTAATTATTATTCATTGAACTCCGATGCATTACGTGGAACCCACATCAGATATGTTTAGCGGCTTCATGGATGAAAAGACGGGAACGTTCAGGAAAAGCAAACACGAAGATATCAAAGGAATGCTGGAGCTTTTGGAGGCCTCGCATCTAGCTTTAGAAGGTGAGGACATTCTGGATGAGGCTAGAGAATTCTCAACCACAACTCTCGAAGAAGCCATTCCCAATTTAGACGGTCACCGTGCGAAGCAGGTGGCTCATGCTTTGGAGCTTCCCTCACAAAGGAGGGTGCAGTGGTTTGACGTCAAATGGCACATCTACGTCAAGGAGAAAGACCGGCACACGAACGCTATTTTACTTGAACTTGCTAAACTAAATTTCAACGTAAATCAAGCCACACTCCAAAAAGATCTGAAGGAATTGTCTAGGTAATTACAAAAGATATATACTTATATTAATGTACCAATTAAGGATTAGAACTTATTTGTTGGTTTTTTTTTTTTTTTTTGTCATTTAGGTGGTGGAGGAATCTGGGCCTCAGAGAGAGCTTGAGTTTTGCAAGAGACAGGCTGGTCGAAACGTTCATCTGCTCAGTGGGGTTTGCTTTTGAGCCTGAGAACAGATGTTTCAGAAAATGGCTTACTAAAGTCCTCATTCTAGTTGCGATAATTGATGATGTTTATGACGTTTATGGCACGTTGGAAGAATTAACACACTTCACCAATGCAGTAACTAGGTTAGTATCAATTAATGCAATCATGCATGCATGGTTGTTCTATAATCATGTAAAGAATTCTAATCTCAACATGTTAAATTCAGGTGGGATGTCAGGGAAACTCAACAGCTTCCAGAGTGCATGAAGACTTGCTTCCTAGCACTCTACAATACAGTCAATGAATTCGTTAATGAAGTTCGAAGAGAGAAGGGTTGGGACCCATTATTACCTCATCTAAAGAAAGTGGTACGTACTCACCTGTTCATTTCCTATACTTTGAACATCTTCCATGGATAATTTATTAAGATCATCGATATTGGAACAAGAATTTAAATCTCTTAATTAATATTCTTGCGTTTAATAGTGGGCAGGTTTTTGTAACGCATTATTTGTGGAAGCAAAGTGGTACAACACGGGCTACACTCCATCTCTAGAGGAATATCTTAGCAACGCATGGATTTCATCATCCGGCTCTGTGCTTTTGGCCCATGCTTTTTTCTGTCTAGAGCACAAGGTAACTGAGGAGTACGAAAACTTTATGGAGAAAAAGAAAGAACTTCTGTATAATTTGTCCATGATAATTCGGCTCTGCAATGATCTTGGAACATCATCGGTACGTAAGATCAACTGTTTCAATCCATTAAATTAAGGTTAAAGAGAAACTTAGAAATATATATGACTCCTTTCCTAATTGTTCATTCATTATTCTTTGGTACAATCTATGACTTTGGGACCAGGCTGAAGTGGAAAGAGGCGATGCTCCTTCATCAATCCTGTGTTATATGAGAGAAGAGAATGTTTTAGAAGAAATAGCTCGGAAGCATATCGAAGGAATGATAAACAGAACTTGGAAGAGATTAAATGGGCAATGCTTCACCCAATTGCCCACTTTGCAACCATTTATCAATATGGCAACGAATATTGCTCGTGTGGTGCACGGCCTTTATCGCCACGGAGATGGGTTTGGAGTTCAAGATGGAGAGACTCGGAACAACATCCAATCTTTACTTGTTGAGCCTCTACTCATGCTCTATTGAGTTGAGATTGCTTTAATTTTGAAAAGAATAATTCTACTTATCATCCTCAAACACCACACGCTACATTTATTTTAATTTTTTTTATTTATTTTTCTTATAATAAATATGTAGTGTATGGATGATAAGTAGAACAACTCAATTAGTTTAACAAGAATAAAATAAAATAAAAAATAATTTTAAAATATATAAATGTGTGGTGTGGGATGATGTATAGCATCCCTCTTTTGAAAAACATTAGTGGATCAACGAATAGCATTACCCCAAGAAAAATTTTACTTATCACCTTTTACACCACATATCAATATGTAATTTGTTATTTTTGTCATTTTATGTAAATACACATATATTGATATGTAAACATATATATTAATAAAGAAAAGATATTTACAATCGTGAATTATACAATCGAGACGTAATCACTTTAAAAAAAGTGAATAAAATATGAGATCTATGTAAAAAAATTTAATTTTTTAATATTAAATCTCACTCTTTTTTAAAATGATTACTCGTCGTTTATATAATTTATAATTATATAAAAAATTACTCATATTAATATATAATGTAAAAATGCTCATGAGTAGCATCTCTGTACCCCAAACCTCTAAAATTTTCTGTGAAGTACTCTACAATGTTTATTTAAAGTTTAATTAATGCTAGACGAAAAACAATAATTAATGCTACGGTTGACTTTGCCTTATCTCCCTACTATTTGAACTGCGATTTATACCGGCGAAGTGTAATGGGTCGATTCGCTCTGAGCGTAGAGAAGTTTTGGAACTTTAGGACTTTATCATTTTATCTAATTATTATAATTTTTTTAAATTTTACATAAAATAAAATATATAATTTAATTTTTTTTAATTTTAAAATAAAAATAATTTCAAAAAAAATATTTTAATAATATTTTATTTAAATTTTAATTTTAATTTCAACTCATATCATCTCATTTCATTTCATTTGTTAAAATAAACGAGACATTAATCGGTATAAATCAATTTTAAAAATTTAATAAACGATAGGAAACAATTCATCATCAAAATTAAAATTTTTAGTTGTTTCAATTTCAGTTCAATCCGATTTGAGTTTTCCGGTTTACTATTTACACATACATAAGATTAGTCTTATAATTTTTTTTCTAAATTTAATTATTAGAATTTAATATTTATTATTAACAATTAATAAACTCATAGTATCTAATTATATAACTAGTATGGTATAAGTACTTTCTAACTTATTAGTTATAAGATTAATAGACATTAATAATAAGATTTTTATCTTATATTAATTAGTAATTAGTATATAATATATAATATAACATAATATAAAAACCTATATAAATTTTTTTAAATATAATATAAAACATTAAAAGAATATATATATCCATTCAATTCAAACCGATTTTCAAGATATAAAAAGGGATACCAAACTGATTTAGTACCCATTTCAAACAGGTTTATTCAGCCGAATTTCAAGATTTTGTTATAAGTAATGTTAGATATAATCGTGGAATGCGTAAACGCTATACAATCTTTTTGAAAAAAAACATGGTCTACTATATTTAAAAAATTAGTTTTTGAGTAATACTAGATACAGTCGTAAGTTGTGCAAGCGCTGCACCCCCTTTTGAAAATGAGTAGAGTGCACTATTAAAAAATTAATTTTTTTCATGTGAATCTGATATTTATTCACTATTTTTAAAATGAGTGCATGACGTTTGCGCATTCTATAACTGTAAATATAATTTCTTTTAATTTTTTATGTCAATCCCATATTTAATCACTAATTTTTAAAAAAAATTTATAATATTTACATACTTCACAATTATAAATATCATTTCTTTCTTTTATATCCCAAATCTTGGGGAAATGGTGGGTCTCAAGAAATGCATTGTAATAGAAAGGGACATATGGAAAATGGGGACCATGACAATGAGCTGCCACATGACAGCAATGTGGAAATGCATGGCACAAAAGAGAAGCTGCATTGCAGCAGGCCACTCACAGTGGCAGTACAACCTATTCACAGCAACACTACATGATAGAGGAATTGATATGATTCACTACACACCTATAACATTCACACACATGTACATGAATTTATATATATATTCATGTATGTATATATATATATATATATATATTCATGTATGTATATATATATATACACTACTCCTTTGTATGTCGGGTACCTTGAATGAGAATCAGGACATCCTTTGCATTTCTTCTTCATTTCAGCTTCTTGTTTCTCTTCTAACATGGTCAGGGGTGTAACCGGTCTAGTTTGTTCTAATTTTATATTTTTAAGAACCAATTCTGCATCGATTATTCCCTTAAACCGATACTTTCAATTTTACTGGTTTAGGTCTAATTCGGTCCAATTTTTCAATTTTAATATACTATATTATATAATATATATATATATATATATAATAGTATATTATAGTATATAATACTATAGTGATAATATATTGTAATTGTTAAGAGCATCCCCATTAGGTTTCCTAAAACCACTTTTTTCCTATAATTTGAAGAAAAATCTAGAAAATACTCTCAAAACCTCTCTCCATCCGGATCCCTATTTTAGGGAAAAGATTAGGGAATGAATAGTGGTTCCCCAAATCACTATAGAGAACCACTATTCATTCTCTAAATCACTTTTATCAATATTTTATTCATTTCAATTAAATTAATTCTTCTTCCAATCATCTACACTTTCTCTCATACTTATATTTGTTATAGTTTTAAATAATAGTTTTAAAAATAATTTAAATAACTACGAAAATATAAAAAAAATTAAAAATATTAAAAATAATTTAAATTTTTATTTAAAATATTCACTAGAGTAATAGTTCAAAACATAAAAAAAAAAATATTAAGTAGTTAAATTTGTAAATGAAAGTGAGAGAAAAAAGTAATAAAGAAAGAATAGAGAAATATTATTTTAATAGAATAGGGAATGGATAGTGAATGAGATGTAGAAGGTTTTTGAAAGATGAGTAAAATTTAGGAAAAAATTTTAGGGAATGTACTTTTTAACTAAATTATAGGAAATTTTATAGGGAACCCAATGTGAATGCTCTTATAGACTATAGTGATATATTATATTATAGACTATAGTAATATATTATAATATATAATATAGTCTAGAAGATTTTAAAATTTAATATTATATTAATTAGTAATTTATTATATAATACAAAACTAATTTATATATAATTATATATTATATATAAAAATTATATACAATATAAAAAATTATAATATATATATATATGAACCGGTCCAATTCGGTTCAATTCAATTTTAGAAAAGGAAAAACCCACCGGTTCACTATTTTTTTTTACACCCCTAAACATGGTATCAGAGTAGGAATAGTTTACTACTATTCTTCTTCTCCTCTTCCTCTTCTTCTATAAGCCATGACCTCCTCTTCTTCCTCTTCTTCAATCTATAAGCCATAACCTCCTCTTCTTCCTCTTCCTCTTCTTCTTCTCCTACGTACTGAAGATCCAAACAGCCCATTCTTCTTGCATCACAGTGAAAATGCAAACAATGTCATTGTTTCACCACCCTTAACTGGCTCTAACTATATTTCTTGGAGCAGATCTTTTCCACTCTCTATTTCAATAAAAAACAAATTAGGTTTCTTGGATGGAACCATTCCCACTCCTAACCTATCAGACCCCTCATATGTGTCATGGTTGCGATGCAACAACATCCTCCTTGCTTGGATTTTAAATTCTGTTTCCAATGACATTGCCTCTAATGTGTTTTTCCTGACCTCAGCTAAACAGATATGGGACAAACTCAAGAAGCGTTTTGCACAACCTGATGAAGGTAGGATATATCACCTTCAACACAAGCTTAGTGGCATTGTTCAAGGGCATCTCTCAGTAAGTGACTACTTCACACAGCTTAATGTCATTTGGGAAGAACTGCATACCTATAGACCTCTCCCTTGTTGCTCTTGTGGTTTATGTACCTGTGATCAATGTTTTGAAATCGTACCGGTGACTAATTTGGTCAAGACATTAAACGAGATATTTGGGAACCGGTATAGTTTTAAATACTATTTCAGAATAGTCTATATATGAATAAATTATATATATAAATTATATTTCAAAATAAAAGTCTATATATGAATAAATTATATATAAATATATATAAATTATAAATAGTTTAGTATGAATTAGGGGTCAAAAAATGAGCTAGCAGTTTGAAGAAATGAAAAAAAAAAAAAAAGTAAAGGCCGAAATATAGGCCAGTACGGGCAGAAACGGCCGAAATTTTGACCAATACAAAACTATACCCTTCTCTGTACCAGCTATGCCACAGAAATGACATATTTCGACCGTATCGGTCGGTACATTACGAAATTCAAAACTTTGCCTGTGATGCTTTAAAGAATGTTGGTGAAGTTCAAAAAAAGGATTATGTGTTTAAGTTTTTGATAGGTTTAAACGATAACTATAATGTTGTTAGAGGACAAATTATTTTGTTGAGTCCCTTACCCTTTCTAGACAACATTTTCACTGATTTTACAAGAGGATAGGCAGAGGGAAGCAAGAAACATAGTCTTACCTACCACAGAACCCTCTACCCTACTTGTTTATCAAACTCCCTCAAAGAAAAATGAGAAAACATATTTAGTTTGTAACCATTGTGGGAAGATAGGACACACAAAGGATAAATGTTACAAACTAATAGGGTTCCCACCCAATTTCAAATTTACCAAATCCAAGTTTGGAAATGTTTCTGGAATTCCAGCTGCACCTTATTCTGCAAACCAGGCTGCTCTTAGTGGTTCTTGTGTGGTTCAAATTGCTGCTTCAGGTCATGAAACACCTGCTCCAAGTGCTTCTCAGTTGACCCTCTCTCAAGCACAAGCACAACACCTTATGGCTCTTGTCAATGCTCAATTCCCTCAACTAAACTTGGGACAGAGTAAACCACTGCTGCATACCCTTGCACCTCCTTCACCAGCCATTTCTGAACCTAATCCTCCAATTACATCTTACTCAAACTTAGCAGGAAATCATCACTGTTTCTCTAGTTTTAGCATACCTCATAACCCTTCTCTTTTCAATGTCAAAAATCATGACAAACTCACTTCATTTTCACAACATCAGCATGCTAATTTTCATAACACACCATGGATCATGGACACAGGAGCCACTAATCACATGGTGTAACACCCAAGCCCAACAACGAAACACGTGTTTGAATTTTTTTGGAGGAAAAGCCCATTTGAGTTTTAGCGAGCTTTAAAAAAAAAAAAAAAGGTTACGGGCCAAGATTTATATTGATGGAATATGGACTTTATTAGGTTTGATATTTAGGTTTAATTCAGTTAATATTTTATGGAACAAGTGAGATTCTTATTTTATTTGGTAACGAGCCCGACATAGTTATAGAGCGAATTAGACTAGTTTGAATGTTAAGTCAAGCCCAAATACTTTGAAACGAGCCCTAAAGCTCAAGCCGGTGAGATCACGCCATGCACGCTTCTTCCTTTTTTTATTTTTTTTCTCTAGGATTTCAACCACCTATTTAGGCATCATCTCATGCACTTAGAATCTCCCTCAACTAGGGTTACTCTTGTCGTCAGTTTTCTCCACGACATGCATGTTCCTATCCCCACGATATTCACGGAAATAGCGAGATTTACATTCAAGATTATGCAGTTTTTCTCCCTCACTTTTCCTCTAGGATTTTTCTTTTAATCAGCTATAAATATGCATGTTTTCCTCCCATGCATTGGTGAAACCACCACTGCCATAAACCACAGACCCACGTTGTCGTGACTTAAAGCCTCCCGCCGCTGCATCTGGACGGATAGAGAGAAAAGGGAGCAAAGCCACGGTTCACTACACGCGGTAGTCCACTGCCCAACCCCATGAAGGAACTACAACCACCACGTTATCTCTATTTCCACCCCAAAACTGCCAGCCTCCATCTCATGTAACTACCCTCTCCCCACCGCGAACCACCCCAGTGCATAGCTTCTCCTCCTACGGATCCCGTGAACCAACCACTCCCCACGCACGTTCAACGACTTTTAACCACCACGTCGCAGCCTCCTCCCTTTGATCAGCCATCGTGCAATGAAAACATCCTCCACAAAGTTCCCCACGCCTCTGTGCTTAGCCACCGAAAGGAAAATTTGGACTGTTGTGCTCTGCTTTTGCACACCCAAAACAGTGGAAGTGTTCCTCCCACCTTAAACCACTGCACTCACCCTCCACCGAGAGCTCCATCACGTTGAGGCCCACAGAAATCACCGTGGCCACTCATTTTCCGTCGCATGCCTATCGGTAAGCCACCAACAACACCTCCATGTCACTCTCTCTCGGCTTACTCTCTATCTCCCTCACGTTTTACTCTCTCACCGTGTTACTCTCTCCCTCTCTCTCTATCTCCCTCACTGTGTTACTCTCTATCTGATCTGGAAAAGATTGAATATGAGTTTTTTTCTTGAAAGTTTTGATGAAATAAAAATGTTCTGATGCATGAAATCTAAAAGTTTTTGTTGTGAATAAATGAAGATGTTTTGATTATGTTTATTCCGAACATGTGAAATTATCTGAAACTGTTCAGTATTTGGTTTTTTATATGATGTGGCATTAGAAAACTTGGCATGAGATTCTGATTAATTCTGATTCTGATGTTTCTATTCTATTCTGATATGGCCCAACCACGAGTGATAATAGTGGATACGGCTCAACCACGGGTTATAATAATGAGTATAGCTATTGCACAAGTTATAATTGTGGTTTATAACCCTATCACGGGGGTTAAACATGGTATATGTCCCGCTATGATACTCTGATATGATAAAGATGAGGTCTTAGATTCTGATATGCCAAAAGATTTTTGAATAAAAATGTTTTTTCTGAAAGTTTTGTTTTGATGTTTTCCTAATATGTTTTGATATTTGCATTCTGAAAGTAAATGTTTCTGTTTTTACATTCTGATAGTGAATATTTTGTTCCGCATTCTGAATTCTGAAAATGATAATGTTTACACACTGATATATATTCTCTGCTTACTGAGTTGTTGATAACTCACCCCTTATCTCCATAATATTTTTCAGATAATTTTGATGCCTCAGCTGGAAGTCAAGAGTAGGAAATATTAGCATGGTTTGATGATCATAAAGGAATAAATGCCAGAGGGTACAAGTTTTTATTGGAGAATCTTATTTAATAGGTTGATGATTTTATGTTATTTGGTATTTGGAGTTATGGATATTTCTGAATCTTTATGGAGTTTTTTTTAAATTATTTCATTGAATTACTTATTTGGTATTCTGGTGGAAGAACATATATATTTGGTTTGAATAAATGGATTTGTATTTTAATAGAGAATTTGGAGTTTATAAACATGTTATGAGAGATGGTTTTAGGTTACAAAAGCTAACTCTCCTGACTTCCGGAAACGGAACGTTACACATGGTGTGCTCTACATCATTCTTTACTAACTTTTCCTGTTGCATTCAAGCCTTTGTACAACTTCTTAATGGCACAAAGGCTCAAGTCACACACATAGGCACTATTAAGATTCCCTATTTCTTAATGATGTCCTATGTGTTGTTCTCTCATTCACATTCAATCTCATCTCAGCCAATAAACTCACTCAAAGACTAGATACATGTCTATTTTGCCTAAATGATCTTTGCTTCAATCAGGTCCTCTCTTCATGGATGACGATTAAACTTGCTAAATTTCATGCTGGTCTCTATTACCTACTGCATTCACCACCTGCCAGCACCAACATCCCATCTTCAAGTCTATCTAGTCCAACTCGAATCAATCAAGCTGTTGTACATCAAGATTTCAACCTATGGCACTTTAGATTAGGACATTTATCTTCACAAAGAATGAATTTAATTCATTCCCATGTACCTAATGTAAAGTCCAAGGACCAATCTCATTGTACAGTTTGTCATTTAGCTAAACAAAAACATCTTTCCTTTCCTTCAAGTGTTTTCAACAACTCATTTCTTTTTTATTTAATACATTGTGATATATGGGGCCCATACTCTCAAGTTTCCCTTCAAGGATTTCATTACTTTTTAACTATTGTTAATGACTATTCTAGAGTTACTTGGATTTTTTTAATGAAACTGAAATCATGCACAAGATCTCTCTTGCAATCTTTTTTTTATCTCATACAAACTCAATTCAATAGCAAGATTAAGAAAATCAGAACTGATAATGGACTTGAGTTTGATATGGCTGATTTTTACAAAACACATGGCATCATTCACCAAAAATCATGTGTATACCCCTCAACAAAATGGTGTTGTCGAGAGGAAACACCAACATCTCTTGAATGTTGCCCGAACTCTCCTTTTTCAAGCATCATTACCCACCCAATTCTAGGGAGATGCCATCTTAACTGTAACTTATATCATTAACAAAATTCCCACACCCCTCCTTTCCAACAAATCCCTATATGAAATGTTTTTTTCATCACCAACTTCCTACACTCACCTTAGGGTATTTGGCTGTCTATGTTATGCTAGCACTTCCAAACAAAACAGAAGCAAGTTTGAACCTAGAGCTAGACCTTGCCTTTTCTTGGGTTACCCTGCTAATGTCAAGGTTACAAACTCTATGACATTGAGACTCATTCCACCTTCATCTCTAGAAATGTCCTCTTTCATGAATCTGTTTTTCCTTTCAAATCTTCCACCTCTACTCCCTCTTCAGATAATAATATTCTTTCCTCCTTTCCGCTAAATTTGGTCCTACCTCCTGCACCACCAGATGACTTCTTTTCCACAAAATCTCCCCACATTCACTCCCCCACAATCTGAAACACCCTCTTCACCTGCTACCTCATCCACTCCTTCATCTCCTTCACCTAATCATAATATCATTGCTAATCCTCTCCCTCTTCAAAGGTCCACCTGAAATAGAAACCAACCTACTTATCTCCATCAATATCACTACCAAATTGCAGAATCTCAACCCTCACTCCCTCTTCAACAATTCATCCCCTCAATGATTACTTAACTTACACAAATCTCTCTCCATCTTACAAATCATTTTCTGTTTCCCTATCATTGCTCCATGAACCCAAGTCCTATAGTGAAGTTGTAAGATTTAAGCATTGGCAAGATGCCATGAAAGATGAACTCAATGCTTTAGAGGAAAACAACACTTGGACTATCACCAACTTATCCCCAACAAAACTACAATTGGTTGCAAATATGTCTACAAAGTCAAACTCAAATCAGATGGATCTTTTGGAAGGAACAAAGCAAGACTTGTGGCTAAAGGGTACACTCAAAAAGAAGATTTTGACTTCCAAGAAACTTTCAGTCCAGTTGCCAAACTCACCACAGTTCGTGTCTTCCTGCCCTAGTAGCTATGCAAAACTGGTCACTATTTCAAATAGATGTCCACAATGCTTTTCTACATAGAGATCTTGATGAGGATATTTATATGGAATTACCTCCAGGTTACCACATCAAGAGTGAGTAGATTGAGGGGGGAAACTGGTCTGCAAATTAAATAAGTCTTTCTATGGACTTAAACAAGCATCTAGGCAATGGTTCTCAAGATTTTCCAATTCACTCAATACCATTGGATTCTATCAATCCAAATTTGACTATTCTTTATTTACTAAAGTTAGTCACAGTGGATTTATAGCACTCTTAGTCTATGTAGATGACATCATAGTTGGTAGTGACTCTCAAGAAGAAGTTGATTCACTCAAGGCTTACATTCATAGCAAGTTCAAAATCAAAAACCTTGGACCTCTTAAGTATTTCCTAGGATTAGAGGTTGCTAGGTTCTCATCTGGAATTAATCTTTGCCGAAGGAAATACACCCTCGAAATACTAGAAGATGCAAGGTTACTTGGCACAAAGACAACTTCTACACCCATTGAACTGAACCACAAATTGAGCCACACCACAGATGAACTTCTCCAAGACCCTACAACTTATAAAAGACTCATTGGAGGGTTAATTTACTTAACCATCACTAGACCAGACATCACCTATGCTGTAAATGTTCTAAGCCAGTTCATGGACAGACCCTCACAATCTCATTTGCATTCAGCCTATAGGATTCTCAAGTACCTCAAAGAATCTATAGGTCAAGGCATTTTCTTGTCATCCAAATCATCTCTACATCTAAAGGCATATAGTGACTCTGATTGGGCTGCTTGCCCCAAGACTAGGAGATCTGTTACAGATTTTTGCATATTTATTGGAGACTCACTAATAAGTCGGAAATCTGAGAAACAAGTAACAGTTTCTAGATCTTCAGCTGGGGCAGAGTACAGGGCACTATCTTCTACAAGTTGTGAAATCATATGGCTCTTTGGTTTGTTAAAGGAATTCAATGTTGATCATGCACAATCTGCTCTCCTATTCTATGATAACCAGGCAGCCATTCACATTACAAAGAACCTAATTTTTCATGAGAGAATTAAGCATATAGAACTAGACTGCCATTTTGTTAGAGAGAAAGTCCTAGTTGGGATCATCACACCTATGCACACATCCTCAAAATTCCTGTTGGTAGATATCTTTACTAAGGCCTTACCAGTTTCTAATTTCTAATTTTTGTTCTCAAAATGAAAATTGTTAATATCTATGCCCATTTTAAAGGGGAGTCTCACGGAATGCTATATAATGGAGAGGGACATATGGAAAATGGGGACCATGATAGTGTGCTGCCACATGACAGCAATGTGGAAATGCATGGCACAAAAGAGAAGCTGCACTGCAGCAGGCCACTCAGAGCGGCAGTACAACCTATTAACAACAGCACTACATGATAGAGGAATAGATACAATGCACTACACACTTGTAACATTCATAAACGTGTACATGAATATTATTTGTAATTCTCTAGAGGATAAAACTAGCTAGCTTTCTGTTTATTTTCTGCAGTATGTATATATATACACTAGTCTTTTGTATGTAGGGTACCTTGAATGAGAATCAAAAAATCTGCTGCATTTCTTCTTCATTTTAGCTTCTTGTTCCTCTTCTAACAGGTGTCAAGCAGCACTGCTGCATACGGGCAGAAATAGTGCCTAAATGCGCATCCCTTTGTCATCAATCATTTACTTTATCTAAAAAAAATAAAGTTGGAAGGAAGACGAAGAAAGGAAAACACCCCAGACTTACCATTTTTCTCTTGGCTTCGTTTCTCTCTTGGTGTTGTCTCTCTTGGTTTCGTTTCTCTCCCGCTCTTATCGTAGCAGAGTCTCAGATCTGTGTAGCTCCATCATTGTTGATTAGTTGTAGCAACCCATGCCATCTTCGGCTGCTACCCACATTTTGGCTTCGAATCTGGTAAGAAGTTTAGAAGCTTCTTTTTTTTTTTATCTTTCTTTTCTCTGACTATGGGACTGTGTGAGTGTGAGTTGTGAAATTTGTCAAACGATTGGGTCCCCACCATGGGGTAGAGACGTAAGAAATTGGATACTGGGCATGGAGCTTGAAGCCCTGTTAACTTCTCCTTTTTGGTTGTTGAATGCATTCGAGCCCCTGAGAAAAAGCCAATTCATTGCAGGATTTTTGTTGATTATATACATATTACAATAAGAGAAAACAAATTCAACTCCGAACGGTTTGAAGTGAAAAGAGTGAAAAAATATAAAAGGAGAGAGCTTTTGGGCAACAAAAAAAGATAGAGACGAAATCGTTATCCCTTTTATTTGACTTCTCTTTTTTGGTTGTTGTACTCTTTGAGGATAAAATTGGATTGTATTGAATGCCTGCGTCTAGAATTCTTTATTAAAGAAAGACTTTTTGCTATATGAATAATTGCCCAACAATATTAAATGCAATATGGGGTTATAACTTATTAATCAAAAAGAAAAAAGAAAAAAGAGGATCATGGATGGGACACAATATTTTGCTAAAAATTTATGGGAAGTCAGGTAAAAGCTTGGTTGAGGATTGTCAACTACTTAGATCTAAGTGGACAATGCAAAATGTACAGGCTAGAGAAGACTGAGAATACAAGATGGTGATCAGACTTTGAGAAGGTTGAGACAAAAGGGTGAAAGTTTAGAGCAATGTGGATACATATATATACAAAGATTATGGATAGATAGATAGAGACTGAAAGAAATGTGGCATCTTTATTGGGATTTTTTTTTTTTTTTTAAATTGGCCTGCACTTCTACACTTTCAATTGCAATTTTAGGAAAAATCAGTGTATACCTACTGCTTGTACCCAAATTTTATCTCCTCTTAAAATAATTTATAGCTACATTTCTAGCAATGAATTTGAGGTGTTTCGAAATCCTTTTTTATTGGACATGATATTAATGAGATGATCTTAGATATACTCTCTGTAATTTGTTGAAGATAACAATGGAGACGTGAGATTGTTAAAATTGGTTTCTATGAGTTAATGAGCTGATCTTGAAGAAAGCTCAAAGGAAATTCATTTATGATACATTCGGATAGATGGATTGGGAAGGGTTTCATTTGATTTGAGCATTTAAAATCAAAATCTCTCCTTTGGTACATAAACTAAATAGTGGGTTTGGATTTCCAAGCAGGATTTTAATCACCCAAAATCTTGGATTTCAAATTCTATTTATTGAAAAGGAATTTCAAATCATTCTAAAAAATAAGTTACATTGAATTTCAAATCCAGTCATTTCTAAAATCCATCCAAACAAAGAATTTTAAAATCAAATAGATTTGGATATACAATTATTTGCCCTGTAGTTTGGTTTGTTTGTTCTTGTATTTGGTTTTTGGGTGGTGAGGAACAAGATGCTGGAGAGAATTATGGTTATAAAATTATATGTGCCTTTGCAATTGGGTTACCTTGTGTTTTGTTATATGGATGCAGGCTGAAATTGTTTTGACCAAATTTTGTGTGCCTTTGCAATCAGTCCAGCTGATGATGCTCACCACTACAAGTTCAAGACATGTGGAAGAAATAATAGAGGTCACGCCAAATTTGAGAGAAGTTTAATTGTTGTCTATTTGTGCACTTTGAGTGTCATTCTTGATGCTATGTACTGGTCCTTGTGTTAATTTAGGATACTGTTACTTTCGTGTATTTTTGTACTTTGGGTGTCATTCTTGATGCCATGTACAAGGAACTTATGTTAATTTGGGATACTGTTACTTTGATGTATTTGTACACTTTGGGTGTCATTGTTGATGCTATGTACAAGGAACAATGTGTGGATTGTTGTGTAATCTGAGTTAGATATAATTTGAATGCCCTGATTTATTTCTAAGTCTTGTATTTCTGCCTCTTTGTTGGGAAATAATAGAGCAGGTTGGTGGATGGTGAGGCACATGAATGTTCTTTTCTTGAAGTCACAAGTGCAAGTGTTCGTCAGTGGGAGTCTGGGACAAGTGGATCCAGATATGGTGGAACTTGTCAAAGCTGGTAGTCAAAAATGAGGATCCAGATATATAAATACATATTATTGTAGTTTTACATGCATCACCTCAATTGGAGGTCTCAACTTACAGGAGTTTTTTCTTTTTCGGGTAGCTTGGCAATCTGAAGTTTATTCTCTTTGGGAAATGGTTCTAGAGTAGTAACAAATAAAAAATCATAAAATAAAGTCTGCATTAGAAACTCAATAATCCCTGCCAAACATTCGACATTCCAAATTTAACACCAAGTCTATATCAATATACATAAAGTCCCTAACAACAAAGTCCCAATAATTGGCCCCCATTACAAAAACTAGGTCCCTGGCAACAAAGTGAGCGACTGTTGGTCAAGATTATATATAACAAAGTTCCCATTAATTGGGGCTTCACTTTGATCGTATTAAGTACAACGGTTGACAAATATGCAATGATCCTAATACCCATGAAGTAGTGTGCGTGAACGCCGCAGGTCTACTTCTTGCCTTCGCATCTCGACTTAATTGTTGTGGAGTCCCAACTCCCTCTTCCCAATTCCTTCCTCTTGTTTGAAGCTCTTCTTCATTCCTTAACAATTCAATCTCTCTGTCTTCACTACTATCCGTCCATTTGAATCAGTAACTTGACATGCTGCAAAAGCTGGATTAGTATTATCCAACACATTTATTAAAACAATAAATACTTTATTCTCATAGAAATTTAGAAGATATAGTGGAACACCATTATTCTAAAATAAGCCATTGTTGTAGGAAATAAAAACTTTACCAATGATTGGGAATGCATGGTATAGATGTAATAATCACCACATTCCAATAAGTCACAACTACAAGTACAAGCCAATACATTGCGATTATTAATATGCAAAAGTACCCTAGCAAAAACAACCAAGGCATGTATATACATCATGTTCATGAACAGGGTGTCAACAGGTAACATACAAGCCAAATAACAATTTGCTTCAGTCCAGATCCTATCATTCTCTCAGGATCTCACTGTTTCGGTTACTAAGCAAGACCCACCACACTGCTAGTTATTGCTTCCCATCCTTGTGCTTCAGCTCATGATGTTGATATCCCAATTCAATAAATAAAAATGAACAAGACATAGAACAACTACACCTCCTTTCCAGCAAAAGAACACTACTAGCATTCACAACAGAGCATGTATCAGTAAAACCCAAACTTTCCACATGCCCAAGTTCAGGACTAGACTCACTGAAAGGCAAGATGAGTTCAATATTCTTCAAGATTCAACTTTTATAAGTTTAAACCCCACAATCAAAAATAAATTAGTCAATCAACAAGAATATGATGCAGTGGCACAAAATAGTTGCAAATTTCCAACTACTTTTATCATTACAATACAACTACATAATCAGTATTGTTGGGAAAACTTTTCGAAAAGGAATAAAATGGAAGTAATACATAAGTTTATTAGAACCAAGTTTATCCTTTGTGATCCTCATAGTATTTTCATCACCAACATCCCATCATCCACATTTACGTTTTTCAGCTTGCAAGTATTTTGCAAGAGCTACAAACAAGAATAAATAAACCAAAAAAATGCCACCACCAGGAACGTGAAATCCACCAATGTATCAACCCAATGATTTAGATTCCTCTCTCTTTCAATCTGTTGCACATCATCGTCCTTGTCTTCACTCTATTACATTATATTGCCTAAGAGAATCACACGAAAGTGTTCAATCATATTACCCTGGCAGTCTCCTTCTACCCAAAAAACAAAAAAATGAAAAAAAAAAAATCATAGATTGCTTTTTAGGTACCTGAGATTTGAATGGGAAATAACAAAATCGTGCCCCATGCAACATATAATGGGTAAAACCCAAATCTGAGTCATGACAAGATAACTATCGGGAAATCAAAGTGTTACAGGGAAATCAAACTCATGAATGGTTTAAGACAGCCGAGATACCACATACATGGAAGAACAGGAACTAGGTAAACAAAGGGAAACATAAATCCACAATGAAGAAGGACCGTCTGTCACATGGAACAAGGAGGAGGGACTCACCGTGAGCTTTGTGAAATGGACTGGCAAGAGAAAAAAAGTCGAGCAGAGAAGAGGGGAGGGGAGTTAGGAACAAGGAAACGCACTTTTCATGGCTTGCGATTTTTTCATTCTTACCCATCCCAAATGTCGCGTTTCATTTAAGCCACGTGGGCTGTCGTGCACGAGGCCTGCACCCTTGTGATTGAGTTTAGAATTTTTCATATATTATATATTATACAATAATGTCTTGTATGGGGAGGAAAGACTGCTACTTTTGGTCATGTTGGTACCACCAACGGGAAATTCAATGGCTTTTTTTTTAAACAAACAATCTCGTATTATTGATAAAAGTTTGTCAAGCTATACATAATTTCTCTCTCAAGACAGTATTTAAGATTACATTAGGTTCTGCTTCCATCCAGACCCTTTCCCCCTCCCTTTCAAAGCTTAAAGCATACTTTGCTAATAACTATGTCGCTATATTACCCTCTCTAGGAATATAAACCACCTTCCAATCTTTCCTTCGATCTATATAAAACTTGATATCTTCTATAATATGTCCAAACCAAGATAAATCTTCAACATCTCTATATACAGCATTGACAATTGTTAAAGCATCTCCTTCTATAATCACCTTCCTTGTGTCTAACTCATTGCATACCTCTTATCGCCTTTTATAATGCATAGCTTTCAGCAAGAGTAGGTTACAAAACATGCTTCTTTTGGGCACAAATGGTGACTAAAACCTCTCTTCCTTCGTCTCTGATTATGATACCAATCCTCATTCTCTTGATTTTTGAATATAAACCTGCATCTCAATTTGCCTTCACAAATTCACTAGGTGGTTTCCTCCAGTTCTTTGTCAATCTCCCAATCACGTTGTGCTTTGAATCCCTTTCTTCTTTCATTTGATGATTGAAACTCTTCCATACTTATTCTTGCTAGTTCAGCCAGCTTACTTGGACTCTAGAATATAGCTTCATAAATGAACTCATTCCTTCTTAACCATATCCTGCACATGGTAGTAGCAACTCACTCCATCCCAGCCTTGCTTAACCTACCCATCAGCTTCACCCATAACTTCATAAAGTCTTCTTCATCATTGGACCAATTCTAGACTGGGCTCTGCTCCTCTACCCACACATCATTTGCTGTTGAGTAGTTCCCCAAAATATGGATCATAGTTTCCTCCCTGTTTTGACAAATAGGGCAGTAAGAGTTATCAACAATTTTCTTGTTAAAAAGGATTTTTCTTATAGGTAGGATGTTAGTTCCTACTTTCCAGAAAAAAAATTTTAACCACCCATTGAACTTTCATTCCCCATATAAATTTCCATATGTCGTCTTGTTCAGTTTCCTTTGGCTCTCCTTCTTCTGTTTAGATCCACATATTAAGCACTCCACACTGAAAACATCCCATCCTTTGTAAAGTCCCAGATTAATTTATCCCCAACCCCTAGCATGCTAATTGGGATACTACAAATTACATATGCTTCTTCCTCCACAAACAATTATTTAACTCTAACTTCTTTCCATTCCCTGGACTGATAGTTGATGAGATCACAAACCATAGATTCCCCATTAATAGCCTTACTAGGTGATTGTACACAGAAAGAAATAGGTGATGGGATCCTCCTATCTCACCATATTCTTATTTTATCCCATTCCCTACTCTTCATTTAAGACCTTTGAGAAGTCCAATCCCATTCCATACACTCCTCCATATCAGTTATGGTGCCCCCTAGCTTGGCCTTTAGTATATGTTGTTGCTTGAAATATTTATCTCTATAGACTTGAGTAGCAATCGAGCTTGGGTTTTTCAACATCCTCCAGCCTTGTTTTGCAAACAAGGCTAAATCGAAACTCTCCAAGTCTCTAAAGCTCAACTCTCATCTTGTTTTTTATACTCTCATCTTTTTCCAGCTTTTTCATTGTATTTTCTTGTCCCCATCTTTGTTCCCCCACCAGAATCTGAAAAATATTGAGTTTAGTTCCTTACATATCCTTTTCGGGAGCTTGACAACACTCATGATATGAGTTGGGATTGCATGTAGTGCTGCCTTTATGAGAACCTTTTTCCTAGCTTGAGATAAGAACTTATTCTTCCAGTTGTTTATTTTTTGCCACACTCTTTCCTTAACACACCTAAAGGTGTTATACTTTGATTTTCCTACATTATTGGTAAACCCAGGCCGTACCTCTCATAGCTGCCACAAGCTTTTGTCCCTGCTGCTCTCAACATGCATCTCCGTTCTGCTTCCCCAGTGTTTGAGCTAAAAAATATGGAGGTTTTAGCTTTATTAAGAACCTGGCTTGAAGCTCTTTCATAAGTATATAGAATGGACTGCAATCTCTCTCATTCATCCCCAGTTGCCCTTCCGAACAGCACACAGCTATCCGCAAACAACAAATAATTTATTCTAATACCACCCCTAGCCATGGACACTCCTCTTACCTCCTCCCTTCTGTCAACATTAGTAAGCATTGTACTAAGGCCCTCAACACACAACATAAATAGATAAGGAGATAGTAGGTCCCCTTGTCTCAAGCCTCTTAAATGTGCAAATTTTTTTCTCCTAAATTTTCATCGATCAATGCAGAGTAAGTAACTGAGGTAACACACCCCATTAGCATAGCAATCCATCTCTCGTTGAAGCCTATCTTCTTCATGACAGCTTCTAAGTAAGCCCATTCTATATGATCATAGGCTTTAGATATGTCTAAATTTAGAGCCATGCTTCCTTTTTTTCCTCTCTATCTAGTCTTCATTGTGTGGAGTGCTTCATAAGCTACCATTATGTTGTCTGAAATGAGCCTCCCAAGGATGAATGCACTCTGATTTAAAAACATTATGGCATCTAGCACACCCTTTAGCCTGTTAGCAATTACTTTTGAAACGATCTTCTACAAAACATTACATAGACTTATTAGTCGAAAGCCACTAACATATACAGGAGATTTAACTTTTGGAATCAAAACAATATAAGTGTAGTTTAGAGAATGAGATAATATACCACCATTTTAGAATACTCAGAACTGCATGACAAACCTCCTCTCCCACGATGCTTTAATGATTTTAGTAGAAACATGCCCCAAACTCATCTGGGCTGATGATTTTAGTGGGGCCATCTATTTTAATGTTTCTTCCACTTCCATTCTATTGAAAGGCTTGGAGATGCTCATTCATTTCTGTAGTTACTTTACTCTCCATGTTCTTCAAACACCTTGGAATTTCAACTGTGGTTGGCTTTGTTGTGGCAAACAAATCATTAAAGTAAGCCTTATACGCTTCCTCTATCTCCTTTGGCTTGTCTAAAGATCTGTTATTAAAGTCATTAATCTGTTGTATGGTGTTCTTCCTCCTCCTCTAGTAGGCACACGCATGGCAATATTTGGTGTTTCTATCTCCATGTTGATACCAGTTATTCTTTGCCCTTTGTCTCTATTTTAAGTCTTCCTTCTCCATAAGTTGTCCCAACTCCCTTTGTATCCTTTTGATCTCCTCTATGTTGTGACTCGCTTCCTCTAATTGTAACCTGTGAAGGCTTGTTGGTTTTTTTTTTTTTTTTTTTATATCTCTTTCTCCTTATCCTTCTCAAAATTTCTGCTCCACCTAATTAAAGCCCCACTACATTGACTGAGCATGTCTTGCACTTTTGAAACTGGATCCAACACCTCTGGCCATTTATTCCATTCTTCCTCTATTATGTTCTCACACTCTCCGTCAACTGCCCAACCTACTTCATATTTAAAGCCTTTCTTCCCGTGTAGAGTTCCTTTCTTGAATTTATCCATGGTTAATAGAATGGGTCTATGGTCTGAACTTCTAACTGTCAGGACCTCCAGGCTTCTTTCTCTATCAGTGTTAGACCAATATGTGTTGGCCACAACCTTATCTAATCATTCCTTTGTGAAAGTTTCATCAATGTGCCTATTACTCTAGGTAAATCTATCTCCCTTCCAGCCAATGTCATGCAACTCCCCCTTCTCCAAAACATCTCTAAAATTTGACATTAAGTATTCTTTCCTAAGCCAGCCCCTCTCCTTTTCTTTGTTTGTTACTATTTCATTAAAATCTCCCGAAACACATCATCCATAGGGAATAGTAGGTTTAAATGATAATAATATATCTGAGACTTATTTCCTTTTATTAGCATTTGGTTGTCCATAGAAACACATTAACAACCATTTGCCTTTTATTTCATAATCAAATATCCATACATTTATATAGTTTTATGAGTAGTTAATAAGTTCCACTTGCATCTCCATATTCCAAAAAAGTGCTAATCCTCCACCCCTGCCAGTTGGTTCTACCACAACACAATTTTTGAACCCCACATTCCTCTTTAACACCTCATACTTCTCAGCTTTTAACTTAGTCTCCATAACAAAAACTAGGTTAGGTCTCTTTTCCTTTACTAGTAAGCAAAGGTCTCAAACTGTTCGAGAGTTCCCAAGCCCCCAACAGTTCCAGTATAGGATTTTTATTGCAATAGGTGGGGTTGATTTACAGCCACCGCCAATTCCTTTGTCAGATTGTCCCCATCTTTCCTACTATCTGTTTTGCCTTTTTTCAACTTCCCCTTTTGTAAATCATTATTGTCTTCATCATTTATTCTTCGTTTGGAACTAGCCCAGTTAGACATCTCCTTAGGTGCTTTACCCATTCCCCTAGCTCCCTCATCTTCCATGTACCCCATTCCTTCTTCTGCCCTCTCCGTTTCTCCTCAGACTTCTTTAGTATACCTTTTGTTGAGATAATAGTAGATTCTAAACAAATAGGCCCCTGTATTTTTCCTTCAGTCATCACTAGTTTTTTACTCTACTCTCCTCTACCGCTCCTCTCAACCTCTATACTCTCTGCAGAATTCACAAATACTTTCTCCCGGGCACCATTATTACTTCTTTGCTTCTCCCCTCATTTTCATTTCTTCCATCTTCTCTCATCCCTTGTCATTCTTCTGTTTTTTATTCTCATCATCACACAAATTTTCTTTCATATTTGTGCCCTGTAACAGATCTGGACTAATAACCCTTAAACCTCCAACTACTGATTTACCTCCATAATCCTCCTTTGATGAATTTCCAGAGTTGGTATTGCTCTTGTATTTGGGTCTTCCTCCTCCCATTCTCCTTATAGTTGTTTCAACTCTAAGTCAAGGCCCAAATTGCTCTACCTTGTCTGTCCGTTTCTCCATTTATTTTTCACTAGCCATACAACCTTGGGAGCTATGGATTATTCTTCCACAAGTAAAACAACTACAAGGAAGTTTTTCGTACTTGAGGGAAACCCACTCATTCTGTTCTTGCACTGTTAATGTTCTTCCTCTTGCAACTGGCTTGGTTAAGTCCAGAATAATCTGCACCCTTAAGTAGTTCCCCCAACTACTCTCATCCTCTTGGACCACCACGTTTGTCACCCTTCCGATCGTATTGTCAATTTGTTCCCCACAGTTAAGGACTAAAAGGGTGTTATCGAATAACCAAGGCTTCACATCCCATAGTCTCTCTTTATCTTCCTTATTTGTAAAGGTAATCACAAAAGTGTTTCTCCTCAGTTCTTGGAATGATGCTTGTTTGCTTACTCTTCAAACCTTTGCCATGGTTGATCCAATAGCCTCCTGCCCGATCTTCTTGTCCGTAATTATCTTTCCCACCAAGCTCCCATCCCCCTTTTGTTTCACCTCCTCTAAAATACCATCGTCCACCTTGATGGACGTATATTCCTACTCCATCAATTGCAATCTGTCCCACTTATCACCTAGCTCCTCCATCTTGTCACCGCAGCCTGCCATATTGACTGATAACTTAAGGCGCCCTCACCCAAAAGGATAGGAAGTAACCACTTCCTTCAGCTCTGCCTTCTCATAGAGATGGTAGAGAGAAGAGAGATTATTTAATAGAAAGACTCATCTATGACTTTTCTTGATGTCATTAATTCATAGGTTCATGATTTTTGTTTTTCTTTTTTTTTTTTTTTTTTTTTTTGGGTATGATCATGATTCTATTTTTTTTTTCTTTTGTCGGCGTGGATCTTACCTTGAAAACAAAATATATGGTCCGGTACTTAATTTTAGTACTTTTGTTTCCACATTAAAAAAAAAAAAAAAAAGTTCATTCCATTATAAATCCGTTAGTATTACAAGCTTGTTTAATATTAACACACTACTTTATATTAAAAATATTAGTATTTTGAGTTTATTATACATATAATAGATTCCACGTTAACTAGTATGTTACACACTTGTATATAATAGAGCTAAAAAATAGGATTGACGTTTGAAGTGATGTCACATGTGGAGTAGTATCACGTATAAAAAGCTACAGAAAATTCTAAATAATAATAAATTAAAATAATTCTAAATAGGATAAATTAATTAAAAAAATAAAAAATTTTAAAAAAGGAAGTAGTATAATAGAAAAAATTTAAATAATATATCCTCAAGGACACATATATAGGTGTTGAAATTAAGCATTTCATAATTACTACATGAAGAAAACATGCAATAATTAAATGCATGGATCAAATCTATCGCCTTCATTAGCATATATGTAATCATATTCTGTGAGAAGAATGTTAAATTAAATACGTTGTTGATCAAATTTATATCATGTGTCTATCTATAGCTAGTTTAAATAAAAATTTCAAATAATGTTGATTTCTGATACAAAATTATCATCAAATTAAGTACTTTAATTATATATTTCTTTTTTTATTATTATTATTGTAATAAGTACCTATATATCTCGTTAGGTCTTTTAAAGTTGATTAAATGGAGAGTAATATGGTCAAGATTTTTTAGACTAAATGACATAAGTTCTGGTCGTATGAAATGCATATTTTCAAAATTTGACCCAGTTGCATGGCTATATATGTCTCGTGGCAATATAATGCTAATTTATTCATGCAGTAATTGCATGCCACGTACACAAGACGAAGATCTCGTGGTGAATTAATTAAACAAAGAGGCCCCATAAATCTTGAAAAATTGCCCACATATCCCGTGAATAAATGCGTCTTCGATAGTCACGAGGGGTCGCCATCCAAACGAGAAATAATATTATATATGCTTCCTAACGAGTAATGTTATTTATCATTTTAACTTCTATCATCTTTTTATTATCTTATACTATGGTATTAAGTGATTAAAAATTATTTATTATATTTTACTTATGAACTTATCATTTAATGACACATCATGAGATGATGAATAGATTTTTTCTTATAAAAATACTCCACTATTATTCATTATTTTATTATTATTTTTTATCTATTTTTTGCTATTATTTACTACTATTCAATATTCTATCATTATTTTTTTATTACTATTCAAAGAATATCTAAGATCACCTCACTATCTAAACGTAACCTAACGGAGAATATACATTTCATACTATTAATATTTAATTTTATATGAGAAATATATAAGTTCTAATTGTAGGAATTAAACAATGTTGATAGCGTATTTTTTTATACAAACTTGCCAATAGAATAATTGAAGATTTAGGCGTAGTTAGGAAAGTGAGGTAAATAACATTTGAGTTTGAAATAAGATTTGAGTTATTTGAGTTAGTATGTAGGATGAAGTTTTAATTTTCCAAAATTAGTGGGTCCGGCGCCGCCGGCCAGTGGCTAAGAACATTCACATGTTCCAAATTTCCTAGTCTTCTCAGACTCGTACCATTGATTGATTCTTTTGGTTGTAGAACATGGGTTAACCAAATTAAGCATCTTTTCAGCCACTTTAATAACCATGACAATATATATATATATATATATATATATATATATATATATATGATCGTGTTTTGTCCATATATACATATATATCTAACCCTTGACTTCCTGACTTTTCAATGATCTGATCTTTATAATGTTTAGACTTTTACAATAATGTTTTACTTTGTATGATTGTATTACATGATTAGGGTTTGCAATTACATATATGAAATATGTAAATCTTTCATAGGATGTTGCAGGTCATGATGATCGGGGTCAAGACGCAAGTCCTCCTCATAGTCATCGACCATGTTCTTTATGGCAAGAACCGGGTCCAGACATGTTGAAAAAACACTTTTTAATTAATGGAGAATGGCTTCAACAGTTTGAAAAAACATAGGAACCATTTTCTTGGCCTCATCGTTCATGTTTTTCCTTCGTCCCATTCTATTTCTTTTCATAGTTTGGCAAAATAAATATAAAAAGTTAAATCTATGTCCTTTTATCAATTTAAATTTTTTAAACAAAAAATGATTTTGGATTCTAAAAATTGATTTAGTTTATTTTTACAGATGAGATAAAATAATTTGAAACTAAAGTTAAAAAAGTACAATAAAATATTAATGTTAAAATATATTTTTTTAATATTATTTTTATTTTAAAATTTAAAAAAATTAAATTTTATTTTATTTTATTTAAAAATTTTAAAAAAATTATAAGGATGAGACGATAATAATTATAAAACAAACGATTTGTTAGTACTCAGTTCTCTTATTTAATGGTGAAGCTTTACAAACTCTCTTCCCTTTTCTCCAAAACCAAAGTCCAATATTTCATTACCAAGAAATGGCTTCCTTACAAGAACTGCTCGCCGAGGAAGGACTTGAGCTCCAACGCAGGAAACTTCCCAAGACTCGAAAGCCTGTGAATCCTAGCAAGAGAGCACAACCACACGAGTCAGTACCTGCGCTGCGTATGTACATCTGCCATGACCGAAATTCTCTGCATATCTCGAAACAGAAGATCGAGAAGACTAGTTCAAAAAAAGGGTCTTCGGTATTCTCGTCTCAAAGGGTGCTGTCGGAATCAGAGGGATCAAATGCCAAGTCATGGATGCCAGAGGGTTCAAGAAGAGATGATCTTGCAATTGATGAAGCAGCCATTAGAGCTGTGATTTCTATTCTCAGCGGATACATTGGAAGGTACGTAAAAGATGTGAAATTCCGGGAAACAGTTCGGGTGAAGTGCAAGTCTTGCTTGGTGAGAAAAAAGATGGAATCTGATAATGGAATTTTTATGAACATGGAACTCGGTATTGAGAGCGTACAGAAGTTGGTAGAAGATCAAGCGACCAGGAAGGAACTAAGGATGAAGACATTAAGAAACTCCATTCGGCTTCTAAGCATCGTCGATTCCTTAAATTCTAGAAAGTCAAAGAATGGTTCAACATGCGGAACACCCAATTCTCACATTTCTGCGTGTGCTCAGCTATACTTGGCAATTGTCTACAAGTTTGAGAAAAACAATCGGATTTCTGCTAGGCACCTACTTCAAGTTTTCTGCGATTCGCCCTTTTTAGCTCGAACCCACTTGCTTCCTGATCTTTGGGAGCATTTCTTTCTTCCCCATCTTCTCCATCTCAAGATATGGTACACTACCGAAGTCGAAACTCACTCGAACTTGGACTATGTTAAGAAGGAGAAGGTAATCACGGCCTTGAGCAAAGCATACAATGAACAAATGGACAAGGGAACTGCTGTCTTTGCTCTTTACTATAAAGAGTGGCTTAAAGTTGGGGTTATGGCCCCTCCAGTTCCTATTGTGCCTTTGCCATCAAAACCCAGCTATGGATCATCGAAAAGAAGATCATCAGATTCTTACACTTCACAGTCTTCCATGAACAGGAACTTGTAAGTTAATGAAGGAGATGGTTTAATCATTTCTATAAAATGTAAAAAAATTTGACATTTAGTTTTTTGCTAATAGTGAATTTTGCTTCCTGATTTCCTAATCAACGAAGATACCGAGATGTGCTCGTCCCAACACTTGAACGGAGATCTATGGACCTGGTTGATCCAGATGGACCTTCAATGGATACTTGGGATTTGAAGGAAGAGGTGAAACTTTGCACACACGAAGATAACTGCAGTTTTGTTAATGTGGGTTACTTTATTAATGTTTTAATTTAAAGTTGCATAAATAGTGACTGTTACGTTGCAGATGATCGCCTTTTTTCTGTTTTGTACAGAAAGGAGATAGGACTCATCGAAGGTCATCAAGCCAAAACTTAAGAGATTCGAGAGTTGAATTATGCACTGAGCCTAAAAATGCAGATTATATCCAATTCTCTGCTTGCCGAAGTCTGCCAACAGAACGCAATCACACGGCCAAGATAGGTTCGGTCAGAAATGAAGAAAATACCCATTCAAGTGAATTAAGCAGAGCCATTTACACTGTTTGCTCCTCGGATTCTCTATGCGAGTGTGAAATTTCCCTTCGTATAATCTGCAAAGCCTGGTTGGACTCACATGGTGATCCTGTCGTTGAAGCTGCATTATCAGAAGCCTCCATTATTGAGGGGATGCTAGAGGTTTTATTTGCTTCTAAAGATGATGAAATTTTAGAACTCATAATATCGATTTTTGCTGAATTTGTAGGAAGGAAGGAGGTGTTTAGGCAGATTATACTGAATTCAGATCCACGGCTAGACATTTTCTTGAGACTTCTGAGGAGCAGCAGTCTATTTTTAAAGGCTGCTGTTCTGCTTTACCTATTAAAGCCCAAGGCAAAACAGATGATATCATTTGAATGGGTGCCACTACTCCTTCGAGTATTAGAATTTGGAGATCATATGCAGATCCTATTTACAGTACGGTGCAGTCCTCAAGTGGCAGCAATATACCTTTTACACCAACTCCTTACAGGTTTTGATGAAGATAGAAACTTAGAGAATGCTAGACAGTTGGTTTCTCTGGGGCGAATAAACCTTCTGGCTCAAGGAATTGAGAGAGGGGATTCTCATGACAGGAGCAATGCTGCTTTGCTCATGTCGAGATGCATTCGAGCTGATGGAAGCTGCCGAAATTATTTGGCTGAAAATTTGAACAAAGCATCTCTCCTTGAACTTCTTGTTCTCGAGTGCAAGAATTCTAATAGCTGTGCTTTTGCTTTACTAACCGAGTTACTCTGCCTCAGTAGGTATGAATTTTTTACCTTTTGCAGTCTTTTCTCTTTCAGAAGCTCAATCCATTTTCTAATAATTCGAGGGGTTTTTACCAGAAGAACCCAGATGATAAAGTTCTTATGCGGACTGAAAGAAGCATGGAGTGGTATGAACGCCATGAACATTTTATTAGCCTATCTCAAGAGAGCCCCACCAGAAGAATATCCACTGGTCGCAGCAATGTTATTGCAGCTTCATCTTCTGGTAATTCTATACCATTCACTTTTGTTTTCAGAGTTTTATGATTCCCAAGAATTCAAAAGAGAATCTCTCCACCGTTTGTTACTCCATCTTCTGAGAATCCAAACTGGCCATTTGTATAAAAGAAGTTGGTTGTGCAGTCTTGAGCAGTAAGCATAACAAGTAGCACTCATGTGGCAGGGTGATACTATGAAGTACAGTGTATATAGAGAAGAAGCTGTTGAGGCAGTGATAACTTCTTTGGACTGTCGACTATGTAACAATAAGGTTCAAGAACAATCAGCGAGGGCTCTTCTGATGTTGGGAGGCCATTTTTTCTATAGTGGAGAGGCATCAGCAGAAAGTTGGCTTTTACAACGAGCAGGTTTCCATGAGAATGCAGGGGATTCATTTCGTAGCAAGGAAATTGTTATTGATGGTTTCATGCACTCAGTAAGCTTGCATACATTAAACTCGCAAATTATATAAAAATGAAATATTCAAGAGGAATAGAGATTGACAGTAATTTTTCTTGTATTCATATGTCCTAATCTAAACTTCTCTGTCCTAGTGGTTGGTTGATTTTTGTGGTTTCGGTTACTTGATTAGAATGAAGAGGAAGAGGCAACAGAAGATTGGCAAAGGAAAGCAGCCACTGTCTTGATCCGAAGTGGGAATAAGAGATTATTGGCTGCCCTTTCAGAATCCATAGCCAATGGCATCCCGAGTTTAGCACGAGCAAGTATCATTACTGTCACTTGGGTGACCAGCTTTCTCCATTCAGTTGGAGATGAAGATTTGCAGTCCATGGCATGCTCAATTCTCATGCCACAATTGCTTGAATCTCTGGATTGCAGGAAAGATCCCGAGGAAAGAGTGCTAGCTTCATACTCACTACTGAATCTCTTTAAGAACTCAGGTATAATGAAATCTTTCACCGTCTTCTGAAGTATTTCTATAAAGGATGACAGAATGGTATCTAAAAATACTGCTTAAAAATGTTGTTCTTCTAGAAAGCTCAGAGAAGATGCTTTCTCCGCACTAGAAAATACCGTCTTCTGATATCTGATGAGCTGAGTAGTTTCAGCTGTTTGCCTCTCTCTATACCAAAATTTTTCGTCTATTTTGTCTACAGAATGTGTTTCTATGCTCTCATCATGGGATAAAGAATTGCTGGGCAATCTCCAGAATATATCGCTAGTGACATGGACAGCTAGGGAGCTTTTTTCGATCATCACATGCAGCAGCTCGAGGCAATAGCTGGGAAATGGAAGCAAATCATCAACTTTAAACTCCTTTTTTTCTCGCTATTAACAGACCAGTGTTGGAATCTCTTTACCTGCAAGTTAAGGAAAGAATATCTGGAGAATGTTGTTAGGGTTGAGTGTATGTGTAATATTTCCTCCGTCGATTTTTTTTTCTTTTTCTTTTCCCTCCGTTTTTAAAGAGAATATATTTAGTGAAACATACTGATGAGTATAGTTTTAACGTATGCATGTTTCGTGTATTCGATTTAAAAAAATAACTAAATATGAAATATTTTTATTTTTAATGGTGAGCCTCCTTTCTTTCAAAGGGAGTACACGATATACCTTATAACTATATCTAATATTATTATAAAAAAAAATAAAAAATAAATAAATGTAAATACTCTTATCTTAATAAGTTTGCTTCTCATATTTCCTTCCAAAAACTAATGTCTTTGGTATAACTGAAACCGCCTAAGTTCATAACTGAAACCGCCTAAGTTGTGGCGCCTTCACCAACATTGGTAACTGTCCTCTGAAGTTTCCATTTGCAGAAGAGTAAGAAGTAATGATTGAGGGGTGATTAAGATCAGAAGATGGGTTTGAACAGCTATAGTTTCTTGATCCAATGATTTCTTTGATTCTTTGCTTTGTAGAGGTTAAAAGAACATATATTATTCACATAATCTTCTGGGGTTGCATCAGATATCAGACTGGGAACTAGTGGTCTGTTAGGATCAATGTGACCTGCTCCCATGGACAGGGGTGAACAAGTTTGGAAACCTATGTTGTACTCCCTTATCTGAGTGTCCAGTGTTGTCCCAGATGGCGGTTATATTGGTAGACATAATAGCAGTGGTTATAATGGTAAAAATGAAACATGAAGAACCCTCTATTCGGAGCATTTTGGTGTAAGTGCTCGTTCATGCAATGAGTTTCTTCGAGTAGCACCTCGAGTTATTTTGAAAATGAAAATAAAATAAAAAGTTTCTAAGACGACACCAGTTCTCAACTAGATCTTCAAATTGTGCTATCGAAGCCGTGACCCATTCCCACACATTTTAGATTACCAGATATTATTTGTTTTTTTAATCTAAATTTGAGAGCTCAAGTTCTTATTTTATAGAAGAGGACAATATCTCAATTTAATTGAAACTCTTGTGGCGAAGAACACCTTGGGATTACAAATCCATGTCGTCAACACACAAAAGCTTAACATAAGAGAGAATGAGATGGCAAGCACAGACAAGGAGAACGTAAGCAAAACACACCTATAAATAGACAGGGTCCGGTCCAGTCCACACAATCCCTGATTCTTTACAGCAAAACACAAGACACACAAGAGCATAACATTCAACCATCACAACTGTAAGAGCAAAAGAAACATGAACAAAATACTCTCAGACAAACTGAGACAGAACCCATTAGATTCACGCACAAACTCCTTCATCAATCCACACGAGAAAGGAGGACGTCGGGCATTGTCAACAAAAGTCGTCTATTTCTTACCCCTTTCTAAAAAGAGGAGAGAACAAATGGCAAACCATGCAGGCAGCCTTCTAAACAAAAAACATGATATTTTCCAAGGAAGCATGTAACTTGAAGAAATTCTGATCAAAAGATGCAAGTGACGATGATGACGACGACGATGATGCCGATGATGTTGAAACTGGAGACCGCCCCTCTATCATTGCCTCATAATAAAGTCGTCCCCTATAAGCAACAAGGTCAGCGTAGTACACTGGTGGGACTAGCGACACAGGTTTAGTGCACCGAGCAAAGGTAAAACACAGTTCGTATATGAGCTTTTGCAATTGGTCAGAAGTAAACCTATGGTCATCCCACAGGACATGGTAGTGCGTGGGCTTGCTTGTCCCAAGGCTTCCAAAGTGGCTACAGAGATAGAAGTCAAATTCAAAAGGGTGAACTATTATTGTGTCCACAACTGTGCCCGGAGACACATTTCCAGTAGAACACCCATCCCTTGCACTCTCCGGAAAGAAACGAGTCTGATGCCTCTTTTGGGCAACAATAAGTGTGATGCTTGGAGAGTATTTTATAGCTTGGAGTGCCCTCTTGAGATCTTGCAACTCTTCATTGAGAACCATATCAAATTGGCTCTCACTTACTCCATCACGGAAGATCACAATCTTGTCTGGCCTAACATTATTGAGCTGAGCATATCGTTCAACTAGTTCCAAACACATGTCTCCAAAATTCAGAATCGTCTCCTTCCTATGAACTTGTGGGCGGACACGTGCTACATAACGATTTGCAGCAGGCCAGTTCATGGTTGCAACAACAGCTGCTATGGATGGACTTATAGTGTTCCGTGCAGCAGGATGATTAACATCAGCCCCCACAAACATAACATGCCCTTTCCCTTCAAAACGGGGCAACGGATTATTGAGCTCTACATTGCTACCTCCAAGCTTGGCATTTATCTTGATAGCAAGATTTGCAAGATACTGGTCATTTGCTTTGTTGGCACAAGTGGACAGACAACACTGTGTCACAATACCAAGTTGGGTCTCGGAGATCCACTTGAGATATTTGTAACCAGGATCCCTCCTAGACATAACACAAAGAAGAATTTGTAGATTACCTTTACAAATCCTATAAGCCTCTTTCTTAATACTTTCAAGTAGTTCACACAGCATGTTAAGCCTTGAAAATTTCCACATTGTTGTGCACTCATATATAAGAGGCTCCTCCATGCGGATTCCCAGATTTCCACACCGGTTAATAAGCTTTGGAATGAAAAAATCAGGATTTAGTCCAGATCTTTCAGAAGAGCTGAAGTCGATAACACCCCACCTGTCAATTCTCTTGCCTTCCACCACTGACTTTCCGACAAGGTTCCACTGACATTTCTCTTTCTCAACCGTTACCTTGATCACTTTACCATTCGAAGCACCAAGCTTCAACTCAGGTGGCCCAATAATGCGTCCTGTAACTTTGGTCATGTTCATGTTCACTGCCATTCCAAAATTTTGAGCGATGCCTCCACTGCCAATAGATCAAGGACCAATTTAATAATTTTCAGATTGATATAATCTGTTAATGAATACAAAACCATGCGAAGTTATGTTAAGTTATCAAAAAAATTTACTTATAAAAAAAATTATGTATCATGAATTTGACAAACCAAAACTATCTACATCATAAGGTGAAGAATCAAAATGTCTCAGGTTCTTCTACATTTTATCTATGGACAACCAAATCAGCAAGATACAGGAGATGCAAGGTCTATATGTCCAACATTAGTTGATCAGCTATATAATCATAGCAGGATCCTACTAATGCCATGTAGCTAAAATAAAACATTTATGTTTCATGAATTTGACAAACCAAAACTATCTGCATCATAAGGTGAAGAATCAAAATTTCTAAGGTTATTCTACATTCTATCTATGGACAACCAAATCAGCAGGATACAGGAGATGCAAGGTCTACATGTCCAACATTAGTTGATCAGCTATATAATCATAACAGGCTCCTACATGTAACTAAAATCTTAGTTCTCTGGCCCTCAAATTTCATTATTTTTGCATGGCTATCATAGACATTGCAGTGACAACGTCAATGCCAAAAGAAAGTGATGCTGCTCATTGCATAGTGGTTACCGGAGGTGAAGAATTTCACAAATCATAAAGCATGAAATCCAAGTACACTATAATGAGATTTTTAGCATTTGTTTTCATAGACAAGCTACGGCCGATTGCAGCTACCAACAATATATACTCAATTTTCTGTAAGCAACATAAAGAACAATATTACTAAAACAGTTTAGCATGTATTTTCAAGTGCTTTCCTAAAAATTCATATAATTTTATTTTGATAGGAAAAATTCATAAAACAAATTATTAAACCAAAGAACTGTCTTTGCAGTAAGTGAGACAACCACCTGCAAATACTATCAGCACTCAATGACCAATTTGTTATTTCATGAAACAGTGAGAAGAAAAAATATAAGAAAGCAACAAAAGAACCAGCACAGGATAATTACATATTATTCTATAAATAGACTGAAGTGTCATATTTACATACCCCAGAGGTCCATCTTTTGAGCGTACCATACTGCATATCTCCCTCTCCCTATCATTTGGCCGTACAAGTGACATGTTCTTCAACATTATGGCTGCATTTCTATCCAAGTCTTCCTTAGGAAACCTTTGGCCCTCAAATAAGATACAGAACTCCATTGGCACATAGTTTTTCTTTTTTCCTTTCCCTAAATCCAAGCAGGGAATATCCTTATACCTAATATCTTTGCCATATTTGTCCAAAAAATAATCAACAATGCTCACTTTCTTGGTTGGATTCTTGCCCTCTGGGTCTTCCTCATCAAATGATATACGTCGTGTATTCTCAGAAGTTAAACCCTTGATGATGTATTTTTGTTTGGTTTTTCGGTGAGTCACAGTAACTTTCAGATCCTTCAATGCACCAACTACATCCGCCCTAAACTTTTGGAAATTAAGGATATCAAATTTATAGATATGCTCCCTGAGGAAATCTATAACCGGCAATCGCTTTCGAAATGCCAAAACCGAGTAGTCCAGACACATGGCCAAACCCTGGGAGGTTTGCTTCAGGCTATGTTGAAACCCTCTAGATGCCATGATGCCGCAACCAAGATCATCTCCTTCCCTAGGTTCTCTGGGGAAAAAACTTCGGCCAACTGAGATCATGTTCCTAGCTGGATTCTCCTTCATTACGAGATCCAATCCTTGTAATATATCTCGGGGGATTGATGAGAGATGCCCGCGTAAGTAATCCTCCAACTTGCAAAGCTTGAGCTCATTTACAAGCTTGATAGTAACTACATATGAACCACCCTTAGTGTCTTCTCCCTCAGCGATTTTCACATTAAATTTTCCTGTGGGCAATGATACCGCGCTGAAAATATTCTTCTCGCCATCATATGCAGTCTTTGTCATGGGAAATCGTACAGGATCATCAGAAGATAATTTGTTCCTGACCACAGAGAGATCAGCTTTTGATATTCTCACAGGCCGACGATTCTTGAGGGGCACCTCCAGTTTCACATCGAGATCATAGTGCATTATAACAGTCTCTGGAGTGAAGTTGACAGGAAAGTGATTGACACGGAGCCTACTCGTTCGGATAGCAAGTGCGCCCCCTTTATCGGGTCGTTTAACAGGAAGAATTCTGTTTGAATCTTCTGGAGGAGTTGTCAATTTTTCTGAAATACTCATTGCTTGCAGTTCTGAAACAACAGGATCTGTGAAGAAAAAAAGTTGTTAATCACTGAAGCTGCTCAAAATATAAATTAATATGGTTCTCTTTTATGCAACCACGGTAATTTCCCGGATTCCTCCCCCCCCCCCCCCCCCCCCCCCCCCGGCCTGGGAAAAAAATCGTAATCTCCATCGAAATCTGACTGTCGCGACGTATGTTTACGAAGAAAATGGAGGCAGAAAAATAAATAAATAAATAAAGCCTGATGAATAAATTTGATTATGCCGATCAACTCCGGCAAAAGCAACAGATATAGTCATTCAGGAATCCATATTCCCTCTCCTCTCCGTTTCCCCCTTATTATCAACAACCAATCAAAAAACATAGAGTGAAGAGATCAAATACCGGGGATAGGTTCAGGAGAAATCTGAGGCGGACGCTGAACGGGTGGAGCAGCAGCAGTAGGAGTAGTGGATCCTACTTCCCACTGAATCTGACCCGCCCCACCCCTCCAAGCTGGTCCTCTAACACCACGACCAGCCGCGCTGCTCGAACCCTCACCGGAACCGCCCAACGAAGCGGATTCCACCACCTGACCCATGGGAGGACCAGAAGCAACAATGTCATCGCCTTGCGGCTGTCGCGGTTGTCGATCCCACGGCCCCCCAGGCCGCGAACCCCTCCACTGCTGATGTTGTTGACGACCACCACGACCACCCCTTCCTCCTCCGTCTCTGCCTCTTCCTCTCCCTCTGTTCCCACCTCCTCTCTCCATTGGATCTCGGGAGCAAACTCTCAAGGACGCAGAACAATCAGACACGAAACAAAGTAGTAGAATTCAACAAGCAAAATTAGAGCAGAGGCAGAGCATGTGTTTGTTTGCGGGAGGAGGCCGGATGGGAGCTCAGCTAAATAAATAAATAAGAAAAATGACGAATCTTTCTTTTGCTTAGTACCCAAGGGCAAGTAAAGTCGAGCTAGGGAAATCGTCGTTCCAAGACCAGTCCGCTCCACTGCGAGTCAAAGAAGGCAAAGGTGCATGGGTGTGGTGATGGGCGAGGACAAAGGAGTTGGTGAAGCATCCGAGGAGGTTCCACTGTTCCAGAAGCTTCGATGTAACCGATACAAAGAAGATTTTTGTACCCGACAACGCTGTCTGTGGAATGATCTACCAAAAGCATGACTTTACTATATATTTTATTGAGACTAGTCAAGTTAACGTTATTCGTTTCAAAAGGATCATAATTTCTAGACCCTGAATAACGTATTGTCTAAAGAATACTGTCATGTATATATATCATTTTAAGCAAAATAGTACATTTATTGAATACTACAATATTATATGTATTGAGTTATAATTTTATTTTTTAATTTTTAATTTAATGTTTTCATCCTTTTAAGTAACTTACACATCATAACTAAAATTACAAGTATAGATAATTGTTTTTTAGAAAAATCAAAGTTATGTATAATATGAGATTTTATTCACTACATTCTTTATTTTGATTCAAAATAAATTTCACAAATTAATGTAATTAGATATAGTACACCATATTGTAAAACTCAAAACAAAAATATGTAACATATCACATTTAATTACCTCATTTTATCAGTTTTATTAAAAAGATTTACGTGTAAATCTAACTTATATTTAAAATTAGTGGATTGATCTCATTTTAAATTCTTATATCATTTATTTTTTAAATTTCATCCTAAATAATTAAAATCAAGAATTTTGCACTTTTCACCTCCCTTTAAGAATAGATAAATGTGATGAAACCTTAATTTTTTTGAGTGGATTATTTAAATATCATTGCTTAAAGCTTAAGTTAAAAAAAAAAAAAACACAAATAAAAAATAATTCTATAAAAATATTAACGATACAAAGAAAGAAAAAAAAGGCCACGGTCTCCCTCGACGGTGCTCACCGAAAGAGGCAACCTTGAACACTTATACAAAATTAAGAGGAAAAGAAAAAGGGCCACCGTCCCCTTACCGTGCCACGCACTGAGGCCATCTCTCTCTTCTTCTTTTTTCATTTTTTTTTTTTTAAGATTTTAATAATATTGTAAGTTTGCATCTTTAATGTCATCAAATGCCATGAAAATAATACAAATAGTCGTTGAGTAGATTCGTGTCTACTCCGACCCAACATGCTCATATAAACTACTTGTATATTTTTAATTTCCTCGATCCCCACTTTTGTTGACTCTATGAACTAATATTCTTATTCATCTTAGTAGGAGCTTCCCAAATAAATATATTAATGGATAACCAAAACGTGGAAGATGGGTGATTATCTTACTTATTTTTTAAAATCTGCTAATTATTAAAACACGATTTTTAAGGGAGATTTGGATAGTGAGTTAAGACGAAATGAGTTGATACAAAAGTTAAAAATTAAATAAAATATTATTAAAATATTATTTTTTTAATATTATTATTCTTTTGAGATTTAAACAAATTAAATTATTTATTATATTTTGTATAGTATTAAAAAAAGTTATAATAATTAAATGAGATAAATTTTGAGACTTTTATATCCAAACCGAAGCCATATTGGCACTACAAGAAACAGGGTTTTTTGCGGCGTTAAAATTCGATGCAAATAATCTCCAAAATCGCTGCAAATAACCTTTTGCAGCGATTCATCGCACTTTCATCGCAATTATTAACTCACTTAAAAGTTCAACCAGCGAAACCCAAAATTTTTTTAGAAAATTGTTTATTTACAACGATTTTTTTCACTACTAATATTGTAAAATACGCCGCAAATAACTAAAAATGCCGTGAATATTGTAAAATACGATGCAAAAGGTAAAACTAAAAACGTGCAGGTTCGAAGCCACATCGACCAAGAAAATCGCCGTGAATAATGACTTATTGCGGCAATATTATTTCTATCAGACAATAAATTGCCGCAATAAATCGCCTTAATAGAGCCATTTTCTTGTAGTGTGGGAGAAACAAAACTACGTTGTATTTTTAGTAACTTCTTATACATCATGAATCAGAAGCATATCAATTATCTCGTAGTTTTTATACAATTATTTATTATTTCATAATTCAAATCCATTCGAATTTAAATAAATCTAAAACTTAATATTTTGTTAAATGGTTTTGAATAAATTCTGTATATAATTCATATAGGAGATGGAAAGTGCCGCCTCCAAGACTCATGGAAAGTCCTTAGAAAAAAGAACATTATTATTTATTTATTTATTTATTAAAGTCAGGTAGTGCCACAACAGCTCACATAGGAACATTATTATTATTATTATTATTATTATTTATTTTGATAAGAAATAAAATAACTAAAAATTATTTGCAGGTATTCGGTGGTGTCTGTCTCCACAGTTAACGGAGGATAGTACGTTTGAAGATGATTCCATACATCAGTTAATATTCATTTTCAAACTTTATATTTATAATTTTTTTTCATAAAATGTGAATGTATTTTTCATAAGATGTTGAATATTTTTTATAAAAAAACTCTACTTGCAACCGGCTGGGAGAACCCTGTGCAATTGGTTGCATAAAAATTTTTATTTTTTCCCACTCTCTCATTTCGCTCCCTCTCTCTCACTCTTATCAGTGTTTTTTTGTTCACTCATAGCCAAGGAGACCGCCAAGGACTGGAAGGGCCTTCGCGTAACGGTCCAAAACCGTCAGGCCAACGTCTCTGTTGTTCCCTCCGTTGCCGCTCTCGTTATCAAAGCCTTTAAGGAGCCCGAGCGTGACCGTAAGAAGATGAAGAATATCAAGCACACTGAGAACATCTCCCTCGACGACGTCATCAAGATTGCGAAGGTCATGCGGCACAGGTCCATGGCCAAGGACCTCTTTGGGACCGTCAAGGAGATCCTCGGTATGTGCATGTCCATCGGTTGTATGGTCGATGGGAAAGACCCAAAGAACTTGCAGCAGGAGATCACCGATTTTGATGTCGAAATCCCTCTAGACTTAGTTCCCCATTGAGGATTTTTTTTTTCAAATATAGTTTTAATTTTTTTTTTTTTTGGGATAATTTGGAGATTGTATGGTTTCCTATGTTTTAGAAATTAGAATATTTGCAGGGATTTATATGCTAATTTAATTATGTTGATGGAGTTATGGTATTAGTGTGATTTCTTTCGCTGGGTGATTGATTATTGTTAAAAAAAAAAAAAAAAAATTTACTTGAATTTCACTACGATGGAGGTCAGCAGCAGGGTTGGGTCTTTTGTGAGTGACGACCTGCCATGGCTTGAGGCTGGCTGGTGGCGACAATGGAAGGGAAGAAATCAAGAGAGCGAGAGTAAGTGTTTGAAATTTGAGAAAATTTTGCTTCTATTCCAAGTAAAATTCTGAGAATATTGAAACAGGTTGCTAAACGGTAGGGGAATCGGTGGTTATAGAGAGTCAAAGGAAGATAGAGATGAAGGTGGCACAGTGTGGTTACGAAGGACTTGACCACAGAGAGAGAGAGAGAGGCTCGTGGAATTACCGCTAAACATTGATCAAGTTTTTAAGTTTTATTGACTGACGGAAAAAGGAAAAAGGGTGAGAAAGAAATAAGAGGAAGGAAGGGCTGAAGTGGGACCCAATTTGTCAATCGGTTATATAAAGGTTGTATGTAATATTTCTGTTTTTTATAAAATGTGAAATGTCGAATAATAAATAATTATTAATGAGATTATTTTTTAGAGAACTGGATTCGCTGTTGAAAGTCAATTATTCCTCGTTGAAGGGCTGTTGTCTTTTTCTTCCATCTGGTTGGATAGTGCAACCCATCCATCTCTTCTCTGTACATTTCTGATCTCAGACTCATTTTCACCCACTTTTAGGTTTTATTCTAGGAACCCAGAATCCTCACCGAAAGGCAAAACGTTCCTTTTTTCTTTTTCTTTTTTTCAATCATTTTTTTAAACACTTTAAATATTTTAAAAAAATATAAAAAATCATAAATTCATTTAAAAATATTTTCTTAATTATTAAGTAAAAATAAATAAAATGCAATTTGGTAAAATTTTTCGATAGAAAGTTTACGTGGAAATAGTATTTTCCTTTATTCTATTCTATCAAACTGTTCACAGCAGGTTCTACTTCCTTTATTTCCTTTCGGTTCTCCTTGTGCCTGTCTTCTTTGTCGTGTTTTCCTTTTCTTTTACATTTTTTAGTTTTTTTTGTTTTTTACAAGTAAAGCTGTCTTGATGTCGATGGTTTGGTCTCGTTGCTTTAATTGGCTTGCTGGAATTCAGACTTTTGTGATTGCTTTCCATCAAGCATGATCATCATCTTTCTTTTTTGGAAAAGGCTATTCCGCCGCTGAGGTGCATCGACGAAGTTGCTTCATAAGGTTGAACACGTAACGGTTCCGCGTTTTTTATTTTCTACTTTTCAAGAAAATAGTTTTGACGTGGCTGTCATCAAGATCATGTCAATGGTATAACTTCACCGATACACTTCGAGTAGCCCCATCTTTCTTGCTTGTTCCTTTGTGGGTTCTCTGCTCGGAAGACCCTTCGACTAGCAAGACCCATGGAGTCCGTGTCATTCATATAGTTTTCTATGTTAGAATTTTTTAATGTAACATGATTGTACGACGACGTCATTAATATGGTGTGTAGTTTGGACAGTGGTATCATTAAT
The DNA here is from genome assembly GCF_004785595.1 of Juglans microcarpa x Juglans regia. Lineage (NCBI taxonomy): Eukaryota > Viridiplantae > Streptophyta > Magnoliopsida > Fagales > Juglandaceae > Juglans > Juglans microcarpa x Juglans regia. The sequence goes on along the minus strand of NC_054603.1, from coordinate 6,310,202 downwards.
ACGGTGTGATTTTCCGATTTCCTTCTCCCTACCAGTATCTTTAGTAGTCTGTCGATATCCTTCCTGTCAAAAGATCAAGAATTTTCCGTACATTACGTGCGCCCACTAAGCGGGCGAGCACTCGAGAGCAAGGCATTACCCGAGGGCCCTCCAAACTGACGAGTCTTATCTCTTACAACACACTTCCTCCTACAAGTTGCATCCAGAGGAGCCTACTCATAGACCGAGTTGGAGAATTTGTCCGTTCTGGACTAGGCCTTTGGTCTTAATTTCCTTAGTTGTTATTTTCAGGCCCGCTATGTCTGAAGGGAAGGAACATTAGATTGAGTTTGAAGAAATGTAATAAGCTGTTTACATTGCTCTGGAGAAAATGGAAAGTTTTAAGTTACAACTAAATCAGAAACAAATTGGCTAGCAGTGGCCTGATTGACCTTAGTGGATACATATAAATCTTGTAACATTTATCAACAATATGCCCTAATAAGCCACAGTGTGTACAGTTGGGTCGATCTTTCCAAGGAATAAAAGGCTTGTAGTTTCTTGATCCAGTAGATCCACAATTAGAATCACAACTAGGATTACGAGTAGAATCAAGATTAGAAAACATAGCATTAGAAGACAGAGTCAGTAACGATTAGAGGTGGGCAACGAGGCCCCGCACCCCACTGCACCGCCCCCTTCGCCTCTATTAAGGGTGGGCAGCGGGGCAGATTACCCCGTCCGCCAGATGCAAGGGCCAGTGGCTCTGCCTGCATCTGGCACAGCGGCGGCGGGATAGGGGTGACCCTTGCCCTGCAAATCCCCCCCTCCCCGTATACATAATATATAATTATATATATAAGTATATATATATATATATATGTAAAGGCATGAAATGACGTCGTTTCATGCCTGGGTTTGTTTACTTAATAACAAATAACGAAACGATACGGTGTTGTCAATGAAAAAATGGCATTGTTTCGTTATTTTTTAAGATCCCCCCCCCCCCCCGGCGAGCTCAGTTCACCCAATATCCACTTTGAATCTCTCTCTTTCTCTCTCTTTGAGTCTCGCTCCCTCTCTGCAATCTGCATCTCCGTCGCTGTCACGATAGTCTTCCGTGACTCCGTTTTCATCTCCGTCACCGTAGGTAAGAAACCCTAAATTAAGGTTTTATTTTTTGTTATTTATATTTTATGGAATGGAGATTGAAAGAATGATGGGGTTTAATCAGAGATGAAGGATGAGATTTTGTGAATTGTGTACTGTGAGACTTGATTGTGCATGTGGTTTGAATCGTTGATGATTGATGAACGATGTGTGACTGTGTGAATCTGTCCGTGTGTTTTTTATTTTTTTGAGTTTGTATTATGTAATGTGTGTGAATTTTGATCTTTGATGACTTGATTTGTGGCTAATTAATTCGGATTGGAACCCTAATTAATTTAGGATTCCAATCTGAAACCCTAAATTAATTTAAGGGTTTCAATATTTGAAACCCCTAAAATAATTTAGTATTTCAAAATACCCTAAATCTAATTTGGATTAAGTTTGAAAAATTTGCTTAAAAAGAAAAAAAGTGAAACCATACAAGCTGGCTTTTATGTTTAATGTTTTTAATTTGGGTATTTCATTTTTTTATGTTTGATGTTTGATGTTTTAACTGTTTCTTTTTTCTTTTCTTTTTTATCACAAAGCTTATTAATTTAGGGTATTTCGAAATACTCTAAATTTAATTTGGATTGAGTTTGAAAACTTTGCTTTAAAAAAAAAAAGTGAAATCATATAATCTGGCTCTTATGTTTGATGTTTTTAATTTGGGTATTTCATTATTTTATGTTTGATGTTTGAACTGTTTTTTTTCCTTTTTTTTCATTACAAAGCTGATTAATTTAGGGTATTTCGAAATACCCTAAATTTAATTTGGATTAAATTTGAAAACTTTGCTTAAAAAGAAAAAAAGTGAAACCATACAAGCTATCTGTTATGTTTGATGTTTTTAATTTGGGTATTTCATATTTTTATGTTTGATCTTTGATCTTTGATATTCCAACTTCCAATATATATGTTAATGTTTGGATATTAATTGTAATTTTCATAATTAATGTTTGGATGTTAATTATTTAGCATGTTGATATGTTTGTTATAATTTCATATTTCTTGTTTGCTTAAGTTCATGGATATGCCGGCAGATTCTAGTGCGAGCTCTCCTTTCTAGGCCCAGGGTACCCCTACCCCTACCCCTACACCAACCCCTACTCCTACTCCTACTCCTACCCCTAGCTCAACACCTACCCCTACGGCACATTGCCTCGCCCCCAAGCCCAGCAAGAAACCTACTTCCATAGTTTGGGTTCATTTCTCCAAACTAGAGGGTGGTGACGCCAATTACCCCCAAACCAAATGTAACTACTATAAAAAAATTTATGGATGCCACTAGAGGAAACATGGCATCTTACAATTAAAGATGTGCTTAGAAGAGCAATGCAAAAAAAATCTAATATTAAGATCATTACAATAGAAGAACCAATCTAGGCTAAAAATTGGACTTCAAAAAATGACGGATGGAACTTGTGGGGGTGTAACTTTGAGGGAGTATACTAAATATGATCCCAATGAGTGTAGAAGACACCTAACTCGTATGATCATCATGGATAAGCTACCTTTTCAAGTTGTTGATGGGAAAAGGTTCCAAGCGTATTCTCGCTACTTGGAACCAATGTTTAATATTCATTCTCGTCACACTGTGGCAAATGATGTAAAAAATTATTTTTTGGTTTGAAAAAGAGAAGTTGATGGGTCAATTTGGCAGGTTAATTTGTTTGCCTCACACTGATAGTTGGACATCAGTCCAAAATTTTAATTATATGTCTTTGATTGTGCATTTTGTTGATTGTCATTGGACATTACATAAGAAAATTATAAAATTTTGTCAAACCATAGATCACAAGAATGAGACAATTGGGAAGGTCATGGAGGCCGCAATAAAGGAGTGGGGGTTGACCCGAGTTGTTACAGTCACAGTTAATAATATCTCGTCTAATGATGTCATATTGTGACATCTGAATACCTATCTTAAAGAGACAAATGAGACATTCATGGGTAGTGAGTGTCTGCATGTGAGATGTGCGGCACTATTCTGAATCTTATTGTCACTAATAGTTTGAGGAATTTTCATGACGTGATTGCTCGAGTCAAGACTGCTGTGAGATTAGTGAGATCTTCTCCTTCGAGGTTAGAGAAATTCAAGGTTGCTGCGAGGTCTACGAGCCTAACATCCAAAAAGGGCTTTTGTACTAATATGCCTATACGATAGAACTCAACATTTTTTATGTTGAAGGCAGCCCAAGAATATAAGCTAGCATTTGTATTATTGAGTGACGAAGCCATCCAATATGTTAAATATTTTGATGATCACGAGAGATTGGAGAAACTCGTAGATGATAATTGGAAAATGTATCTATTTTTGTAAAGTCTTTTAGGCTTTTTTATGAGATCACCACGACTTTATCTGGAACTTTGTACCCTACATCTCATCTATTATGTCAGCAAATATGTAAGGGTAAAAGAATAATTAGATGACATGGTCGCAGATGATCACATTAGGTTGCAGGAGATGACATTGGTTATGAGGACAAAGTACAACAAGTATTGAGGAGATTTTACTAGGGCTAATATTTTGTTATATGTAGTTATCATCTTTAACCCTCGGTTTAAGGTAGATGGCATGGTATTTAGATTGGACATTGCGTACGGGCAAGCATGGGCGAAGCTTATTGCAACAAAGGTTTGGGAAACCCATAGTAGATTATTTGATGAGTTTATCGTCCTGCGGGGTGGTAATATTGCGGCACCTATACCTACCCCCTCCCAAAAGTTCCAGAAGCCGAGGTTGGGAAAAGACGTAGATTGGACTAAAGTGAGAGATTGGAGTAAACCCCCTTCATCTGGAGTTCAGTAGAGGCTCAATCAGAGACACAGATATTTAGTAGTAGAGCTTCTACTATTTTCACAAGACTTCGATATATTACGTTGGTGAAAGGTGAATACAGTGAAGTATCTCATTCTTGGAGAGATAGCCCGCAGTCTTTTGGCCATCCCTGTTAGCACCGTAGCCTCAGAGTCGGCATTTAGCACTGGAGGGCGTGTATTGGATTCATTTCGGAATTCATTAGCTCCCACCACTGTAAAAGCTTTGATTTGCACGCAAAAATTGATTAAGAAACTCCAATTCATGTTCCAGATGTTCTTAAATATAAGGGCCCGACATCAAGGAGGAAGGTGGTGGCCAGCCTGGATATGGTATTTATTTTAATTTTATTTTTTAATTTTTAATTTTAATTTATTTATTTTCATTTAATCGGTATTCATTAATTTCATTTCAAATTTAATTGTTATAATGATACATGAGACAGTGTCTACGGTTATCTCCAATGCAGTATGACTTTGTGTGTATTGGACTCATCATTGCCATGATTTGCACAATTTATCCCTTAATTTGTTTTTGTATTTATAATTTTATATAATATTTTAGTATCTAATTATTTTTCCAGTATGTTTTTTAACTTTTATATTCTCAATATACATATGTCGAATCCTAATGACTAATCTATGCTCATTTGCCTCATCTTCATCCCAAATTTCAATGGCCCAATCCCAATCTCATCTCGATTAGTACTTTTAATATTTTGTATTTTAAATTTTTGTTTCATCATTATAACTTTATAATTCTAATTTGTTTTATTTTTAACTTATTAATATTTCAAGTTTTATAACTTATTAACTTTTATGATCTTGATTTTCAGTCTCACAGCAGTCGACACAACTCACCACCACTCAGTCAACTCACCGCCATGGCACCACCCCAAATTGATCGAATTGAAATGTTATGATTTTATTAATTTACAATTAATTGTAATTTTGCTACAATAGTTAATAGTACAATTTGTAATATTTAATATTTTTAGAAGAGTTTGTAATATTGTAATAATTTATTAGTTTTCATAATTTGTATAATTATAAATTGTAATAGCTTAGTGTCTTACTGATAATTATTACTTAATTAGTTAATACTTAATAGTATTAGTTAAAACTTAGTATAGAGTTAATAGTTCTATCTATATATTTTTTTTCATTTTTTAAATATATATATTTTTTAGTTAAATTTTGGGCCCAAAGTGGCCCAAAAACATATTCTAGGCCATTTAAGGCCTAGATAACTGAACTGGGTTGAAGGCCCAGTAGGGGAGCGGACGGATGGAGGTCCACCCCAGCATCGTGGCAAGCGGACGGGGTACCCCGCCCCGCATAGATGGGGGCGGGGGGCGGGTAGCACCCATATGCCCCTCGCCCCCACCTCTGGAGGCCAGCAGAGGCGGGGGACGGAAGGTGCTAAGCCCCGCTCCGCTTTTCCTTGCCCCGCATAATCATTAAATTATAATTAATATTTAAATTATATATATATTAAAAAAAGTCCAAAAATGTAACGGCGTCGTTTCATTTTATCTTAAATCCCCCTCCCCGCGTCTTTTCGAACTCTCATCTCTCTCTCAGACTCACTCTCTTGTGCTCTCTCAGTCTTTCTCTCTTGATCTCTTCTCTCTCTCGCTCTCTCTCTCTCTCGTGCACGACTGCACAAGCACCACCATAGTTTGTTGCGCCAAACTCCAAAGGTAAGACTCCTAGTCCTTAATTCGGACCTAATTTTTATTTTTATTTTTAGTTTTGGATTGGAGATTGGATGAAGGATTGGTTGAATCGGAGATGGAGGATGGGAAGGATTGTGAATTTGTGTGCTGTGGATTCTGATTTGTGCATGTGTTTGAAATTGATGTTGCCTCCATCACTGTGTTTGATTTTTATTTTTATTTTTTGTAGTTTGTATTTTTTGGGTTTTCATATTTGGAACCCTAAATTAGTTTAGAGCCCAAATCCGAAACCCAAAATAAATTGATTTAGGGGTTTCAATTGAAACCCCTGAAATTTCAATCAATTTAGGGTTTCAATTGAAACCCCTAAATCAATTTATTTAGGGGTTTTGGATTGAATCCCTAAATTGATTTAGAGGTTCAATCTGAGACCCCTAAATAAATTGTTTTAGGGGTTTCAATTGAAACCTCTAAATCAAAAGGCTAAATCAATTTATTTATGGGTTTTGGATTGAACCTCTAAATCAATTTAGGGGTTCAATCCGAACCCTTAAATTGATTTAGGAGTTTCTAAATTGTGTTGGTTTTGCACTTTGCCTTATTTTTTCATGTGTGTTATCTTATTATGATTTTTTTATGTCTTGTATTGATTGATTTTATAATTTTTTATTGTGTTGTGGAATTATGAATGTCTTCTCAAAGAGATTTCAGTGATAGCTCTCCAACCCTTACCAGTACCCCTGCCCCTACCAGTACCGCCGCCCCTACCAGTACCCCTACCCCAGAACCTAACCCTACTCCAACCCCTGAGAGTGGGAGTACACCTTGCTCCGCCCCTAAACCCACATAGGGCAAGAAACAAGTTTCCATAGTTTGGTTTCACTTTACCAAACTAGAGGGTAATGACCCCAATAACCTCAAGCTAAATGTAATTATTGTGAGAAAATATATGGATGTCACTATAGGAAACATGGTATATCCCAGTTAGAGGTCCATTTAGAGGAACAATGCAAGAAGAGTCTAATATTAAGATTTTTACTGGAGAATAGTTAATTTAGACTAGATATTGGACTAATAAAATGACGGATGGGAGTAGTGGGGGTCCAATGTTGAATGGGTATACGAAGTATAATGTCGATAAGTGTAGAAGGAAGTTAACTCGTATGGTTATCATAAACGAGCTACCTTTTTAGTTTGTAAAGAGAAGAGGGTTCCAAGAACTTGTCCAAGAATTGGAACTAGATTTACATTTCATTCTCGTCGCACTGTGGCAAAGGATATTAAAAAGATGTACAGAAAAGATAAAGATGTTTTGAAGGGCCAATTGGTGGGTTTGGTAGTTTGCCTCACTACCGATACTTGGACTTCTGTCCAAAATTTCAATTACATATCTTTGACTGTTCATTTTGTTGATTCTGATTGAATTTTTCATAAAAAAATTTATTAAGTTTTGTCAAATAACTGATCATAAGGGTGAGACGATTGGGAAGGCTTTCGAGGCCTCAATAAATTTGTGGGGGTTGGCACGGGTTTTGACAATTTCGGTTGATAATGCCTCGTCTAATGATGTCGCTTTGAGATATCTGAAAACTTATTTTAGAGAGGCAAATAAGATATTTTTGGGTGGTAAATATTTGCATGTTAAATGTGCTGCACATATCTTGAATATAATTGTGACTGAAGAGTTAAAAGATGTTGATGACTCGATTACACGAGTTAGAATTTCTGTGAAATTTGTTAGGTCTTCTCCTTCTAGATTAGATAAATTCAAGGTTGCTGCGAAAATTGTGGACATAACATCGAAGAATGGTATTTGTACGGATGTTCGTACTGGATGGAACTCCTCAACCTTTTTTATGTTGGAGGCAGCCCAAGAGTATAAGGCGGCCTTTCAATTATTGGGTGATGAAGACATTCAATATATCAAATATTTTGATGAGCACAAGGGATTAGGAAAGCCTAATGATGATGATTGGGAGGTAGTTTCTACTTTTGTTGATTTTCTCGGACTTTTTTACGATATCACGTTGAAGTTATCTGGTTGTTTGTATCCTACATCTCATGAATTTTGTCTACAAATATGTAGGGTAAAAGAAGAATTAGACGACATATGTAGGAGTTCCAATCTAAGGATGAAAAGGATGACATTGACTATGAGGGTCAAATATGACAAGTATTGGGGAGATTTGAATATATTAAATATTTTGTTATATGCGGTTGTTATTCTTGATCCCAATCTGAAAATTTTAAGCATGTTATATGGTTTGGGACTTGCACACGATCAGGCACGGTTGATCTTATTGGTGATATGGCCCAAGATACTTTGGCTAAATTGTATGATGAGTTTAATGCTATTAAGGATAGTACTGCATCTACTACACCTACACCTATCTCAATGCCTCCTTTAGATACCGGGGCAACAAAGAAGTGTAGATTGGGGTGGACTAAGACCCTGGCATAGAATCTCACACTAGTCCGTCAATCTACAAATGTAGTTTTGGAGTTAGACAACTAATTGTCAGCGGATCTTATTGAAGATGATGATGATTTCGATATATTAGGATGGTGAAAAGCGGCAGCAAAGAAATATCACATCCTTTCTGAGATAGCCCGCTGTATTTTGGTCATCCTTATTAGCACCGTTGCCCGGAGTCAGCCTTTAGTACTGGAGGGCGTATATTGGATCATTTTCGTAGTTCATTATCTCCTACAACTATAGAGGCATTGATATGCACACAGAGTTAGACGATGGGAAATGATATTTATGTTCTGGATGTTTTAGATTTTAAGGAGACCGATGAAGAGAGCGGTGATCAGTCTGGATATGAACCATCTGGTAATTATTGTTTTTAGTTTATTATTTTGATTTATTTATATTCATTTCAATTTTATCGGTATTAATTTTAGTATTCATTGTTGTAGAAACACATGAGACGACTCAGACGACGTCTACCTCCACTGCAATATGAATATGTGCTCAAGCCTTAAAAGACTACATGCCCAGGCCACCCCAAATATCACAGTCAAAGACTCAAACAACTCTATCTTTAGATTCTCAGAATATTGAAATTTGAATCATTTGTACATATTATGTATTTAATGATTTGTAATGTTGATACAATCATACAATGTCCCTTGGACACTTTTATATTTGTAATTTTGTAATTGTTTAGCCTTTAATTTTTATTTTTGTAAATACCTTAGTTATTATTATTAGTTTATTAGATAGTAGACTTGTAGTATGTAATAGTACTTCATTTGCTCTAAATTAGTAAATTTGTATCATGTATATATTATTTTTATTCATGTGACTTTTTTTTTTAATCTAGTTTTTTAACTTCTAATTTATGGGCCCAAAATGGCCCAGAAGAAATGGGCAGAAAATGACCCAGAAATCGCTTCTGGATTGGCCCCCCCACCCGCGCCTCGTTATCCGGGACGAGGTACCCCACCCCCGCACTTCGAGGGCGGAGGATGAGGAGAAAAATGAATCTCCCGCCCATGCAGGGGCGAGGGGGGGTGGGGCTACCTCGCCTCGTAGAGGGCGGGTAGCACCCCTAGAAACGATTTCTCTCTGTTTTTCTTCTTGGAGAATGAGAGAAAAAACTTTATTAATTGGGAGAAACAAATCAGAAAGTAAGATCTAACTAAGTGTGCATACGTCTCATTGAGACCCATCAAAAACTATATAACATAATCTTCCTATTGAAAATCAATCATTTTCTTTATAGCTCCACATAAACATGGAGGCATAGGACAGAAATGAACCAATTCTTCCAGCAACTTTTCAAATGGGTAAAATAAAAACTTACGAATGAATTTCTTGAGTCAAAAAGGCAATATTATTTTGGATTTGAAAGATTCAGGGTCGTTTGCTCTAAGCAAACCTCTCGTTCAGGTCATTCCACATCTCCTCGGCAGAATCAATGTATATAACAGAGGCAGCTATCTCCTTCGACATGTCGTTAAGCAACCATGATAAAACAATCGTATTACACCGGATCCATGCGTTGTGCATTGGATCAGAGGTGGGAGGTGGTGGCAGAGCACCATTTACAAAGCAGAGTTTGTTCTTGGCAATAAGTGTCATAGACATGGATCGGTTCCACGTGAGGTAGTTGTCTCCGTTGAGCAATTGGGAGACAAGAATTGCTCCTAGATGATCACCATGCTGGAGATAGAACAGATTGGAATAATCCTCAAATGGATGGCGATGAGCAGCGGAAGAAGTGGAAGGTAAAGCATTGGAGGCATTAGCCATGAGAAACAGCGCTGAGAATGCTTAGGGTTAGGGTTTCTTTTCATCTAATACCATGATGAGAGAAAGAGAGTACTCGATGTAGAAGAATCCAGAAGAATAAAATATGTTATTGTATTTCATAAAAAAAGTAAAAGTATTGTATATATTACAATATGTAACACCTAAACTATGGTGCACGTGCTACAGGTGATCAAGAAGATTAAAAATAATCTTTATACACGAATACCAAGTTTCTGCATGGGCTGCCATTTCAATTCCATAGCATGTAAATGTGTTGTTTTGGTCGTGATTGCATTGGTTATTAGAGCTGTTCTGCTTCCTTCATTCTCTGGCTTTGGTGGGATTGAGGTGCAAAACTATGTCTTCATCCAGAACCGTTCTGTGTCATTCAATTCTGAATATGGAATTTGGAAAGATATATTCTTGGAGATTCCTCAAATTGCAAGAGGTCATTTTCTTTGTCCTTTGATAAGGTGTTCCAAATCTAGAAGTTCGATTCACTTTGCAATGGATTTGTACAATTGGGTCATTACTCCGATCTTTTGAATCAGACAGAGGTGTTTGGGCTTCAAAAAGGAAGTAGACAGTTGAGAGAGATATAGATCAACTGAGACAGCATATAAAGGACCTCAATATTGATGGCTAAGAGATAGATTTTATTATTTGTATTATAACTTTCACACTCTCCTTACGTGTGGGTCAATTTCTTCCTCAATGAGTAGGCCCAACACGTGAAATATTTAATTAAATAAAAAAAGGGTAGAGTCAGGGTTTGAACTGTTTAAACTAATGAAAAGAGGTAGATTTTATTATTTATATTCTTAACAGATATTAAACACAAACCAGATTTATAGCAGCAAAGAGAAGATACTATTGGCCCGAAAACTCCAACTGTTTACCTGGACGTGGCAAATGATCTATTTTTTTAAGGAAGGTGCTAGCGGACGACGAGCGTTTATGCTAGTTGAATTTTGGTGTTCTTTTTTTTATTCATTTTTTTTAAATATGTTTTTAACCTTAGGCCTCTGTTTTCACAAATGAGATTAGATGAGTTGATATTAAAGTAAAAAGTTGAATAAAATATTGTTAGAATATATTTTTTTAATATATATATTTTTTTAGAATTTAAAAAAGTAGAATTATTTATTTTATTTTATGTAGGAATTTAAGAAAATTGTAATGATTAGATAAGATGAGATAAGTTGAGAGGAGTTGTGGAAACAAACGAGGCTTTAGTTATTAAATAAATAAAAAATATATATATATAAATTCACTAATAGTCACTTTCTTAATCAATAAGTAAAAAAATAAAAAAAATTAAAATACTCGAGTGATAACTTTTAACAATAACATTGAAGAGATTAAGTAATAGTTTTTTTAATAGTTAAGAAATTAACTTTAGTAAATTTGTATATTTTTTAAAAAATATATTAAAAAAAATTACAAATGGTGATCAGTCTATTCTTGGAACCATCCAATGAACTGATGAAGTTATACTGTTATAGTGCAGGGGGATATGTACCATCTAGATATGTAACCATTCAAGATAGGAGCTGAAGATTTGACATTTATTTTATTGAGTTTTGTAATAAATTAAAAATTATTCACATCACACATTTTAAAGTGTGTAAATAGTAATTAATAAAAAGAATTTTTTAAAGATAAGAAGTTCAGATTAAAAAAATGTGTGACATATATTAATAGTGCTATTTGTCCCGACAAATAGATTTCGACATGGATTTCGATAATTTTATTTTTATTTTTTATTTAAGAATTAAAAAAATATTTTAATAATATTGTAAAATTTTAAAATATATATATAATGAAAAAAAAAAAGTCAAATATTCTTATCCTGACCGACCCTCGAGCTACACTGTCTCCAATTGAATGGACAGCTGCTGCGAAGTTGGGACTGCCAATTTTGTCTCTCACGAACTTCATGCTAACCATATATCTCCGCGTTATTGTTCTTCCCCCTGCTTTAAGTGCGGAAATAAAAAGTTGTCCTTTATTTTCTTGGTAAAAAATTAAAGAGAACCATTGCGTTAATTCAAGTATTAGTTTAACAAAATAAAATTAACTCGAAAATTATTTTTATAGATATCTATACAGACACGAAGTAGCTTCTCAAAAATAAATAACATCCCAAGAAAAAGTATAGTATTGCTATGACATACGAAAAATGTTAGATATAGTCCGTTTTAAAACTCTTAATACAATTGTGTTATGAGATATTTTTATATCTAACATTTTTATAAAAATATCTCATAACACAATTGTATTAAGAGTTTTAAAACGGAGTATATCTAACATTTTTATAAAAATAAAAATTAAAAATATTCTCAATTAAAAATATTGTTATATGGAAAAACTATAAAAATTGTGAGCATACAGATTTTCTAAGAACAGAAATTTAGTGGAATCTAGGGCAAACAAAATGTTGAATAAAACACCTCCAATCATCATAAAACAAAATGGGTAACGATACTTTTATAATTATTTTATTATCTAGTTTTTATTTTTCTTTTGGATTAAAAATCTCAGAACATAGTATACTTGCATAATTTAGAAGAAAATAAATTCAATCATTTTACATAATTATATATTTTAATTAAAAATAAATTTAATTTTATAAAAATAAATATTCTTTTGCTTTTTGAGTTAATTTGTATAAAATTAAATTTATTTTTAATTAAATTATATGATTTTGAATTTTTTTTTTTTAAATTATATTGAAAATTCATATTTTAAAATTTTTAATTTAAATTTAAATAAAAAAGATAACTAAATAATAAAAAAAAAAGAGTGGAATGATTATCCAAACAAAATAAAACAAATAGCATGCATGCCAAAAGAATCTTTGAATGTTACAGGTGCCGACACGGCGGCATATGAAAAGTAAGTGGGGAACATATATTATTCATTCATGATTGTATTTAGTTTGGAGGTGACAAGTGCGGGGACTGACTACACTTTATCTTATTCAGTTTGAAGAAAAGGGTAAAAATAAATAAATAAAAAGGAGACAGAAAAGGATAAGAAAGTGTCATGGCGTTATCTAGAACTTGAAACCAGTTCGGCGTTGCTTTCACGAAGGGCAAAGGGGGTGTTAATGACGGACTTTGAAAACTCATCTCGCTGCATAAGTATCATATTTAAGTTCTATATAATCACCCGGGGGCTTCTTTTACAGGACCCAAGAACAAAAAAGAGGGTGGAAGTAAAATCACATTCTCTCTTTTTAGAGAAGAGAGTGTAACCTAAAAACAGTTTTAGTAACATTCTCTAGTCGCATTCTGATTTAATGGTAGTCCGATTTCAAATTGAGTTTAGAAAAAATCTTGACTTCATAGAGTTCATCCATCAACTCATCCGCCACCAAAGTAGGATATTTATCCTTAATAGTAACATTGTTCAACGCCCTATGATCCACACATAATTGTCATGTCTCATCGGCCTTTCTCACCAAAAGGCATAGGGATTAGTCGAGGCTTTGGGTAGGGCGATGAACGCCTGATTCCATGAGTTCTTTCACATTTCTTTCAATTTCTTCATTTTGAAAATATGAGTAACAGTATGGCCTCATAGAAATGGGTTTTGTTCCTGGCTGTAATGTGATAAAGTAGTCATATGTACAGGTAGGAGATAGGCCTTTTGGGGTGGAGAAGATATCTTGGTAGAAAAATTCTTCTCATCAGCCACTTTTTACCACCTCATACCCTATGAAAAATATCTCTACACCCTATGAAAAATACATCTACACCCCATGAAATAAATAAATTTTCACATCATGTGTGGGGTGTATGATGTGAACAATGGCTGATTTGTAAAAAAAACTCATCTTGGTAATTGTTGAGTAGGTATTGTATAGGTTCAGGAATAAGGTGAGGTTAGTTTGTAGGTGAGTCTTCAATTAATTGCAATAACAGCAGCCCCTTAGTCTCCATATTATTAGCCCTGTGCATCGACCCTTCCTCAAGCAAGTGATGAGCGGTCCATTCCTGGAAGTTCCAAAGAATGGATCCTAATTTTTGCAGCCATTGGACCTCTAAAACCATGTCAGATCTAGCTAGGTCCAGCAAATATATGTTGACCTAGAACACAACTCCTTGAATGTTAACATTGACCCCCATCACCTTCCTTTCACTCTCAAGCTGATCTCCATTTGCTACTTTTACCTTCACTTTTTCATCAAATGAAACTGACAATGTAAGACGTAATATGATAGCAGCATCTAGGAAGTTGTGTACTTCTGGAGTCAATTAGGATAGTTACCTTGTGGCTGCCAATCCTTTAACCCTAATGGTCTTAGGATTAATGGAGCCAATAATGGCATGGAGTGATATTTTAGGCTCCTTCTCAGTTTTGGACAAATCTAAACATTCTGCCTATGATGTAAGACTATCTGGTGGTTCCTTCCGTAAAGTGTCATCCTCTAACACTTTCTCAATGAGATAGAGTTTAGGACTTTGGAATTTGGCACCTAGGGCCTGGGTGCTATTTGGAGTCACAATTATGGCATAGGCCTTTTTCACGCCTATCCATCATTTGGGTTGGGCTAATTTTGTGAACAAGTACAATAGCTTTGGGATTGTGTTTCTGCTGGTCATGTTGGGTGGGTTGGGTGGGGTTGAATTTTAAGGAGGCTGGTTCAAAGTGGTGGGGAGTATGGAATCTAGGAGTGAATTTTTTGTGTAAGGAGACCTTTTCCTCTTGAATCTTTGCAAGGCCATATGTAGATATTAGATTGTTTGGGTTAAACATACAAATTGTCAATCTTATATCATCTCGCAAACCACTCAAAAGAAGTTTAGTTTGTACTGTTCTGAGATTCCTCTTAATCTGTTTGATAAGGCCTCAAACTTAGCCTTATATTCCTCAATTGATCCTACTTGTCTGAGCCTAGTGAGTTGCTCCAAGGGGTCATCATAGCTACTTGGCCCAAATCGAAGGAATAAAAATTTGACAAATTCATCCCAAGATGTTAACAAGCCAAACTCATCAAGGTCTTGGAACTATACAAAGCCCCTGCCCTCCATATGGAATGAGGCAAATCTCAATGATGCTGCTATAATGTGTTATGAAATGAGAAAAACTGGCTCACCTTGTATAGTTGTCCATGTGGGTCTTCTCCCCTGAATGTGGGGAAATCCAACCTTATAGCTCTCAGGTGCACTTCCCTCGTGTGTAACACCACCTGCTCATTGTTACTAGAATTTCTATTATGAATTGCGCCTATTGATTTATGGGTATTCATGTTTTGCAAATCTAAGGCCATAGCAGCAAACTGGTTCATTATGGCCTCCATTTGGCGCCTTACAACCTACATTTCCACTCCGATAGTAGTAAACTGGGATTCAATTTGCTTCATGTGATTCTCAGTCAATTTCTTGAAGGAGTGAAATCCTTCCTGGAGCTGTGTGAACCGTGTGCCTTTCGCCATTGTAAAGAGAGGATCCTGGGCTCTGGATACCACCTTGGAACAACTAGATTAGGGTTGATGAATGTAATGAAGAAGATGATTGAGAAATGATACAGAAATTGTATAAATTTGTATATTGATAGTAATAAACTGAGGCCTGCTTCGAGGGAGTCACCTCCAAATTCAGAAAGCACAAGAATATTCTGGAAATTTTTCATAACTAACTCTATGTGTTAGAGACAAATCCTTAATACTACTAAAAGTAAAAGACTAAATTGCCCTTTTAAAAGTCTATGGGCTTCTAAACTATTACATCAGGGAAATGAAGACACAAATGAGCCTAGCTTGTTTGAAGTCCACGCCCACGTTCCTTGCTTTCTTCTATACGTAAGGCCCATGAGGGTCCAAACCAGTACTTAGTCACCTAGGGTTCCCTAGAACACATTTCTTCCCCAGTTCCCTTCTGCACTTCACATCCTTTCAACCGAACACCTTCACGCCGTTACCCTTCTTTCCCCTTCCAACCGTGGTCACCTACCACGTCGTGTAACAGAGAGGGAGGAAGGGTACCCCATTCTTTTATTAAAGGCCATCACTTCACTTGTGGCAGATGAAAACTGTGCTAGGATTTTCAAGCATGCATGGTCCTATCCCCTTGGTAACCATGACTGTATCATCCCCAAATTTACCAAAGCAGACTTACGGTCTTACACCACCAGTACCATCGGCATCATCCTCTTCTTAATCATCAATACATTGCTAATTTCTGTATCTGTTTTCTAGCCAAACAAAAGATTAGCAGAATGCACACCATCTGTAAATAAGCGAAGTATCATGGTTGAACAGATGGACGGACACAGAGAATTATCCCCCACACGAGATTGAAATCAGAACCCCACCCTTGACATCTGGAGAATTGGGGAGTAAAATGCCATTTGGTCTGAACATTGGCAATAACAAGCAGAATATCATATATTTGAACATTGCTCATGCCATTTACAGTGGGAAGAAGATATATTTCATTGGCTTAGCTTTAAGTGACATGGTAAAATGTTCTTTGAATATACTGATATAAGAATCTCTCTCCATTCTCTTTCCTTTTTTATAGAGAAGAAAGAAACTAACTGATCAAGTATGAATTCTTCCCCTCAATCTAATGCAACGACCATCGGGATCACAATTTCCCAGAGTGTCAAAGCTATAGTAGAATTACATAGAAGAAAAGAAGCCAATTTCTGAATGTTTTGCTGTAAATGAAAATGCGAGTGAATAGAGTGAGAGACTCTTTCCCTCCCTTGGAGCACTTTTGGGGAGAAAGCAACTTTATTTGCTGTGGAATCCTGTATTTGCTTTCATTGGATATAGTCTTCATAATAATTGTCGCTTATCACAGAAACAAACCTTTCAAGCCAAGGAAGCTGATGAAGATCCTTCATTGCGTCTACATAGGAGTCTGTACAGCGAGGTGGGGATTGGTAAGGGGGATGGTCACTCAGACTGAATCCTCCAGCAAGGAACCTTTGGATCAAAGCCAGCTGAGATCTTTCTTGGTCTGAGTACGCATCCATAATCATAGGGAGTGAATTGAAAGTCTCCCATGCCCATTGTTCCGACTCTTGCATGGAGTGGGTAAAATCTTCAGAGTTGTCCTCATCCCAAAAGGCACACTGACAGGTCTGTTGGCCATCCCTATATTCTGCTCCACAAGAATAACAGAACTCATGCCCACACCTGTAAATGAGTCATGTAAGCCAAAAATTGTCACAAGGAACTTAAAATCAACAGCCAAAGCCGAATATAAACCATTGAACTCTGCATATTGAGCATTGAAATCTGGTACACATTAGAAGAGCATAATATAGGGCTAAGCAAAAATCCAATAATCTGACTCCGAATCCGACTCCGCTCCAGCTTCGCACCAGCTCCGCTCCGACTCCCATTAGTTGGAGTTGGAGTCGGAGTTGGAGTTTTTTTCCTCTTGGAAGTCAGAGTCGGAGTCATTGATGAACCGACTCCGCTCCGATCCGACTCCAACCCTCCACCTCCGAATCCGACTCCGCCTCCGCCTCCGACTTGGCCCTCCGACTCCACCTCCGCCTCCGCCTCCGATTTTATACATATTTTATAAAAAAATGTGTTTTTCTATATATTAATCATTTAAATTTTATACAACTATATCTTATATAGTTAGTTAAACTCAATAATATACTAGTTAAATAATATATTTATACTATAATATATAGACTAAATTGACTAATAATAGTTTAGTATATGACTATATGTAAATATCATACTATTACAAATTTACAATATTACTAATTTACTACCATGTAACACTAAATTACTAATGTATAAATATAATAGCATGTAATACTAATGTATATATAATATACTATAAACACAAAGATGCATAATAACATCAACATGTAATACTAATGGATAAACACTAATCTATAAATTTATAATAACATATAATACTAATGTATAAACTATAATAACTGAAGTATTGTTCATATAAATTTTATATAACAATATCTTGTATTAATTATATTTTTTGACCTAATAAATTCTCAATATATTCCTTTTGATAAATATATTAGTAATACTATATTAGCAATACTAATACACACTATACATTAGTATAATAATTAGATTTATGGCCTAATACTAATACTATTAGTAATCCACTTTAAGTCTATATATAAATTACTATATAAATCACTATAGTATTACTTACTAATACTATATTACTATATGATACTATTAACTATAGTGAATCAGTGATATACTAGTATTAGACTATTAGTATACTAATACTATCAATGATATAGTTAGTATAATATTTATACTAATACTATTATATAGTTATACTAAATTAAAATCACTATAGCAAATACTAATATATAGTTATGCTAATCACTATAACTAATACTAATACTAATATAGACTATAGTTATAACTTATAATATTATACCTATACTAAATCACTATAACTTATACTAATATATTATATTAAATTTATATAGTTATACTAAATCACTAGAACTAATACTAATATAGTTATACTAATCACTATAACTATATATAGTATTAATATCACTATTAATATAATATATAGTATTAATATATATTACTTGTTTTATTTAGTTGTATTTTTTGTTATAATCAAAAGTTTAATAAGTTTAGATTGTAATTTTGAGAAAATTGAAATTTGAAAGCCAACAATTTTTTTTTTTTTAAAAAAAGTGGGTCAAATATGAAGTTAGAAAAGACAAAAAAAAAAAAAAAAAAAAAGAGTCCAAAAATCCGACTCCGCTCCGACAAGTCGGAGTCGGAGCGGATTCAGCACAGTTCGGAGTCGGAGTCAAAGGTCGGATTCGACCTCCGACACAGTCGGAGTCGGAGTCGGAGGATGGGCCCTCCGACTCCGAAAGGGTCGGTGCTCAGCCCTAGCATAATACAACAATACCAGGAACAAAGTGAAATAGCAATGGCAAGTCAGTCGTACAGCAAGAGAATCGAGTAAAAAAAAAAATTTGCTTTTACTCTTTTATCTCATCCTAAATTAAAGTAAGATTGAACTTTATCTTGCATCTAAAAATATTATTTTTTTGATAGGTACATCTAAAAGTATTATCAAAAGCTCACTCTCATATTAATCAAATTATCTAATGCAGACACTGAATGCACAGAAAATTTGATTATATTCTCCAAGAGCAAGAGTCTAAAGATGAAGGAAATTCAAAATATGTACACCACAATTTCAACTGCTCTGCTTACCCATAAAATATATCATAAGTAAGAGACTCTAATTCACTTATCCTTTTCATACACAATTAGATTAATCAATCTTTCAAAAATCCTCACCCCCAACTCCAAAAAACAATTGATCTTGGTTGTGTATGTAGAAATTAAGAAATGTTGTGTGTTTTTTTCGTGGAAAAATATCAGATGCACATAAACACAATTTAATTTAGAATCTAAATTTAATTAGTGCATTTGTGGATGACTAATTTAATTTTATACTTCTCATAGAATGCAACCATTCTGAAGAAAAAGTCTCCTCCAACAGTTAAACAGTTAGGCATATAGAAAATCCAACATAATGTATAGATAGTGCTATAGCAAAAACGTTATGATTACATGTGATCACATCATCTTCCATTAGTGTTGGACGTGGGCACAGAATCATCTGATTGGTCATCCAGTAATGTTTATATGGATAAATGGATTTGGACAGGTGAGTCTAATGGAACTTTCAGTGTTAAAAGTGCCCATCGTATGATCCAAAACTCAATTGTTAGTTGTGAGGGAGAAAGCTCAACTTGTATGCTTGATAAGAGACTGTGGAAGAGATAATGGCAGATGAAGGTTCCAAGAAAGATTAAGATCTTTGCTTGGAAAGCATGTAAAGATATTTTGCCTACTTTAAATAACTTGAGAAAGAAAAATATGGAAGTTGAAAATGCTAGCTGTTTTTGTAAAGATGCCAAGGAGGATGTGGCTCGTGCTTTATTCTTTTGTTCTCATGTGAGTAGTATATGGAAGAAGTTTTTACCTGATTTGCAGCAGGTCCATTCTGACATGAACTTTATGGACATTGTAAAATTTGTTTTGATTCAAGCAAATGAAACAGATTTTACTTCGTTGTTTGTGATAGGCTGGAGCTTATGGTTTAGGCGAAACAAGATGCAAATGGAGAAACTCTTGGTGGAACCATTACAGGCCGTGAATCATGCATTGTCTATCTATAAGGTGTTCAATGATTTAAGGTTTTCACATGCTACTGACAGAAGGAACATATGTGTATGGCACTTACCACCAACAGGGTTTTTC
Organism: Juglans microcarpa x Juglans regia; assembly: GCF_004785595.1. NCBI lineage: Eukaryota > Viridiplantae > Streptophyta > Magnoliopsida > Fagales > Juglandaceae > Juglans > Juglans microcarpa x Juglans regia. The sequence continues at coordinate 6,290,056 of NC_054603.1, read as the reverse complement.
TAAAACTCAATGTGGATGGGGCAGTTTTTGTGGATAACAGAAAAGCGGGGGTTGGATTGGTTTTAAGAGATTATACCGGCAAGGTTGTTATGGCTGCTGGTAAAATAGAAGAGGAAGTGGATGGGGCTGCAACTATTGAGTTATTGGCTGTTTTAAGAGGTTTACAGCTTTGCATTCCTCTTGGGATACCAAAATTGATCATAGAGTCAGATTGCTTATTGCTAGTACAGGATCTGCAAGCTACACAGGAGTCATCTTCATGGAAAGGCAACTTGATTAAAGATGCAAAAGAATTGATGCAAAGGTTTTCAGAGGTCAAAATTCAACATGTACCTCGAGATGGAAATAGGGTGGCTCATAGTTTAGCTAGGTATGCTTGGAATGTAGTAGACATTCAAATGTGGTGGCATTATGTACCTGCTTGTGCTGATCAAGCTCTTTGGTTTGATCAAGCTGCTTTGTAATGTTTCTCTTCAATGAAAGTTTGGTTATCAAAAAAAAAAAAAAAAATCACAAGAATAATTTCTAAAGAAGGATGCACCAATACAATATTCGAAATCACTTCATATATCATAACATGCTCACTTTATATCATTCAATAAATGAGCCATGCTCAAAGAGAAAAGCAATATGTACAAAAAAGGTCTCTTACCAGCAGGTCATGTGATAGCAACCTTGAGTAAGCTCAATCATTCTACGGCACTGCTGACAACGCCTCCACCTTTTATTTTGTGCCAAGCGATGTAAAGTAATGTCTGCCGCATCCCTCTCCTCCAAAGGGAGGTTCTGGTACTCTTCACAACTAATTGAAGAATGCCAAGGAACGCCACATTCCACACAGATAAACCTCTGGCAGACTGGGCACTCAACGCAGCTATTATCTGATTGACTTGATGAGCTTGCTCCAGTTGACAAACATTCATGGGGTTCAAACAGGACAGAACAATTTGGGAATGGGCAGTAGATTCCATCGGAGTGGAGGACATTTGCTTCTTCAAGTGCTCTCTCTAAAGATTCATAGGAAGTAAATGGAAGAAAAGATTTGCACTCGGCGGTGGAGATGAAATATTTGCATCTCAACTGAGGGCATCTTATTGGAACTTGATAGGACTGCACTTTTCCATCAACATAGATTCTCATACAATTCGAGCAAAACTTGTGAGAACATTTCATAGTAACCATCATCAGTGATAACTTGTCCTCGCAACAGATGGAACAGTTTTCAAGTGATTTATCATCCTGGGAAGGAAAAGAGACAACCCCGATTGCCACTTGGGCTAATTGCAAAGGCCGTTCCAGATCAGCACTGGGGATAAGCTTCAAAACAAAAGCTTCAAGATTACTGGCATATTCTAGAATCCTTTCCCTAAGTGCTATCAGAAGTGGGACTTCAAGCTTTGCATCATGGGTTATCTGCGACAATTCACATCACATCACTAAAACACACTTGAACTCAAAACAACAAAAACATCCATTATTTCTTCTGCAAGAAGAACAGACACATGAAAAACAATAAAAATCATGCTATAAATATTAAATCCATTATAGTCATATTGTATTACTCACCATAACTATGGAGTTTTTTAAATGCTGAGGAGTTTTTTAATGCTTTACCTTCTTACATCAAAGTGTGAACCTAATACATTAATACACTTATCTTTTGATAGGTACATTAATACAATTATCATTGCATAAAAATATACTCCCATTTTCTGAAACTAAAAGCACCATAAAAAAAGTTGGTGCACCGTCTTCAACTATGTATTGATACAATTCCTTCTGTTTTCTTTTTCTTGATTACACATACCCACCAACTTCATATCCAGAGCAAATTAAAGAAACACTGGTTTAACACCAAAATTAATGACAGATTCCTGATTCATGTATCCAAGTCAGTCCAGAGAGAAATCACTTTTGATTATCAACTGTCATGGTTCTACAGGTTCAATTTTGCCTTCTCCACGAAAAATGATTTTTCCAGCTCAAATTTAATAATTGATTCAATTCTTTAAGCCACAAGGATATTTGAATACTTTTTATGAAAATCCTAGTCACCAAATTCCAAGCCCTTCTACGGGCTAATGCTGAGCTTCAATGGGAATCAAGTTGACCATACTATTTGTGCTCTCTGCTGCACCAAGCACAGGAGCTATGAAATAACAGAGCGTTTGACAACACTGCCATCTCTCCAGCAAACTAAACCCTTTGTTTTAACAAGGAAAAGAACAAAACTCAACCTTTAAGAATGAAAGAGATGAGAAAGACCACTTTTTCATAGTGAATAGAAAAAGAAAAGCTTTGATTCTGTTGTGTTGTCTTCTCTTTGTACTTTATCTTGGTATAAATCTTCATACTTGGCCTTCCTTTTAAAAATACTCAAAAGCTTAGACCAGAGGATTACTTGCTGAAAAGCCCAATGGCATGCTAGAGTTGAGAATTGATCCCAATCATTACATAACCAAAATATGAATTTTAAAGATCCATTTAGCCTTGTCATAATGAAAATCCATGAATACTAAACGTTTCTTTTACAAGTAATCGATTTTTGGGGGGGGGGGGGGGGGGGGAGGGAGTCTGTGCTTCCCGCAATTTTGAAAAGGAGATAGAACGCTTTAAGTTAAGGGGCAGCATCACTTGATGCTCACGCATGGGTTCTATCCTTATTGTTATGAATCTCCGTTTAACTGTTCCTTGTTAACTACCAAATACAATTACAGCATTACTGTCAGTTGATTCCACAAAAGGAAAAAAAGAAACTAATTCCTATTTATCACACCTCTTAAAGACCCCTTTTTTTTGGGGGGTCACCTTACCCTTAACCTCAGCGAAATATCCCTGATGACTTTTTTATGCATAAATATAAATTTGGAAAGCCACTGAACAGTAAAAAGAAGATAGGAAAATCTTGTGTTTTGCATCTAGAAAATCTTCAAAACTGACATACCATATAAAAGATGAAAAGAATGCAGCCTATTCAATTAAAAAATGACAATTACTATGACACGGCAAATTACCATCGTGGAGTTTATTCATTTTGTGGGAAGGAAATTACATGTAAAACCTTAAGCAAGGCTTATATCACGAGATTATTAGATGAAGAATTATCAAATGCTTTAGAATGGACGACTCACCTGGTCATACAACAGCTCAGAATCGGTGAACGCATATACCCGACGGATGCTATTTTGTGTAGCCTCCACCAGACCATCCATCAAAGCTAAGTAATCAGCGACAGATGCTTCAACATGAAAGTCGAGTTTTTTCTGCACCTGAATGAGAGGATTATTGGTTGATCTTTCCATAACCACCCCAATTCCAGAAAGCCCAGAACCAGATTCCCCAGCATCAGCTATTGAAATACCCTTGAAGAACATCTTCACTGAAAATTCATCAAGATCGTCTTTTGACTCTTCCTTCGCAAATTCTTCAGTCTCCTTCCAGACTTCCTCATCCTCGCAACAACTCCTGAAATCTTCCTCATCTTCTTCCCTGACCAAATTCGCAGAAGATCCGTCACCAAGAACTGTCCGATGCTCCATTTCCAATTCCACTTTCTCGAGTATCCCACAACAGCTCTGCAAGTCAAATACTCCGATATGTAATTTATATCAAAATCTACGCATGACCCACAAGAGAATCGATCTCAAACCCTGTGTTTCGGCGACTATACACCACAAAGTGACAAAAAAATCCATATCAAAAAGTGATCTTTCAGCCCTTATTTCTGGATCAGAATACCAGGAAAATCCACCATGGAGTTCATCCAAAACAATAAAATTGTTGCATCAACTCCTAAAAGCATAAAAGAAGGTTCATATCAAAACAGTGATCTTTAAGCTCCTGGTAAAAAATCAACATCTGAGAAAACAAACCCATCGAGGGATCAATTCAAAATTCCGTCTTCAAGCCTATATATTCCCAAAAAAAGCACAAAACGGACTAACAGAGATTTAAGGAGAAAAAAAACGACATAAAACAAAAAAATTAAATTATTTTGGATCTTTCACATAATCAAATTGAACCACAATTTACCAACAAAAAAAAAAAAAAAAAAAAAAAATTACAAGAAAATAATAATGTATATACAAGAGGAACAAATAGACAGACAGGGGTAGTCAATAGAAAGCCAAGAAGTGAAGCTTCCATACCAAGGCGGTTTTCACGCAATGTGGAAGGGGAATCAGATAAAATTGTCTTTCGGGTGGGGTGTTCTGAAAGACTGTCCGTAAGTGAGGGAGGGTATTTGTAAATAAAACCCTAATCTGACAACTGCTCCCTTTGTTCTCCTCACTATAACAGGGATGTGGAGAGAGAGTAATCCTTTACTATTGCTGTTTATTTAGACGTAAGGAACATCAACCTCTATCTCTGCTTTGCTGGCATTCTTCTGTTCTCTGAGTTCCATTGCATACAGTTGGGTTTGAACAATTTTCCAGATTCCAATAAATTAATGCCAATTAAAAAAAATTAATACCTCTGTTGCCTTAGGAAAATGAGAATATAGGACAAAAAAGAAGCAAATTTCAAGTTTTACCCTTTAGATAATATGACCTTCGGCAGGCCCCAACCTTTTTTATTGGATTTTTCTTTATTTATCTTTTAGGTCTTCGCTTTATAAATTTATTTTTATAAAAATTTTACATGCATTTATCATTTTTAATATAAAGAAAATCTATACATTTATCATTTATCACATTTTTATCTAAGATTTTTGGGTAATCTGCCCTACAAAAGAAATTAGAATTTAGATATTTTTACAGTTTTATAAGTTTTAAAGCCAGAGAAATATTGTAAAAGCAAGAGTAAAATAATTTTTCTTTTAAAAAATTCATTTATAAATATTATAGACTTATTTTATATAACTATCTCTTGTTGACTTTAGATCTTAAACCTTGGATAAAAGTTCTCTAACGCATGAATTAAAGAACTAAACTTGAAAGTTTTATTTTAAAAATAAAAAATAAAAACTAAATTTGAAAGAATATATTGGTAAGATGTGACTTGGGAGTTGGAACTAACTTTTCTACCGTGGAATCTAATTGTGAAGTACCATGATAACTTTAATAAACGAGCATTTCATTGACTTGCAAGGACATGTTGCATTAAGCTTCAATATAAAATAATGAAAAATGATAAGCGTTCCACTTCCGGCTCCCGTTGAGAGTTATCCCTTAGCATTTTTATGTATTTTTTTATATGTTTTTTTTAGTTTTTTTTATATAGATTTTTTAATAATTTTAAATATTTAAAAAATAAAAAAAATTATAATTTCATTAAAAAATACTTTTTTTAATTATTTTACTTCGTGATTAAAGAAATATTTTTTAATATTTTTTTATTTTATGATTAAAGAAGTATTTTTTAATAATATTTTTATTTTTTTTATTTTTTTTAAATATTTACAAGTATTAAAAAAATTTTATAAAAAATAATTAAAAAAAAACATCAAAAAACACATATTAAAATCAGTAATGACTCCCGTCACCAGCGGTTACTCTAGCAGTACTCTAAAATCATTATTCAAAATAATATTCTACTATATATATTGAGTCAGAAGGAGCTTGGTTTTAAGATTAGGTACCTATGCACATGCCAAAACAAAAAACTGTGCACATGATGGGATCTTTGTCAGTTCAATGAAGAAAATTGAGAGAAATAATGCATGATTACCCACGCACCTCGGCCTCCTATATTATGCAAGTGTTAGGAAAACAAGGGTATGAAATATATATACTGTGTTTAATTTAGGTTTTTCTCAGCCCTGTGAAGTGAACAAGCTGCTACATTTTCTCTCTCTGATTTTTTCTCCAACAAAACAACAAGACCACGATGGCATTAGCAGCTAGATTGCGACCATTTCGATCCATTTGTAAGTTAATTAATCGTTTACTTCGTAATTAAGTCTTTCGTTGAAACTTGCACGCAACTTTAATGAAATTAAAGAATATATTTGTTAATGTGTAGTGTGTACAATATTCTATTAATTGGAACTCATGAACATGAGAGAAATTATATTCCCTAATGATCCAAATTTCCTACTTCTATTTCTTTTATGTTTATCCAATTAACTGATAAATCTGTTAATTAATTGGATAAAGAAAAATTTGTTCTTTATTTCTTTTATGTTTATGCCACAGCTGGCACAGTGTAATTGGATTCACCTTCGAAAGGTAAACATTGAACTCCCTTCTCCGTGTATATATGTTGTACGTAGCTTGTCCTTTGGCAAATGAAGACATGAATTGCTACAATACTGAACATGCATGGCAAGTAAGGGAACAAAATACATATCTAATTTCTAAGTTTAATAGCTAGCTCCAAGAATATTGTGAATGCAGCTAGAGGAGTTTCGAATTCAGAGCATTCAGTTTTTTTTTTTAACTTATTCCAGGACCACTATGCCACTTCATAGGGTTGAAAGTACATCTTTCTTAGTGGGAATGAATGTCTAGTCTTTCACTTGTGAAAACTCGTTGAAGAAGGCCATCTCAAAGCTTCAAACAGATTGTTAGATCGACAGTTGATCAACATTCAGTTAGAGCGGGACCCTTATAGAGAGTTCGCTCGACTCTCACTCGATAGTCGGCTCGAGTGAGATCCAGGTAGAAAGTTCACTCAAGCGAGTTCCAGCCCTAATGTTCGCTTGAGCCTCGCTTGATATTTCGTTCGAGCGGATGTCCATAATTAGGGTTTCTACCCGTTTCAATATAAATACATGCTTAATTACATTGTATTTGACTTTTGAGCAGCCAAAATACATAAAGAGAGAGAAAAGTTATTTTCTGAGATTCCTGAGAGTTCATTGGATGTATTGGAGCTATGAGATTGATGATTTTGTGAATTTTGTGATTGATCTCTTGTACTCTACCTTTGTTGATAGTGAATTCATTGAAACTGACCCTGCCAATGGACATAGGCTTATTCTGAGCTGAACCACTTAAATTTTAGTGTTCCATATGTGATTGATGTTCTTTTCTTTTATTTTACTTCCACTTTTATACTTCAAATTAATTGTTGATAACCAGTTAATCCCAACACTTCCTCCTATTGGTTTGTTTTTAAGACTCCAAGTGATCATGATAGAGTCGCAAGATTTTTGGTACATCATATTATGCATTTACTATTCGCAGGACGGGAATATTGTCATTTATAGTTCTAAAACATGTATGCATGATTTACCACCTATAAGGTACGTAATAACTTGTAGTCATATTAGACAAAACTGTCATCCAAGGTGACTCTCCCTTTGATTGGACCAAGATCCATGGGAGTAGGCCGAGAGAACCCAAATTACATTTTTTGGTTTTGTTTTACCATACACTGTATTAACTATAGGAAAATGCTATGTCCACAGAAATTTTTTACTGAAACCCTCTACCGATTTTTTTTTTTTTACTTAATGATTAAAGAAGTATTTTTAAATAATATTGTAAATTTTTTAAAATATATATATATTTAAATATATGAAAAAAAAAACAAATTTACTCTTTTCAATGGCCACCTTCGGTGGAAGTCATCTGTGGACCTAGCAGCGTTCTTAACTATAATCTAATGGTGTTTGTTGAGACTAGCACCCAACTCTGACATCAATATAATACTTACGGAAAATGCTAGACCTCCCGCTGGAGCTTCTAGCTAGGAGCTTCCGCTGGGTCTAGCAGTATATTTTAATGTATTTTTTTAAGTTATTTTTTTATATAATTTTTTTAATAATTTTAAATATTTTAAAAAAATAAAAAAATATTATAATATTATTAAAAAATATTTTCTTAATCATGAAGTAAAATAAAAAATTATAAAAAAATATTTTTTATAATTTTTTATTTTACTTCGTGATTAAGGGAGTATTTTTTAATAATTTTTTTTTTTACTTTCTGACTAAGGAAATATTTTTTTAATGATGTTCTAAATTTATTTTATTTTTTTTAAATATTTAAAAATATTAAAAAAATCTATATAAAAAATTACTTTAAATAAACACATAAAATAATACTACACCCCCAGCGGGAAGCTCCAGCGAGGGCTGTAGCATGATCCAATACTTACATATTATAAAAAAGTTGTCTTTTTATTGTCAGTTATTTTTTATTAAAATGATTATTTATTGTCAAAATGAATATATTATCCTCACAAATAATTTTTTTAATCATAAATAATTTGTTATAAATGATTTTTTTGCAAGTGATATAAAAAAAAATATATATATATATAGATATATAGTGGGGGATTACAAACGTACGGTCGCTTTTAGGGAATGATTAATAATTTGAAGATTGGGGTGGGTGGGTGGGACGTGGATTGTGATGTTCCAATCTCTTATAAAAGCAACCGACACCCATCCTATAAGTAAGAGCAATAAAATTTGAAGAAAAAGGCAAACATGGTTAGTATAGTTGGTGATGCTATTTATCTCGCTTTTTTGGGCAGGGTGAGTATGGTTGGTAGTGTGGTTGGAACATCTTGAAATTCATAGAGATTTTAAGTATGGTGAAGAAGACAGAGACATGAGGATAGGACTCTATGATTGCCATGATCATCTTTATCTTTCATGACATTAAGGGGATCTTTGTTTTTAGTTGGATGTGGATAACCACCCAACATTTATGCAGAGAATGAGCAGATGCAAGACATTTAATATATTGAAAAGGAGATCGATGTGGTACGTTGTTGTGTAGCTAGCGGAATTAATGCCCATGATTATGGTCATTTGGCTGAATCATTAGCTGCTCTTAAAGCTGTTATTCTGTGTCAACAGCTGGGTTGTGTTGGATCTTAATGGTTCAAACCAGAAGTGGAACTCACAGCTGGGATGATTCTCAATGATGTCAAAGCTTTTTTTTGTTGAAAATGGAGCAGTGGTCAGTTCACTATGTCCCTAGCACTTTAAATACTGAGGCTCATGTATTAGCCAAAGATGCACATAAACTCTCTCTTTAATATGGCTTCATTAAATTTAAAAATAAAAAAATGGAGCAAGATTAAGATATTCATCAAATGAAAAACAGAAAATGTGCAAAAGAAAAAAAAAACCCGAAGGCAAATCAGATATATAGTTTATTTAAACAATCCTATACATGATCAGTCGTGACAACAAACAAAACATCATGGTTTATTCTACAAAGTCCAAAGTAGTTAACTTTCCAGTTTAATTATTACATTAATTAATTCCAAGATCCATATATAATTAATTACTAGCTAGCTGAGCTAGCTGGATAACTATGTTTCGATCATCAAGCCCATTTTGCCATCACAGACATGCCCCCAGCACCCAAAAGAACCGCCACGTAAGACTTAAGTTGGAGCTTGATGTTAGCCTGCATCTTTGGACCCATAAAATCTGCAGCAAGAAGATCGACCAAAGCCATGTAGATCAAGAGGCCAGCCGATGATGCATTCAGGAGCCCCACCGTGACCAAAGCGTTGGGGCTATTCTCTTTGTACGTCTTCGACAGCGCCATCCCCAAGCCAATTCCGAATGGAGTTGTCACGGAGAAGAAGAACACCATTAAAGCCTTTTTCAACAACTTGTACTCTGCCTGTTTCACAAAACAAACACATGTTAATTAAATAAGCTGATACTGATTTTGGATGTATAAAGTACGTGGGAGCTGCATGCATGCATGAAATTCGTGTTGTTATTGACCTGGAGAATGCAGCCCCCGAGACCCATCCCTTCAAACATTTGATGGAAGCAAAGGGCAGCCACGAGACCTTTTATTGAGCAGGTGTTGTTTGAGGCACCCAGTGATAGCCCTATCACTACTGAATGAACAACTATTCCCAATTCTAGTACCTGCCGGCCAGTATGTAGTGGTCAGAGTTTAAAAACACAACAGTACTACTATAATCAAATCGGAGATGCAATTATTCATGTAGGATCAATTAGTCTCACAACTCTAAACTTTTTTATATATATGATAAATGATTTAAATAGATAAATTTCACACAATTCTTTTGTAAAAGAGTAGACTCGATTCACCTTAAAAAATTATTAAAAAATTATTTTTTATTAGTAGAATCTACTTTTTAACAAAAGATTTACATGAGACTTGTTTATTTTTTTTCCTCCCTTTTTTCAAAATCTTATCATAACTAGTGGAAAGTTTGCAAAATGTGTAGAAAATAGCTAAAAGAGAAATTCTCTACACGTAACTAATTATAAGGATAGTGCTTTGAAACATTATGCAATAAATAAAATCATTATAAGATCAGTGTCAGTACTAGCGTTTTGATATCTATATATATATAATACTTTTGATTAAAAACTTGATCTAATTTTGCTTGAGTCATGATCAAGATATAGACAAAAAAGCATGTGTTAGAAAAATTGAAAGAGTACTACTGATTTAAAATTAGTAATTTAATCAAATATATTATCTTTTATCTTTCAAGTTTGACTCACTGAGATATATTGTTTAAAAAAGCACACAATTTAAGAAGTGGATGATGGTTCATGTGCTACTTGATCACTAGTTGTTATCTAATAATAATATATAGTACTATAGTAATAATACAGATTGAAGATATCTTAATTAATTAAATATCTGCTTGCTTATATATAGTGCTCAATATCCTTTTGTTTTTTTTCGAAAAAACAAAAAATCATCGTGACGTGGCATGATCTTACTGGGTCTCCAACATGTATAATACGCCAAAACCAAGCTATGAATGAAGATTTTTGGCAATACTGGACATGATGACACTAACAACAATTTAGAAAATAAAATTGCAATCGTATTTTAAATTCAATCACAACTGATCTATTATATATATATATATATATATATATATATATATATATATATGTCGTCATCTTATGATAAAGGACAAGTCTATTTTTTGGTAAATGTAAGTACGTACGGAACGTACGTGTACATAAAATTATAGATATATAAATATGCAAATCTGAAATATAAATATATATATATATATACACACACACACACACACACGTACACAAATATATTTCTATTGCACATCAATATATATCAAATTAAGCTTGAACAAATCCATGGATTTGAAGCCAAAAACTCATACCATGGCAACAACACGATAACGTAAAAGTTGAGAGTTATCTCCACTTTCAGCCTTCAGTACTCCATGATGAAGCTGGTGAGAATGGACATGCTGGCCGGAGCTCACCGCAGCCTGCATCTCTTGGTCTCCCTCGACAGAAATACTGCCATCCGGGATAACTCCGGTGTTACATTTCCTGGTGTAAAGACTGGTGGCGAGTGAATCCACCATGAGAGTCGCTATTGCAGACAACATAGCCAGAAAGCCTGAAAAAGGGAACTTATGCCATGGGTTTTCTTTCAAACAATCAGACCATAACATATCGAAAGAATCAGGTAAAACGTGCATGAACCCGGTAGCAAGTATGATGCCGGCAGCAAAGGACTTGACGATCAAAAACAGATTTCGATCGGGCTGTAAGGCTGGGATTGAACGTGTAAAAAGGGGTAAGCAGACGCCAATCATGCTGGTAACAAGGATGGAGACAATAGCTATGATCTTGAGGGGCAAGGCTTTTGCCTTGTCATTGCAAGAGCTGGACTGTGACAACTTGCATTCGTCGGAGGCTGAAAGAGCATGGGGTATGATGGTTGAAAGGAGGATGAAGCAGACGAAGATGAGCTTGAGATCAGTTGAAGTACTGGCCATTTGACTAGTCTGATCAGGATTGGGTCTTAGGTTTGGCTTAGAATTCCGTGGAGCTTGATGTACCTTCATATAGAGATACATAGATGATGTCACTTATGCTAATGTTAAAAAATAGTGGCAGTGTCTCTTTGTTTATATCCTGCATGGCTTAATTAATTTCTTCCTCTAACTTTTGAAACATTCAACCCTAAAAACTAAACTAATGGTATCTATCCATTGTCATCATCATCATATATTATAGCGACAAACAAACGAAGAAAAAAATAATACGATCTTAGTATTATTATACATTAGACATAATATTAAATTATTGATCGTCAAGAGCTTAAGATAAATATGAGAAATGGTGAATTTAATCATTCGCATAATATATATGTCAATGCTCAGCATGGCTTAAATATTATCTAACAAATTATTCAATAAATATTAATGATCATCCTCTTAGTCATCATTTTTTTTATATGTTATCAAAATGAAATCAGGTTAATAACATTTAACCGATAAACAAGATATATATTTAAGAAGCTGAGAATTCCTGTAAGTTAAGATAGTAAGTTCATATTCACAGATCATCTAAAATCACTTTAATATCTAAACATAGTCTTAGAGATCTTGGGAACTCTACTCGCGTATATATGAACAATCTTCAACCACTAGCTAGCTAGTTTCAGATTAAATAGTTTAGGATTTTTTATTTATGACTGCAACATTTTATCATAATCATCCTCTAGCACAGAAGGGACCAGACAACAATATTAATAAAGTAAGGAAAACAAAACACACCGTATTTATGAGATATGCCTCTTTAGTCTTTTATTTGGGAGGGAGCCACGGCTGGGCAAATTCCTAGTAAGGGGAAAAAAACAAAAAAAAAAAAACGAGGGAGTCGGTGGGAAACTTTTAAAAAAAAAATCTGTAAAATAAAAAATTTCAAGTTGTTTTCTTAATTCATTAATTTTGTGTTTCACAGAAAATCTCGACTCCGAATAATATTCTTTGGATCCAATTTCTAACTTTTTTTTTTGGGGGGGGGGGGGTTTTATTTAAGTTATACCATGCATATACCTTATGCTCATGTGTTGTATTTTTATTTTTATTTTTTGAAACCCATAATATGGTCCATAGAAAATTATGAGAGCTTCTAGATTTATCCAGAGATGCTACAATAATAAATTTACAAAATAATATGATTTTATGCACATCAGATTTTTTTTGCACAGCACTAAAAGTTTTAGATTAATTCCCAACAATACCAAAAATCTGTAGCCTGATTGACATAAACCCTCAAACTTCAAAATGGAGATCTTGGATTCGAGCGAAAGTATATATCCAAATCTATAAAGTAATTAGTAATAAGATGCCTATAATTATAAAACTTTTATAATTAAGAGAGATGGTTTAATAAGTAAATGGTGATCTTCAAATTATTACTTTTTAAATGTGCAAGATTTACACGACTCGAAATTACAAATATAATTTTTCATGTGAAAATGTAATTTAATTTGATTAAAAAAACAAAATATTATATTGTAAAATCACAAATTAATTAAGGATTCGTTTGGATAGTGAGATAAAATAAGATGATTTTAGATAAAAATTAACAGTTAAATAAAATATTATTAAAATATTATATTTTAAAATTATTATTTTAAAATTTAAAAAAATTAAATTATTTATTATATTTTATATAAAATTTTAAAAAAATTATAATAATAAGATAAAATAAAACCTTTTTTTATCATCAAATCTGTGTTAAAAAAAAAAAAAAAAAAAAAAAAAAAACGTCACACAAACACATTTGTCAATGCCTAAAATCCGTACGACTTGGGCAAACTGAAATATTTCAAATTAGAATATCATCAATGATCAAACCCATGCCACAATGCCAGCTTCTAATTCAGCCGTTGAATTGCAAATAAATTATACGTACGGCCATGTGCGGCAGACTCGCAGAGCCATGGATTTTGCCGTTCGATCAAAGTGCGTGTCTTATTCGTGTCTGTGCATGTGTTAAACGCAATTTAATGGATTATTAATAAGAAAAATGAATACTTGATCCTACGAATTTGTTCCCATAAATTTATGGTTCGGATATTTTATTTTATTTTCTATTTATTATTAACGGGTTAAGGAAATAATTATTAGTGAAATGTTTTATTTTTTTATTTTTAAAAAATATTTAAAGATATTTATAAAACCTTTTAAAAAATATCATGAATTTGAGAGGAGGGCTAAGCATCCTATTAATAATTACTCTCTTGCATGCATGCCATTTTAGAAATTAGTGGCATGGGAGATCATGCTGCAAAAATCCTTTTCTTTTTAGGTTTTATTGTTTTGGTTTGCTGAGAAAAGGTTGGTTTGGCATCTACATGAGTTAAACGGACACTATAATAAATAAAAATAAATAAAAAACTTTGTGACTAGTTATTTGTAATAAAAATAGCTATTTGTTATGGGAATATAATATTCATTTGCCAAGAAATTATTATTTTATAAAAAATAACTGACAACAATTAAATAATTTTCTTATAATAATACGGTAGGAAGAATAACTTTGTAAATTATGATAACTAAGTTTTGACTTGTGATAAAAAAAAAAAAAAAAAAAAGGATAGTGCTTGATACTGTATTTGCAATGCATGCATGTATCTATGTAATATGTACTATGTGGTGAGACAGAGACATTAATATTAAGTAATACTATATAAAGTTGTAAGATGTGCTGATGTCTTATAATTTTTTAAAAAGTGAATGGAATTTATGATTAAATAAATTTTATATTTATTTTTTTAAAAAAAAAAATTACGCCTTGCGCAGACTTCACAACGCAAATACCATTTTTTTTTTTAAATATTATAAATGGGGTTGTTAAAAAAGTGACATAATATTTGTCAACATCAATGTACCTGAAATTGTTAATGTTAAGTACTCTATAGGCCTTTCCAAATCAGTACGTGGTACTGCGTTATATACGGATTTGACTTTAAATCCCATGAATATTCCCATTAGCATCCATCAGCAAGGTCTCTCTCTCGCTCTCAAGGATTTTTTTTTTTTTTTTTTTTTTAAGTCTCTCTCTCAAGTTGATATTAAATATTCCATTATAAATCAATTAATTATGTTACATCATTTTAATTTAGTTGTGAATTTTATGTCTCTTCTCATGCCTCAAACATGCCCGACTCTTATATTTTTCTAAAGAGTTTCGAATATCTTGCAAAATGTTCACAAAATTCTAAGCCAATAATGTTCTATTGATATATATGACTCGTTGAGAGGCACAGAATTTTCTTGGTTGGCTAGGAAAGGCTTCCTTACCAAAAGGTTTTCTTACCGTGTGAATGTATTGATTGCCATGGCCCACAACTAGCAATGTTCACTCGACCTGACCCGAATTTCATTATTTCGACCCGATCTGATCTCATTGCTATTCTGTTACCAGATTACTCGATTTGGCCGATACCAATTACCCTACCCGAACATGATTTTCGGAATACCCGATTACCCGATTTTTTTTTTTTAATTTTAATTCTAGATAAATAGATTTGCTAGTCTCTTATAAGACTCTGAGTCCAAGAATTTACAAAAAATCTGTTTGTAAATATCCTAGCTACATCAATATCCTAATTTAAGTACCAATTGTAAAAATCTCTTGAACTTGCTTGATTTTCCTTTGTTGCACTACATTATTTGCTTCTGCAACTGTCGCTGTGGAGGAGGCTGCTATTGTTGCTTCCCCTTCATGGCTTCTTCTACTTTGGACACCATCTCTTCTTATTATTTTCCCTGAAATTTTTTATTAAAAATGGGATTTTTGATGTGCAGGTATTAATATAAAGGAATTTTCATCATATATATATATATATATATAGATCATGATCATAATAACTAGTAGAACTTGTCAGAACAATAAACAATTGATTTATGCCAAACTAAATTGTCTAATCCGGGAGAGTCATGAGAGTGATGCCAAGTACTCTAGTTGACATTTTTTTAATTAAAGATAAACTTCAAGAGTAACTTGGGCAAGGGATAAAACAGGAATATTCTTACCGGTTTAAAATAGCATAAGTACTTCAAGTAATCTTCAATCGACTTCATTTAAAATATTCTTTAAAGTTATCTCTACGTGAAAAAAAATTATGTTAAATATATAATTAATTGAAAAGACTATATGAAAATAATTTTCAAATGTGAATCTTACCGGTTTATAACTTGTAGCTTTCAGCCTCTTCCATTACATCTTGGGAGTCATAATTAATGGATTGAGCCATTAACCAGTTTTGTGTGTAGATAAGAGATTCAACTGTTGTTGGGAGTAATGAGCTATGAAATGAATCTAAGACACGACCTCCAACGGTAAATGCTGACTCAGAAGCAACAGTAGATATGGGAATAACTAACACATCTCGAGCCATATTAGCAAGGATTGGATATCTGATTGAGTTCACCTTCCGCCATAGTAGAATATCAAAGTCGGGTGTCGATCCTTCAACACTTTCCATGAAAAACTTATCCAATTCTGATTTAGACTCTACCACATCCTTTGATGCTTGATATTGTTCAAACATACTTAATATACCATCCACATTATCATAAGAAGTGTTGCTTTGGGTCTCACCAACACTTGATTGGCCCCTACTTGAACCTACACTGTATTTTGAATATTGCTTATACATCCATTCAATCATCCTCCTTAACCAATCAACAAGTTTAGACGCTCGCTCATTTCCAAGAAAATTTCTAAAACAAAATTCCAAAACTTCCAACTTGAAGCGCGGATCAAGCATAGATGCAATAAACAACATTTTGTTCAATTTCTCAAAATCTCCCCAATACTTGTCATATTTCAACAACATCCTCTCCGACATGGTTTTCAGCATATTACTCTCACTCATAGAAAATTTTTTCAAATAATTATAAATTGTAAATATTTCTCTAATGAACAAATTTGAAGTTGCATAAACTGAGCCTGAAACCCGCAAAGTCGTATCATATAAAAGCTTCAAAAATTGTACAAAAACCTTGATGGTTTCCCAATCATGTAAAGTTGGTATTCCTTGTCCAACCTCACGTAAATATGGGCCAAACTCGTTGTCTTCATCTTGCATCACCTCAAACGCTGGATAATATTTGAGAGCTGCACTCAACATTAGATATGTTGAGTTCCACCTAGTTGGAACGTCAAGACAAAGAAGCCCACCACCCAAAATATTTTGCTTCTCTGCGCATGACTTGAACTTATTAAGTCTTGCAAGGGAAGACTTCACATATTTAACTGCATTTCGAATCTTGACAATTGATTTATCAACTTCTTTCAATCCTTCCTGGACAATGAGATTCAAAATATGTGTACAACATCTTATATACATAAGTTCATTCTCTAATACCATACAATCCTTATGTTTGGCAATTTTCCTCAAATAATCGATGGCCGTAGTATTTGAGGATGCATTGTTGACTGTGATTGTAAATATCTTCTTTATGCCCCATCCAAGTACAGATAACTCAATCTCTTTTTCTATTGTTATTCCTTTGTGATCAGAAACTTTCTTAAAATCTATAATCCTCTTATGCAAGATCCAATTATCATCAATAAAATGGGTTGTTATGCACATATAGTTAAGATTTTGAATTGATATCCACATGTCAGTAGTGATGCAAATCTTATAATAAGATGCCATGAACATGTTTTTCAACTTATCTTTTTCTAACATGTATATCTTTATACAATCTCACATAACAGTAATGCGAGAGGGGATTGGAAATCTAGACTCAACTACGGCCATAAAGTCTTTAAAACCTTGTTTTTCTACAAATCTAAACGGTAGCTCGTCTATGATTATCATTTTAGCTACCGCCGATTGTATTTTCTATTCATTGTACTTAGCAAGTCTAATACTAGGACTGCTAGTTGTACCATCCACCCCCGTCTTCCTAGTCCCGATCATTTTTTATTGGGGGTTATCCCTTCCAACTCAATAGCATTAAAGACTATACATGTCTCATGATGGTACTTCAAAGATAAAGTACCTTGTTTTTTAGGATGATATAACAAAATTTTCTCACAATAATCGCACGTGGCTTTGGGCTCATTGGGATCATCGACATTATCAATCCTTGTAAAGTGTTGCCATACATATTATCTTCCCCGTTTTCTTGTGATAGGAGGGTGAACTTGAGGACTAGTTGTTGGGAGAGAGCTATCCAAAGTTTGAGACAGAGTACTATCTAAATGAATCGCATTGGGCATTGATTTAGACCCAGATGAAGGCATAGTAGCACTATGTTCCATAAAATTCAACTACAATTTGAGATAAATTATGTTACAGGTATACCAATATATTTAGATTAAAAAACTAATGAAAGCATAAGTCAATCAGTATCAAGAAACACAATTTTTTTTTAAGTAATACCTTGAATAGAAATAAAGAATTAGGTTGGTGGCAAATCAGCACCCAGATCACGCTGTAATTCTTCTTATCAAGCATCATTGAAGAAGTTTTTAATGGCTTTTGCAGGCCAAAAAGCAAAAAGTCATAAGCTTATACGAGTCCCAAGTGATGCCTTATCGTTTTACGTTCTTAGAAGAGTTGTTAGCATTATATATATATAGCATAAACCAAAAGTAGCGGAATAGTTTGCATTTCTTTAACATCAAAGAAAAATTTTGTGCCCCGAATAATCATGGCTTAAATTCCTGTTTAACTCAAGTCTCACTATTCTCTATATTTGAAACTTATAGATGGCAAAAAAAATAAGAAAAAGTATTTTCAAAAAATGGAAGCTTTCAAGTATAAGAATGATGAAGAAGATGTCAACCTCAAAAAGGAAGTGGAAGAGCGTATAAAACTTTAGAAGCATGAGGCCTTTCAGCTTCTGAAGAAAAAGGAGAAAACTGAGAATATAATCAAGGTACATTACCAAACAATCGTAAAAGTTTTTTTATATCTTTACATGTGAAGACATTTACTGTTGCAAATATAGTTCTCCAATGTGCATAAAATGAAAGAAAATTGGTAGAAGAAGTAGCAGCAGAAGGAAGACAAGAAGTCTAACACTGATTATATTTAATGAGATTTTCTCTAATGTTTTGTAGTTTTTAGGATTGATGCAAAGCACTTGTCTCTTTTATGTGGGCCACAACAAAGCTGGTTTATAGCATCACATTCCATACTCTAAAACACTACTTTTCTTATAATTTGAAGTTTATTTTAGGATTTTAATCAAAATACTCTCTACATTCCAATCCTCATTTTAGAGAAAAGGTTTGGAGGATGAACAGTGGTTCTCCAAATATAGGGAATCATTAATTATCCCTTAAACCATTTCTTATCAATATTTTATTCTAATACATAAAATAAATTCTTCTTCTAATCATCTATACTTTCTCTCATATTCATATTTGTTATAATTTTAAATAATAATTTTAAATAATAATTTAATTAATTACGAAAGTATAAAAAAATAATTTTAAAAATATTATCATATCCACAAAAAAATAATATAAATTTTTGTTTAAAATATTCAGAGTAATAGTTCAAAATATAAGAAAAAAATATTGAGTAGTTAAGTTTGTAAATGGAAGTGAGAGAAAAGTAATAAATAAAAAATAGAAAAATATTATTTTAATAAAATAAAAAAAATGATAGAAAATGAGATGTATGAGATTTTTTAAATATGAGTAAAATTTTAAAAAAAAAAATTAAGGAATGTACTTTTTAACTAAATTATTGGGAGTTTTATAGGAAATAGGATGTGAATGCTCTTAGTACGTACGTTGGTAAATGAGATCACCATTTGAAAAATTTTCATAATTTTTTTTAAATATCACTTAAATATAAAATATTTTTTAATTTCAAATTTTTAATTTTTTTATATGATTATTACCTAATCATTACAATTTTTATAAATTTCAAAACAAAACAAAAAAAATCAATACAACTTTTTTAAACTTCAGTAAAAAATAATATTAAAGAATTTTTCTGTTGTTTTCAAAAAATCAATATAAGATTTTAATTCAAATTGTTTTATAATTATTCAAAAATCATTTAATTACTGTTCATAAAATTAAAAAATACTTCAAGTCTCTGTACGTGTAGATTCTGTTTCCAACTAATAGAAAGCCTACTTCAAGACTCAACCAAAATGGGATTATTTTATTGCATGGACTGAGTTTATCTTCTTCAAGTCGGAGTTTGACGATCTTTCGCAAGCTACAGATGAAGTGGCCCCTAGTTTGAGCATTTGCAATGGTCTAGTTATTATTAAGTCTAAAGTTTGGCTAGAATCTTAACTTTTGGTTATAATATCAACTTTTGACTAGGTAAGTTCACATTAGACTAACCATTATAAAGTTAAAATAATAATATAATATAATTTTTTTTATTTTTATTTTTTACAAATACAATTTATATATTTTTTAGATCCTCATGTTTTGTAAAAATAATATGTCTACTCTATCAATCAGTAGAAATAATGTGCATACCATGTATGTTTTACCATTCAAACAGAGAGAGAAGTGATGAAATAATTAAATATTGCTTTCCATTGTGAATAGTAGCTAGCCATGTTTAGAGAGGATTTAAGATTTATCATTCATCAAGTTTTAAGCTTTGGACTATTGGCTAATCCAATGTGGAGGCTTTTTCTCATATCTAGCTAAAGTTTAGACTTGCATTGACATTTGACTAGTCCATTGCCAATGCTCTAATTATTGACAGAGTCTGTTGTCTCTGCAGATGGATAATTGAACAATAATTACAATACAATGATCTTGAACTTTGTGCGCTCATGGAATAAGAGAGTTTGCATAATCAGAGGAGATATGTTAAGATAGTCGAAATAATTTATAAATAGTAATAAAATTATTAATTAAAATTAGATGAGATGAGATGAAATAATGAATAAATATTACTGTAAGAAAACTATTTATTAATTTGTATCAATTATTTTTGGTTAAAATACTTATTTTAAAAAAAAAAATTGAGTCCATTCTCATTACAAATAATCATTTTTATAATAAATGGCTTATCATAAATATTCATTTATTTTTAGTGATATATATACCCTCCTCCCTCACATACTAGTTTTTGTTCTTTCTCCTTCAACGTCATTCCTTTCCTACCCTTAGAGCATTGGCAATGGGTTATGCAAATGTAAAGTCATAATTTACATAATATTACATGATTTTATTTTGGTTATTCCACTTAAAATCTATTCTCACATTGGATTATCCATATATTAGTTAAAATAATAATAAAATATTATTAATTTAATAATATTTTTTTTTTTCTAAATTATTTTCACTATTGACAAGAAATGCTCTACAATAGGATTCTAGTCTTTCTTTGAATAATTTTGTTAGTGATTATTTTTAACACCGTTAGAAAGAGGATTTTATTCGTGATAATAAAAACACTAACAATTACCCTTTTTTAACAAGATGATTTTATTAGTGATCAGACGTGGATTATTGAATTACAAGAGACTTGGAGCATATATCAGAATGATCAGAACGTTCCTGGGAGTATACATCAATATACATTGAGGAAGAGAGAGAGAGTTCACAGCTAAGAAAATATTTTTTTTCAAATTGATCTAGCTACCGTGACTACCGAATATGACCCACAACACTAATTTACTATAGCTATAAGTCATCTTCTTTTGTATTTGTGTAATGAATTCTATTGGCCAAACTCTTCATTTTATTTACATTTACATAATCGATCCGTTGCCAATACTCTTAGCCACTACCATTAATTCACCTATACTCACCTTTTTTGGCCGTAAGCCATTTTTGATGTTTTTTTCCATCTTTCTATATATGGAGTTTTAGCTTTTATTTTTCAAGGACTTTAGAGTTTAGATATATGTACAACGACCAAGAACCATCTACCATCTACATGCCGTGCTAAAGAACTACTCTGGCATGCCAAGCCAAAATCCATTTTGACCCATTGGTGGCCGGCCTCCATGCGGCGCCAAGCTCTAATGCAATTAATTGTCACACATCTGTAATAGAGATAGGAAGAACCAAAGTCATAGTAGGCTTGGGTTAAGTAATAAGAGTTTAGTAGTTGAATTTATTTGCATGAGTCTTGTTGAGTCAGGCCATGACCCATTTATTGTTAGTTATATTTTGATTGTGGTTTTATGTTACCGTTGGAGTAAGTGGCCTATGGCCCAAGAGAGAAGTGATATATGTAGTAGAACGAGGAACTTGTGAGGATATCCAGAATCATTAAAGAAAATATTTTCTTATTCTCTTTTCTCACTTTTTTCTTAGAGGCTAGGTCAACCTCGAATTTGACCTTTTTTTTTTGCATTTTCTCTTATATTTTCTAGTCATCCAAATACTATAAATCAGGTGTGTTGCAAGTGGTATCCAAAGCCAATCTTTCCATGGATCGGCTTCATCAATCAATGGAAATAGAAAAAATTATTTCATCATTACTCAACATCATTGACCAAGTCGAACAATCACAACAACGTTTAGATGTGATTTTACAGACATTTAAAGATGTCAAGAACAACCTTGAAGATTTTCAGAACAACTTCAATGAAGAGTTCTCAAGTCTAAAAAGGCAACTCTATACTCTACAAGAAGAAGAAAAATATACAGCAACGATGGAAGAAAATGAGGTATTCAACACCGCTCAGCTTACTCTTTCTCATGTTGCCCTAAATCCCGTTAAAAATCAGAAACTTTTTCCACCATTCTGAGATCATCCCTTCTAAATCTCGTGTCCCTTTCTTCCGCTCAGAAATTATTTTTCCTTTTTTTTTTTGTTCATTCGGTCATATCTAGCACCACCTATTCACTAATCGTCAGATGGGAGTTTGATCCCGATGGAATCATTGTTTTGATTCCTGACGCCTCACCCTTAACCAGAAAACCCAGCCAAACAATATTTCCACGCCTACCGATCTACACCCTCCCTCTCCATGCAAACCATTCTTCATTTTGGTAGAAGTTTTTGGACACAAGAAACTCTAGATTTTCTTATCTTCCAACCTTTTTTGGTCCTGCAATGGTCACCGAAGAGCAATCCACTATTCCTCTCAAGTCTGCTCCATAGCTGGAGTCCACCGAATCGGCAGAGGGTAAACCTGCCCCCAACAAAGTTAGCAAGTCGAGGAAACCAAAGGAACCCAAAGCCAAATAACCTCCATTTCATCCTCTATATGAAATGATGATTAAGGAAGCGATTGTGACGCTTCAGGAAAAGACCGGTTCGAGTTAGTACGCGATCGCAAAGCTCGAGGGCAAGCACAAGCAACTTCTGCAGAAATTCAAAAAGCTCGGGTTGTTTCATTTGAAGAAACTTGTGGCTTTTGGCAAGCTCTTCCATCTCCAAAGCCAACTGCAGCGGCAATCGAGAAGAAGAAACCGGCGAGGACTGTGAAACCAAAGCTGAAAGCTAGAGAGGTAGGTGCAAATGAAGCTCTGGTTGTTGCTATTACTAAAGTTTCAGAGTTTCAGCAGAAAGTTGTGATTGAAGAAAATGTTACAGAAGTAGAGGAATCCCAACACTGAGTTTTTTCTCTTAGGAGAGAATCGATGGGAAGAACCCACTAGAATAGTTGGGAGGAACAAACAAGTTGGTAATAGCGAGACAAAAGATGCCACAACAAAGTGCCATACCTGTCGTGGAGACGGCTGCTTATTGTGCACAGAAATGCAAGAGGCATCTAACGAAGGAACAGCTAAGGTCACAGTCCTTATTCCAATTACTTCTTTCGGAGGAAACACAAAACTATGTGCCAAACAAGTTGTTTCAATTCTAGAAGGTAAGAAGTTTCTCGCTTACCTTATGTTTGATATATTGCCCCTGAGGGATATTGAAATAGATGGTGGAGGAAATAGTGGGGTCCTGTGGGAAGTTTCTCATCATTCATCTATTGAGCATATTGATATTCGTCTATCGAGCGAGAAAATCACTTGGCAGTGGCTTCTTTGTACAAGTTCTTCTCGAAATGGTAGTTTGCTACTCTATCACTGGGTCCGAGTTGTAAATGTGAAAGAGTTGAGTGTAGCCCATAAAGTGTTTGAGGTAATGCCGATAAGAGATTTGCTCTCTTGGAGTGTCCTGATAACGGAACTGACATATGTTGCAGGCACTATGTGGTGGCTTGTGATTTTTATAAACATTCCTCTGTTGGTGGAAACTGACTGTGTAATTAGTGTTGCCATATTTTCTATCTTGGCCTCATGGGCTACACACCCTCTAACTAAGGAATTTAAGGTCTTGGGATTGCTATTTGTTGCAACTACAAGAGTTAATCTAGTCTTGGAGCTTTTGCAATGGATTGCCTGTGTCATTAAAGCCAACCTTGAAATTATTAATGAAGATTCATTGCGGAAAAATTTGGTGCTTTATACTGGACCAATTGTAACTAAGGATGGAAAGGAGAAGAAGGTCACAATCGATTTTGAGCCATTCAGGCCCACTAATGTGTCTTTTTATCTTTGTAACCAGATCTGGTTGTGTCTCCCTGGTTAATCGAATGTCAATTTTTTCCAGCTTGCAGGTGGAGCAGACATGTTTGGGGCAGACATGTTTGGGTCCACTTCAATGAGTGGCGTGGAGATACAAATGGGTGGCAATCATGAAAGAGCTAGTGTAGATGTTGCCCGAGAGATGTTTGATAAAATGCTTGGGATGGGTTTGGGGTATGCAGCAACACCCATTGATGGGATTCTTATTGTGAAACATGAAGTGGCTCTTGGTAAAAATAAAAATAAAATCTTATTTTTGACCCAGGTGGAGGGACAATGGTAGGCAAAGATAGCGCACCTTGTGGATGGTTTGTCGCACGTCTACAATAGAAATGGGAATGACCAAAGTCATAGTAGGCTTGGATTAAGTAATAAGAGTTTAGTAATTGAATTTATTTGCATGAGTCTTGTTGAGTCGGGCCATAGCCCATTTATTGTTAGTTATATTTTGATTGTGGCTTTATGTTACCGTTAGAGTAAGTGGCCTATGGCCCAAGAGAAAAGTGATATATGTAGTAGAATGAGGAACTTGTGAGGATATCCATAATTATTAATGAAAATATTTTCTTATTCTCTTTTCTCTCTTTTTCTTGGAGGCTAGGTCAACCTTGAATTTGACCTATTTTCTTGCATTTTCTCTTATATTTTTTATTCATCCAAACACTACCAATAAGGTGTGTTACATTAATATGCCTTTTTTGGTCTCGCGTTTCTAGAGGCTTTACTTTTCTTCCTTTGAAAGCATGAGACGAGATCAGGTCATGATGTCCATGCTACCGAGCATGGGGCGGCCTAATTTAAATTGAGGTATAAGGCAAAAGTTTTAGAAGATTTTTTTTTTTAATTCTGATATAATAGTATAATAAAATATAATACTACAAATTTTTACTTTATCTTCATAATTACACACTAACTATTGTAATTGCTTCCGTTCATAATTATCTACATTTAGTTTTTTAAACTAATAAGATTAATAATTAATAATTAATAATTAGAAGTTCTTATATCTTAATAGTTTTTCTATCTAATTTCTTTAATTTTTTAGAGAATTCGTTTTTTGGAGCCTTTTAATATTATCTCTTAAATAATTTTAATATGACTATAATATATATATATATAATTTTAATATGACTATAATATATATATATATATATATATTTTTAATGCAATCCATAGTTGGACTAGCAAGAGCTAGCAGGAGCGCTCTAGCTATATAAACACTGTCGAAACGGATGCTGCAGAAAACTCTACGACCATGCTACTGAGTACTGATCAAGAGTCCAGGCTAGGCGATGATTGATAGATCGTGGTATCAGGGCGAAGAGGCGCTACTGCAGGTGCATGCCGCGCGAGCGTTCAAATAGTAGTGGCAGGCACACGTACGTACACCAGTCACGGTACACGTACATTGTGACTTAAAATGGCACCATGCATGGCAATGAATCATGAGTATGAGCTCTAGCACTTTTAACTTTTAACTAATTAGAGTCTTGGCCTTTGACTTGGCAACCCCTGGCCTGATGATTTCTGTCTCCCCTCGTTTGGACTCGCCATAAACTCGTAAATGCGAAAGATAGTATAGGTGGAAAACGAAGGAAATGGAACAAAAAAAAAAAATTAAATTTTTTCACGTGAATTTTATGTTTTACTTTTTTTTTTCAAAGCGATTATAAAGCAGTTGCATAATTTACTATTATAAATATATTTTCTCATACAAATATATATATATATATATATATATAATACTGGTCTGAAAAAAAAATTATGTTGTGCCTTCTGCATGCCCCACTCTTATTTATCCCTAAGGTAATTTGGTAACTAGGTGACCCTGGGAACGACCCAGTCCATATGGCTCGACAATGAGCCAGGCCCATGCATGCTTTCACATAAGAGACATAAGATCTTGAAGTTCAAGATAATTTCAAAGTCCAATGCCTTCTTAGCCCAACATATTTTCCGACATATTGATGATGTCACTTTCAATGGCTTCGAAGTCTTGCTCTTCTAGTACAATAAAGGCCTAACATTACGGACCAATAATTCTTAATAGGCAAATTAAGCCTGGATTCGAGGGTTCGAGCTGGGAGTTGGCATCTAAGCATCCTTTGTGTGATTGATGATTCTCTCTTGGAATTCTTCTTAATATCCCACAGCTTTATGACAGAAATTGTGGATGGATCAACCATATTGAGGGGAATTCAAGGCTTTTGTTCATGTATTGATCAAATGAAAGATGAATCGAGTACTCCAAACGCTTCCTAGCTAGTTGCTAAGAATGCTTGAAATCTATATGCTTTCACAAACTGATCCATCTGATCAAACCCGAGTCCGATCATCTCGGTTAGCCGGCCGCCTACGCATTCCGATCTAGCATATCAACATACCCATGGCCTTCAATAATTGATACACAGTTTACTTTTTGTTTTTAGGGACATTTGTTTTGTAACAGGACATTCTAACAAATTCGTGTCGACCCTCCTTTAACAGGTCTAGTTCTAACTGAAATTTAATCCAAACCGTGTACTAGGTGCTCATATATAAAAGTTTTGTTTCAAAGCTATATAATCGGACATCATGATACATGAACATGATCACCTAATTCTCTAAAGAAGTCTGGCCTTTTCATAATGGAGGTAGCTTGTGTCCAGAATTAGTTGCCATTTAATGTGTTATTAAATATTGGTCGGGACGACTAGCTAGCTAGCTAGGAGCCTAGGGAAGATAAGGAATTAATAATTAATTAATAAACTAGCCCACATGATATAAAAGATGATTTGATGCTATATGCAGACACGACACGCTTCTGTTCTCTCCTTCCTCTCTTGCATACAGCTTGCTTCTATTATTTAATCGATATGAAAAAGACTTATGGCCGGAGAGGTGGTTGGCTTTCTTAGTTATCAGCTTAGAAATCATGGTCATTGAGTTGGTTTGCGATATGAAGAAAAGCATTGAAAATAGATTAGACCCATATGTACTAATCTTTCTTTTTCACAACCCCAATAATTAGATGATCTGCATGCATATCACAATGATCATGATATTTTTCTAACCATGGAAAATGAAACTTTGGGTTAGGGTGGCAATTGAGTATGTACTGGCACACACCAAGAACTTGAAGTGGCCGCCATGCGCGCGCGCAGTGCTTAATTGATCTGATAGAAGAATATAAATCAGTACGTACGTTAATTTGGGGGACAAACATATATACAACAAATTAAGATTGTTTGTTTCATGTCATGATCAAGTGGATGAGTAAAAGTTGAAAAGATCCATATCATTTTGTTCTCCCAAGTGGTCCACAGTACCGAGGGATTCGGGAAATAGACCAATGGAGAGTCATGATCAATGCCTAGCTCCACCATAATGTTTGTTGTCGTTGTTTAGAAAATGAGACGTAGATTTGGACCATGCATTTCGTCGTGCATCGTCCATTTGTCTTTATTCTAAAACGTTACAAACAACTTGCATGGAGATTATATATAAAAGCTGGAGTAGTAGGGCATACATCATGATCAGCTAATTTCAAAGACGTTGCAGCTTTGAATAATTGGATTCATTGGACCGATCTGGTGGCCAGGAGTTAGGATGGATAGAGTTTTCGGACTGTGGCATCAGCAGCATGCATGCATGCACCAAACACAACTTTGGAATTAATGGAGGCCGCTGGAGCGCCTAATTAAAACGACTCATGAATATGCTTGTGATTAGATTTGTTTGATGTTTTTTAATGGAGTTTTAAAAAACTCAAACACCTTAGTCCTTAATTAGATAAAGAGGTACGTACGTAGGAATTTATCGAACCAAGCACTCCTATGTATAAATAAAATAAAATCAAATAAAACAATTAAGGTAAAAACAAAATACAAGACCTGCATTAATACATGCACCTTGATTTTCAACGAGGAGTACGCATGCCAGATCATCAACGGATAAGTTAAAGATCAGTCCCCAATTATATGTCGTATCGATCACGTACTATTTTGTTTCTTTCATCTATCCGCATCATTATTTAATAATTGATCTAACTTCAATTTAATTTCCTCTCTTCCTTCAAGTTGCATAACGTACGTACGTGTGGCGCACTGATACATGAGACTAGACAACAGGCGGCCATGAGGTACCATAACTACAAATATATATATTAAATTATATTTTTAAATCGATAAAAAGAAGTAAATTGTTTAATTAATAATCTAACAATATATATACAAGAAATAAAAACAATATATATATATATATATATAACGTCCTTATGCAGGAGGAAATTCTTTTTTTTTTTTTTTCGGAGGGTGTAATATAAAAAATATATATATTATTCTTGCATGTATAGGGTGATTAGTCATAACTCATTGTATTATAGTGAGCGCATGTAACGTAATTTAAGATATATAGCCGTACGTCAACCTAAAATTAATATTCGAAAGTAAACGAATAAAACCAGTACTAGGACACATGCATGACTACTTTCAATATTCTCATGAGTGCACAATTTCGTGCCGGCCTTCCATGTGACAGCCATAGCAAACAAAATACGAATTAATCTCGATCGGATCTATTTGGTCATCAATAATAAATTAATTTATAAGCAAATTAATGGTACATGGGGCCGGCTACCTAGCTAAGGTTATAATGTTAATGGAGCCAAGATTTTCCACCAATTGTGTATATAATATATATATATATATATATCATGATAACATGCCATATATTCTATATAGAAATGCATCATGAGCTATCCCAATTAGATACTTAATTAATTTATACAAATTAATGTAGTAGTAGTACGTAGTAGTAGTGAATGCTTGGTCAAGTCGAACTCAGAATAGTTAACTCGATCGATTGTCTTTGTGTAATATATATATATAAAATATCATAGAGATTCGCCTTTGTTAATAAGTAGTAATTAAAGTGACCACCAATAGATAATCATCTTTAGATGTCATCACAAGTATTGATCGTTAGCCGGGCATCTTCTAATAATATATGCAATTCATGTTATTTCAACGCATGCTAAGTATAATGCTTTAGGCTGATGATAGAACCAAGTCAATATTAATATATATATATATATATATATATATATATATATATGTTGGCCGAGCTAAACCGTAAGATGAATTATTTTTCATAATAATAGTTAGTCATTCAAAGTAAAGTAATGAGTAATGTAGCTCTACCTTGCTAGGTCCGTATAACGCTACAAGTAATAGTATAGAATAAAAAATACAAGTTGATTATTTGAATGGTCCATTTGCCTCTATATTTCTGGGCCTAATAATTAAATATCATACCGCGTGCATGCTCAGGCGTAAGACTATATATTAAAGACTATTATATATATATATATATATATATATATAAAGAGAGAGATTGGACGTCATTTAAAAATTACTGATAATCTGGAAAATTTTGATGGTGTTTGTCTCAGAAATATGACTAAAGTAATCACAACTAATTATGCGTTTAATTAAATTGTTGATCAGATACGCTGGTACTTTTGATCCGATTCCTGCAAACGAATCACTTAGAAAATTCATAATTTCTTTTTCTTTTTCTTTGTTAAATGTAGAAACAGTCAGTACCCTCAAATCTTGTTAGTTGGAGTAAATTAATTATTTTAGAGCCAAAAACGTGCTTTAAGAAAAGATAATGCTTTGTTTAACATTAATTAATTAATGCACATTCTTGCCCACAAATACAAGGATATTAATGCTAATATTAATTAATTTTAAAGTAGTCTCTTTGCTGGTCACAAAAGGGACACAAAAGTACTTGATCTCGATTTAATTAAGGGTCCTAGCTAGCTACTTGCCTATAACACTTGATGATTTATTAATCATCATAGGTTGCTGTCTGTAACGCTATCGTATCATCATTTAAATATAACCTAGCTACCAAGCTTGCAAAAGTTTATTATTATTATTATTTATTTTATCCAGTCGAAGTATCTCAATTGTCAAGGCTAGCTGGCACGTTGATATCAACAAGAAGCATGCATAAAGTGATGCCCGGATGCCAGATGGACCGATATTGGCACTTTTCCTTTATTTATTTATTTATTTTTTTTCCGGTTTACACAGAGGATGCCACCAGAATATATAAGATATTATTGCTATATATCTGAATAAAAGTTGCAAAATTAAGATGCCTTTAGGTACGGTCCTCAATATAAATTACGTTTTTTTTTAATAAAAAAAAACAAGTCTCATATATGATATATTTAATAGGAATCATGTCATATTAATTTGTAAGGAAAAATAATTAATGTTGAGAAATATTAGCATTTTAATTTTACTTTTTGATTGACGTGATTTCATAATAATTATATAGCATTTTCTTGCATACCAATTTATAAATAATAAAAACCTTAAATATTTTTGGATGATAATTTATTTTTGAATTTGAGTTATGCTACATATATACAATTATTTTACTAATGTAATTGGTTAAAACAGTTATTTTATATTAAAAAAAATGACGTGAAGTGCGAGTACGCAAAAATAAATTCACATAAAATTTTTGAATTTATTAAACCTTTTTCAGATTTAGTGTATAAATTGCACAAAAGCTCTCTGATATATATTCACATGGGACTTGGTCAGTATAGGTTGGGGGTGACAGCAACCAACATACAAAAACCGACAATAAAATGAGAAAAAAATATAGAATTAAATAGAATGAAGAAATGGTTTTGGAAATGACTCCATTCTCAGTTCAATAAAACAAGTCTCCTAGAAATGAACCCAAAACAACATTACCCTCTTTTGTTAACAGGTCTCCAGCATATTAAATTATGCAGAAATAATGCTGCATGCCAAGGCTGCCATCTTTGTATGCGTATGCGTGAAGACAGGAAGGCTGGTAATTAAGACAAAAATGGCAATATTCCAGTCGCTGTGCTAGCTTATCTCTACTACTTGTCGCCCATTTTGTTCGATGTTTTTACCGATAGATAAAATAAGATTAAAAGAAACAAAAAATAGCCTACTTTTTTAGTCAGATCGAAGAACTAATTAACAACTCAATTTCATTTGGACAGAGAACATCGATACTTTCGAGAAAATGATGTTGATCAGGAAGGTAGTGCTAAACATCATTACCTTTGCTAGTGCAAACATGATATCTTTATCTCTAATTTAATTGTAGTTATAGAGGTTTTATATGTTAAATTTATATATAATAAAAATAATTTTATAATTTGACATATGTCAATTAATAATTTTTTTAAATTTTGAGATAATTATCTAGTCTTGAACTATACCTTATAATAAATTAGCAAGGAACGTTTCGAAGTTTGATGGATGCTTTGGTATAAACAAAGGGATGGAGGAATTAAAGGGATTAAGGAATTCAATTAACCTTAATTACCAATTAATATTTCCAGCTCCTTGATCAATAAATGCACAAAACCATGTGATGTGGTTGTCGGTTTCTATTCTTTTTATTTTGTTCTTTGTATTTGTAAACCGAATCTCCAAAAACAAAAAAGGAAAAAAAAAAAGAGACAAGTTTAATCTGTTCTCTCTCTTTTTATAACGTTTTATTTTGTTTCTTTGCCTTTGCATAACCAACTTGGGGAGATTTTCTGGGACTCATATCTCCACCATTTTTCCTTCTTTTTGGGGGTACTTGATTGATAATTACTTGTCTTTGTTCTCGAAAATATCAATGGATTCCAGAAAGCACCGAAAGATACCTCCCCATATCTCTCTCTCTCTCTCTCTCTCTCTCTCTCTCTTCCAGCGTTAAAAAAATGACATTTTCCGGCTGTAAAAAAAGCACAATCATAATTAATGTTTTGGTCTATACGGAAGGGGGCTGGAAAAGAACACAGAGAGACGAGATGGACCAGAAAATGCGATGCCAAACTTTAATTTTTATTTATTTATTTAGTTATTTTTCACGTACACCGACGCACAGTTTGTCTAATATCCAAAAGACAATTTCATGGGACAATCCGGGAACCATCCCCCACAAACTAAATCTACCAGAAAATTATGATATCATGGCCTCTGTCGTCAAGGGTCCCACCCCCCAAAAATAGGACCCCTCTCAGTACCATATGCAATTAACTAGCCCTTAATTTTGTCGGCATTGTACCCTCCAGCATCACCATCTCTTTGCAACTCTGGCATGTAGTGCAGTACGCACCACGATGTCCAGACCTGACACACCCACTAACCTACGCCTTCTTCTGCATATTTTTTGGGGGGTTCCTTTCTTCTCCTTGTTTTAGGTTTTAACCCTACCTTTGAGTGACAGATCTCCATGACAGTAAAAGCCAAGGTTGTGGGGCTAACCCTCATATCATAAGCCATCTGTACATGGCGTAATGCATACTAGCATAGAATAATACGTGTCTGTGCACGATCTGTATTTATCTCTAACATGATCTATAAATTAATTATTATCCGAATAAATTGGTTCTATACTGTTAATCCTTTCGTTGATAATTAAATATATGATTTTTTTAGGTAAGATTTTACGACCCAAAAAAATATATTATCAAGAGAGATACGATTCGATGTAAACTATATAGGTTCAAAAATCTCCATAAACAAACAAAAAAAGAAGTCAATTTTTTTTATAACCTCCCAAAACCAATTCCTAAAATAACTTTCGAAATTAATAAATATAAAAAAAAAATAATCTATGAAAGGCCTAGATTATAAGATATTTATAGCGTAGAAAAATGGATAATCGGAAGAGGTGAAGGGAGAAAAGTTCGGTAAAAAATAGAACGTTTAGATAATTTAGGTCCGCATTTAGACGTTGAATTGAATTTTTTATAAATAATAGTAGGTTTAGATGATAGAGTGAATTTTATGAAATTTATTTAAAATAAATTTATATGTATTTGAATATTAAAATGAAATTTTATGAAAAATTAAAAAAAATTATAGATCTCACATATAAAGAGATATTAAATTAAAAAAAATTATAAATCTTACGTATAAAAAAATTTTAAATTGAAATGAATTTAATAATTTAAAATTTAAATATTTAAATATCAAATTTAATTTAAAATTAAACTAAAATAAGTTGATATTAATTCAATCCAACTTACAAACGTGCCTTAATATCAAGTGAGAAGTACAAATCATAATCATTCTTTTAACTTTCTGATGATAGATGTGACCATTAGAAATGCAATGATTAATTATCCTTTAACTTAGAACGATTATTTCTAACATAAAAGGGTGAAAAAAAAGGTGGAAGAGAGATTCGTCCAATAGGGCTTTAGATTTTGCTATCACATCGCGGTGGACACTAGTACGATAAAAAGCTTTTTTCACAAAAGTCATTCAAACTTTATTTACTTTGAAGACTCGACACATTATTTTTGCGTCTCATATGGTAGGTAACGGGCATTTTTTTGGATAGTGGTCGAAAATTGGATGATTGATCCAATTTATTTATTAGGGTTGCTGAGACCGTGATGTATATATCTCAGATCACGATCTTCTAAAGTGGGAGTGTCATTTAGAGAGAAACTTATCACATAGTTGAAATAAGGAACTTAAAGAAAGAATAATGTTATATAAAGTTGTGGAGTGTATAAGTATCGTACAGTCGTTTTGAAAAAGAGTGGAGTCCATTATAAAAAAGTTATTATTTTTTTATCTGGGTCCTATATTTATTTATTTTTTTAAATAATTATACGGTGCTTGCACACTCACGATTGTATCTATCATTTCTTTAAAGAAATAAATATGATATATAAATTTATTTGTAAATTTAATTAAATGAAGGATTGGGTTATGCAGAAGCCGAAGAACTAGCTAAGAACCATTAGGCATAAAAACTTGGATCAGAATGTTGACTGTTGTTAAGGTTTCTCTTCACAATAGTCATTGATCTCAAGAAAACAGAAAAAGGAGTGATGATTTTTAACATTTTAACCTTCGGGCATGATGACACCATTTTCTACCAGTTTCCACCAAACCAAAACTCAGTACCCTTTATTATTATTATTATCATTAAAAGCTGAGAAGGAACCACAGTCCTTTGTAAAAAGTTACAAAAGTCATGGGTCCTCCTCAGTTGCAACTTTTTAGGTCACTGGTGGCCGAAAGATAGAAAGAAAGAAACCACTCGATCGATCGGCCATTGTTGGAGACCATATGCGTCGTATTCCTCGTGTTCTTTCATAATTTCATTCACCTCCACCACCCAAGATAACTTTTACATAGCATGGTGAGGGTCACCACGGCCTAGAAAAAGACTCATCTTCTGCCCCCCGGAACAGACAATGTAAATATACATGCATGACACTAGTGGGGCTTAATATTTCATTTCCTTCTTTTTTTTCCCTTACCCATTTTGGATGGCATGGATTTGACTTATGGGTTTTAGGAAAAAATAAAAATTAATTAATAACCCATTTTGATTATCAAAAGTTTCCTTTGCAACACGGAAGAACTCCTAATTACCAACATTGCCAAATCCAACGGTCAAGAAAATATATGGCCAATTAGCTCCAGAAGCAATTCACAAAAAAGATTTAAAAAAATATCTACCAAATTAGTCAGAAACAAAAATAGAAACAATCTCTGTAAGTTTTTTTTTTTTTTTTTTTTTTTTCATCTAACAGGTATTTTCAAAACCCTAATTGAGTTTTTTTTTTCTCCCCACTAGGAGAAATCCACATGCACGCTAGCATTGATGACAGAATGACATACTGGACAACTGCGGAGATTGGACCCGCAAGTGGTACAGAGGCATAGATGCCTGCACAGCAGTAACAACACCCTTGACTCCCTCACCCCACACTGCCTACACATTCTGTCCCCGACGCCGCCAATCACCGCCTTATCCTTCATCGTCTCCGCCTCCTCTCCGCCTTCATCCGCCACACCGCACTGCCCCCCCATATCGTTGCTGCCGCAGCTAGACTCCGCGTCGCTGTCCTTGCTCACGTGCGCTAGCACTTGCTCTAGATCGTTTCGTAGACTGTTGGCCATGGCCTCGTTCGTCTGCGCCAAGTCCCTCCAAATCTGGTTCTCCACCCACAGGCTTTCCACTCTTTCCTGAAGGACCCAATTCAGCTTTCCCATTCTCTGAATCTCTTCCTCCTTTTCTTTCAGTTTCTTCGTGAAGTTTTCCTGGAATGCCGACACCAACATTCTTTTTTGCTCCTCAAGTTTCGAACTTAACTTTTCTGCCTGTTAAGATATCAACAGAGAATTTATTAGATCATTGAATATCACGACTAAAATCCGAAAAAGAAAATCATAGTTTACACATGAAGAACGTTTCTGTTGCTTGCCTAACAATGAAAACTGAAACGCCCGATTCAGAACAAAATCTTATTTGGTTTTTCACTGTCTTCGCATAAAAACCACGCAAAATTATTTAAATTGCAAATACTTCTTCCTTTTTTTTTTTTTTTCCTTTCTTTTCAGACCATAGAATCGGAAAAACTAAAAAAATAACATAAAAATAGTAAAGATTAGATAATTACATATTGGGCAAAGAAGCAATCGATCTCTCCTTGTTGTTGTTGTTGAGCCTGGAAGATAATGTCCCGGTCGACAAAAGATGGCAACCCGGATAATTTGGTTCTCTTTTGAGGGACTGTCAGAGCACTGAGCTCATTGATCGAATCAGTGGGACGCTTTCTATGATCAGGGATACTGTAGGAGAGCCCGCTATCAGCCTTATTGATGAACGTTTTAGCCGAACCCAGATTGTAATCTACGGATTGGGTAAAAGGAGGGAGCGCTTCAGGCATTGTGCCAGCCAAAGGCAGCCCAGAATACATCTGGGCACTGTATATAACGGCGTTTCCTTGATTAGGCTTGATAAAACCTCTGCAAAAATCCAACCAACATCAGGAAACTAATCAAGCCATATATTACCCAAAAAAGGAAAAAAGAATCACTGAAAGGGGGATATGGAGACTTAAGGTACCTATTTGTGAGTGACTGAGAAGGAAATCGATACATATGCCGAGCTTCAACTGCCATGAACGTTGGTATTCTTTCGCTTTTCTGTGACTTGTGAAATCAGTTTCTTCTCGTTCACAGAGAGAGAGAGAGAGAGGGGATGAGGCAGAGCATGCAAATAGAAGAGGCTGAACGAAATAATGAAGTTTATTATAGGCTTTGGTTTGTGTTGTTTTTAGACACAGGGAAAAGTCGAAGACTTCCGGAGAGAGAGAGAGAGAGAGAGAGGGAACTTTGTTCTTAGATTCGCTTTAAAACAAACAAGAAAAGAGAAAAGAAATAAAAATTTAATATTTTTCTGTCTGGCGTTTCCGAAATTGCACCGAACATTTAGGGACTTTCACGGAAATTCAAACGTTACTGTCCCTGTCCGGGATCACATTTACAGGCTAGTGACAACGTTCGGTCAATGACGTGCGGCGCATCCGCCACGTAATGACACAAGTGGTGTCTCCTCCAAGGTACGCCACGTCGGCAGATGCTGAGGTCCAATCCACTTTAGTCAGATTTGGAAACCTTTTTAATTTTTATTTAATTTATCATTTAAAAAAAAAAAAAAAGAAGAACGGGACTCGTTGCGAACGTGACCTTTGGTGGGACTGTAGGGGCCCACTTTTGTCGCACGTGGGAGGGTTTCGGCTCTTGTTGCGAACGGTGGGACCCGTTACGGTTTCATTGCAGTTTCCCCGTATAATAATTGTCCCCTTCCCTTCTGTAACCGGTGCCTCTGTGTACGGACAACTAGCCAGGTATTAATATATTTATTATTATTATTATTATTTTTGTTTTTTTATATGGGGACACGAACACCGCATGTGGGTGTGAGGGCCTAAACATTAATGCTTTATCTACGAAGCCTATAGTTGCATCGCATAGTTTAATGTAGTCTATGATTTCTATGTTCTGTTGTTACCTAGGTAGCTATATATCATCCAAACAAGCCATATGCTAGGTTCGGTTTTTTAAATTAGTTTTGCAAGCACTAGATTGACTGATCAACGTTACGTTTGGTTATACAGACACATAGATGAAATTTTATTTTAAAATTTTTAAAAAAATTTATTTTTTGAATTTAAACTTTGATTCCCTCAAACTCACCAAAGTTAGGAGTCTTATTGAATAGTACACACACATATATATATATATATATATCCCACATGAGTACTGTCCGAGACTGTGTGACAT
The DNA here is from genome assembly GCF_004785595.1 of Juglans microcarpa x Juglans regia. NCBI lineage: Eukaryota > Viridiplantae > Streptophyta > Magnoliopsida > Fagales > Juglandaceae > Juglans > Juglans microcarpa x Juglans regia. Next base: position 6,252,751 of record NC_054603.1, on the reverse strand, counting down.
CTTCTTAATTAAATTCCCCCACAAATAAAAAGCAAAGGAAGAAGATGAAAGTAATAAAAGGAGTTTCCACCAAAAAGAAAAGTGAGCAAATAAATGTAGATCACGGATGGATTCCCACGTCCACCACCCCCATCATCATCATCTCTCTCTCTCTCTCTCTCTCTCTCTCTCTCTCCTATTATTGCTTTTATTGCTTGCTTTCATCATCACAATTATCTATACATATATCCTTCAGAGCTATATACACTTTAACCACCTCAAAAGAAAACAAAAGTAGCGAAGCAAACAAACCATGGATCGACCAAATGACTTGATCATAAATAAAAGCAAATAATAAAACCTAGATGAAGCTAAGGAGCTAGATCGATCATCATAGCCCAAATCAAATATGAATCGACTTTACATTAGATTCTCACTTTATGATCATGTGTTGGAACAGATCATCAGACTTTTAAGAGTTTGGTAGCTTATTGTTCATGCAGTACTACTACTTCCTTATTATTTTATATCGATTATTCAAACAGTTTGGCTGAAAATTTCACGGGACTTTGAATTACTTGAGAATTCAAACATTTAAAGCTGGACTTTGATAAATTGGTGGTGCACATGACATGATCATGCAATGGGTGGAGATCGATCTACTTATTAATTAATATCCTAAGGAAGCCATGATACATGATACATGATCAATACTTTGCATATGAAAAGTAGACATGATGATTTTGGTTGCGTTAGCAGCTTGGAACATCGATCATTAGTTAACAAATGAATCTTCTTCAAAGCATGATTTATATATATATATATATATATATATATATATATATATGATCACCACATGTCCAAGAGATCGAGCAGCTGCTGGATGCCGCCCCCATTAAAAAAATATTCTCATGCAGGAGTTCCGAACAAAATAAAATGCATGGAAATGCCGATCTTCCTTTTGAAAGTAGTGTTTCTAGCATCAATAGCCCACTATAAACGGCCAGTCTTTTGTTAGTTTCTCCTTTCTTATCTTCAAAGGTGGTTGCTTTTGAAATTAAGCCACTTGGAAAGATTTTTTGATGGTTTTAAAAAGTAGTTGTCACATGCGATAAGGCCGTGCCGTGGCCTCCTAATGTGGTTCTTGACAGCCTAGAAAGAAAACACCTTGCAGTCCTGCCCTTATGATGTTAACTTCAAGGGATGGCCTGAACAAACAATACAAAGGCAAAAGAAAAGCAACTTCTCTCACAAGATTTTCATTAAACTAGGTAATAGATCATCATTTGATCCTTGTCACTTTAATAGGTTTGATCATATCTCTCATGAAAACATGATAATCTTGTAAACATGTTTGATTGAGATTGAAATAAAAACCACTCTCTACTCCAAGTTTGTAGAACCCTTTTTTTTTTTTTTTTCATGAAGTGGGTACCTAAATGATAGTTAAACGGAAGTCACTGACATAAAGTTCTTATGCTTTGGTTTGAAAGTGAAAGAAAGAGAAGTTGGGTCCCTCCAGAAACCTTAAATTTAGGATATACAGGACATGATATGCTTTAGTTGTGATTATGGACCTAATTTCTACTTTCTTTTTTTTTTTAAAAAAAAAAAAACAAAAGACAGAAGAAAAAGGTCCGTCATTGAGATCAAAATGATTTGACACCACCATTTTGTGTTCGTGGATGCCAACTACCTTAGGCAACAGTATCTGTCGTTGATATGTTAAAGAATCACCTTAAAATATAAGCTCAAGCTGTTTCTAGATGGAAAACCAACATTGCCAGTACTTCATTTGCTTTTGTCATTTCACTGGATTTTCTTCGAAATTTATCAGTCTAGAAGTATTTGAAAAGTATGAAATATCACTGATCTTTGTATTTTCCTACCGATGGAGGAATTTGTCTTCTTTTCATTTTTTATTTTTAATTCCCCATGCAGTGCACGCATGTTGTTGAATTTAATCCGTCATAACATGAGTGGAATTGAAAGCTCCTAGCTGCTTCTCTTCGATGATCTGTGCAAGACATGAACAAAAATGACAAGACACGTGATAGCTAGTCAATTCCCACTGCTTTTATTTATTTATTTATTTTTCTGCTGCTCATGCGAATGCTAGCGAATCTCGATCGATCGATCTAATTGATCACCATCAACAAGCTGTAGATTATAGCGAGCGAACACAATAATGCAGAGCTAGCTGAAGCGTGGTAGTGAGTCATGTGCTTTAATTTCCACGAAATTCTATTTTTTTATAATTAAAATGGTCATGTAGTACGTACGTCTGACAAATTATAATGATTCGCTGGAGCAAGATCAAAGCTAGCAGCTCGCTCTTGGCAACGCACACATCACACACACAATAAATATGCCAGAAACCCAACCGATCGATCGATATCATTGGACACTCGCAATTTCTTTGGATATTTTCTTCTCTCTTTTTGGAGGCTGCTCGACAAACACGACAGTACTGAAAATTTTTGTTCCTGTTATAGAGCACTAGTTGGGTGTTGTCATCAGTCATGTAGTTTAGCGAAATGTTTTTTTTTTCAAGCTTTGATGATCAGTCGGTCGGCTAGCTGAATGATGTGGATGTGTAATGATTTTTGTCGCCATTTTACTTGAAAACAAAATTCAGGCGATAAGAGATAGGATGTCCTTCTGAGGGCATCTATCTATTTTTTTTCCAAATGGAAGCCAAAGAAAAATTTGCACTAACATACATTGATTTTTTTTTTCAAATGCTTGCTTCAATTTGAAGGTCCCTTTCTTTGACTAAACACAAAACTAATAATCTCTCCTTTTTGTTTGTTCCAATGTCTCCTCCTCTTTCTCTATTAAGAGATAGTTTATTATGAAGTTAAAATAATATCTGCCATAAAAAAATTTGTATATAAAAAAACACTAAAATTGATACGTAATTAACTTATAGTCTGAATTTTTTATATATTTATAAGTCGCGATTGTAATTTTAAATCATTAATGAAATAAGTTTGTTTTCTTCAAAAATAAAAATAAAAATATCTCCTCCCCTATACATATCTTAATAAATTTTGGTGGCACATCCTAGCTAGCTAGTTTATAGCTAGGCCACTGAATTTAAGACGGTCCAAATTAACTCATAATAATGACATGATGATCTTATGGATATATATATATATATATTAATAATATCCAATAATAATATTCATGTTTAAGATCATGTCATCATGTCTATCATATATAATGAAAGGGGTTTGGTGATTGGTGTAAAGATGCCAGCTTGCTTGCCACCAGAATTATATATATAGTCTGAAAGCGATTTGACTGAAACGTGAATTTGAATAATGCCAATTAGGTCTAAAGTCTGAGGCACGCCAGGAGGAGGAGTAGTTCTGATGGATGGATAGATGCATGCATGTGAGCCTAGCTAGGAAAGGGACACCCAAGTCAATTTTTTTTACAGGCCCTGCAGATCGATGCCGCCTGTAGGTTGCAATATGCATGGCCTTTCTTCTTGTTTTCTTTTCTATCCGCATATATAATGTTAATTTGGAAATCATGTCCGTACGTTCTAAAATTAAATAATTTAATACATTATATTATAAAAATATTTTTATTATAAATAGATTTAATATATTAAATATTAATGTCACGTCAATTTTATAAAAAAAATTTATAATTTTTTTTTTTTTTTACTTATAGCATTTTTGTAGTTTTGTTTTGAACCAGTTTGTGGGCGGAATTGCTGTCAAAATCAGCAGCTACGTACAGCCTATGTCATAATTATATTCGTGTGGAAATCCTTTCTTGCAAGTTTGGAAAGATAGGGAGAAAGAAAAAGCAAAAAAATCAGATTTTCCACCAGAAAATGCGATATTTGTCATAAATATAAGGGACAGTACCGTCCTTTCCTAAAAAAATAATAAAGAAGAAACAGCAACATAATTCCTAATTAGGTTGATTATTTCTGCATGAGGAATATATATAGCTCTATATATAGACCCGTCACTTTCGTCGTTGTAAATCAAGGCAGGCAGGTATGCCCAATTAATAGTAGTCTAAAAAGTATGCCTACGGATGTAAATTTAAATTGAAAAATCGGATTAGATTGAACTAGATCAGATCGGTTGATCCGGTTTTAAATCTATCCGATTCGGAACCGATTCTTATATTATAAAAATTGGTCAGAATCGGTCTGGTTTCGATTTCATAATTTCTAAAACTAGACCAGAATGTTATTAATATATTTATATCCAAGATAATGTTATTATAATTTATAAAATAAAAGTTTAATCTTAAAGATAAAAATTTAAAATTGATCATATATTTTAAGCATAATATATATATTAAATTATTAATAATATTTTATCATAAAAAGTAACATTTTATTATATATTTTTATATTTTAAAAAAAATAAAAAACCGGACTGGAAACCGGTCAAAATCGGATGTACCGATTTAGAAGGATAACCGGGACATAATAAGTTTTAAAAAATAAAAAATCGGTTCATACCAATTCGATCCTAAATTTTGTCTAAAATCAGACTGAACTGGACCGGACCGATTACATCCCTAAGTATGCCTAATTAACGACCCCGTGGCTTCGAAAAATACACCATTTTTTCTTTTCTTTTTTTAATAAAAATATATATTTTAAAAAAAAATTGGAGCAGTATTTTTAAAATAATAAAAAAAAGAAAATAAGAAATTAGTTGAAGAAATAAATAAAAGTAGTAAAATGCCATTGCTTCCACTGATTAAAGTCCTACAAAGATAAAGCTCCTCCACCCTTTAACACATGCAGAAATAATTGGAGGGTAGGGTAGTCTGCTGCCTACGTGGCGAGTGGGCCGAATTTACAAAAAGTACTGCTATAAATTAATTTATTATTATTTACAAATAATCTAAAATATTCTGAATATAAAAACCAAATCCAAAAGAGAGGACTCGAGAACCGGCGAGGGACCAGCGGCACAACTGCAGCCTTGTACTAGCTAGACTTACGTACGTTAACCCCACGTTAACGTAGTAGGAAATTCATTTGTAGGGTAATGTAACTCTCCGTATATTTAAAAAAAAAATTCGAGCACATATTATAAAATATAAATAATCTTTTTATATTTTTTTTATATTTAAAGATATTATAAATTTTACAATTAAGGGCCGAATGTCAATAATTGTTAATCTTTTTTATAGTTATAAAGAGATTTGAATATGTTAAAATTATGCTGTATTTATTGACTTAATAATAATAATAATAATAAATAGAGGATAAAATATACTTTAAGAAATTTTTATTTAATTAAAAATTTTTATTTATACAGTATTAAATATTTACTAAAGAAAAATAATTTGTTAAAATTTTAAATAAATAAATTCTATATATTTTTTTTTATAAAAAGTGAACCTCACATTTTTAGACTCACATTTTTATAAAAACCTACACAAAATTTATCAATTTAAAATCTGTTACTTACATTACTCTTTGATAAATATTATAAAAATTTATTTAATGTCTAATTTGTGTGGTGGCATTAATTTATAGATCACTAGACTGCGAGTGCGAACTACGTACGAACGTGCCGACAAAATTAAAAGTATTTGGGGTTGGGAAATTTAAGTTACGTACGTACGTACATAATGCATAACTCCACTAAAATCCAAAATCCAAGTCTATCTTTCCCTGCTGCTGGCTATATATAGATTAAAAAAATAAATCTTTCTTCACACTCATCACTCTATATTTTTTTTAATTTTTATTTTTTTTTTCTTTTATCAATTTTTTATTATATGAATAATAAATAAATAATTAAAAATAATTAAAAAAAACTCAAAAAATATTTAAAAAAATTAAAAAATTTTAAAAAAATATGAAATGTAGAGTGTGATGCAGGTTGTATACCTAGTAAAACTAATATAAACATCCATTATTTTTCACAATATATTTTATAATTATATTTTAAAATAAAAAATATTATTATAAAATATCATATAAAAATAACATCATTTTATAAAAATATCTTCATTTTACATCATATATTATAAAAAATATTATGAAAAATGTTGTATGTCATTACTCATAGTTTTGTGCTCGTTAATTTGTTGGGCGTTTCGTAAAAAGAAATGAATAATGGTTCCATTTTGTCTCTATATATTTATTTTTTTATTATTTATTTATTAATTAAGAAATTAATTATTATAATATTGGTTTTTTTTATTGTTAAAAATATTAAAAAAATATAAATAAAAAAAATTTACCTGGGGGAACGAGGTACGTAGTACATTATATAATCCTACGTGAATGGCATACATGCATGACCCCCCGTCCATCTATATAGACACAATACATTTGTGGCCATAATTACTACTGTATAAATGCAATTCTCAGATGTCGTTTAGAGTACATTAAGATTGGATGCACGCGTTAATTGTTGAGTCATAAATGGTAGCTAGACCCAAGATAATTTTTATAAGGAAAATGATAGGATTACTATTTATTTACTATTTATTTTATATTTAATTTTTTAATTAATTTTTTTTATTTTCCTACTCATTTATAATGTTTTATATAAATATATTTTAAATAATGGAGATTATAAAATAATTTATAAAAATAAGATCACTTAATTAAACAAATATATTCTTATTGTAAAATATTATTGTATAAAATGCTATAAAGAATGTACTCTTGTTAATCAGTATAATCATCTGATCATGATCAGATGGTCTGTCATCAATTGTGCCTAATTTCGTTTATAGGTGGATCGAGAGCTTGATGCATTTAACTCAAAGGGCCATCCTACGTACCTCATTCCATGCACCTATACTGTTTTCTTTCAGCTTATATTAATTCATGTATTGTATAACATCTTTTTTTTTTTTTTAAATTTCCTGAGAAGCTGTATTATCTATTGTACGTGTAGTAATTAATATTATTGCATTGTGGTTATAAGTAATGCTACATCAATAAATGTTAAAAGGATGATGATAAAAATGATGATAAATAGATTTTTTTCAATTAATTATCTTGTGCTCGGAGTATATCTATCGGTTAGAGATTTTCTTTCGTCGTCGTGATCGTTTCTTTTTATATAAAAATTAATATAGGAATTAAGCATCGATGTCAAATTATTTGTCATAATATTAATTAGGTGGTCATGAGTGTCTAAATATTAGGTCATAAGAAAGAAAACGAAAATTATTCAGTTAGGTCCAAAACCAATAAGCCTAATTTCATGCGTATATATAGTCGTGATCATTAATGTCTCTATTCCATAATAATTCAAATATGCATGCAAGAAAAGCCTAGCTAATAACAATATGCACGTACGTCAAGCAAGTGATCGTTCGATATCGATCGGCCGGCTTGAGCTAGACAGCGCCCTAGCTAATTCAAATAACCTAATTAATGGCGTGATATCCTACACATTGCGTATGTGATCACTCTACCTTGCCTGCATTAATATCGATCGTTTGAAGGGATTATAAATTTTGGGGAAAAAAAAACTAAATTTAAATTATGATAATAAAATAAAATAAAATAATTTGTTTTCTACTCGGACATTTGGCCATGTTTATTTATTATTATGTGTACACATGATCTTTGTTTTTATGATCAGTATCATGTAGATTTAATAATCTGATTAGGTACATGATTTGTATAATTTAATTAGCCAATTAATTAGACTTCTTTTTCTTTCTTCGTTTTTGGGTCAAGATAATTAAAGTAGTTTAAGGAGCAAGTAACGTACGTTGTTAAGAAATCGGAATCATTTCACTCTCTGGACACTACAAGAAAAATGGATTTTTATGATCATTTAATTGCGACGAAAAGACCATTTGTGATAAAAATAGACTCATTTTGACTGTAAATAGTCATTTTGTTAGAATTAACTAGTCACAAATAAGCAGTTTTCTTGTAGTAAAATGATCAAATTAATCTCAACAATAAAAGATATCATTTAACTTAAGTACGCAGTCAACCTAAATAAACATTTTTTTTTAGTTCCCTGAGTGATCAGACATCATATTCCTTTTTTTTTTTTTTTTAAAGATGACGATATCTCAATTTTATTAACTGATTAGACATTATATATATATATATATATATATTTCTCTGTTAGAATATTTCGTATTGAAATTTTTATCCTTAATTCAAAATTTGATATAACTGAGGTACTCATGCTATGCTTTCTATTTTTTAATTTGATTTATTTAACTCGAAAAATAATAGTTGCAGTCGTAAGTGCGTATATACTATATAATCACTTTGAAAAAAGTGAAAAAATAGAAACATACATGAAAAAATAATAATTTTTTAATAGTAAATTTTACTCTTTTTCAAAGCGATTGCACGACATTTTCATATTCTACGACTGTATGTAACATTACTCATTTAACTCACATGATAATTACAGTTGCTTTAGGCCTTGTTTGAATTCAAAACCCACTTTAATTCATCTCATCTCATCATATCATTACAACTTTCTCAAATTTCCACACAAAATATAATAAACAATTTAAATTTTTCAAATCCCAAAACAACTTTCTCAAATTTCTACATAACATATAATAAACAGTTTAATTTTTATTCTACTATTCATAAACCATCTTAACTTATCTCAATTCATTTCTAATCCAAACCACTCCTTAATGTGAATTAGGGTTTTTCATATATAAAGTTTCTCATTTCACCTTGCACACCGCCGGCTCTATGCGAAGAAAATATAGGCTTAATTGCAGGGATCATACTCTGCTAGCTTTTTCGGTGAACATCCGAGCAATCTGAGTAATTATATAAGATTACATTTATTATATATAAATAAAATAGATAAGTAGGTTTGGGTTACATGCAACTTACCCAAAAAAGAAGTTTTTATTATTATTATTATTATTTTTTTAAGATTCCAAAAAAGATCTAATAATTATTACGATGATGTTTAATTTCCTAATTATAATTATATTACTTTTGACTAAGAAAACTAATAATTATAGTGCCACAGTCGTTGTTATATAGTTTGATATTGACAACGTGCCTTAGTTGGGGTCCACCTATTTATTTATATATATAGATGAAAGAGAGAAAATTATTATTATTATTATTATAATAATTAATATTGTTTGAAAAAAATGAAGATTTTGGGGTTATTTGCTTGAAAGTGACAATATTTGGATGAAAGACTGTCGTGTGATTTATGCCTTATGGCTTCGATCGAATAATTGAGACATTTTGTCCGTCTGTGACTTTCATAATTGACCTAATTAATTAATTTGACTAATTATGAATTTTCTTATGTTTTCTAACCTTAATTGACAATTAATTATTCATTGAAATTCGTAGTCAAACCGATCATGATATTTCAACTACATACATACCATCCTTTTTTTTCCCTCTAATATTGATTCCAGTTTCGACTGCCCAACAAACGTACTATATATTATTATTTTAATCATAATCTTTTTTATGTATAAATCTCAAATATTAATTAATGTCGCATATCTACCCATTTTGTTTACTATTATTATTTTATGTCACCAATGCTTATCCACACAACCATCATCTAATAGATAAGATTCATGATCAAATTGAAAACAGTCGAATTGCTCTTATTATTTTACAGTGCTGAATGGTTATTTTAGATATATACTCGATAAATATCGAGTATATTATAATATGTTCGCGAAGATTAATTGAGATAATATCCTGAATATTCTCATAAGAAAAAAAATATATAGTAACTCTAATTGAAAAAAGGGTATGGCGATTTCATATAGTATTGAGGGTTTGTCCTCGAACCTGAAAAAAGGGTCAAAATATAATGGCCAACACAATCAATAGGACTTGGTCATGATTAGGTTGGCCATGTAAGGGAAAAAATTCAATAATTTTTAGCAATTTTTTTGGTAATGTATCTGGAATAATTTTAGCAATGAATCTTGAATTTTTTGCACAAGATGATACTGACCCATCTCTGAATTGTCATCTAAAAGAGATAAGCATAGCCATTAGAGCCACAAAGTACTGCTTCATCTCTTAAATACAAGGTAGTTGTTTATAGTTTTGGAGCAATTGTAGAAATGGGACCTTCTTGTTGCTGTTATGTTAACTTCAGAGAAGATGGTGATAATTTTGAGAAGTAGTGTCACAATGATGATGGGGCCAAGGAATTTTTTTTTTTTTTTTTTAATTTGAAAATATGACAAAATATAAAAGAGAACAAAGACACAACTGACTCATAGTTCATGCTATATTACATCTTTCCACATGCTATAATACCAACCAAGTCTCCACCATGAAAACAAGTGGGTTTTGTCTACTTATTTGTATCTGTTTTTCCATTGGAATGGGACCCATCTGGCTCAAAATGGAGGATCCCAGCATCTAGGCCCATGTCTGTGCCCTTAATCTTTTCGATTTTGATTAGACTTTTTGGCCCCACTTAAATGAAAGGGATGGAAAAGTGTGTCATAAAAGTTGTCAACTTTTGTAGATTTATCCATATTCATTCCATGCAATTGGGTGGGGCTTGATGGGGTGGAGACAGAGCCATTGGCATTTTATGGATCCAATTAAAACTGCTATGCAGTCTGGGCCCCAAAATATGCAATCGAGTTACAACTACTAGTCCATCACCTTAATTACGATGTTGCATCGCTTTGTCCTCCCACAACATATTCTTTCTTTCAGGAAGGTCCCACACTCACATCACATACACAGAGACACAGAGAGAGAGAGAGAGAGCGCATCATTATACCTCCACATTGCAGAAGATCTCTATATATGTGGAAGTTTGGTGACTGCAACTTGATTTTTCAGAGAGATGGAATTGGTCAGATTGGATAGTGGAGGAGACCCAAAAAGCTAGGGGGATTATGAAGCATTTACTAAAATCTCAAAATCGAATAAAACCCCACTCAAGACGAACTAATGGAAAGCAAGCAAGAAAAAGGGAAATTCAAACCATTCTTCATTAGATTTTGACAAATGGTATGTATAGTTTGTGCACATAATATACTTCCACTACCCAAAAAAAAAAAAAAAAAAAATCCATGCTCCTGCAATACTTTTGTTTCTTATTTTATCCCATCTAAATGCTGGACAGTCTAAATGGGGACCCCCAATCTTGTTAAGAATTTTGCTTTCTAAAGTTTTAGAACCAGCTTATTGTGCTAGTAGCCAAGTACCCAATGTTATTGAATTGCCCAACATGCATGTTTTTAGTGGGCGGCGGCTTCATACACATAAGAGTGATTGTGATTTTATTTTGGTGCGATGCATATGAATAATTAAATTTACCCAATAAACGCGATATATGCAATTAAATTAGCAAATTTTAACCAAATGCATATGGTCTGATTGACATAACCTCCAACCTTCGAAATGAAGGTCTGGAGTTTGAAACCCCCTCTCCCAACGCAAATAAAAAAAAAAAAAAGAGAAAAAAAAAAAAACAAATTCTGAACCATTATACAATAAATATAACATTTGAAAGAATGTCAATGTTAAGCCATATTCCTTAGAATTTGGGCTGTGACCTTTTTATATGTAATATAACGCATAGTTTTTTTTTTTTTTTTTTTTAATTCAATAACTTTTATGAATTTAAAAAGGCAGAAGAAGCCGAGAAAACGAAAAAGACATGCCTAAGAAATAGTAAAACATTTTACTAACTTTAATTGAAATCACTAAATTAACTAAATATATTATTTTCTATTATATAATCTTTAACTTTGTTATACATTTTCGTTTATTTTCATTTAACTTATAATGGTGGAGCGAATAAGTAGAACCTGTTTGCTTTCAAAAATCAAAATTATATTTTTGTAATAGATAGGCCTAGTGATTGTGTGGTTGTGACCATGATTCCACTTTAATAGGCCTAGTGGACTCCCATGACACCTAGAATAAATGGTTATTATATAAGGAAGGATGAATTTTGTAGCTGACTAACTGACTAAATAAACTGATTTCTTTCTAATAATAAAAAAAAAAGACTTGTTCTAGTATCATTTCTTCAATCAGATGGAATCAAATTTGGCCACAACCTCTTGGGAGGGAAAGAGCAGTGTGGCCCAATACCTTGTGGGCCGGGCCGATAGACCGGATTTTACAACAGAACCGGATATCAAACAGCTATATTTTAAAGAAAAATTCTATTTATCATCACTTTTACTATCAACCTCTTGACACTTCTTACTTCTTAGAGCACCAGTTATTTCTTACTTCTTAGAGCACCAGTTATGGGCTCAACAAAACTAAATTATAACCAAAGAATAGCTAAAGTGCAAGATAATGTGCTACAATTGGCTCAACAAATCAATAGTAATTTTAACTTCAAGTTAAATCATTAGCCAAATTTGTTGAGCCAAAGGAGCTAGCCAAATAATTTTTTTAGACTAAAATATTCATTTGAGTTGAAGTGAATAAAATTGTTGAAGAAATTTTATGTTTTATAGTGGAATAATATAGCCGTTGGAGAAATATAGTTGTTAGAGAAATATATCTGTTGAAGAAATATAAGTTAAAAAAATATATCCATTGAAGAAATATAGCCATTGGAATAATATGAACGTTAGAAAATTAATAGGTAGTTTTTTAATAACGAATAAATATTCAAATTACAATTATAACTAAAATAAATGAAAAGTTCAAAATCAATATTTTATTAAAATAGTGAAAGATTTGTTGAGCCTGTTATTTGATGATGTTGAAAAGTGGCTAGCTAAATTTGTAAAAGTGAATTTCTTAGTCAAATTTTGGCTAAAGTTTGTTGAGCCCATAACTAGTGCTCTTAATCTCTTGATGTGGCTTCAAATGATTGGCCTATAAGTAGAACATAAGAAATGATCTCCAATCATTTAATGCCACATCACGAAATGGTAAGTAGAATTATTCATCTTATTGACAAATTTCAAACCATCAATCTCTACTCTCGCGGTTTTTGAAATGGAATTAATGGAAATGAGAAGGCATACCCTCGAGGGAACTCCGACCCAGAAAGTTTGGAGGAAGTGGTCCTTGCAACAAGATTTCTGCACATTACATTGTCTCTCTGAATGTGGCAGAGGCATAAGTGTATGTGATGTTAAATATGAAAATGAGGTTTGGAGAGTTGCACAGAAGAAAAAAATGAATGGATGATCAAACTTACTGTAAGAACAGATAAGATGTCTGTCTGGCACCAAGTGATATATGATGCCCTCGTATTGGACCCCCGAAGCCTGAAACAAACCTGCATGCTCGCGCGCCAATGTACTTGTGACAAGTCTTGTAGAAAAGAACATTTTGGTAAGTAAAAAATCACCACCAAAGTCATATCCCATCATAGTGGAATGAACTATAAACAATCCATTTTGGTATTTGGACGTTGCCAATCAGTCTGTACATTGCAGTTTCGACAAAATATGAGTCTTGCTAGGGACACGGACCCTTGTACATGGGTTGTGTCCCTAACCTTTTTGACAAAATATTATACCTAGCGCCTAGAGGCTGTCACAAGTCTGATTTCCAATCATGTAGAACAACATTTATAATAAGCTAGCGCTGTAAAAAACAAAGCTGTTTACAGTATTCTACTTCACTGATGCCTTAAATTGACCAACTCAATATCAAATATGAGAGTCCCCAATGTTGAGCCTTCTCCATTGGCAAGACGAGTTGGATTGAAAATGGTAGTAAACAGCCTCTGCCTGTCAAAATACTGAAAAGCAAAGGGGGAAAAAAGCAGGCACATTTCAATAAAATATCAGAAAATAGAGTTCATGCAAAGCCTATCTGTGATACCTCATATGATATGGATAAGGGTGGGTGGTGTATGGGATCCCACATTGCTTGGAAATGAGAAGTTCTTACTCTTTATAAGTTTTAAATGGGGCTCCAATTGTATCATTGACTAATCCTTTTGGAGTATAGGCCATGTGGTTTGAGTTTTCCATTGGGGCGTTACAGTTGGTATCAGAGCCAAGTTTGAGGTTCTGCAAACTATAAATACTTGAGGTGTGGATACCTGTGGGTTTAGGAAGGAATTTCAGATTAGAGGTATAGAAATTTGAGGATTTAGATTTTGCAGAATCTAAGAAATGATTTTTTACAATATTTTAGGTTTTAGATTCGGTAAGCTTATTTTATAGGGTGTAGGACATGACTTGGATATGATTTAAGGTTTAGATTTTGTAGTTGACATAAGTTTGACCGAAAGATAGGTTTGAAGTTCTATAGACTATAGTATATGGGGTTTTTGGTTATCAGGAACTTTAGGAAATAATTTTCAGTTTTGATGTTTAGAATTTTGCGGGCTGCAAGGAAAAATTTTGTTGGTATTAGAGGTATTCAAATCTTTTGGCTTTAGGAAAGATGTTTTATGGAATTTGAGGTGTTGGATTTTGTAGATTTTTAGAACTGATTTCATGACGATTGAGATTTTAAATTCTGTAGACTCATGTTGTGGACTTTACAAATTGACTTGGATAATATTGAAGGTTTAGATTTTAAAAATATATTGTTACTGCGGTTGCGTGTACATTTATATATATATAGGTGTTTTTATAAATTCAAAATATTTTATACATATTTATTTTTGTGGTTAAAACCATTTGCATATTGTTTATATGAACTTTATTTTTTGAAACGTTTATTAAAATGCAAGTTTTTCAGATCCCACCTCGACGTCAGTTATGAAACATTTCGGATCTGAACGCGACTGTAAATGAAAGAGTGTTCAAGAGTATAAATGAGTGTGGTGAAATTCAAGGTGTGAGATTCTACAGACTATAATGAGAAGTGTGATGATATTTAAAGTTTGTGATTCTGCATACTATAATAAGGTGTTTGATGGCATTTAAGGTTTTAGAATTTTGTAGGCACCAGTATATGATTTTGAAGATATTTGGTTTGAGCATTTGCTAACTCATGGTGGGTAGCCTATGAAATTTGAGGTTCTGTAGACTTTAAAATATGACGTTTTAATATCAGTGAGCTTTAGGCAATAATTTTTTTTTTTCCAGATTCAGTGTTTAGAAATCTGCGGACTGCAAGAGATGATTATGTTATTATTTAAAGTTTTAGAATCGGTAGGCTTTAGGGAGTTTGTTTTATAAAAAGTGAGGTCTTAGATTCTCTGAATCTTAAGAATTGGTTCCATGACAAGTTTTGGATTTCAGCAGACTATAAGATTGATTTTTTTGTTTTATGAGAGTAAACATTTTAGATTTTGTAGACTCTAGCATATGAGTTGCTCAATTGATTATTTTCAGACTTGGATATAGACTATGTAGAATTTGGGGCAAATGATTATTATTGGATCTAAGGATATAAGTATAGCAAACTATTGGAAAGGATATCTTTATTTGATGGTATAGAATATGATCAAGCGGTCGTTAAGATTGATTTGGCTGCCATAAGAGCAAGTACTATTTGGAATTGGAGTAATGTGCTTGTATACCTATGTTGTCGGGTTGAAATTTATTAGTGCTTTTAATTTTTGATTGGGATGAGTTCAAACCTTTGGAGCTGGTTGCCTAGTTTAGACAGGACGCGTGGAGTCTTGACTTGACAAGGATGTTTTTGGGTGAAGCTTGGGTTTGAGGACACTTAATCTATAGGCTGATTTTGGTATTTAAGTAAGTATATGTAGTTCTGTGAAGCAAATCTGGAAAATATCCAATCTTTGAGGGCCCTACTTCTTTGCTTCGAAGTGGTTTCAGGCTTGAAAGTTAACTTGTCAAAGTCTGAGATGGTGCCGGTGGGGAATGTTCCTGAAGTGGCAACTCTAGCCTCTCTTTTGGGATGTAAGGTATCCTCTTTACCTCTTCAGTATCTTGGACTACCATTGGGTGCCTCCTTCAAATCAAAGCAGATTTGGAATCCTGTGGTTGAAAAGGTAGAGCGTAGGCTGGCATCTTGGAAGAGGATGTATTTATCCAAAGGTGGCAGGCTTACATTGATCAAAAGTACTCTCTCTAATCTCCCCACCTACTTTTTGTCTCTATTCCCACTCCCAGCAAAGATTGCCAACCGTATTGAGAAGCTACAACGTGATTTCTTGTGGAGTGGTTTGGAGGACGAGTTCAAGTTCCATTTGGTCAATTGGAACATGGTATGTACTCCAGTTTCTGGGGGTGGATTGGGTATTCATAACTTGACTAAATTCAATCAAGCGTTATTGGGTAAATGGTTGTGGCGGTACCAACAAGAAAGGGGGGCTTTGTGGAAGTCGGTCATTGATGCACAAGTTGGGGAAGCATGGGGCGGTTGGTGCTCGAAAGAGGTACGGGGTTCATATGGGGTAGGGTTGTGGAAAAACATTAGGAAGGGTTGGGAGATTTTCAGGAGACATATACATATTGGGGTGGGCGATGGCTCTCGCATTAGATTTTGATATGATAAATGGTGTGGTGAACGCTGTCTTAAAGACACTTTCCCTGCCATTTTTGAGTTAGCACGAGTAAAGGATGCAGCGATAGCAGACATTTTGGCCTTTTCTAATGGCTCCCCTCAATGGAACGTAGATTTCATTAGGGCAGCCAATGATTGGGAGATGGAGGTCATTTCAGAATTCTATGCGTCTTTATATTCAGTACGTTTGACAGAGGGTATAATGGATAGGATGCTTTGGAGCCCTTCTAAAAAAGGTAGATTCACGGTCCATTCATTTCACAGAGTTTTATCAAATCAGGGCAGGCTCTCATTCCCATGGAAGAGCATATGGCAGACCAAAGCCCCTTCAAAAGCAGCTTTGGACAAAATTCTTACCATGAATAATCTAAGGAAACGTCAACTAGTGGTATTAGACTGGTGTTATATGTGCAAGAAAGATGGCGAATCTGCTGATCATTTGTTTCTACATTGCGAGGTGGCCAGGACCTTGTGGGCTGATTTTTTTACAGGACTTGGTTTATCATGGGTTATGCCCAGTCGATTGGTGGATATTTTAGCATGCTGGAGAGGTCTTCGTGGAAACACACAAGTTGCAGCAATATGGAAAATGGTCCCTATATGTATGTGTTGGTGTATTTGGCGGGAGCGAAATGTTAGAAGCTTCGAAAACCAAGAGAGAACAATGGAGGAGCTCAAACGTTTTTTCTTTAAAACTTTGTTTTCTTGGGTGGGGGCTATTGTTTGTAATGGACTCAATGTCCATGACTTTCTTCTTTCTGTTGTACATTATAGATAGGTATTTCACATGTATACTTCCTGTATACTTGGGCTTTGCCTATTAATATGAATAAAACTTCTTGATTACTTATCAAAAAAAATATATATATGTAGAGTTGACGAACCAATTCCAACCCTCTTCATCACGAATGCTTTAATCATCGCTATCTTTGGGTTTCGTTCATCTAATTTCAAGTGGTTTCTTCTTAAATTTTCAGTTCTCCTTACACTCATACTCATTTTATCTCTTTAAATATATATATATATATATATTTTGGTCTATTTATTGTATTTTTTTTTTTTTTTTTTGGTGAAGTCCTTCTCTTTGTCCAACTTAGTGAAATATTTGTGGTAACCTAGTTAGGGTTTCGACATTTTGGGGTTTTTGATCCGGTAAACTTTTCTATAGACAATAGGAAATGATTTTGATAAGATTTGAGGTTTAGATGTAATGGACATTAAGCCATAATTATTTTCAGATTTAAGATTTTAGACCTTGCAGATGTTAGTCAATTGACTATTATTCGGATTTGTGGTTATAGTTTCAACAGATTCTAAGAAATCATTCATTCAGCTTTAAGGTTATTAATTGCAGCTGAGAATGAAAGAGGGAATTTACAAGTATAAGTGGGTGTGCATGAACTTTGGGAGACAAGAAGTCGGGTTGCTAACAAAGTTATCAGAGTGCGCATCGGAAGCGTAATATTATTATTATTGTTTTTAAAAAGACGATGGTTTGTGAGTAAACTTGGTGATCATTGGGAAATGAGTTACGACACGAGATCATGTAGGTTTTTAATATTGTGGCTTTAGATTTCGAGTTTGAGGAGTTATAAGAAGGAGATATTTTTTTTGGGATCTTGAGCTAGTTGGGTTTCTTTGTAAATTGAGTGTTGGATTTCGGACCTTGGACTTTGGAGAATTCTTATAGCTACCCATTTCAGGATAATAGTTCTATGTGCTATTTTAGATGAAGTTAGGCTAAGAAGTTGGGTGAAAATCTTAATAGGCTTTTAATCGAACTGGTGTGGAAGTTTATACTTCGAGTTGGTTCGCACACTTAAATGTTGGTAACCGATACAATGTGCATGAGCGTCTATGTCTAAAAGGAATTATTATTGAGCTTGTAATTCTATTGTTGAGATTTATACTTTAGGCTTGAATTGGTTCTTGAGTTATATGAAACTCGACACTAAGGCCTTGTTTGGATTCCCAACCCATCTCAACTCATCTCACTACTATTCATCAATTTTAACTCACAAATCTCACTACTATTCACAACCCATCTCACTATTATTCACAGCTCATCTCAACTCATATTCGAATCCAAACGAGGTCTAAGTGCATGAATGAGTATGCCAAGAGGATTAAAAAGGTACGTAAGGCACCGGGCGAAACTTTTTGAAAAAGGGTTTAATTTAGGTTTGACAAGAATGATCAAGGATTAAAATAGGCGTGCATTGGATGTGACGGTCAAGTGTGTAGGTTTCGCTTGGGATACTAACAAATTTCGAGGACGAAATTTTTTTTAAGGAGGGGAGGATGTAACACCTCGGCCCTTTGGACTTTTTTTTTTTCATTTGTAATGCCCCAATGGAAGTCCCAAACCACATGGCCTATACTCCAAAAGGACTAGTCAATGATACAATTGGAGTCCCATTAGAACCTTATAAAGAGCAAGAACTTCTCCTTCCCAAGCAATGTGGGATCCCATACACCACCCACCCTTATCCATATCATATGGGGTATCACACTATCCCCATTGCGTAGTGTACCGTTGTGTATATATAAATAACTTGTACACTAGGTCATGTCATGAAAAATATTAATTCATCCTCTCAGTTTTTTCTACTGTGCCTCCAAACCTCATTTTTCATATTTAACATCATATACACTGTCCTAAATCCAACTCTGAGAATCAATTTCATAATGTTTTTACATTTTATACTTTTTAAGAAAGGACACTTAATAGTTTGGGGATGAAAACCAAGATAACATGTGGATATGATAACAAGCAAATAAGAAATAAGCATTCCCCCCAAAGGAAAAGTTTGAGCCACTTTATGTACAAACATAGGAAAAGAAAAACATCTGCCAGAACAACCAATCAGCAAAAATAAAAGTGTTAAACAGAGAATTTGGCAGAGAATAGAGGAAATACATTAGGTGGTATCGGCTCCTGTGAGGTGCTCTGATACCCTTGGGATGGAGGGATGACGACTCTACGAATACCACCTACTTTCATTGATCTCACAGCTGCTTCTATCCCTGAAATTACCTGCATATATATTAGATATATTGGTATAGAGAGCTTCTCTGTTTGCAAAATAATCCGTTCAACCAAAATAGTCTAGAAGACAGAAAAGAAGGAAGTTACCGACAGTTTCACCAATCATGAATGTCCTATTACTTTAGAATGGCTACATGTCATAAACTACATTTTTTTAACAACTCATTCTAAGGCCTCTACACCACACACCATCCAAAGCAACTCTCTCTCTCTCTCTCTCTCTCTCTCTCTCTCTCTCTCTCTTATTTTTTATATCGGTACATATCATAAACTACTTGTATATACCATTCTTTTTAAAACCAATATACAAAGCAACTTCTTCTCCACACATGCACACACACATATAGAGAGCAGGAATCCAGCCCTAGGCAAACAAGAAAGCGTGACAGGGTCTTCCAGTGGTTTTCACTAGTGTCATACAATTATACCAACTCCTGTCACAATTTAACATCCACAATAGTGATATGCACACAAAAAAGGCAGAGTTTCTCTCAAATAAAGGCAATATTGGCTTAAGTTTATTTTATTCAGCAAATATACATAGAGAATATGAATGCTGATTTAACAGACAGCAATATCATTTAAGCATTCAGGGAGACAGCTACAAAAGTATGACGGCAAAAGCAGAATAATTGTTATGGAAATTCTTGTAGTGGAAATTGAATGACATTCCTAGATTTTTGTACAGACCTGTACAACTAATAAACAAATTGGAAGTCGTCTTAAAATACCTCCTTCCCAGCTACAACAGCTGTGAGGCCCATCATCAGTTTCACCAATGATTAATAGTTTCTCCCAAAAGATTTAACTAACGGATAAAAGCACTTTACAAATTAAAAACATCATAAGCAAATAAAAATCAATAGAAAAAAATGAAAATTACTCTTGGATATGAGAAACTATGAAAATGGAAAAAAACACCAACTCTTAAGCATTTAAATTGAAATGGGCCTGTGCATGAGGCATGCTCAGCAACAATGAGTAGGGTCGGTGGTGGTGAGGTATTGAGTAAAATGAGATGCCTTTGTGAGTGGGTGTGTGTGTGTGTGCCAGTGGAGAAACAATGATAGAAGGAGTGAGTACTTTGGCTTCCCTTTTCGGCTCTAAAGATTTATTTTCAATTAATGCTCTGATGACCATTTAGTAACAGGAAAAGAGAGGAGTACTTGCCTTTTGAAGTCATATCATGTTTTATAGCCTTCCTTGCAATCAAAAGATATATAAACAAATGGTAAGACAAAAGAAGAAATAATGCTGCAGCCATATGCAACCATTTTATCAAGATTGCCACGAAAAAACAGAAGTCATAATGCATGTTACCATTCCTTTTCACTCACTGGGAAACTTTTACGAGGAACAAAAAGGTAAAAAGGTGCAAAAAAACAAACTTTGCCTAGTATGTTACCGGATTCACCATAATCATATCTTACAATTATTAGATAAATGTCTCTACAAATGATAACTAATTTGAGCAATGATATCAGGACTTACTTTCCCAGAGCCAAGGAAAAACACAAATGGAATCGGTTCACCATTTTCATCTTTGTGATCATATGTTGAATCAAAGCGCCAACCTTGTTTTGCTGCCAATCTTCCATAGTAATGGACTGCAACCTTCACATTCAAACTCAAAAAGTGATGGATTAATGGATGGTCTGGCATATCCTAATTCTCGATTTTACAGAAGATATATCTGAAGTCATAAAGATAAATACTCTACCTCTTGCATATCATACTATCTAAAAAATGCTGCAAAATGCAGGACTTCCGTTGTTGGAGGTATGAAAAAATAGATAGCAGTCATCATCCAATGGTTTTGGTCATAGGCTGCAATAGTCATGAGTCCGAATACACGTACTGATTTACTTGTCAATTAAGTGCAGCATTGTAAGTCACATAGAGCCACAGTTCCAAAACACATTGAAAGCCATGCGGCTCATGTAGGAGCCAGATAAAAACAGATCAATGAGCTTGTAACTACATGTATACATGTAAGGTAAATAATCACGGTGAGAAGGACGGTATGTGGTGAATTAATATTATTATTCTTTTCTACTGTAAATTGCTAGCTGACATTGGCTAAAGTCGGCACTAGAAAGTTCTGTAGCAGTCTCACTGATTGTATCCATTTCCTGCCCCTTGTCAATTTCACAATTTTCCTTCCCATTTTACCACACAAATCTTACATTTAATGTTTTAAGGTAACACAGCACAAAGTTAGTTGTTAGAGTGATGAGTCGCAACAAAACTTTCTTATCACTTCGGCAGCGGATTTAGAAGATTTCAACATTTTCTATCACTTCAATCAGAGCCTTAGAATGAGAGAAAAATTGAATCAATATTATGTAAGAGGTTTAAATTCAATATGTAATGTATAATTGGCATTATTAGAGAGAATAATGACCTGGTCGCCATCCAGCGGTACATCTCCGGAACCAAAGCGGAGGTCCAATACCTTAACGCCGCCTGAATTGGGCAGCTCGGAGAACTCCGATACGGCGGACTTTGAAGAAGAAGCAGAAGACGAGAAAACAAGTGTTGGGAAAGCAGTGGAGAATAGAGAGAGAGATAGAGCTGCTCTTCTACTTGTTGTTGGCGAAGATGAAAATGAAGAGGAAGAAACCAAGGTTGTAGCCGAGACCGCATTGGAGGGTGATTTCGGATGGTGGGGGAGAGGGGGTGATTGTACTGCCGCGGAACACTGAATCACAGTCATATCTTCAGCAGACAGCTGCCTCTTAAATGAGTAAGCCGAGGAGGAAGCGTAGTGGATAATGTGGATATATAAACAAATAGACGTTTAAACTTCAAAACGCCGTCTGTGGGATTCGAACCCACGACCACGTGGTTAAAAGCCACGCGCTCTACCGACTGAGCTAAGACGGCTTCTTTGTATTGGTTAGACCTCACTAATATCTTAACAAAAGGTACTAGAACGTTGGACTTTTTTGAAAGCATCATTCCCTTCGGTTTAGTGTCATATCAGCCATTAACACAAAATGTTCAAAAATGATTTACAGTCAAGAGTCTCTCGTAATTATTTTAAAAAAAAAAAAATAAATATAAAATTTGTATGAAAAGAAATTAATTTTTTAATAATAAATTTTATTTTTTTTTAAAACGACTGCAGGCATTTGTGTACTCTACATCTATATGTAATATTACTCAAATATTTTTTTTTAACAAATAGAAATATGAAAAAATTACAAAAAATAAAAGTTTTTAGTTTGATGTAGTATATGATATTACGAATTTCTTTTCATTTTTTTGTGTCACTAATTTCCTAACTTTATATTCTCCTTCCACGCCAATAATTTTTAGAAGAAATTACGTACCATTGATTGGATTAAGCTTATTATAATTAGAGTGTTGTGATCATATACATTTTTTTTCTCAAATAAATAGTAGTTATTCAATAAATATTGCAAGGCATTAGAATACAAGAGTTGAAGCTCTGTAATCATCCCCAAGGACCAAAACATTCATATTACTTTAATTTACTGTATTTAAATTAAAAATATTAATATTTTATTGTAAAACAAATGATAAATTTATTATTATTTTATAATACTATTTAAATGAAGGGTGATCTTATAAAATCAAAATTATTTTTTAATAAATTGTATGATTATATTAATTGATTTAAAATGAATTGTAAAATAAATAAATAAATAAAAATTAGAGATGTATAATTGTCCTTGTAAAGTTTTTTAAAAAAGAGTTAAAAATGGTCGTGTCGGTTGGACCGTTGCCGTTCTCTATAACAACATAGGACAAGTTCACAAGTCCAGAGAGCCCCAAACTCGCCAGCTACTAAAGGGACAAACCGTGCTCGTTCCTCTCCCCCTCCCTCTCACTTGAAAATTGAAATCAGTGACTGAGGATTGGGTAACCGTTGAGAAGAAGACGAAGGAGAGGAAAGGCAGACGGTGTTTAAAAATGGAGAGCAGTGAAGAAGAAGAAGACTTCCCCTCAATTGAAAGAATCGTCCCACAGTCGAAGGTCGATTCCCTTTACCAATCCCACACTGAGAAGGTCTACTCGTCTCCCCTCTTTCCCTTCTCATTTCCAACCTCCATGTTCAGTAACATCCATGATGTCTCGAATCACTGTTGTTGGTTTTTGGCTGTATGAGAATTACCCATTCCCAATTTAGTCGTTGAGTTATGTTGTTTCTTTATTGGCGTGTGTGCTTGAACAAAGTTCTTTGCTTTCTTTTGATCTGGGTTCCAAGTTTCAGTTTTCGGCCTATGGGTAAATACTATTTCAAGTTACTTCTGCTCATGAAGTGAATGGATTGGACTTCTTGTGCCTTTCGATTCATAGTTTTACGCTGCACCGTCTCCAATTAACGATTATAGCGCGATAATAACATTGGAAACTCTGCCCTGAGAAAGTTCATAGCTCTCCTTAGTCTTGATTTTCATCATTTTTGGATCAAAGATTGCTTTCTTTTATCTGGGTCTTTAATATTTTAATGTAAGTTGTCCAGAAAGCACGTATATTTTCTCATGGGTTGTCTTTCAATCCATTAACACTCTTTTGAATTACACGCGTTTGAGAATGATGCATAAGTAGATATTTTTTTGTTTCTGATTAAAGTAACTGGTGCATTTTACTTCTTTCTTCAAGAAGTGAATATATACTCATTTTATTGATATTATGCTCTGCCGGTTTGATATAATTGTATGTCTGCTTTCAGTTTGATGCTTCTGTAACTTAAAATAAGTATTGTATACGTTTTATGGGTAAGCAAGGATGCTGATGTGAAATCATGCTCTTTATTTTGAGAGTTTAGTTGGGATAACAATTTCTAGAGTGTTTTCTTCCCCCACTTTCTACGATGAACTTTGTTGGTTTCAAGCACTAGAATTATTGTATTACTTTGGGGGTTGTACTAACTTAGTTTATTGTTTATCTGTCCAGGGGATAAGAAATCTTTGTTGTGAGCTCTTGGATTTAAAGGATGCCGTGGAGAACTTATGTGGCAATATGCACACAAAGTACTTAGCTTTCTTGAGGTAATATAAATACCTGTTTCCATCTCAAAACACCGCATCATGAGCAAGTAGATAGATGAAGAGTAAATCGTCCCGACCCACCTGCAGCATTGAAACACACTACGCTCCTTTTATTTATGTCTTACATATTTTCTAAAAGTGTTTTCTGTATTTTTCTATGTTTGGCACAACTGAAAATTGCTAGTCAAAGGAAAATATTTTTATTTTCATTTTACAATTATACCAGAAAAGGCAGAAAAGGGCCGACACTTTGCTCAAACATGTCATTGTGCTCTAACACCACCTTCTTCCTCCTCTTCTCCGCACTGCTGCCACCACCTTCCTTACTTCTGAAGATGAGTAGAGCTTATTAGGAAGAATAAGAAACTCATATTGTAAATTCATAACTCACCTTTATCTGGTAATAAATGGAAGCCATGTTACTCATTTGATATGGGTAATTTAATGAGTGAGAGAATTATGCTTTGGTCCCTGTGGCAACATTCTTGACAGATAGCACTGATAGGATTCTGAATCCACTATAAGGACCTTGGGGTTGTCACCTTAGTGGCCCTGTCAATGGTATGAGAAAATGTCCTTTCGTCAGACCACAGGAAAAGGTTGTGCCTTATTGCTGAGGTGCTGGAATCTGTTCTTAAGTTTAACGGTATGAGCCGGAGCATGGGTGTGAGATTTCAAGCAATTTCAAATATGGAAGTTAAAACATAAATTTTATTTTCTTTAATCATTTGGGTTTGTAACATTATGTAAGATCCATGTACATGTGATCTCATTATAATGATAAATTGTAGGATATTTGAAGAGGCTGTTGAAATGGAACATGAATTAATTGAGCTGCGAAAGCATATTTCAGCTCAAGGGATCCTTGTGCAGGATTTAATGACTGGTGTATGCCATGAATTGGAAGAGTGGAAGCAATCTATTGGTGACAACCATGAATCTCATCATGACCCAGAAATTCCTGAACTCCAAGATCCCTTGCCAAGTGAAAAAGATGATGGGAAGATAATATTATTGGAGAATGTTGATGTTCTTTTGGCTGAACATAAAGTTGAAGAAGCATTAGAGGCTCTGGATGCTGAAGAGAGAAATTCTTCAGAGTTGAAAGACTCAGGGGATACTTCAACCGGTGAAGTGTCAGAGTTCAAATCTGCTTTTTTGATAAGAAAAACAATGCTTGAAGATCAATTAGTTCATATTATTGAACAGCCTTCTTCTGGTGTTCTGGAAATGAAGAAGGCCTTTTCTGGATTGATAAAACTTGGAAAAGGTCCTTTGGCACATCAGTTACTGCTAGAATCTTATGGGTTACGCCTCCAAAAGAACATTGAGGTTCTTCTTCCCTCATGTTGTGTCTGTCCAAAAACATTTTCTGCTACATTATCTAAACTTGTATTTTCTATAATTTCAATGACAACAAAGGAGTCTGCTTCAATATTTGGGGACGATCCTATTTATAATAACAAAATCGTTCAATGGGCTGAGAGGGAAATTGAATATTTTGTACGCTTGGTGAAAGAGAAAGCACCCTCTTCTGAGACAGTTTCTGCACTACGAGCTGCAAGCATTTGTGTTCAGTCTAGTCTCAACTACTGCTTAATGTTGGAATCACAAGGCCTGAAACTGTCAAAATTACTTTTGGTGGTTTTACGGACATACATTGAAGAAGTCCTAGAGTTGAATTTCAGACGGGCTAGAAGACTGCTCTTCAATTTGGTAGAACTTGATGAGAGCTTGCTATTCTCACCTCTCTTTGCAGATTCATTGTCTGCATTTGCAACATCATCAGAGTCAGAGAGCAGCATTATTGTTGATAGTGGAACGAGATTTATGTACATTGTTGAAGTAAGTTGCTCTCTTTCACTATGATTTGGCAATCATTAAAGTAATTAATTTTATCTTTGTTCTCTCACCACAACAAGCACTTAATAAATTAGCTTATGCATGGTGCCAACAAGTTTTACTCATATAAATAACCTGAAACATTACTTGTCAAAAGGATAACCTGAAAATTAAGATCATTAAACTTGGATCATATGTTTTTTTTTTTTTTCCTTTTGAGAGAACAAGTGAGACATACATTGACCTGGAAAGAGCACAATCCAATGAGTAGACCATGTGATTTTATCTTTCTCCCTTGGGAAAAAATTAATGGAAAAGGAAAGTGCTAGAGAAAATATAAATTATCTCGAATTGATTCATTGAAGCCTTACTTTCTACACCTCTTAGGAAATGGGGCCTTCCTGACCCTGATTATTTGATCATATTGTGATACCAGTAACTGGGTATTGGCATGGTGAGGTTTGGCATCACTATGGTTCAACTGGAGTTCATTAAATCTCTAGAGGTGTTCTTGATCTGCTGCAGTTCATGGTGGTACTTGTGAAACTGTGTTTCCACCCTAAGGCTTTGATGCCGAATATTTAGTTACATTAATTCAATAATAATCCAAGCATTTCAAATTATATATTTAAACTTATGAACACTTGAATTTCTAATTTGTATCTCTTCAGTAAAGCATGGGTATCTATGACAATGTGTCCAATTTTGTTCACTTGAGAATTGAATTTTAGTCAGTACTCATTGTTGTATGTTCAGAATTCAAAGGTTGCACTTGCTCTCTCTCTCTCTCTCTCTCTCTCTCCCCCTCTCTACACACAAGCGCGCACACGTCTGGAAGTGCTTTCTTGCATAAGAAGTACATTTACAGCATCAATGTCAATAAGTCTTTGGATACTTACAACTCCGTTTTTAGTGTCCCAGTTCTCAATTTATAGTGTGATATAAATTTCATTTCAGGATATACTGGAACAGCTAACCCCCTTGGCCATTATGCATTTTGGAGGAAGTGTATTAAGTAGAATATCACAGCTGTTTGATAAATACATGGATGCTTTGATCAAAGCTCTACCAGGCCCCTCTGATGATGATAATCTTACAGAGCTGAAAGAAACTATACCCTTTAGAGCTGAAACAGATTCAGAACAACTCGCAATATTGACAATAGCATTCACCATTTTTGACGAACTATTACCAAATGCTGTAATGATTACTTGGAAGCGGCAAAATGAAAACAGCAAACCAAAAAATGGACCCACTGAAAACACTGTGCCTAGTGCAAGCACTACAATAGAATTAAAGGATTGGAAGCGCCATCTTCAGCACTTGTTTGACAAGCTGAGAGATCACTTTTGCCGGCAGTATGTTGTAAGTTTCATCTATGCAAGCGAAGGGAAAACACGATTAAATGCACGGTTTTACTTGAACACTGGAGAGGATCTGTATTGGGGTTCTGATCCTCTGCCTTCACTTCCATTTCAGGTTATCCCTGTGTCTTATGTTGTAGTGTTTTTCTGTGGTCCTTTGACGCTGAACTTTGTGTGTCCAAGGTTTCCATTTGATGATTTTTTCCTTCGTTTTAATGGTTTTATACATTATTGTTACTGCCCTATATCAAAATTCAAAACTCTTGTAATAACAATAGCATTTCCTTGCAAGATAATTAGTAAATCATTTGGTTTTGTGTTATTTCTATAATCTTATCTGTATTGAATAATTAAAACATCTCCACTAGTTCTACAAATAAAAAATTAAATCTCCATCAGTTATTTTAAATGGATATTTGAATATTAATCTGTAGTTGTGCGCGCGGTGAAAGTAAATACTTGTTGCCAACTCTAATTAATTGATGAGGATCAATGTTTGTTGAGTTTAGTTGAGTCAATCTATAATCGTGTGCGTGCATTTGCTCCTTTCCTCATGTTAAAGCCCAATCCGAAATAGGAAGATACCAATAATGGAAAAATATATGCTCTTGAACTCCAACAGTAATTTTGTTTCAGCATGTTCCTTCAATTTTAAAACAGGCAGAGCAGGAATATACTGGCTGGGGTTGAGTATATTTCTCTTTACATGCTGGTTGGATCACATTCCGAGAAACTTACTTAAATGTGTACTTTTAAATGGTCTAGTGGTATGATTCTCACTTAGGGTGCGAGAGGTCCCGAGTTCAATTCTCAGAATGCCCCATCTTTTATTTCTCTTCCATACACAATGCTCTTGTTTATGTTCCGTATACTTGGGCCTTTGTCTATTTTATAATCAATAAATTTTGTTTACCGATAAAAAAAAAATACATTATCTTGTATACCTCCTATGTACTTGTATTGTGCCCCTTCTACGCTTCTAATAAGTTTTATGTACTTATCAAAGAAAAAGGTTAGAAATGTTGTCATGTCACCATTTTCTTGCTTTTAGGCATATAACTTTATGGAATTGTACATGTGTCTTGCCACCAAATATCTTGTGCAGTGGTAATACTGAGATTTATGCTGCTATTGCAGGCATTATTTGCTAAGCTTCAGCAGTTAGCAACTTTGGCTGGTGATGTGCTACCGGAAAAAGAGAAACTGCAGAAAATTTTGCTAGCCAGGCTAACAGAGACAGTTATAATATGGTTGTCTGATGAGCAAGAATTTTGGGCGGTGTTTGAGGATGATTCCACTCCCCTTCAACCACTTGGTTTGCAGCAGGTACTTGCTTCCTTCCAAATTGTACTTTTTTCAATCAAACTTTTTAAATACAAGTAAAAATAGAACTCATTTTTCTTATGCATAAATAAGATGTTCTATTGAATCTCATTCAAAGGCCTCCTAACTATGATTTGAGCTCTGACACTGTTTGGAATACAAGTAGAGGATCATATGGATTTGTTGACACGTCAATGTTCAAATAGCTAGGATATAGTATGAGAGGGATATGTCAATTGATTAATTAGTATCTTTTTAGATATCTTTAATGTTGATCTTATGTTTTAAAAATTAAATGACAAGCTTCAAAACATTTTGAAAAAACACCTATGCTTTAAAAGCAATATCGAATAGCAAAGAACCACGATCAAGCTCCATAAAAATGATACTTGGGATACAAAAAAACCATCACCGATATGTGGAAAGAACAGTTTCAATTTTTATAGTCCATCAAGTGAAACACTTACAGTCTCAGTAGTTCACCAAGTAGCCCCTCTAGTAATGCCCCACATCTTGCTTGCTCATTTTAGTCTTCACTATTCCTTGTTAAAATGTGAGAATGATATGTACAACCACTAAGGGGATGCTTGGGGAATAAGATGAGATGAGAAATATGTGAATAGTAGTGAAATGGTTTGTGAATAGTAGTGAAATGGTTTGAGTTGTGATGTTTTATGAGGGTTTTGGAAAAAGAGAGAGAAAAAGTTGAATAAAAATATTATAAAGTTAAAATATTGTTAGAATATAATTTTTTAATATTATTTTTGTTTTGGGATTTGAAAAAGTTTTGAATTGTTTTTGTCTTTTGTTTGAAAGTTTAGGAAAGTTGTAATGATTAGGTAATGATTAGATGAAAAGTTGATGATTTGAAATTAAAAAGTATTTGTGTTTGAGTGATGTTTTAGAAAGAAATGAGATGAGATGGGATGATGACACCATCCCATCTTCCAAACAACCCCTAATTCTTCAGCACATATAAAAGACACTCTTCCTCAATTGTGAAAAAGGAACACATGTGCCAAATTCTCTCGCAAAATGATGTTGAAAAAAGTTGTTTCAAAACTTGAAGGCTAAAACTTTGAAGCATAGGTGCTGAAGAGCCATGGACATACCACCAAACCTTTGCTCCAAGATCCACCTATCTCATAAGGAGTCAAAAGGTATCAAACACACCCGTAGATCCTGAAAAACCATCATACTCTACATTCACAATCTTTGGGATTTAGGAAGTATCTTCTTATAAATACATTCCTCATTTTGCTCATCCCTGTGTGGAGGAACACAATTTTGAGCCTCTTAAAGCCCTTGGTATCTGTAATGCATAGATGGATGAGAGAGAGTTTCGTGGTAGTGCAGCTGAGATGAGAGAAACAAAAAGTGTCCATGCTGACTATGTCTGAAATTTGGAGTTATTTTTTAATTGATGATATTCAGAGACATCACATATATCTGGTTGTGTCCGAGTCATACCCATACCTGATGTGTCGGAAAATGACATTCTAGAGGCTTGAAAGTGTCGATGCTTCCTAGCATTCTATGAATAATGCTTCCTAGCATTCGATTCACCCTCTGTAGTTATTAATCAAATCTTATCTTATAAAAAAAAAAGGAGTAGTGTATGAGTATTTGCTATTGTTTCTGGTGCTCCATGGTGCATTTTACCTGCGTGTTGACTCAGTATGTTATTAATTAATGTCATCTAAATTTACCTTTGATAGTGTGAGTGGTCCTAGAGGTGGCTGAGTGATGTCTTCCTTTCTCTCTCTGAAATTTGACTTTGTCTTGGCAGTTAATTCTTGATATGCACTTCACCGTTGAAATTGCACGTTATGCTGGTTACCCATCTCGTCATGTGCACCAGAGTGCATCAGCCATAATTGCTCATGCAATCAGGACCTTCTCTGCTAGGGGCATAGACCCACAAAGGTACCTTCTGGAATCTCTCTCTGATTTCCTGTCCAGTCTTCCCCTGTTGTTTTCACTAGAAACTAAAAGTGCTGTGTCTCAATAGTGCACTCCCTGAGGACGAGTGGTTTGTTGAAACTGCTAAATTGGCAATAAACACACTGCTATCAGTAGCACCTGGGTCAGATACATCTGAAGTCGATCAAAATCACATAATTCTGCCTGATGAGATTGTTACAGATTCAGATGACACGGCTTCTTCCCTCTCAACGCTGGAATCGTTTGAGTCTTTTGCTTCTGCAATTATGGGTGAACTTGATAGCCCTATCTTCACTGATCCTGAAAGCTGAAATTTTCTCATATATAAATGGAGGAAAAAACCGGGGACTCAAGTTTCAGCTGTTAACCACTCTGACAGTGATGTTTCAGAAGGTTAGCTTCAGAGTCGTACATGTTGGTAGATTGATCTTTCTGGATCAAGATTTTGACACGGTAGATTCGGGTTTTACACAATTCTTCACAATATAGCCTCAGTGATTTGATGGAAGTATGTTCATTGATGTTGTTCTTGGTCACATTTACATGTATCATGATATCAATAGTTGATACTTTTGAAATGTTACATATAAGCATGATTAGGCTGTTTTCCTCCCCTTTTGATTATTTGACATTTTGTACATCAAAATATATTTCTGGATTTTTCTATAAGCTATCATTCATAGCTTATAGAAAAAAAAAAGGGTTACCATGATTTACATTCATAGCCCTTTTGAGCCATGTTATTGTACGTTGTGAGTAATTGGTCGAATCAAGAGTTGAGAACTGGTCTGAATTGTATTTGGATAGAACACAGGAAATAATTTGCGAGGAACGGTTCGATTATGCC
Organism: Juglans microcarpa x Juglans regia; assembly: GCF_004785595.1. Taxonomy (NCBI): domain Eukaryota; kingdom Viridiplantae; phylum Streptophyta; class Magnoliopsida; order Fagales; family Juglandaceae; genus Juglans; species Juglans microcarpa x Juglans regia. The sequence goes on along the minus strand of NC_054603.1, from coordinate 6,221,007 downwards.
AACTTTGAATGAGTATCTGGTTCAATATATCAGGAATTTCAGGCAGTACTTCAATTTGGTGAATAAAGGGTAATGCCAATGCAGTAACGAAATCAAATACTCAAGTAATATCTGCAGGTTTCTCAAGTCATACAGTGTGGTTAAGGAAAATCCAAGTTTCATTTTGAAACATTGCGTGCTTAACCTTGACGTATTAGCTACTGAAAATAGAAAGCCATAGAATATTTTGCCTTTTCTTTTTCTTTTTCTTTCATTCGTTTGCATAAAACCATGTTTTTCTTATCTTTGGATGAGAAATTTGAAAGGCGGTGAGGAAGAGATTGAGTAGCTTGACAAAAGCCGAAGCCGATTGAGATCCCAAGCGATTAGGATACCAATAAATAATGGTTAATTGGTTTCAAGGGAGGAGAAAGTCATGTGAAAAGAATGGGAAAATCAAAATTAGTGGTGGTTAAGATGAGATAAGATGTTTTGTTGAAAGTTGAATAAAATATTATTATAATATTATTTTCGTTTTGAAATTTGAAAAAGTTGAATTATTTATTATATTTTGTGTGAGAGTTTAGAAAAATTATAATTATTATATGAGATGAGATAGTTTAGTTTTGTGTAACCAAACCAGTCGATCGAGATGCTATTATTTATTTTTTATTTTATTATTTTCAGTCATATTTATTGAAAGACATGAGTGACATATAAAACTATTTTATTATGAGCCTTATAAACAACGACTGGGGATGAGAGAAATCAACGATGAAGAACACCATTTTCCCATGCTAATTTCCCCTCCCATTTCAAACAAGATCGGAATTCACATTTATATGTTTGGAAAATCTCATTAGAAGAGAGGTCGAAGAGAGAAGGGTATTTTAGAAAGTGTAAAATGTAAACGGCAAATGATGAGGGTTCAATAATATAGAATAAAATATACATATGCAAGACCACTTATTGACATACTAAATACGTCGTTAATATAAAACTCTATTGCATCAATTCGTCCAGAATAACGGCCAACAAAGATTGTAATTACATAGATAAATATTTAATTTCTATTTTTCTTTTTATCTGTTTAATTGATGGTACATTGGAAACTAGTTTTACTAGCGATTAGGTTGTGTCCAGTTTTTACTATCAAGAGCAGAGAGTTTCTCGTACTAAATAATAGTAGTAAATAGTAGTGAGATAGATTGTGAATTGTAATAAAATTTGTGAGTTAAAATTGATGAATAGTAGTGAATAGTAGTGAGATGAGTTGAGATAGGTTGTGAATCCAAACCGGGACTAGGGGTGAGATCCGGCTAGTCTGGACCGGAGAAATTGACTGGACCGGACCTAATTCTAGTCCAGTCCAGTCTGGTCCAAATTATATAGGACCGAATGAATTCGGTCCAATCCCCGGTCCAAGGGTTTTTCATCCCAGACCGGACTGAATGAAAATTAAAAAATATATAAATATATTTTATTATTTATATAAATAATTATTAATATATCACAATATATTATAAGAGTTATAGTATAAATTATAGTATACGTATAAATTTATAATAATATTATTATAGTTAACTTAATTTGTTAGTATTAAATCACTATATCTGCATAAAGTATTATTTAATATAGTATTAGTAGTGTATTACCAATTTATCACTAACATATACTATATTAGTAATACTATTAGTTATAGTATTGGTACTAAGTCTATAACTAGATATATTTAGATCAATGTATTATTATATTCTTTAATATATAACTATAATATATAATACTAGTATATATTAACAATTGTACAACTTATTATGTAATTTTCATTTAATAAGTCACTTAATTTTAATTTAGTATTTTAAACAAAAATTTTTTATTAATAGATTTTAAAAAAAAAAAAAAAACTTAGACCAACCTGATCGACCGGACCGGTCTTTAGGCTGTTCGGTCCGGTCTAGGGTGAGAAAACCCTAGACTGAATAGGTCTAATCTAGTCCACAAAACCTCCCAAGACCGGACCAGACCGAACTCCCCTAATTTTTTTTTTTTTTTGATAAGTAATAAGATATTTTATTTATGAAAAGTAGGCATAGCCCAGATATACTGGAAGCATACATATGAATACACCTATTTAGGAACTAAAAACAGTTACAAGAAAATCATGGAAATTGAGACCATTCAACTCTAAAGCAATGGCCCACATAAAACTCATAAACTCTTCCAATGAGCATTCATGATCCTCAAAGTGTCTATCATTTCTTTCACACCAAACGCACCGAATAATACATAAAGGAGCCATTTTTCACACAGCTGCTATCTGTGATGTCCCAGTAATCCCTCTCCAACTAGCTAGAAGTTCCACCACCCTTCCCGGCATTACCCATGCCATTCCCATTCTATTGAAGAAATAATTCCATATTTCTCTTGCAAACTTGCAATGTAAGAGTAAATGGTCCACCGATTCACCATTATTTCTACACATACATCACCAGTCTGTGATAATAAAACCACGTCTTCTAAGATTATCCATAGTCAGAATCTTCTCTAAAGCTACTGTCCAGACAAAGAAAGCAACCTTTGTAGGTGCTTTACTTCTCCAAATGTTTTTCCAAGGAAAGGAAAGTTTTGTCGATGTTGCATGGTAGATGCTTCATAGAAGCCTAGAAGGAGTGTACCAAAAAAATCCATTCCATCTCATCTTCATTTGTGGCAGCAATAGTAGCATTATACAGCAGATTAAGAAACTCCGTCAGCTCCGCCACTTCCCAATCATGTGCATCTTGAGTAAGGCTAATGATCCATTCTTGTGTGCCATGAGTTAAAACCCACAAGTCAGCCACCATAGCTTATTTGACCCGTGCAATTCTGAAAATAGTGGGATAAGCCTCATTCAACGACATGTCTCCCACCCACACATCATACCAAAAACTAATCCTATTGCCATTCCCCAAATGCAGCCGAGTATGATGAACAAAAGAGCACCAACCTTTCCGTATATACTTCCATAATCCCACACCATATGCCCCCCTCCCATCTCTAGAACACCACCCCCCCAGTGTACTTCCATACTTCATATCGATCACCCCTTTCTACAAAGCTTCCCTCTCATTATTATATCGTCACAACCATTTTCCTAATAGAGCCTTATTAAAAGCCCTCATGTTGCGAACTCCTAATCCTACATCTCTCAAAGGAATACACACCTTATCCCACCCAACTAAGTGAAATTTAAACTCATCTCCTATTCCACCCCAAAGAAAGTCACGATGAAATTTCTCAATCCTATTTGCAATGCTAGCAAGGAGAGGAAAAAGAGACAAGTAGTATGTGAGAAGGTTGGATAAAGTGCTCTTTATAAGAGTGATACGCCCCCCTTTAGTTAAATATAATATTTTCCATCCAGCTAACCTACGCTCTATTTTCTCCACCACCTCTTCTCAAATTGTTTTAGCCTTAAAATAAACCCCTAATGGAAGACCAATATACCTCAATGGCAACGAAGAAACCACACATCCCAATATATTCGCCAACCCCATAATGTTACTTACCTCACCCACCGCAATCATCTCCGTTTTAGCAAGATTAATCTTCAACCCTGATACCGCTTCAAAATAAAGTAAGATAACCTTCAAGGATTGTACATGTCCAGCACTTGCCTCGCAAAACAGCAATGTGTCATCAGTAAACAAAAGGTGAGAAATAATGATGGACCCATAATTACTAGCTCCCGCTGAAAATCCTGAGAAAAATCCCCCTACTACTGCAGCCGACACCATTCTACTTAGTGCCTCCATGACTAGAACAAATAAAAGGGGTGGTAATGGATTCCCTTGTCTTAGACCCCTCGAACTATTAAAGAAGCCCACAGGGTCACCATTAACCAATACCGAGAAACGGGCCGTTGACACACAATGTTTCATCCACTTTCTTCATCTTTCCCCAAACCCACATCTATTCAACATATAAAACAAAAAGTCTCAATTAACATGATCATAGATTTATAGGCCTTCTCCATATTTAATTTGCATAAGATGTCTGGTTCTCCCAACTTGATTCTGCTATCCAAACACTCATTTGCTAAAAGGACCGAATCCAAGATTTGTCTCCCTCTCACAAATGCATTTTGAGACGTAGAGATAATCTTGTCCATAACCATGCTCATCCTATTAGCAAGGGCTTTGGAAAGTATCTTGTATATGCTGCCCACTAAGCTGATAGGCCTAAAATCTTGTACCTCTATTGCACCCGGTTTTTTAGGGATTAGTGCAATAAAAGTAGCATTCAAGCTCTTCTCAAATTTGCCAAAATTGTAAAATTCCTAAAAAACTAGCATGACATCCTCCCTTACCACTCTCAACAAATTTGAAAAAATGCCATAGTAAAATCATCCAGTCCCGGAGATTTATCTTTGTTCATCTTTCTGATTACCAGCTGAACCTCTTCCTCTTCAAATGGTCTCTCTAACCAATCCATACTACCATGGTCAATGGACTCAAAAGCTAGTCCATCTAAAGTTGGCCTTCATGCATGAGGTTCCGACAGCAAATGTTCAAAATATCCAGCCATATGATCCTCTATCTCAGCTTGATTTGTAGATGTGCCTCCATCAAAGTTCATGGACTTAATAATATTAAGGAAAACACTAGTCTGCTGCCCCAACTTGACCGCTCCTTTTGACCGCTTAGCAAATTTTTTTTTTACTTAGTGATTAAGGAAGTGTTTTTAAGTGTATTGGTGTATTTTTTTATTTTTTAAAAATATTTAAATGTATTAACAAAATGTGAAAAAAAAAATTAACGCTGGGTGGTAAGCTCAGCGGTAAGAGTGGGGCAGCAAAGTAGCCCCACTCTAGTATTAAACCTCCTGTGTGAGTTCGCAACACGATGAAAAAACTTTATGCACTTGTTCCCCTCCCTTAACCACAATGCCCTTGACTTTTATCGCCACGAAATTTCCTCCATTAGGATCAACCTTTCTAGTTCAGAAACCACTTGCCCTTTTCGATTATGCTCATCTCCTACACCCTCCAAGCTTTGTAACTCTTGGAATAAACTTTTCTTTTGTAAAGTTACATCACCAAATACTTGCTCATTCTATGTCTTCAATTCCTTCTTCAAAGTCTTTACACCCATATATAATTATCGTTTGGTATCTTCATTGTAATTACCCAAATAACTTTTTTGTAGAACTTCAAGGCTAATTATTAGTTTAACAATAGAGTTATAGATGTAAAAGTTTGGCTACGACTAGGTGAGCGGCCTCGTTTGCATTCAAAATCCACCTCAACTCAACTCATCTCATATCATCATTACAATTTTTTCAAATTCTCACACAAAATATAATAAATAATTCAACTTTTTCAAATCTCAAAACAACTTTATCAAATTCTCACACAAAATATAATAAATAATTCAACTTTTATTCTACTATTCATAAACCATCTCAACTCATCCCCAAATCCAAATTACTCCTTAAGTTGATAAGTTTTGATAGGATTAGGTGACTAAAATGATAGAGTTTATCCTATCATTAAGTTGATAATTTTGGATGAATGTAAATTATTTATTGACTTTATCTATAACAATATTAAGTTTATCTAGGAGGTATTAGAGGTTGTTTAGATAAGTCATAAGTGGAAAAATCGAGTCCCAAGAAATCTGCACTTATTCAGAGAAGAGGCTGATCTGAAATCTGTTATTGCAGTGAAGAGTTATCGTGAAATGTCAGCATTCCATTAAGAGAAGACTTCGCGACCGTCATCAGAATCCTACTAAAACTAAAACTGCTTTCAGATTGTTTATTTAAGGATCTTACTGGTTAGGATCTGTAAAGATTTAGATATGCATATTTTTTAAAATATTTTTCAGTACATATTTTGGTGAGAAAATTCCTTAGAGAAATTTCATACTGTTTATCTCAATTAATAGTACTTGAGTGTGAGATCTAGTGTTTTATATCTCTTGTTGAGTGCGTGCATACTCTGTGTCAGAGTTGAGGTGATCGAGTTCAGCCACTGGAGTTTCATAAAAGAAGTCAATAGTTTGAAAATCATCAGAGGTTCTAGCTGCTACTACGGTAGAAGACAAATGGGTTATTAGTCTGATCAAGTAAGAGAGTCAAGTTATAAAAATTTTGTAATTGTGATTTACTTGTAATTGATTTTCAAATAATAAGATTGATTTTTCTCGGTTTGATTGCCCCGTAGGGTTTTATCTTTGAGGAGTTCTTCAAATGGTTTTCTTTCATAATCAAAATTGGTGTTACACACTTTTTTATTTTATGTATTTGATTGTTTATCAAATTAATTGCATACTTGACGACTAACCAATTTGTTGAGTGAATTGGTGAATATTTTCACTGCATTATAGGGGTATTTGGGTTATTTTAAGAGTAATGTTATATACAATCTTAAAGTATACAAACATCACGCACGAGCACCCGCGCACCCACATATATATATTTCTTTACTGGTTAAATTTTTTTAAAGTTAATACTTATTATCAAAATGAAATTTATGAGTCTATAAAATAAATATATTTTTTTATTTATCATTTGAAAAATATGTTGAAAGTTAGAATTTGAAAATAGGGTCTTTATCTAGATCCAGATCTAGATATTTGGAAAGAGAATATCTTATAATCGAGTCCGACCGTTTACCTCCAAAAAACAGCCTTCCAATAGATTAGTGCCACGTAGGCTTTCCAATTAAGCTACAATGTGATTGCACCTTACTTCAAATCTCATTGTCCCCTTCGTTCCCCTCTCAACCCCTCGGCCATCTCTTGGCAAAACTCTTCAAATACCCTCACCCACACTCATCTCCGCAGCCCACCTTTGAGCTCTGTAATTTCTTGTTCTTCTAAACCACATTGAAGACAGCACATTCTAAGAGGTAATATCGCGTTAAGGCATCCAAGTTGAATTTGTTACATCCACAATGCAAACCATGCACTCTATTTTTGCATCGTGTACGTATGAAAGACTGAGAGTGGATCTATTTTTGCATTGATGGCTTCATATAAGGGAATGCTTTGTTTTAATAAGGGAATGCAAGGAACGTAATAAGTTGTTGTGTTGATAGTTTGTATTCAGGAATTGCAATGGCTGAGAAGAAGGTACGATGATGAATTAAAAGGAAAGCATAACATGTGTTTGAAGAAAAGCTCAAATGAGGTATTGGATGAAAAGTTAGAGCTTTTTAATCTTGAAAAGGAACTATCAATATTTACCCAAAATGCTTATGAGTTGTATGTCCCCTTATTTGAAGAAGATGACCCACTTTACACTCTATTGTGACACTTTACATGACCTATGACATAGAAACCCGCCACAATAGACTTTCTAATATGTATTAGTATTTTGATTCTTTTTTATAAATATAATGCAAGGGTCCAAGAACGAATTAGTGATGCATATAAAATTTGTAAACTAACATAACTCATGTATATTTTATTGGACATGTGTCTTCTGAAGTTTATGTTTGCTTTTAAATAGAAGTCCCAGCTTTTATGATTAAAAGTCTCAACTTTTACTAATCGAGATAACTACTGCCTACAAACATAATGTTTGTTTGTCTTATTATGCGTGCAAGATACAAAATAGTCCTTAGCAATCTTGTAAGCACCTTGAACAATATTTTGAATTGATCATTATCATTTATATCTTTCTAATTACTAGCTTTGCAAACTAGGGGGAGCAATGCAGATTTTTTTTTTTTTTTTTGTGGGAAGAAGTTGTTTTTTCGTTGGGGTGCTTAAGTTTTTATGTTCAAATGAAGTTCTACCACATGATAATTGTTTTTTGTGTTTGAAAAATGACCATTTAGATCTAGCTTTAGTTCAGTCATGTTTTGACTTCAATCAGCTTTTCTTGGTCCCTAGTGTGCTCACCCGCCAGCCATATACAACCTATGTCAATGTATTAACGTGCTTAAAAGAGGATGAAGAATGAAACATTTCAGCTCCCTATTGTGGGGCAAATTTACCATTCATCCAATTCACTTCAGTCAGATCTTTCCATTATGTCATATTGCTGTAAGATGACGTTGGAGTTAGCGCAACGAATGAAAAAGATGGTACTTCATGAACGTGTTGCGATTGAGCAAGTCAAATTTTAAGCAATGGAGAAGAAGTATAGTAGAACCTAGAAAGTATTGTTGTTGTCATGGGTTATTTTTATTGTAATGAATATGTGGTAGTGAATGTAATGAATGTAATAGACATGTGGTGACTGATGTGGGAATGTAATGGACATATGGTGAATGTTGTAATTTTTTTTTTCCAGCTAAATGTAATGAAAATATTGAATGTTAATCTTTTTTCCAGTTGAATGTAATGAAAATGTTGAATGTTTTTCTTTTTATGTAAATGGTGAATCTATATTCTTTTTGTACATGTTATGAAAATGTTAGCTATAGATATTTCGAACACAATATGGATAGCAAAAATTCCAACCATAAAAAATATAAGATCAAGACAATCACATAAAAAGTAGGGGTGTAACCGGTCCGGTCCGGTTTTAGACAAAATCTAGGACCGAACCGGTATGTACCGGTTTTGTATTTTTCAAAACTGATTATGCACCGGTTACCCTCCTAAACCGGTACTTCCAGTTTTACAGGTTTCCGGTCCGGTCCGGTCCGGTTTTCTGATTTTTTTTAAATGTAAGTTTCACAATTTGTCATTCAAAATTTGTTTATAAAAAAAATTTGTCTATGGCAATTAGTTAATCACTAACTCTATGCAAATTATAATTGCATACATGCTTGGAGAAGAGAAGTATTACCAAAACGTCAGCTAAGAGGCCGTAACCTAATCGAAAAAAATAAGATAAGTTATTTCTATGGTAAAAACTAGATGAAGAACCAGTTATATATATATATACACACACACACACACACACACACACACATTCACCTCTCGTATAGCCTAGCTGCTTGCATCTCTCATGCATCAAGCATTACAAATTCACAAAAAGAGCTAGAGCTGGATGATAGATGTAAAGGCAAATTTAGAAATGGAAACAGTGATTTTAGCAGCAGCCATATTGACAATTACGGATTCACAAAACCCAATCAATCCAATCGGCAATCACATATTCACAAAAATCTCAATATCACAAAACCCAATCACAAAAATCATAGTAGGCTAGTATGTAATTTCAAAAAAAAAAAATACTTACCGTGGGGGGCCGGGGGCAGATCGACAAAGAGACTGAGATAGGGGCCGAGAGAGTTGAGAGAACAGAGAAGAGAGATTGAGAGCGACGACGAAAGAGTTGAGAGATGAGAGAGTGAGAGGCGGGAGAGTTGAGAGTGAGAGACAGGACGAGAGATGGAGAGGGCGAGCTATGAGAGGGGAGGGGCGAGGCTGCGAGAGCAGAGGGCTGAGAAGTGAGAGACGAGCGGCTGAGAGGCGAGAAAGTTGAGAGTGAGAGACGAGAAGAGAGACGGAGAGAGCTGTGGGGGAAAGTGAAATCAGTGAAGTGAGAGACGAGCGGGGCTGCAGGGGAAAGTGAAATTCGTGAATCACGGATTCACGAAGGCGGAAGGAGATGAAGTTTTCAGATAGACACATTTAGGGTTTTCAAATAGATGAAAACGGCGCTGTTTCCTTTGGCCCTTTCCTATTTAATTCAAATTTAATTCTTTTCAATGTGTTTTTATTTTAAATGATAATTAAAATTTATATATATTTCATATTTGTAATACATTTAATAGATTATACTGATTTAATATAACTATATATATATTTGTAATACATTTAATATACTATAGTCAAATATTTTATATATTAGACTATATAATATATATATATATTTGTAATACATTTAATATACCATAGTCTAATAGTATTAAAATTAGCATATTACTATAGTTATATATTAGTATTAGTTATAGTGATTTAGTATAACTATATTAGTATAACTATAACTATAGTCTATAGTCTATATTAAAGTATTAGTATTAATTAAACAGTTATAGACATATATTAGTATAATTATAACTATATAATATATTAAACTATTAATATTAGTTAAATAGTTATAGACTTGTATATTAGTATAGCTATATAATATATTAGTATAAGTATAATTATAGTCTATATCAGACTATTAGTATAGTTATATATTAATATTAGTTATAAAATATATATTTAATATTGGTATTAGTTATAAACTTTTAGTAAAAACTTTTAGTATTAATAATAAGTATAACTATAATCTATAGTCTACATTAGACTATTAGTATTAGTTAAATAGTTAAATAGTCTATAACTACTAGTTATATACTTATATATTAGCATAGCTAAATAATATATTAGACTATATAATAGTATTAATATTAGACTATTGGTATAGTTATAAGTTATATATTAGTATAATAGTATTAGTTATAACGATTTAGTATAACTATATTAGTATAACTATAACTATAGTCTACATTAAACTATTAGTATTAGCTAAATAGCTATAGACTTATATATTAGTATAGCTATATAATATATTAGACTAGTCTAATAGTATTAATATTAGCCTATTAGTATAGTTATATATTAGTATTAATTATGGTGATTTAGACTATTAGTATTACTGTATTAGTTAAATAGTCTATAACTATTAGTTATAGACTTATATATTAGTATAGCTAAATAATATATTAGACTATATAATAGTATTAATATTAGACTATTGGTATAGTTATAAGTTATAAGTTATATATAGGTATTAGTTATAAACTATATATTTAATATTAGTATTAGTTATAAACTTTTAGTAAAAACTTGTAGTATTAATTATAAGTATAACTATAGTCATTAGTCTATATTAGATTATTAGTATTAGTTATAAACTTTTAGTGATTTAGTATTAACATTTTATGTAATAATTTATAAATTATAATAACAAATTATTTCATATATGATATTATGAATATATATAATTTTATATATTATATAAAAATTTCACATAAAAATTTATAATTATACATAATATATAAAACCTATATATATTAATTATTAATATATATATATAATATTTTGTATAAAACTTATATATACAATAATATAAATATTATTATTTTTATATATATTTTTAATAAACCGGTCCGGTCCGGTCTGGAAAATTCCAAAACCAGAACCGGACTGGAACCGGCCGGTTTTTACATTATAAGAACCGGTCCCGGACCGGACCGGACCGGTTTTCCGATTCGAAATTACACTCCTAATAAAAAGATAGCTTCAAAACATTCGGCATTACATAGAATAATAAACAAAAGCTCTTAATCGTTTCAGTATATTTAGATTTACATAAAGCACCAAGGCATTCACTCTCAGTTACATCCACTCTCAATTAAAGACTGAAAGAAAAGCAACAAAGCTTCAATCCACTCCACTCTTAAAAGCTCACAATTTACTGCATTATTCCCTGTCATATCAAAATAAAGAGGGGTTAAATTAACTTTGTATTAAAAAGTGGTTAAACTAACTATCCATAACAAAATAAAGGATAACAAAAAATTTCATGCTATACTTAAGCAACTTCACTAAAATTTCAAATTTTGCGATATGTTGTCGGACAAAAAAATAACAAAAGGGATTGAAAAACTAAAACAGAGCATTTCTTGGCGTTAGTTTAATTATTATCAAGCATTCAATGGTAGAGACTTTCTCTACTTTTCATTTATCAAGTAAAATGAAACTGAAGCTGAATGAACTTTCTGATTAGGGACATGCCACTATTATATATTTCTCTCTTTCACATAAATTGACAGACCCAAACAATTTTATTTTTTTATGTACTTTTATTATCATTTTGACACCAACCTTAAACAATAACTTTTCTTATATTTCTCTCGTTCACATAAAATGACAGACCCAAAAGAACTTTTTTTTTTCCATTTTGTCAGACCCAAACGTAATCAAGTAAACCGACAGACCCAAACGAAATCAAGGCAGGGATGGACACTTCAAATTTTGCGATATACAGACCCATATGAAATCATGGTAGGGATGGGCACTTCAAATTTTGCAATATACAAACCCATACGAAAAAATGGAAATTAGAAGATTACCATGTAAGTGGCTAAGGGGATGGCAAACGACGGTGATAACCAACTCCCAACCAGCAGAATTTGGGTGTGATAAGAGATGCGGCGGCTTGATGAACGAAATAGAACAATGAAGTTTGTGTGATAAGAGAAACTCGTTGGGTTCATGAATATTATTATGGTGTGATAAGCTTCATCCAACTTTTGCTAGAGTTGCTTACGTGTCAGAGTTTAATTGAGGGTTGTTAAATATAGAACACTAGCCCGACCGCTCCAAAGCAGTACTGATTTGGAAAAGTTTAGATTCAAATCCAGACAAAAATTGAATGTGAATATCCATATCCGAATATAGAATAGATTTGGATATGAATTCGTATCCATATATGAATTTAAATGTTTGTCTGGATTTCTGAATTTTTTTCTTTTAAAAATCATAATTTTAAAAATTTGAAAAATAAAAATAAACTATCATTTCAATTTGCAGAAAAAAAATTAAAAAAAAAAAAGAGCAAAAATGCCAAAAACCACTCTAGAGAGTGGAGTAGATGTCTTTGACACGATCTGAACAAAAATAATTGCGAGGGAGCTTTGGTGTTGGCTGTAACAATTAAGTCGAGTGAAAGAAATTCTCACTTAGAGGGTGAGAAGCCTCCAGAGGTAGAAGAAGAAGAAATTGTAATTTTGATTAAGATTTTCGACACCCCTTACAACATCTGCATGCAACTTATACTATACACCTTATAACAGGACATAGTGGGAAATTAAAATAAAGTAAAAGAGACAAAAAGGCAACAGCTCTCTGCCATGCCCAACAACCCATTGAGCCGTCTGACCCCTCCCCGTTTTGAAAATCTTTAATCCTAGTCGTTCCTTCAATCAACGATGTCTTCCCTTTTGCTCCTACGTTTTACTTCATTTCTCAGAACCCCATCTCCATCTCTAATCCGACGTGCAACATTGGCAAAGAGGATGCCCACGTTTTAGCACTCTTTGACGAGTCTTTTGATGCCATTTCCCAATTTCTCAATCCGCTTTCTGGAAGCGGCCGCAAAATGGTATCCCAACGCTCTTGAAAGTCTCAATCAATGACAACAACAAAAAGCTTGTTGCCATAAACCCTAGTAGCGATTTCTCCACTCATGGAAGCATTGAGATCATGCACCATGAAGACAAGGACCAACGCTGTAGCAACCATTTTCACTCTGTCAGGTCTTGATTCAAACATGGTGCTTATTTGTAATTCTGGTGCCCTGAAACCACTCATTGACCTATTAGAAGGACCTCCAAAAGAGCCACCCTCGTGGGTGGTTTTCTTTTTTTCCCCTTTAAAATACATATTTATTTTTATTATTTTTAAGTTGGATCTTACCCACTGCCTGTTAATTGGACCCGATATCTACGATTCTGTCCGGGTCAGTAGGGTGGATAACCTCTTCCCGAGTTATAGTGTGGATAATTGAGTTACCTAATTGGATATGCCTGAATTTGAAAAGAAAAAAAACTTTATATGGTTACCCAACTACAACCCGGGCGAAGATCCTATTATCCACCTGGGTGTAAGGCGGATAACTGGGCAACACTAACAAATAATTAGAGCACTCCCGATGTTGTATAATACATTTTTTTCTAAAAGTATAAAGAAATGCTCTCAAAACACCATCTATTGGATCTTCTATTTTAAAGCTATTTTTACATTTTGTTATAGGACATTGCTAGATGTAGTGGATTCTATTCATCAATATAAACATATTTAATTAATTTCTCACTCCTCCTCTTCCTTAGTACATTAGCATGTTGGAAATATTCATGTCCACCCTTATGTTTGAAAGAGACACAAACATTCTTATTTGTGATGTACGCAACTATAATTATTCAATTAGGTTTGACTACAAAACAAAATAAAACAAGAATATTTTCATTATATAATTTTTTTTTTGAATTTTTAAATCAATTCATATTTTAATTTAGATTATAAATTTAGATTAATTTAAAATAGAATATAATTATATGACATTGTATATGGGAAGATATTGTAAATATCAAAAGATATGAGGATATTATTAATAGTTAGAAAAAATATTTGAAATGAATAAAAAGGATTAAAAAGTATAATATTTAAATGATATAAAGAAAAAATAGATAAGCTGATATATGATATATTGTAAAAATTAATATATAAAATAGAAAAAATGAGTTTTAATTATGTATTTTAAATGATAGGATGAAGAAACCATTAAGAGTTCTATTAGATCCTGCCTGGTTGAAGGCGTGGATGACATTTTTCGGCTTCTAGAAAACGAGCCGGATATCCGGACCGAGCATCCGGTTATCCGCCCGGAAACCGGATCAACAGATTACCTGCCCGCTTTTTTGAAGTCCAGATCACTGGTTAACCGGTTCACGCCCAGGTTGTAGTGCGGATAACCGGATCCCGCCAGGCTATGACTCCGGATAAAATCCGGCCCGAGCTGGAAATATGTGACACGGCTAGTCCCGCTAGGGTGCACTTGAGACGGAATGTAATTGCGCGGGGAAATTGGAAGATCAGAAAGGGTGTTAGGGTTTGTTTTATGGGGTCAAGTGGCAAGGTGTACTGAAGAGTAGAGGTGTGAGGTGATATCGAGAAAGGAAGCCTGATGATGTCCGAAGGGAGCACAATAGTATATCTAACGCAAAGGGAAGGCGGAGACGACTCTGAGTTGGTGGATCTGAGCGGTAAGGTCCACCAGCTTCCTTGTGCCATCAAGTACAACGGACCTTGCTCTGTTTCCAACTTTTTCAAGCCCAGATCCACTGGTAAAACAAGACTCCAAACGCTCCCTCCCTTTCTCTCTGTTGGCATTCCTTTTTTTTTTTTTAGCACTGTACTGGGTGTTCTTGGTGATACAGGGATTGAGGTTGAAGGCTTGAAGGTGGAGGAAGCTTATTTCAGAGGAAGGAAGTTGCAGGGAACAACGATTCCACTTTCAACAGGGTATTGCGGTATGCAATTCTTTTTCTCTTTCTATTCCTTTCTTCTTATTCGTTTTCATGATTTTCTTGCTTTTTTTTCCTTCTCTCTCTTGGTGTATTTCTTGTATACCCAACGGGTACTTCGACTATGCTATCTCTTTTTTCTCAACTTGATCATTAATGAAACTCATCGTATTTATCGAAAATTATATTTCATATATTTGTTGTATAAATTTTTCGATATCTTCAGTTTCAATGTGCACATTTTTGGGTAGTGATTTTCGCTACAGTTGCTGTTGACAAAGCTCGGAAATTGGACCATTTATGTTTACGGTGTGGTAACTTCAAGGTGAAGATTGTATACATGGTTTTCATCCGGTTACAAGTGAGGATTTTTCAATAAAAATATAGAATGCCGTCCTCTTAAAAAAAATGGTTACGGTGTGGGTAATATAATTTGAAGACGAAATGCTCAAGTCTTTGTAATGCGAAGCGGGTGAGAGGAAACACATATGTGTACATGATGTTAATATTAAACTTCATAACGCGTGGCAGAAGTCTTTTTGATAAGAGAAGTATGTCAGAAGTTAAAACAAGCTTATTAGACTTCATACGCATTATTGATGTTCTTTTTTCTTTCTTTTAATTTGGTTTTGAATTTACGCACCTATTGTCTAGGTTATGATGGCTCAAGCTCGTGGCATTTATTTGTTAGAGATCCCTTGTGCTTGTCTATGAGTGTGCCAGGATATGCCCTTGAAGTTTGTGCACATGGAATTGATTAATATATGTAATTGACTCTGCAGCTGAGATGAAACGTGATATTGGGACTGACTTTGCAGTCAGGATACATAGGAAACCCATAACTTCCCTTTCAAAAGGATCTAAAAGAAATAATTGACTCTCATAGACTTCTAAGAAGTTTTGTCTCCAACCCTTCAAATCCATTGCTTACTTGTTAAGGGATTGGTTCATTTGAGCCGATCAAATCTTGGTTGGATCTATACTGGTGAAATATTTGCCATTTACTCAGATTCCACCAATATTCTTTTGGCTTACTTTCGGATCTAGCACATTTATGGTTGGTATTTACAGTAATATTTCCTGGTGGGATTATTAAAATCCCAACTTAAGTTGTGAGCCTAATGATTAGGGAGTTTAGGATATCATTCACCCATGATTGGTTTTGGTAATTGACTCCTCTTTATACATCAGTGCTGCGGTGAGCTCTCTTTCCTTGCCAAACCAATATGATGGTCCAAGACTAAGACACTAATTTGGGTCATTGCCCTTGATAGTCTTTAAATGTGACTAATAGTAAAATATAATACAACAAAACCTTCATCCTTGAGCATATGCATCATGTTCCGCACTGATGGTTATACTGTTGGCAGCCTTTTCCATGCTTATCCACCGCATAAATAGTTTGGACCTTCAATGGAGGTGATCTCAGTTCGTTGCGCCCGAACATAGTCACGCAGTGACTCTTTTCAGCCCAAATTTATGAATTTGTAGATTTTGGACACCTTTTTTCTTTAATGTCAGGTGTAGCATTATATGATTATTTAATCAGAAAAGGGAAAAGAAATCCTGACCATGGCTAAGTTTCTGTGAAAATTTCTCACTTTACTTTTATAATATGTGTTTCGCTTGACTAGATTTATATGATTAGTTTAAATAGATTTCTAATTTTTTTGTTTGTTGCTGTTGTTTCTATTATTTTGTTTAATTGCTCCTCCAAGTTATATTTGAGCTTAATTTTTCTTTAGAAAGGAGTTCCTCTTTCTAAACTAGTCGTCTTCAGGCTTTGTCCTAGGAAAGAAGAATCTTGTTGAGAAAAAAGCTTCTGACATGTCTGATGGGAACTCAAACCATTGGGAGGTGAATGCAAAATTTGAAAATGTAACATATTGGAATCATGACAGCCTCCCTTCAAGTGACGATGCTTTATTGCGTTCTTTTCACTGGCTCACTGTTGCAAAAGCAGTAAGTTTCTGCTTCATCCCTGTTGTAAAGATGGAAAAGCTCAATACCCAGAAAATGCCACATGTCATTTGTAGAATTATTTGAGTGATATATATGAACTGAGATATAGAATTCAACACAGAAAACAGATATGAAAATAAAATCTTGAGATACCAAGCCGGAGTAAATATTCATGGAAACAAATATGATACTTGGGTCAATTTAAACGGCATGCTACTTATAAAAAATTGAGTGGCATTTTGTTCACAATTTTATTCTCACTATAAGCAGATAAGCTGTGATTAAAATGCATGGGAACTAACATGTTTGCTTAGGTTTGTTTGGATGGTAAGTTAACTTTGTACTAGTTACAGGATGATGGAAAGGGCCTGATTTTTTAATCTGAAAACCAGGCTTGGAAATTAAACGATATTGATTATTTTTGCTGTTAGTATGGGTGAGAATCAGACCAGGGTCGTCTCAATTACATTCATGGAAGCCTCTGCGCTTTTGTAATGAAATTATATCACTTGCAAAAGAAACTTATATTCATGTAAAGATGGGTGTTTGGGAAGCATTTTTCATGACAGCTTTCTCATATCTTTGTAACCGGACTGTTTTGGAGTAGTCTGAAAGCAATTGATTGGATTCCTAAATATTCTTTGCTTGTGATTTATGTAGATGACTATGCATAAAAGATACAATTTCTGTCTAAATCTTAAACCAATTTGTGGCTATTGCCAGTAATGTTCGTTAACATGATTAAAGGGATTCCAGAGGCTTTCCAGCCACCTTTTTTCTTTTTGCTGGATACTCTTCTAGCCACCTTATATGTGTCGTTTGTGCATGACTGCAGCTACACAAGCCGGTGACAGCCGAAGATTTAGTTTCTGCATCCATTGCTCTGCAGAAGATGGACTGATTAATAAACTGCGGGGAGTGTGTTCACTGTGTTGTCATCTTCAGCCACTGTTGTTTTGCTTATTCTGAAAAATAGTTCTTTCTACTGAAAGTAAAGTAGTTTAAGTCCCCCTTCTCTTTGTTTCTATTTGACTTTTTGTGTATCCATTTCTGAGATCGGAATCCTCTAGGTTTCTTAAGGTTAATATATTGTATGGATTTCTATCAATTTCAGGAATTTCTTTCAAATTCAAATTCAAATTCAATGATAGAAATTTTACCACATTTATTTCTTATTTTGCAATTCAGATTAATCTGTTGTGTGGTAGAAATGCTAATGTGGCAAACTCTCTGTCACTGTGTTTGAACTTTGAATGCCATGATTGAGAAAGAAATACAATCACTTCTGTCAAGTAATATATTTATTACCCGCTTAAATCTTAAAATGGTTAATTTATAAAATCATTTAAAATCTATTCATATCTAACACGAAAAGTAATATTGTTCTTAAATAAATTGTTCTTGTTAAACTTAATTATAAAAAATTTTATAAAAATAAATTTATAAACTGACGTGATTTGATATGATATTTGATATTATAAAATTATTTTTATTGTAAAATAGATTTAACTTATCTTATAAAATCATGTTAACTTGGATTTGTTTTTATGAAAACTGTTTGTGGTGGTAGAACTTCGCTTTGTTCTTATTTTATTTTTTATTAATTCTTTTCATAATTCTGTATAAGATAGCAGTCGATTATAAAGAATTTAAAATTCAAATCATAGAAAAAATTTAAAATTTAAAATATTTTTTTATGAAATAATACTATCAAATTAATCAATAGGTTATATGATAATTTTATCCATGTGCTTATTAATTGCACGGAAAACTTTATTGTGAATCAAACGCAGCGCTATAGGCATTTAGGTAAATTCGGACCTTGGATCTGGACTAAACAAGGGGTCGATGACTCGATCTTCGATTCAATCCGACCCAAATGTTGGTCGGATCTTGTCCCTTCTACTGGTAGTTTCGACAGAGCATCTTCTTGTTTCTCTTTCTTCGTCGCCACTCTCCAGCGCCCTCGCTCTCTGCTCGTAGACATGCCCGAGCCCAGGGCTCGAACCGTCCTCGAACCCTTAGCTCAGTTTGACCTCTCCAGCCACTCTGGGAGCCCGACCCGATCCCTTGCCATCTCCACCGTCTCCGACTCCCAGACCCTTATTTACGTCGGAACTCAATCCGGAATCCTAATTCTTCTCTCTACAAACCCTGACAATCCAAGCACCAGTACCACCCCCGAAACACCTCCCAAAGTCACTTCGTTTTTGCAGCAAAACGTTTCGCTTCTGCGAAGTGTTTTGGTCGGCGATGATTCCCCCGTTGATCGGATACTGTTTCTCGGTGAGATTGGGAAGGTTCTAGTACTTTCAGGTGGGGCTTTGTTCTTGGTTGATTCCCTTTTATTACAACCCGTGAGGACGTTGAGTTTCTTCAAGGGAGTGTCTGTCATAACCAGGCGATTTCGGAGCAGTAATCAAGCGGAGGGTACGAATTTTTCGGAGAATAGTGCTAACACAAATGCTTCTTCTTCGGAATACACGAGCACGAGTCAACGGATTTTGCAGAGATTGGGTGGTGGGATTAGAGCTAATGGTCTGAGAGTCAAAGAATCCGAACTGAACCACCGGACTGAAGGTGATTTTCTTTTTGCTGTTGTGATTGGTAAAAGATTGATACTGGTGGAGCTTGTGTTAGATGGTATAGCAAGTAAAAGTGACAGAGATGTCGATGGCGTAAATGGATCCTTTGTAGTTTTAAAAGAAATTCAGTGTCTTGATGGGGTTATGACCATGGTGTGGCTTGATAATTCCATAATTGTCGGAACGGTTAATGGATATAGTTTGTTTTCGTGTGTTACGGGGCAAAGTGGTATTATATTTACTTTGCCGGATGTGTCTAGCCTGCCGCAGCTTAAATTGTTGTGGAGAGACTGGAACGTGCTTTTGTTGGTCGACAATGTGGGTGTTCTTGTCAACACGCACGGCCAGCCAGTTGGTGGGAGTTTGGTGTTCAGGCGTGGTGGACCGGACTCTATTGGGGAGATATCTTCCCATGTGGGTGTTGTGAAGGATGGGAACATGGAGTTGTATCATAAGAAATCGGGAGGTTGTATTCAGAAAGTTACTTTTGGTGGGGAAGGGGTTGGACCTTGCATTGTTGCAAATGAGGAAGTTCGGGGTGGGAAAATTTTGGCTGTTGCAACACCCAATAAGGTATGTAACATGCTGAAAAAGAAATTTCTATTAGAACTTTGTTGAGCTTTATA